>NC_138890.1:75539116-76139116 GCF_965194825.1 Balaenoptera physalus | reverse complement strand
AATCAGCTATGTGTATACATATATCCCCTCCCTCCCACCCCCACCCCCATCTTTATTGGATAGATTGCTTATCTCCATTTGGCTTCGTTCTTCTGGGGTTTCATCTCGTTGCTTCGTTTGGAACATATTCCTCTGTTGCCTCATTTTGTCTCATTCATTGCTTTTATTTCTATGTATTAGGTAAATTGATTACATTTTCCAATCTAGAAGAAGTGGCCTTATGTGGGAGACATCCTATGGGGCTCAGGAGCATACTCCTTTTTGGTCACTTGAGCTATATACTCTAGAGGTGCCCCCTACTTGGGCTGTGTGGGCATTTCTCTTGTGGTGGGCTCACTACTAGGTGGGGCTGGCCCCCAACTTATTTGGCTATCAGATCCTGCCTCATATGGAGGCTGTCAGCCTGCTGATGGGCAGGGCTGGGTCCCAGTGGGGCTGACTGCTTAGGACTGGTGTTGACCTGCTCCTGGGTGCATAAGCCCCTGGTGCTGATAGGCTAGAGGGAGGACTCCAAAATGGTGCTTGCCAGCATCAGTCTCCTTGTGGAAGAATGAGCTCCCCAAAATGGATACTGCCAGTGTCTGTGTTCTCAGGGAGAGTATCAGTTGCCTCCTGCCTCTCAAGCAGGCCTTCCAAGATCAGCAGGTGTGTCTAACTAAGGCTCCTTTCAGATTACTGCCCCTGTACTGGGACTTGGAGTATGTGAGATTTTGCATGTGCCCTTTAAGCAGTGTCTCTGTTTCCCACAGCCCTCTGGCTCTCCTGTACACAAGCCCCATTGGCCTTCACAGCCACATGTTCTGGGGGCCTGTCTTCTCAGTGCAGGACCTCCGGGCTGGGGAGCCCAATGTGGAGTTTGAACCCCTCACTCCTTGGGGAGAACCTCTCCAGTTGTGATTATCCTTTTGTTTGTGTCATTGCCTACCCCAGGAATGTGGGTCTTGACTATACTGATCTCTACCCCTCCTACCAGGTCTTGTTGTGGTTCTTTCTTTATATCTTTAGCTGTGGAAAATCTTTTCTGCTAGTCTTCAGATCATTCCTATCAATAGTTTCTGTGTAAATAGTTGTAGTTTTGGTGTGCCTGTGGGAGGAGCTGAGCTCAGGGTCTTCCTGCTCTGCCATCTTGGCCACACCCAAGGCCTATCAAATTTGAATATCACTAAAGAGTAGTTTCATTGTGCTGTTTGTAGGGAATTTCCAATGTTGGTATTTCTAGCTTTTTTTCTCTTGGGCTTGTCAGATTTCCCAGAGAATATCTTCATGTTTCTTGCCTGGAAGGTAAAGGTGTAGCTACCAGCCTCTATAAGGTTTCAGCATTCATCATTCAATATGTATATGATTATTTACCCCCAGACCCCAACTATTTTTTGATAAGAGTTTCCATGCCCTCAGCTGGGCAAGTCAACTTCCGATGCAAAGACTCTCTTTTTTACTCTCTCTTGAGGAAATATCCTCTGGAATTGTGCAAAGGTGGAAGAGGGGATTAAAGGATTTTTCCCAATTCTCAGCTTTCATTCAATCTTCCTTCTTTTAGCCAACTACCTCCTATTCTAGAGGTATCTTCTGTTTCCTCTCACTGATCTTTTTGGATATTGTCCTGTGTGAATCAGGTTGATTTTCAGCTTTCCCACTGCTGGCTTTAATTTGGCTTTTTCTTGTTTGCTGAAAGTTACTTCTCATCTATCTGCTTTCTAGCTTATAAAAATCTTTTTGCTATTCTCTCTTCTCCTGCTTTTCCTATCTTTATGCGTTACAAAAAAAAAAGAGAGAAATTCCTTGTTGCAGTTTTACTGAGGCTAGATGGAGTGAAATTATGTATGTTCAATTTGTTATCTTAACTCAGAAATCCTAACATTAGTGTTTTGGTTTTTTTTTTAAGTGCAACATAATATTCATAGTGTAGGTACACCAAAATATTTTACCCATAATATGGTAGAATTTGTTTTTCTGCTCATGGTTATGTGTTAGCTAACCTCCACAATAGTCCCGATTAATTCTTGCCTCCTGAGACTCAAGCCATTGTATAGTGGCTCCCACACTAAATAGGCTAACCTTTGTAACCAGCAGGATATTGCAGAAATGATGGAGTGTGAATTCTTAGGGTAGGTGTACTTTCTGCCCTGAGCTCTTTTGGATTTTTTTGCTTTGGAGGAAGCCTCAATGTCTCTATGGAGAGGTCCAAGTGGCCAGGAACTGAAGCTTCCTGCCAACAATCAACATTAACTTGCCAGGCATGTGAGTAAACCACTTTGTGAGTGGATCCTGCAGTCCAGTAGAGTCTTGAGATGTGGCCTTGGTGTACATCTCGTCCGCAACTTAAACTGCTCCCAGATTCCTGACCAACAGAAACTGTATAAGTATGTATTGCTTTAAGCAGCTAAAATTTGGGGGTAATTTGTTACTTGATAATAGATAACTCATACAGATTTTTTTTCTTTTTCTTTTTCTTTTTTTGTCCACTTGCATGCTCCTGGGAATTGTGTGTTCACACTGTGTCCATTTTTGATTGTGCCATTAAGAAAAATTATGTATTCTTTACATATAAAATATACATTAATCCTTTGTCATATGTGTTGCGTTTATTTTTTCAGTTTATTGAACGTTTTTTAAACTTTACGGCCTTTGGTTTACATTAATTTTAAATCTTTATCTACTCTAATATAGTATAATCTTTCCCCTAATGTCTTTGACATTTGTTTTTTGTAATAAGACTTTGTCTGCTTTAAGGTTTTGTAGCTCTGTTTTTTCCTAGAGCTTTTTACTATATGTGGAATTCACTTTAAAAATGAATTTTACTTTTCTTTCAGATGGAGAGCCAGTTATCCATAAACTATTCATTACACCATTTATTTATACTATTTTTAACATTTATTAAAACTTTACTACTTAGATACTGATTAAAACTATTTAAACATTCAGCTATTTATTGAATAGCTTATTTTTTTACCCTCACAGCTTTGAAATACCATTGTTGTTTCATATTATGTTCCCATCTATTAAGGGATTTATTTCTGAGCTATTTGATTCCCTTCGTCATTTGTCTAATTTTGCTCCAGGATTATACTGGTTTAAATACTATGGCTTTATAGTATGTTTTAACATCCTGTAGATTAACTTATCTCCTCTTTTTTTTTTTTTTTTTTTTTGTTCAAACCTGCCCTGGCTATTCATTTTTCAAACAATCTTGTCACGTTTCTTAGCTGGTTGGGCATTTGATTGTATTAACTTTATAACTTGTTTTGGTGAAAACGTACCCAAGAAAATCAAAAAAATATTGATCCTTCCCATTCAGAAACATGGTAAAACTATTTTCAGATTTTCTTTTGTGTCCTTTAATTTTTTTTTAGTTTTCTTCATATGGGTCTTGCACATTTGTTAAGTTTATCTTTAGAAATTATATAAGTTTTTAATATGTCATTAATGAAATCTTTTGGTTTTCCCTGTTATTTTCTAATTGGTTAATGTTGTTGTGTAAGCAAGCTATTGAATATGAAATCTATTGATTTGTATATGATGATTTAATATCTGGCATCTTATGAAACTCTTTTATTAGTTCTAATAAGTGTTTAGTTGATTCTGTTCTATGTAGATCAATTCATCTACAAGTAACCTTAGTTTTATACCTTCCTATCCAATATCTATACCTCTTATTTATTTTACTTGTCTTTTTGCATTGGCTAGGGCCTCCAGCAGAATGTCAAACAATACTTGTGATAAAGTTATTGACACTATCCTTATGCTTCCTTGTATGATGTTGAATAGGATATTTGCTATAGGGTTGTGGTAACCTTTATCAAGTTAAAGATGGTTCTTGTTATTTCCAGCCTGTTAAGAATTATTAGGAAGAGGTGTACTGATTTATTAATGTTGTTTCAAAATTTATTTTCATACTCATTTATTTTGGTTCTTTACTAATCTGACAATGTTGAGAAATATGGCAACAGATTTCCTAATGTTTAACTATCTTTATATTACTGGGATAAATCTTGTTTGGTCATGATATGTTAGTCTTATAACTGAATGTTGAATATGTAATATATTCTAGACAGATTTTGGTCAAGACTTCTAATACAAGTTGGTATTTAAAGCAGTTTATCATTAAGTTTGCTGAAATATACTTCTGCCCAATACTAGGTAAATGTGGTATTTTTAGTGTAGGGATTTCATACCCAGATTCCAGCAGAATTTTGTTCTTTTTCTTATGTAATTTTCTGGCCTTTATTAACAGATTCTAACTGTTCAACTTCTTACATGTGTGCTTGCTATGTATTTTTATTAATGTTCTGAGAAGATATTTAGTTCACCTGTCACAGATTGTAGAGTCATACTAAAAGATATGTAAGAACATCACAGTAATACATTTGTCATGTTCTCTTACTTTAGTGCTATTCTCTTCTTTCCTTTACAGTGGTTACCCACAGAACTTGATTAGAAATTTAGCTCTTCTAATTATTAGCTAGTAATTTCATAGCTATTTATCCTTTCTGAGCTTTAATTATGCCATCTGAAATAACAAATTATAACAATTATAGCTGCACTGATAGACCCTCAAGAACACACCCACATATTGAGAGCTTGTATATATTTTCAGCAAGGCAAAATTAAATTATACTCAGCTATTTGTAGAAGACAGCAAAAAAGGAAGGGAAAAAAATGGATTCATTTGGACCACCTGTCAGTCACATCTTCTTGGACCCATACATTTCTGACTCTTAAATCCAATGGGTAAATAGGTGAGCCAAGCCAGACAAAAATATAGATGGCAGGCTACTAGCAGGCTGTTGTGGAAGGATCGTATAAAAAGCATATTAAAAGCTTGATCAGCAATCTGTAGCTCAAGGATTTTATGATTACATAATCCTGGTTTACATTACACACTGAGATCTTAATAACCTGTTTCAACCAATCCTGAAATTGTTTGGGGGGTCTTCTGCCACAGGAACACTGCTTCTTAGTCCTTGAAAGCCCTACTGTACATAACACTTCCTCATGGGGTTGTTATGAAGCTTAAATGAGACATGGGATGTAATAACATCTGGCATGGTACCTGCTGGTTTTGTAAAGATGAGTATTAAAATGCTTATATAAAGCTTTAACGAAAAATGTACCTGGCAATATGCCAAGAAGAGGATAAAAATTAATTTTTTTTTAAGTACTTTCTCTAGAATCTAGGGGAGAGGCAGATAAATACATGGCACAATACCGTGTGATAGTCACCAGAGGCTTAAGGGAACTTACAAGCCAGGCTCGGAACTGAGACAGCATGGAGCCCACAGAGCTGTTTGGTTACATCTGGAGGTGCTGGCCAGTGGAAGAAAAGAGGAAGGCTACTCTGGTTATAGGGCACAGCCTATTCTGAGGCATGGAGTTCTGACAGGCAGACACATCCTGGAGCTGCAAATGTGTGGTGAGGAGGTGGGGTCTTCACCTGAGGCTACTGTAGAGGGCTTTGCAGGGTCCAAGTTCTTAAAGCAAAGGGCCTGATTATTCCTCTTTTGCATGACTAAGGTCTCATCATAAACTTCAGAGTTTCAAGTTGAAATGCCCCCTGGCCTCAAGGGCAAACTGAAGTAGGCACAGCTGTTTACTTGCAGCCCAAGAAGCTTGCTATACAAGTCACCTTCAAGTTTCTATTCTGCCCTGTGCTCTATCTAACCTAAGGAAGAAACTCGGAGTTTGCAAATGTAACCTGATAACCAAATTTCCTCATTGGAACACTTCATCTTTTAGGTATTTTCAGGTTATTATGTTCTGGCCTGAGGGGCAGATTCCAGCCCTCACCTTTCTTTTTTCTTTCTTTCTTCCCCCCCATCCCAACCCCGTCTTCTATTTTTCTCTTATAGTTAAAAAGCCCTATACAGGCAGGATTTTAGAACTGGAGCACCGGAATGTTTGTCTCAGTGAGCAGCCGGCTTTCGGGCTCTGTATTATAGCATCATTCCCAGGTTCGACGGCTAACTCAGAAGGAGACGCTGACCCTGAAATCGAAGGGAAACAGTTAAGTCTTGGTAGAAGTAGGGCAGGGTTCGCTGCTGTTCTTGCCAGCCGAGTGTTAAGGCGAAAATTCAACCAACCAAAAGCAAAATGAAGAGGCTCCATGCTTTTCTACTCCTTGCTGTCTGGCGATCTGTCAAGGGTGGTGTCTTGCAAATTGCAAGCCCAGCGCACCCTCGAGCCTCAAGGGCAGGGAGCGTCGGGGTGCGGCCCTGTACCCGGCGCGGTGGCACGCACACCCCTTTTCTGCAGACTCACAGGTTTCCAGGCTCCGCCTCCTCCGGGCCCAGCTGATCTCTGCCGCCCTTTGGGCTTGAAACCCAGGAGCCCAGAGCCCCACGACCTCGGCTCCCGGTCCCCGGCTCCGGCCCCGGGCCCGCCCAGAGAGCGGCGGACGACAGGGTCCCCACGCCCTCGGCTCCCGGCCCTCGGCTCTCGCCCCGGTCCCGCTCCGCGCACTCTCTGGGTCCCGCAGGCTCCGGGAAGGAAGGTGGGGCGGCTGGGCCGGGGGCGGGGCGGCGGCCGCGGCCGTGAGCCCGCCCCCCGCTCGCTCTGCGCTGGCCGGCTGGCGCGACCATGGAGGTCTACATCCCGTCCTTTCGCTACGAGGAGAGTGACCTGGAGCGCGGATACACGGTAGGCGCCGGCCGCGGCGGGACAGGGCCCCGCGAGCCGGGCCTGCGGCTGCTGAGTCCGGAAGGTTCCTCCGGCAGCCGCCGCCCCTGCGTGGGGTTGAGGGGTGGGGTCCCTTCGCTCCCCTCCCCGGGCCCACTAGGAAGGCTGCGCCCCGGCGCGGTTGTCAAGGAAACAGGAGCCCCCTCCCTGGCGCGGCGGCGGCGGCGGCGGCGGGCGCTCGGGGTGCCCAGGTTTGGTCCCTTCCCCCTCCCCGCCCCACTCCCGGCCTCCGGGTAGGAGCGCCGGGAGTCGTGTCCTCGGACGCGGCGCTCGCCATTCTCCCCGCCGCCAGCCCTCTGGAGCCCAGGATGGGCTGCGTTCGTTTCTGGCACAGCTGCTCCTCTGTCCAGACAGAAGTGGCTTTGCGAGCGGGTTGATGTTGGTTTCCAAGTTCCGTAGGGATTCATTCAGATGGAAAATATGCTAATTAAAAAAAATCATCATTTGTAGAATTTATTAGCCAAAGCAAACACGTGTTGCTTTTAGATGATTCCCAGAGTTTTGTTTCTTCTAGTTCTGCAGTGCCATGAAATGGCAAAAATCAGGTACTCACTGAGCACCTGTTCCATGCCTAGGACTGTGGTCTCTGAAGAATGAGAAACATTCTTGCTTTCAAGAATCCCTTGCTTTCAAGGATCCCTGCTTTCAAGAGTGGAGGAGTGGCAGGGAGGGCAGAGACCAGGGCCTGGAACCTTTGGGTAATAAGTTTAGTAAATGAACTGTAGGTAGTTGATTTCCCAGTGAACTTAGACAGCTTCATCTAGACAGTCATTGCTAGAGGGAGAAATGCCTCAGCCTCGGATAGACCTTGGAAAATTTTATTTCCATTTAAAGAACAGGTAGGCTTTGGGGAAAATTGCACAGGGCACTCTAAAGGATTGTTATTTTATTCACTTTTTCACTTGTTATTTTATTTAATTCACCCACTTGCTAAACTCCAGTTACATTAGTTTGGCAGAGAAGTATTTTAATCTCTCTCTTCTCTAAAGATTATTGGGTTTTGGTGACAACTTATTTGGAACCTTGTGTTTTCGTAGTGAGGATTAAATCACCCTCTCAAAGGAATTTTTAGAATTAAGAGTAGTGGTTGAAAAAAAAAAAATCCAAGGAGTATGTGGGTTTCTAGAATTAAGTAGACTACTGGGTCCACGTATGCCAAAACAAGTTCTCAAAGTGCCTTCCCTTGGGGGAAGGGGGGGACTTCAACCAAGGAAGAGCTGAGCTCCCTGGCCGTTATTTATATAAATAAATGAATTATGAAATTGATTAAATATACTGTATCTTACTTCAGAAAAAGGGGTGGAGGAATGAACTTAAATTTGAACCTATTCAGGTCTTTTTCATTAAGCCCAAAACCTTGGTTGTCTTTCCTTCTTTCAGGTGTCTCACCTCTCCCATCAGCATCAACAGTCATGGAGGGCTTTCCATCTTTAGGGCATTCTTTTAGGACCTGGAGATAAACAGGCTGCTTGTCAGGGGCCTTGGTCTGAGTAGTCCAAGCTAAAAGTTAATTACCTCCCCAAATAAGCACTTAGGTGGATCAAAATGATTGGTTTTTTTCTATTAGAGTATCTGTGTTTTAACCCAAGTTTTCCTGTTTCTTTGTGTTACTTGTATTATGGCCAGCCATATGCCACACTCCAGGTTTTGAATTAAACTGATTTGGAAGGAGCCTTTTTCTTGGTAGACTTGGTAGGTAGAAGATTGCTTATGTGAGGAGAGTTTGTGTGCTTTTTGAAAATTTACTTTAAAAAAAAAAATCCTAATTTATGTAGGTTGGTAACCATTTGTTAAGATACTTCTGTGAGTGCTTTTTTTCCTTTGTGAGTTTGTGAAGCAGATACTTTCTACCCTTGGCCAGCAGTTTTGGAATTGTACAGCAGTTTATTCATTCAGCAAACATTAACCGAGTGCCTGCTATATGTCTCTATTCTGGGTGCCGGGAAGGTAGCATCGAATAATATTTCATCTTTTTAGAAAAACCCAGAATTTAAAAATATCATCTCAGTTCCCTAAACAAGAAACTGGTAAAATAATGTATACTTTAGTGTAAAAAGTACCTTTTTACTTTAGTGATTGTGTTTCAAATTTAAGAAATATTAAACTGCATTCTAACAAATTCAGTGATAGGAAATTTAAAGTAGAGGATGATTTTTTCCTCCTTCTTGTCTGTCCCATGCCCTTAGGGATAACGCAGAGGGGTGCTTTCTTAGAGACTTTACCCCCTATGCTATGAAAACATGTTTTTTTTTTCTTTTTTAGAATAAATAGCAGGATTTCACTATAACTGTCATTGTACAGCTTATGGATACCTTTCTGTGCCAATACGGATAGGTCTGTCTCCTTCTTACTGGTAGCAAAGGGATCTTCCGCAGAAGGAATGCACCATAATTTGTTTACACAGATCTCTGTTGGTGGCCATTGACATTTGCTTCTAGTTTTTGGCAACTATGCCAAATGTTGAAATAAGATATCCCTGTACGTGCTTTTTTATGCCTACTACTAGGATTTCTGTAGAACATTAACTAGAAGTGGTACTTCTGGGCCTTCTAAGTTTTTATCAGTATTGCTCAATTGTTATTCAAAAAGCTTATACGAAGTTATGCTTTATGTATGAAGTAATTTACCTTTAAAGAGTGAATGTTTGCCCTTTGAACATTTAAACATTTACTGTGGGCCTGCACTGTGTTAGGTGGGGAATTGAAAGGTGGAAGGACGTTGTTGCTGTCCTTACGGACTCTCAGCCCGTGCAGCAGGGGTCGGGTGGGGAAGGGTTAGAGCGCTCTGATGTCAGCTGGAGTCCTGAGGAGGAACAGGGCAGTTCAGCTCTGCCTTAGCGTGGCGTGCTCTGGGTGGGGGAGGGGTGCTCAGGAATGCTGACATTTGAAATCTGATGAGAATTTTGCTGGGACTGTGAATTCCAAAAAGAGGAAGCGTGGGGCAAAATTTCATCTCAGGAAAAAGGCATGTTACACTCCCAGACTCACCAAAAAACAAACCACACCAAACAAAAAAAGGGGCCACTTCTAAATCATTTTAGTTTACAAAGAAGCAGGAAAGGATACTGTAACAAAATGCAGGTGAACCCTTCCCACCCTACCCCTACCCTCCAGAGTGTGTTTAGTATCTGTTTCCCTGCTAGGCTGTAAGCTCCTTGAGGCTAGGACAGTGTCACTCTCCACTGCTGTATCCTTGTACAGGGCTTATCACATAGTGAAAATTCACTGCATGTGTGCTGAATAAATAATGAATGAGTCTTCTAATAGGAGAAGAAAGTCAGAAGCTCAGTGATCCTGAGGCATGAAGCAGCTCAGTGTGTTGGAGTAGGGTTGTGCAGTGATTCCTGACAGAGAGAGGTGTGTAGAGACCAGATGGCTAGACTTGAGAGCTATAAAGGGGTATGGACTTCAGCTTCAGAGAGTGGGAAGTCGCTGGAGTTTTAAGGAAGGAAGTAACATGATTAGCTTTGCATTTAGAAAGATGACCCTGGAGCATTAATCATGTAGGAGATGCAAAATGACCAGAAAGGAGAGGATGAGGGCTGAACTAAGGCAACTGGGAAAGGAAAGGGGAGGACTTAACAGGAATCTCCAGGGTCTGGTGACCAGATGTAAGGCAGCAGGGCGACTCCCGCGAATATGGGTGCCAGTGACCAAAAAAGAACTGACATGTGGGCAGTTTCATTTGGGGGCCTGCTGAGTTTTTTGTGGCAGATGAGGCTATTTCATTTTGGAGTTCAGGATACATAGAGAGGTCTGGGTGAGGGGTGTGAGGCAGGAAGAGAAAGAACAGTAGGTGCTTTATAAGAAGGAAAGTGCTAGATATGGCTCACTGGCCTTGTCAGGTGAGGATGGGGAACAGCCCATTGGACATGAAAGGAAGCAGGTTCTGGGTGCCAATATAGGCTAGTATTGATATTTTCCATTTTCAGATAACATGGTTGGTAAAAACAAAACAAAACAAAACTAGAATTCCCATTCATGGAACAACATAAAAGTTTGAAGGTATTAGATTTCATTTCCATAGCTGTAAAAATCGAGGCATTCAATTAGATAGATTTTCAAGTCCATTTTAACTGTATGTGTGTGACTGAGTGTGTTGTGTTTATACAAATATGTCTTTTTCTTGAGATCTGGACTCTTTCACTGATTTACTTTATATCATGCTTTTCAATAGATAAGGCAGCTCCATATATACACGATCATAATATTGAGATATATGCAGGGATAATTATCAGTTTAATATTTTCTAGATTAAAATACACAAATAGAACAATATAATGAACCACCATTTACCCATTACTCACCTTCAATATTTTACAATACTTATTTCATTCACCACCCTTCATTCTTCCATTAAAAAAAAAATTCTGGAGTATTTTAAAGCAAATCCAAAATAAAATTTCACCTGTAAATATTTTACTGTGAATATCTGACAGGCAAAGACTTTTTTTTTTTAATTAATTAATTAATTAATTTATGGCTGTGTTGGGTCTTCGTTTCTGTGCGAGGGCTTTCTCTAGTCGTGGCAAGCGGGGGCCACTCTTCATCGCGGTGCGCGGGCCTCTCACTATCCTGGCCTCTCTTGTTGCGGAGCACAGGCTCCAGACGCGCAGGTTCAGTAATTGCGGCTCACGGGCCCAGTTGCTCCACGGCATGTGGGATCTTCCCAGACCAGGGCTCGAACCCGTGTCCCCTGCACTGGCAGGCAGGCTGTCAACCACTGCGCCACCAGGGAAGCCCCGCAAAGACTTTTTAAAGAAACATAACCAAAATGTAAATACTACCACAAGGTTAGCAAAACCTTAATATCATCCCAATTCTTAGTTGTTTTTGTTGTTTTTAACATAGCCATAGTGCACATATTGCCTTGGAATTAACAGTGGTCTGTGGGAAATATTATTATTGCCATTTTATATTTGTGAGAGTAACACTGGTACGATCAAGGGGGCCTGGCCACGTCCACTCTCTGTTTACTTTCATCCTCAGAGTAGCTTCCACCTGGTGACAAAATGGTAACATAGTGCAGATTAAAAAAAAAAAAAAAAATCGTATTCTACAAAATCCAGAGGAAGAGAGGGTGTTTCTTCAGAGCAAGGGCACTTTCCTTCCTTCATATCTCATTATCCCTAGTTAGTTCCTCAACCCATGCAGTTGCCAGAGGAATTCTGTGTGCTGATTGGCTGCCTTCACCATGATTCATGTAATCACTATGGCAAGGATAAGTTAACCAGATGGAGTGAAAATAGTTAGGGGGCATCCCTGGAGCTAGGAATGAGGTCAGGCCATTCCTGCCACCTAACCCTGTAGACACCTCAGTGGGAGAAGTTCAGAAGGGTAGCAAGACCGCAGTGCCCACAACGATTATCTTCCAGTCACCCTTTATAAGCATCTATGATGCAGGAGGCCTTTGTGTAACAAGGACATAGCTGGCACAGTGCCTCACACGTGGTAAACTCACAGCATAGGCAAACATTAAACGTGTGTTGAGTGATTAAGTCAAGCATGTGTAAGATATGTTCCTTACCCTTGAAGACAAGAAATACAGTTTGAAAATATTCTTGAACATTAAGAAACAGAATGCTACATTCATTTGAAAATCAAAAATTTTACAAGAGGATTGAATTTTGCAGATATGGTGCTTAGAAATTGATCTATTCTTTTAAAATAAACTTTTGATTTTGAAATAATTTTAGATTTGCAGGAAGGTTGCAAAATTAGTACCGACAGTTCCGTATACCCCTCACCCAGTTCTGCTGTTACCATCATCCATTACCATGGTAACATCAAAATAAGGAAACTAGCATTGGTAACTTGTTATTAACTAAGCTCCAGACTTTTTGGATTTCACCAATTTTTCCACTAACGTGCTTTTTCTGTTCCAGGATCTCATCCAGGATACCACATTGTATTTAGTTTCATCTGCTTTGATGTGATACTAAGTAGTCCAAGTTGTAGTACACTGTCTCTCAAAAATGAGACAGGCATGTTATTAGATATGAACCTGTACCGATTAAATCAAATTTTGATTATTTCAGATGCTTCCTTGGAAAGTTTTGCCACTTGGCAAAACCCTATTTATAATATTCTACCAGTTTATGACAGAAGCTGACACAGCCTCACAGTGAAAAGCACAGGCTGTGGATGGACTCATGCTGTCTGCCTCAAATCTTGCCTGCAGCATTTAGCCTGAAGCCAGACTTTGGGCAAGCTACTGAATCTTCCTGTGTCTTATTTTCCTCATCTGTAAAAGAGGATACTAGTACAGACATACCTCAGAGATATTTCGAGTTCAGTTCCAGACCACTGCTTATTGCAATAAAGCGAGTCACACAAACTTTTTGGTTTCCCAGAGCTATAAAAGTTATGTTTACACTATACTGTAGTCTATTAAGTGAGCAGTCGCATTATGTCTAAAAAAAAAAAATTTACATAGCTTAATTAAAAAATACCTTATTGCGAAAAGATGCTAACCATCATCAGAGCCTTCAGTGAGTCGTAACCTTTATGCTGGCGGAGGGTCTTGCCTTGACGTTGACGTTGATGTCTGCTGACTGATCAGGGTGATAGTTGCCGAAGGTTGTGGTGCTGTGGCTATTTCTTTTTTTTTTTTTTTTTTTTAATTTTTATTTATTTATTTATTTACTTATGGCTGTGTTGGGTCTTCGTTTCTGTGCGAGGGCTTTCTCCAGTTGCGGCGAGCAGGGGCCACTCTTCATCGCGGTGCGCGGGCCTCTCACTATTGCGGCCTCTCTTGTTGCGGAGCACAGGCTCCAGACGCGCAGGCTCAGTAATTGCGGCTCACGGGCCCAGTTGCTCCGCGGCATGTGGGATCTTCCCAGACCAGGGCTCGAACCCGTGTTCCCTGCATTGGCAGGCAGATTCTCAACCGCTGCGCCACCAGGGAAGCCCCATGGCTATTTCTTAAAATAAGACAACGGTGAAGTTTGCTGCACTGATGGACTCTTCCTTTCATGAATGGTTTCTCTGCAGCATGCAATGCCTGTTTGATAGCATTTTACGCACAGAACTCTTTTCAAAATTGGAGTCAGTCCTCTCACACCCTGTTGCTGCTTTATCATCTCAGTTTGTTACCTTCTAAATCCGTTGTTGTCATTCCAACAGTCTTTACCAGTAGATTCCATCTCAAGAAACCACTTTCTTTGCTGATAAGAAGCAACTCCTCATCCATTGACGTTTCATCATGAGATTGCAGCAATTCAGTCACATCTTCAGGCTCTACTTCTAGTTCTAGTTCTCTTGCTGTTTCTAACACATCTGCAGTGAACTCCTCCATTGAAGTCTTGGACCTCTCAAAGTCATCCATGAAGGGTTGGAATCAACTTCTTCCAAACATCTGGTAATGTTGATATTTTGACCTCTTCCCATGAATCATGAATATCCTTAATGGCATGTAAAATGGTGAATCCTTTCCAGAAGGTTTTCAATTTACTTTGCCCTGATCCATCAGAGGAATCACTATCTGTGGCAGCTATAGCCTTCTTAAATGTGTTTCTTAAGAAATAAGACTTGAAATTTGACACTACTCCTTAATCCATGGCACAGGCTATGGACAGATGTTGTCTTAGCAGGCATGAAAACAATATGAATCTCGTTGTACATCTTCATCAGAGCTTTTGGGTGACCAGGTGCATTGTCAATGACTAGTCATATTTTGAAAGGAATTTTTTTTTCTGAGCAGTAGTTCTTAACAGTGGGCTTAAAATATTCAGTAAGCCATGTTGTCAACAGATGTGCTGTCATCTAGGCTTTGATATTCCATTTAGAGAGCACAGGCAGAGTAGATTTAGCATAATTCTTAAGGGCCCTAGGATTTTTGGAATGGTGAATGAGCATTGGCTTTAGCGTCAGTCACCAGCTGCATTAGCCCCTAACAAGAGGGTCAGCCTGTCCTTTGAAGCTTTGAAGCCAGGCATTGACTTCTCTTCTCTAGCTATGAAAAGTCCTAGATGACATCTTCCAAGAAAAGGCTGTTGCATCTACATTGAAAATCTGTTGTGTAGCGTAGCCACCTTCATTCCTTATCTTAGCTAGATCTTCTGGATAACTTGCTGCAGCTTCTACATCAGCACTTGCTGCTTCACCTTGCACTTTGATGTTGTGGAGACAGCTTCTGTCCTTAAACCTCATGAACCAACCTCTGCTAGCTTCAAACTTTTCTTCTGAAGCTTCCTCACCTCTCTCAGCCTTCACAGAATTGAAGAGAGTTAGGGACTTGTTTGAATTAGGCTTTGGCTTAAGAGAATGTTATGGCTGGTTTGATCTTCTATCCAGACCACTAAATCTTTCTCCATATCAGCAATAAGGCTGTTTCACTTTTTACCATTCATGTGTTCACTGCAGTAGCACTTTTAATTTCCTTCAAGAACTTGTCCATTCACAACTTGGTTAACTGTTTGGTGCAAGAGGTCTAGCTTTTAGCTTATCTTGGCTTTCAGCATGCCTTCCTCACTAAGCTTAATCATTTCTAGTTTTTGATTTAAAGTGAGAGATGGGCGACTCTTCCTTTCATTTGAACATTTAGAGGCCAGTGTAGTGTTATTAATTGGCCTAATTTCAATATTGTTGTGTCTCAGGGAATAGGAAGGCACAAGGAGAAGGAGAGAGATGGTGAGTGGTCAGTTTGTGGAGCAGTCAGAACACACACAACATTTATCGATTAAATTTGCTGTCTTATATGGACACAGTTTCTGGTGCCCCAAAACAATTATGATAGTAACATCAAAGATCAGTAATCACAAGATCACCACAATAAACATAATAATAATGGAAAAGTTGGAAATATTGCAAGAATTTCCAAAATGTTACACAGAGACATGAAGTGAACAAATGCTGTTGGAAAAATGGTGCTAATAGACTTGTTCCACGTAGGGTTGCCACAAACCTTCAATTTGTAAGAAATGCAGTATCTGCAAAGTGTAATAAAGTGAAGTGCAATAAAATGAGGTCTGCCTGTAACTACCTTATAGGATGGTTTAAGGATGAAGTGAGAGAATCCTTACAAAGTGCAAGGAATGGTGTCTAGTTATGTTCGTGATTTATTCATATTATTTCAAGTAGGGACTGCCTTGAAGTTTACTTTTTTTTTTTAAGTTCTGTAATGGGAATTAATAATGTAAACCAAAGTCCAGGATAAATATTTGTGCTATGTAAGATAAACTCTTTGCAGAGACTTTGAAGTACTACAGAAGCAACAATTACGTTTAACCAACTTGTATTCTTATTACAACTTTCGTCAGTTCAATTCAGGTTTAGTTTTCTAGCCCTATTTACTACATATTTTTTTCCTTCAAAATCACAGAGACTAGTATGTTTATATAAATGATTGGGATGTATTATAGCGGGCATGGAGATACATATTTCCCACCTTCTCCGTTCTCTTCCATCCCCCACTGCATCTCTCCAAAACAAGTGAACCACTGGGCTCATACCTTGTATTCTTCTGCTAGTTTTCCAGGTACTCATTCAGGTTTTTAATGCAATTTCCTGTTATTTTGCTTTGTATTTGTCAGTTCTGTTTTAATTTTCAATTGTTGTCTTGCTCACCCTCTCTTTTAAAAGTAATCACTTATTATGGAAAATTTCAACATCTCCAGCAGTGGAGAGAATAGTGACCTCTTTACTCATCTTTTTTTTTTTTTTAATTTTTAAAAATTTATTTATTTTATTTATTTTTGGCTGCATTGGGTCTTCGCTGATGCGCTGGCTTTCTCTAGTTGTGGCGAGCAGGGGCTACTCTTTGTTGCTGTGCGCGGGCTTCTCATTGCGGTGGCTTCTCTTGCTTCAGAGCACGGGCTCTAGGTGCGCGAACTTAGTAGCTGTGGCGAGTGGGCTCAGTAGTTGTGGCTTGCGGGCTCTAGAGCGCAGGCTCAGTAGTTGTGGCGCACGGGCTTAGTTGCTCCGAGGGCATGTGGGATCTTCCCGGACCAGGGATCGAACCTGTGTCCCCTGCATTGGCAGGCGGATTCTTAACCACTGCACCACTGGGGAGGTCCTTTACTCAGCTTTAAAAATGATAAACTCATGGCCAGTTTTGTCTCCTACTCTTTCCCACTGCTCCTTGCACAGCCTCCCCAAGATTTCATTTTGAAGGAAATCTCAGGCCTGTCAGTGAATATTTTCAGTTTGTATGTCTAAAAAATAAAGATTCCCCTTTTAAAATATAATCACAATATCATTATCAGATTATTGAAAAATAAGCCATAATTCATCAATATTGTAAATATCAATCCATTTTTACATTTCCTTAATTTTCCCATTCATGTTCTTTTTTTTTCTTAATGCAGCTTGTTTTTATTGGGATTGAAACTAGGTCTATAGAATGTGATTGCTTAATATATCTTTTTTAATCTATAGGTTCTTTTTCTACCTCTCTCCCTTGCTTTTTTTTAACAATTAGTTTGTTGTATAAACTGTGACATTTGTCTCATAGAGTTTCCCATACTGGATTTTGCTGATTACATCCTTGCCATTACATCCTTGTCATGTGTAATATAAAAATATTAACACACTTTTCTGTTCCTTACGTGGTAAAAAGGTAGAGGCTTGGTCATTTTCAGATTTGATTTGTGATGCTAGCAGCCCTCGAAGAACATTGCCTATTAATATTAATCAATATTAATTAATTAATTAGTATTAATTAATGTTAATTAATAAGGAATCTATTAATTCATTAGTGGTTGCTTAGCATTGATATACTAATTTTATCATTCTCTCTTCATTTATTGGCTTGAATACATGTATAAAGAAGGAACTTTGCCTCATAAATTAGTTACTCTGAAGCTTAGTTTTTATAGGAAAGGCAGGATAAATGCCTGATTCTTTCTCTTATTATTTATTTGTCAACATTATGGATTGGTTGCCTCCAAAGATTACAAACTAAAAGTGATCATAGAGGCTTTCTTTTAAAAATTAGCATTGTTATGAATTTATGTATATTAGCATGTTTGATGTAGTTCAGTCCACTGCCTTTGTCTTTCTTATATACTTTTTGTCCCGTCTTTGGTCATTTTCTTTCTTTTTTTTTTTTTTTTTAAAGCCAGGTTGCATTGTTTTATTTATTTATTTATTTATGGCTGTGTTGGGTCTTCGTTTCTGTGCGAGGGCTTTCTCTAGTTGCGGCAAGTGGGGGCCACTCTTCATCGCGGTGCGCGGGCCTCTCATAATCGCGGCCTCTCTTGTTGCGGAGCACAGGCTCCAGATGCGCAGGCTCAGTAATTGTGGCTCACGGGCCTAGTTGCTCCGCGGCATATGGGATCCTCCCAGACCAGGGCTCGAACCCGTGTCCCCTGCATTGGCAGGCAGATTCTCAACCACTGCGCCACCAGGGAAGCCCCTGGTCATTTTCAAGTTTGGCTTTTTCACGTTGGGTGCTGTGTCTTTGACACAACCTCAGTAGTCTTTGATAACTTCCTTGCTTTCTAGTATAACAAGATATTCCCAGTAAATCGTTTACCTTTATTGCCCCAGATCTGGAAAAGCCCCTTTAGCTTTTTCTCTAAAGATTCCTGGTTACCTTTAGTGGGAAATGATTTAGAGACCACGATCTGGGCATGGGGTATATACAGTCGGCTTTCTGGATCTGTGGGTTTCACACCCATTCAACCAACCTAAACTAAACCTTTTTGCAGTTCATGGAATCGGCAGATGCCGAGCACACGGATATGGAGAGCGGACTGTATTTACTGTACAGTGTCCTTTGTTGTAAAGGACTTGAGCATCCACAGAGTTTGGGGCTCCTGGAACTCATCCCCCACAGATTCCAAGGGATGACCGCATTTGTGGAGGTCTCTAGATCTTTTCTGTGGTCAAGGAAGGGATTTATTTTCTTAGTCTCTTGTGTCTTCAACTGTGTCTCCTTTCTCCCACACTGAAAATCTCAGTGCAGTTGTCCCTCGTTATCTGTGGCCCATTGATTGGTTCCAGGATCCGCTCTGCATACCAAAATCCCAGGATGCTCAAGTCCCGTGATCGGCCCTCCACATCCGCGGGATCTGCATCTCTGATAACACCAACTAGCTACCTGGTCTCATTTTATTTTGTATTCTTAGGGATTTAAAAAAAATTAATTTTGTTTTGTACTTGTGTAAAGTATCTACTGCATCAGGTTTATCTGCGGAAATCTAACTTCTGTTTATGTCCTATTCACCGTTTCCTTCCTCTGCCATTAATGCCCATTAAGAAAAACAGTTATGGTTTATCCTTATATTACAAATATATATACACAAATACAAATATGCTTGTTCCTCTACTCCTTTTCTTAGATTAAACAGTAATACATTAAAACATTTTCTTCCACGTGCTTTTTTTTACATAATAGTATATCCTGGAGATGACTACATGGGCATACGCAGAGATGCTGCATTCTTTTCTATAGCTCTTCGCTCTCCATTGTTGGCTGCAGTCAATAGCCTTGTCCATATGTCTTTTTGTGTTTTTGTCAGTGTATCTTTAAAATAGATTCCTAGCAGTGGGTTACGAGATCAAAAGGTAAATGCATATTTAATTTTGCCAGGCATTGTCAAATTCCCTTCCTTGAATTGTGCAATTTTGCACTCCCATAGCAGTTTATGAGAGTACTTGTTTCCTCACAAGCTTGCCAATTGAGTATGTTGTCAGGCTTTTGGATTTTTGCCAATCTGATAGGTGAATGGTGGTATCTGAATGTAGATTCCATGTAGTTTGCTGGCTAAATTCTGATGACTGGATTGGGCATATTTGAAACATTCTTGTGTCCCCTTCTAGTTGTGCCCCCCTTTTTTGAAGAGAGTGTTGTGGGTATTTTAAATATGCTACTGTCCTCTTGTTGATTTTTATTAAAAACGCAGATTACTCAGGTTTTCACTTAAAAATTTTTATTCTAAGAAAGAACCAGTATGTGGGTTGAGTCTCACCATCTGCCTTTTCTTAGTTCTTTGAATTTAGATAAATTTAGGAATTTAGAAATTGTTTTAGAAACCATGAGCTTCTCTCTCTTATACACCCTCCCCGTTCTCTTCACCTTGCCAGTGGAACTTAATCTTATTTTCAAAATTACACAAGCCCAGTAGAGCAACAATTCATTCTCGTGATTATTATGTGCCTCCTTTCTCGCAGGCATTACACTGGTATTGTGGGTGCAGGGTAGCTGACATGAGAGCTTGTTCTGGAAGGATGAGTGGCAGTTTGCCAGTTTGAGAAAGGGAAGAAGGTCATTTCAGGTTCAAGGAAGGGCCTGGGGAAGGGTGAGAAGTCTGGGTAGTGGGTAGGTGGTGGGGTGGGACTGGAGTTTGAAGGTTGGGTTGAGTGGTTTAGTGGGACTGTAGATCCCCAGGTAAAATTTTGTCCTGGAAGCTCTACAAGTAATGAGAGTGTTTGTTTGTTTGTTTGTTTTTAAGAGGAGAGAAATATCAGAGGTACAAATGACCAAAAACGTATGACAAGATAATTAGTCTCACTAGTAATTAAGGAACGGCAAAGTTGAAACCAAGTTTTTAAAAAATTCAATAGGCAAAGTGAAAAAGATTGATAAAAACCAGTACTGATGAAAATGGGGGTGAGGGGAGACGGTTCTTTACTGTCTGTTGCTGAGACTTTTCTACTGTTGGTGAGACTATAACTTGGAGACTCTGTTTTAGAGGTCAGTTTGACAATATTTATTAAATAAAATATTTATATAACCCTTTGACCCAGCCTTCCCACTTTTTGGTCTGTATCCATGAATGCACAAGGATATACATGTAAAGTTATTCGTTGTAGCGTTGTTGATAATACCAAGAGAAAATGGAAACAGATCACTCATTTGTTAAATAAATATTTAACAAATATTTACTGACTACCTACTGAGTGGCAGGCAGTAATCCACCTTTTTGGGATACAGCAATGAACACAACAGGCAAAGCTCTCTCTTCAAGGAGAGTCAGTCGACAGTTTCTACCCTCAAGAAGCTTACATTCTAATTGGATGGGTGGAGAAGGGCAGAAATAAACATGATAATTAAATTATATAATATCTCAGATAGTGATAAGTGCTGAGTAAAATAAACAAGGGAAGGGGGATAAAGAGTGCCGGGGGGAGCATCAGAGAAGCCCTCCCTGGGAAAGTGACATTGGAACAGAGACCTGAAGGAGGTGAGGGGGGAAGTCATGAGGTTATCTAGGGAACATTGTCTAGGCAACAGGAACAGTGTGTGCAAAGGGCATGAGATAGGAATGTGCCCAGTGTGTTTTAGATGTAGAAAGGAGTCCAGTGAGGTTGGACTGGAGTCAGAGAATAGGGGGTAATAGGGGATGAGGTCATAGGTAGTGTGATGGGGGTGGATAATGGGAGGTGGGGTGGTGGTTTGGGCAGTGCATAGCCAGTAGGTCTGGGAAGGAGGGATAAGGCTTTTACTCTGAGAGAAGGGAAGCAGAGGAATGATTTGATTCACCAAGTATGTTTTGATTACTAACCACATGATCAGTGTAGTGGCACTCTTCTAGATGCTGAGGACACAGTAGCAGAGAAAACAGATGGAAATCCCTGTCCTTACATGTTAGTTACGTGAGTTAACTTTGAAAAGAATCAGTCTCATTTCAGTGTGGAAAATAAACTATAGGAGGGTCAGGTACAGGCTGGAAGCTCAGTTAGGAAGCTATTGTAGTATCTTACATAAAAGATGATGATGGCTTAGAACAGTTCTGTAGATGAAAGTGGTGGAAGATGGATGGATTCTGGACAGATTTTGATGATGGAGCCAACAGGATTCACTGATGGATTTGATAAGGAGTGTGAGAAAAAATGAGGAACAGGATGACTCCAAGATATTTAGCTTGAGCAAATGGAAGAATGGTGGCACTGTTCACTGAAATGTGGATGAATATGGGTAGAGCACATTTTGGGGGAAAGATCAGAAGTCCTGTTTTTGGACCTGCTTAATTTGAAATGTTTCACCAAATATCTAGGCATCTTGTGGGTCAGTCAAATTGACATATAAAATGAACCATTCCAAGTCCACCCCTTACCAACTTGGCACCCATGTGCATCTCCTTAAACCATACTTAATCTCCAAATAAAGATGACAGTAAGGTCATAATTCTACCTCACATGATACAACTATCCTGTATACAACTGAAAACACTCTAACCCCTTACCCAGAAGAGGAGTTAAGGTCCTTGAGTCAGGACATCCTGAAACTTATATACTATGATGTGAAGTTAACAATACTTAAATACTCCTGTATAAAGTCAGTACATCTTATGTTACACAATAAGGAGATAAAAGAGGGAAGAAAACAAAGATATTTGCTTTCTGTATATTAATATATGTATGTACACATTTATATATGCACACAAACATATTCATAACACAGTCAGAAGGAAATACTCATGACAATTACAGTCCTCATTTCTGTAACTGGTCACAAGTTTGCAGCTGATGTTTATAACTACCTTCTTTCACTGCCCAGTCCATATTCTCCTTGCCTTCAGCAAGTACATTAGCTGCTCTTGGTTCTTTACCTAGTGAAGTGACCCAAATCTTCATTCCCAAAGGGTCTGAGATGTTAGTAGTTCTGCTTGAATTGGATTATTATAGTTTTCTGTTGACTTTTATCACAAGGCATCGTAATATTAAGAGACATCCTAAGGGATCTCCTGTGTTGCAGATACACTCTCCCTTACCTCCATTGTGGAGTAGTGGTCCAGTTTCCCCTTGGCAATCAGGATCAGTCGCCCCAGCCGGCACAGTAACTCCCTCTGCACTTACTTAGAGACACGAGGAGATCAAAGTGGCCAGGTGATAGTCTTAAATTTTAGTTGAGTGGAATCATTGTTGTGTCTCTTGGTAGAAGCATAGAAGCATTTTTTCCCCTTTGGAACTAAGACTTCTAGGCCAGCCGAGCATAAATTCATGGGGACAGGAAGCAAGATTTTTGCCAGTGGGTCCCTAGGGGTAATAGTGAATTGTGTCACTCCCATTTCCACTTCTCTGTTCCTGGGTCCGTGAATCCTGGCTTTGGGAGAAACAGCACCTTATATTGGATGCTGATTCAGAGCATATCCACCTTCCTAGAGAACCTTGTCCCAGCCTGCAAGGTATTGCCATGTGGCTGAGACTGTAACTGAGTCTGCAAAAGGCCATTCCACCTTCTGTCAAACCAGTTGCTTCAGGATGGTGGGGAACATGGTAATACCAGTAATTCCACGATCATGGGCCCATTGCATCACTTTATTTGCTGTGAAATTAGTTATTTGAGCAGAGTCAATGCTGTGCTGCGGAATGCCGTGATGGTGGATAAGGTATTCATTCCATAAGTCCATGGATGGTAGTCGTGGCAAAAACATTGCATGTATGGAAGGCAGATCTGTATCCAGAGTAAGGGTCTGTTTCAGGAAGGACAAAATATTGTCCCTTCCATTATGGAAGTGGTCCAACGTAATCAACTTACTACCAGGAAGCTGGCTGATCACCCTGGGGAATGGTGCCGTATTAAGAGCTCAGTGTTGGTCTCTACTGCTGGCACTCAGCAGTGGCTGTAGCCAGGTCAGCCTTGGTGAGTGGAAGGCCATGTTGCTGAGCCCATGCATAACCTCCATCCCTGCCACCTTGACCACTTTGTTCATGAGCTCATTGATGACAGGGGTGGCTGGGGAAAGAGGCTGACTGGTATCCACAGAACAGGTCATCTTATTCACTTGTTTATTAAAATCCTCCTCTGCTGAGGTCGCCCTTTGGTGAGCATTCACATGGGACACAAATATCTTCATGTTTTTTGCCCATTCGGAGAGGTCTGTCCACATAACTCTTCCTCAGATTTCCTTGTCACCGTTTTCCAATCATGTTCTTTCCAGTTCCCTGATCATCCGGCCAAATCATTGCTCACAACCTATGAATTGGTATGTGGTAGCACATCTGCCCATTTCTCCTTCCAAGCAAAGTGAACAATCAGGTGCATTGCTCACAATTTGCCCACAGGGAGGATTTCCTTTCACCATTGTTTTCCAAGGGTGTCCCTGAAAGGGGCCCGTATTGACGGGGTGTCCACTTTCAGGTGGTGCCTGCCTATGGTACAGAACCATCTGTAGACCAGGCAGAGGTCTTTTCTTCCTCTATCACCTGATCATAGGGAATTCCCCAAGTGGCCATAGGTTAGGCTAGGAGAGAAGGTAATGTAGCAGGAGTGGGAACCATGGGCATTTGGGCCACTTCTTCAAGTAACTTACTTGTGCCTTCACAGCCTTCTTGGGCCCAATCACATACGTACCACTCCTGTTTAATGATGAAATATTGCTGTGCATGCCCAAGTTTTAGCCTGGTGAGCCAAATAGCACCCAGTTCCTGATGGACGGTTCAGGTTGCATCGTAACTTGGTCCTGGCTAAGTGTTCAGTCTCTACTCAAGCCCATTAGTAGGCCAAGAGCTGTTCCTCAAAAGGAGAGTAGGTATCCACAGAGGATGGCAGAGCTTTGCTCCAGAATCCTAAAGACCTGCGCTGTGATGCATCTGCAAGGTCCTGCCGAAGGCTCCAAACACCATCCCCATGTGCTACTGCCCTTCTAGCACCATTGGATCTGCTGGATCATCCTGGCCCAAGTGGCAGAGCAGCTTGAACCACAGCAGGACCTATTACAGAGCCTCCTCTTGTTCTGGGGTGCACTCAAAACTAGCAGCTTTTTAGGTCACTTGGTAAAGGGACCAGAATATGTTGTATCCAAAATTCAAAGAGGCCCACCACGTTATGGAGGGCAACCTGCTTTACTTAGTCTACCAGTTTAAATATTAATCTCATCTCAAAACTCTCACAGCAACACCCAGAATAATGTTTAACCAAATATCCGGGCACCTCGTGGTAAAATTAACCATCACACTTCCTCCTAAAAGTAAAATTAGACACTTCATTCATATATAAACATTGTAGTGTTTTTCTCCTTTTTGTTTTTGTTCAGATGAATATAACATGAGAAAACGAGCTTTTATATTTTATTATCTGATATTTATTTTAAACTATGGTTTAGTTCTCCCCGCAGTTGGAAAGTTTTCTCTTCAAATACATACCTATAGAAGGTTTTTGTACCTCCATTTTTAAAAAGTGATCATAGTGCAGGGAATAAAAGTTTATAGAAACGGTCTGTTTTCCTTGTTTATTATTAGTGAACAATTAGATCTCACTGTCAGTAAAAATTGATGGCTGCAGCTTCCAAACTATTGAACTTGTGCTAATAAATGCAACAGTTGTTCATAATTTGGTGGTAAATGACCTTTAAATGTAGATGTTTACGGAGGCTGTCCTTGGGGAACAATTTAACTTCCAGATGACACCCATGAGTACTTGTTATCATTTAAATATGCTTCCTTTTGTCAATAGCAGAATAACAAATACTGGTTAGATTTCTAATGTTGATTCAGATACCAGGAAACCTGCTGAATAAATTAGTGTACATTTGATTTATATTGACCAAAATTTTTTACATTGCTGTGTTACAGGTCAAGGTGACATGCATTTAAATGCATTGTAGAGCAGAGGTCATGCTTGACTGACGTGAATGCTTACACTGTTTTTAATTAACTTTTAAATATTATCCTAAAATTCCTTCTCAAGTACCAATTGTTAGGTAGAGGATTGAAATTAACTTAGGACATTAGTGGAGACCTTATTTTGAAAGTCAATAATCTTAATCTTTCCCATAAAAATTATTGGAGTAAATTACTGCTACATTTTATCTTATAATTTGTAGGGAAATCAGATCTGTTTTTTCCATCATAGACTCTGAATTCATTGTCTGTGGGTTTTCCATTGTCAGTTTTGCAGAAAAAATCTGAGATAGCACTGAAAACATTTTTCGAAGTAATGAACAAAGTCTTACCTAGTACAGGAAGTACTTTATCAAGCAAACGCATTTTTTTTAGTGCTAGGAACTTTTTCACTGATGTTGTTGTGTGTGCCTGGAGGGAGGATGGTTTTCACGGTGAAAATGTAGATTAATCTTGTCAGCCATTCATTAGTAGTCCAAAATAGTATATGTTTTAGGGAAGCTTTAATCAACACCTTACTTGCCCTTTGAGAGAATATCTTCACAGTGAATGCTGCTTCTTTTGCATATAAATATTGTTGGATAAAAAGCATTTTGCTTTCACTGTAGAATTTTTTTCACTTATGTCCCATGTAAGAAGGTTTACATAATTCAAAAGTTTAGAACTGAAACGTGCAAAGGTTTTTATTCTTCTCAACCATGCAGATTTGTTATTAATCAAAAAATGTGCATTGGGAATTTCAGGGTAACCTTCTGAGCTTTGCTTCTCAAGGAAAGGCAGCACAAAGCTCTTCTCTTTTAAAACTTCTCATGTCAACTTTTACAGCTACCCTCTAGAGCAAACAAGATAGCAGCTCTGCCCACCTCCAGTGAATGGCAGAGTCCTGGGATGTCAGGTTAGTTTCAGCCACACTGTAGCTTTCTGCCCAGGTTGCAATGCCCAGAACAGCATCAACCCCGTATGGTCCACGAGGTCAAAAAAAGTGACAGTGTTGAAAATGCCAGTGAGTGAGAAAAGGAAGTGGAGATAATAAAATTGAAAGTGGTGAGAGAATGACCCATGTTGTATGTGTGTATGAGATGAATCATTCAGTAGTAGGAACCATTCTGAAGGACTGAGGGGAGAGTCAGGCGGCATTTCCCATAAGTGGAAAGGCAATTGTGACTGACGAACGGAAAGACTTTTAGGTGTCAGCACCAACCTCGGGAGAAGGCAGGGAGTCTGAGAAAAAGGCTAATCGTGGATGTGATGGTGCTGCTGGTGGATGACCCGTTGGGATGTCATCCAAATGAGGGATGGAACTTCTAGTGCAAATAATTAGCTGCTAACGCTGTGGTGCTCAGCTCTTGCTGCAGCTTGGAGTCGCCTGGAGATCTTTATAAACTAGAGATGCCTGGGTCCTACCCTCAGAGCGTCTAATTTAATGGTTCTGGAGTATGGGTTGAGCATTGGAACTTTTTAAAAGTCCCTGGGTGATTCTGATGAGCAGTAAAAGTTAAGAACTGCACTAAAAATATCCCCACGATGCTTGTGGAGATCATTAAGGGAGGTTACTTGCCCCAGCACATCTTAATAGGGTAAGTCAGTGGTTCTTAAGAGCTCCTTCAGGCTCCATCCCCAGAGATTCTCAGGTGATTGGAGCCCAGGCTTTGGTAGGTTGAGCTCTTCAGGTGATTTTAATTTGTAGCTAAGCCTGCAAACTAAGGAGGTGGCTTACCCTGTTTTGAAAAAGATGGCCTGTAGAGTGTATATGTAGCATGAAGGAGATATGTCAGCTTTGTTTTAAAGCTTTAAAGGACTGATTTACATTCTGATTCAGCCAAAGTGCACCTAAGACTGAGCCCTTAAAACACTCTTAAGTCTTTGGATCCATAAACAAATGAACTTAGAAAAAGCTTTCCTGATGTTAGATAGTTTGAGGAACTTCTATGGAGTGTCACTGGTAAGCTTTGGAGCCAGACAGACTTGGTACCACATTCTGGCTTGTAACTTCCCAGCGAGGCAACTTGTGCAAGTCATCACCCTCCCTCTGTTCCCTAAAGTGCTGACCTCGGTTTTCTCTCAAGGATCTCAAATTAAGTATCAGCCTCATAGCAAGAACGCTCTGACCGGGGCAGCTGTTGTTATTTCTAATCCTTCTAATTAAATTTTTGCCAATAGAGGTTAATATTTCATCATATATTTTACCTTTCTTTCATCTAGTGTTAAATTTTTTTTCACCTTTGAGTAGTTTCATATTTAATTCACTGCTTTAAATGAATTATTGTTTTTTTATGCTCTTAGATTTTTATTTATTTTATTGAAGTATAGTTGATTTACAATGTTGTGTTAGTTTCAGGTGTTACAGCACAGTGATTCAGATATATATATGTATATTCTTTTTCAGATTCTTTTCCCTTTTAGATTATTACAAAATATTGAGTATATCTATTTTATATATAGTAGTGTGTATATTTTAATCCCAAACTCCTAATTTATCCCCCTCCCCTTTCCCCCTTGGTAACCATGTTTGTTTTCTATGTCTGTGGATCTATTTCTGTTTTGTAAATAAGTTCATTTGTATCTTTTTAAATGAATTTTTGTTTGTTTGTTTTTTGGGTTTTTTTTAAATGAATTATTTTTAAAAAGCATTATAGCTGATTCACTTTGTTATAAAGCAGAAACTAACACACCATTGTAAAGCAGTTATACTCCAATAAAGATGTAAAAAATTATACTGCAAAAAAAACTGTAAAAAAAAAAATATTATCAAAAGACCCTTGCAGTGCTTTCAGATTAGAGAATGACATCTAAAGTGTGCTTATCACCTCATATGTAAAAACAAATGAAGAATGTTGATTATGTGGTTAAACAACCGATTGTTGACAACTGCTATTTATTTATTGATCACTGAGTGCTTAGATGAAATTCCAGCCACTGTTCTTCACTGTAGACTCCTAATAGTGTTCGCAGGTAAAACTTTGAATTGTTTTCCTCCTTTCTCCTGATATAAGAAGGTCTTTTTAGAAGAAGCCAGACAACCAAACCGAAATCTGTAAGTGTGTTAGCATATGGCTCTGGCCTGGCAGTGGGGCTGGGCCAGTCCCCACCCAGACCCATTCTTGTGTGCTTTTATCTGAGCAGAAGTAGAACTTTTGACTTCTGACTCATCAGTGTTCAGGTTTAGCCAGGTTCAGATGACGCCAGTTTGAACGAATGTCACTGTAACCTGGAGTTTTGTGTTAGAAGCTCTTTCTGCAGTCAGGGTTTGTTCCTTCAGTGAGTCGTGGTTTTAGAAAAGTTCTGTGGAGTTCATCTTTCTGTGACCTAGAGGATCCTAAATGCCTGGCTGCAGAGGCTGACAGTCTGCTTTATTGGAAGTTTAGCTCAGAGTTCACGTGATTAGGGTGAGTAAGTTCGTGTACTGGGGGCTGTGTAGGGCCCCAAGCGGGGCTGGCAGGGAGAGCCTGGCACAAGTACCAGGCACAGGCCGGAGCCATGAGAGGTGGCGGTGGGTGAGGGCTGGGTGAAGGCATGGAGGTGTGGAGTGTGAGGCACAATTTCAGCAGCCCCAGTATTTACTTACATTCATTTATTCAGCCAGTGGTTCTTTTTTTTTTCCTTGTGTTTGGCCACGTGGCTTGGGAGATCTTAGTTCCCAGGCCAGTGATTGAACCCAGGCCCTCAGCAGTGAAAGCACAGAGTCCTAACCACTGGACAGTCAGGGAATTAGCCAACCAATGGTTCTTTTTTTCTAATACATTTATTTATTTATTTATTTTTGGCTGCGTTGGGTCTTCATTGCTGCACGCGGGCTTTCTCTAGTTGCAGCGAGCGGGGGCTACTCTTCGTTGCGGTGCACGGGCTTCTCATTGCAGTGGCTTCTCTTGTTGCAGAGCACGGGCTCTAGGCGCGTGGGCTCCAGTAGTTGTGGCGCGCGGGCTCAGTAGTTGTGGCTCATGGGCCCTAGGGCGCAGGCTCAGTGGCGCACGGGCTTAGTTGCTCCGCGGCATGTGGGTCTTCCCGGATCAGGGCTTGAACCCGTGTCCCCTGCACTGGCAGGCGGATTCTTGACCACTGTGCCACCAGGGAAGTCCCCAGCCAATGGTTCTTGAAGGCCTACAGTATACCAGGTGCTGTACTGGGCCCTAAGGTTGCCATCACTTTCAGCAGTTTCTTTCCAAGACCCTCAAGAAATCCCAGAACTCTCTTTCAGAAAGGTTCTTCCTGTTTGTGAACACTGTGTACACTTGAGCTATAGTTAAATCAACTAATCCTGTATTGCTCCATGGAGAGCTGAATGTATAAATACAGTTACGTTAACAAGCTTCAATATGAGCAAACTGTTAACTTCAGTTTTCTTATCTTTAAAACAGGTGAACGATAATACCTAACCATAAAGTCATTGCCAATATTAAATGGCATGAGGCATGTGAACTATCTGGCAAGGGTCTGCCTCAGATTACGTTTAGTGCAAAAAGAATTACCGTTGTAATTAGGCCTCTCTCTGCCTTCACAACCTTGGCTCAGTCCTTCTCTGAAGGCCAGGTACCAGAACACAGTCTAGAAACCTGTGTGAAAGACAGCTGGGAGCGGGGTCTCCCAACAAGTTTCCTTGTTGTCTAACACATGGGGGAACCAGGGAGCATTAAATGGGTGCGATGGTCCAAGTAGATGGGAAAATTGATGTGCGTCCTTGGGTGCTGACAAGTGTCAGCGTGTTGTACTTGTTCTGATACTGGCCCATGCAGCATTAGAGCCAGCCTTTGTGAATCAGGCAGTTGCTTATGTTTATTTTGTAACCTTGACCTCCTTGAGAGAACTTTCCATGAGAAGGGAAGTAGCAACACTGTTGAAGAGTGGACCTTGGATGACACCCGGCCACTTCCTAACCATGTGTTTAGCAGTCCCCAGTTGTTTAAATGCTTTGAGCCTTGGTTCCCATAAATAGGCATACTAGGAATGCTTTATATCCATTTGGGATTGTTTTAATCAAGTGAAATAATAGGTGTAAAGCCCTTAACATGTGGTTGGTTCTGTAGTAGTTAGTGTTGGCATTTGTTTCTAAGAATTTAAATCTTTATGTTGGATTTCTATAGAGAGTTCCCTAAGTTAGGCTTGTGTGGGATTCCTGATTTGAGTACATTGGATACTGTAAACCCCTCTCCTGTTCCTTCACTTTACCACCAAAGCAAAACAAAAACAACAAAAATAATGCCTTTCAAGTAAACATTTCATAGAAATTCCAGTATGGCAAAGGGATTTGGGGTTCATGAAGTTGAATTAGAGTTTGACCTGTGTTTATTTTATTCATGAACTATTTAGGATTTTCTCATGTCCAGTAGACACACTCTGTCAAAACCAATTAATGATAAAGTTTTACCAAATGCAAAATACAGTGCCATGAAAAAAGTTTACTTAGAACTCCAGAGAGCTTGAATATTAGGACTTCATTTGTTTTTTTTTTATACACATCAGTGTATACATGTCAATTCCAATCTCCCAATTCATCCCACCACCACCCCCATCCCCCCGCCGCTTTCCCCCCTTGGTGTCCATATGTTTGTTCTCTACATCTGTGTATGACTTCATTTTTATGGGGAAAAAGTAGATGAGTCTTATGGATTGCCCATGCAAATATGCACTTCTAAAGAAGTCTTCTTTTAATATTTTGCCATCATTTGCTTGAGGCATATGCAGTCTAGCGGTCTAGCGGGAGTGCAGCAGGGCAGAAAGTGTCTGGGCTTGAAGGTAAGCCAGACCTGGCTTCTCACCTGGACAGGTGTCCTAATGACTCAGTCTCTTCATTTGTAAGGCTGGGGGAATGCTGGCACTGAGAGTTGTGAAGATAAAAATGTAACTGAGATAACAAATGAAAAGCACATACTATGGTGTTGGACGTACACTAAAAAATAGTTGCTGTTACTATCCTGGATCTAAAAAACAGGAGGAGAATGATAGATTTCTTTATTGTGGCAGCACGTGAGAAGCACGCATTTTACCTTTTCTTGTGTCTTCTCTACCTCTGGCCTGGGCATCCCTGCCCTCCTGCTCAGTGCCACCTGCCCAGGGGTCCGAAGTCTCTTGGAGTCGACACTGCATAGGAGGAAGCTGTTTAGCCTGCCAGGTAGATTGCATGTCGTAAGCCTTCTGTCCGGAGATTGTAATGAAGCCTGCTGTGATTCTGGTGCGGTGAGAGGTGCGGTGTGCAGAGTTATACTTGATGGGATCAAAGTGCCAGCAGCTCCAGTGACCAGGATTCCCCCTGAACCAGTTGGATCCGAAGGGCTCTGGTCTTGTTGCTGCCCAAGTGGTCCTGGTGGAGGGGCATCATGCTAGTACCTTTGGGGATGTTCCTGGGATTTGGAGGTCAGAGTTGGAAGCCATGCACCCAGTTCATTGGGGGTTGATTTAGGAAACCAAAAAGAGTTTTCCAGTATCGTTATTAAACCCTGGAGAGAAACTTGAAACAGAAACTCAGTACAAAGGATAGCCCATGGGAGAGTGAGTTTTGGTAATTGAAGGAAGTGTTTTGTAAGCTTGAATGTCCAGTAATGTGCAGAGTTAAAATACAGGAAACATTTTCATATTGAAAATGGGTACAGAACCAAAAGTTCCAGGAACTGGCTTATTAAATAATAATGGTGAAAAATGATTTAAAATCTTGTGTGTGTGTTTTAACGTTAGATATGCAAAAGCTAGACTAAATACTTCTTTTGTTTGATTTATCCAGTTTTTGCTTCCTTTGGCTGCCTTGGGTCTATGCAGGAGCGCCTCCTGGCATGGTGGAGAACTGTCGAGTTGTGATCTTTCCTCCTGAATTTCTTGTGCATGATTTTATATTTAAACCTTTATAAACAGTTCCATTGATGTTCTTCAGGTGCTATACAGATTGTTCTTAAATGAATGTGGGTAGGCCCTGGATTCTTAAGTTGACTACAGTACTGTCATTTTCAAAGTATATGTTTATTTTCCAGTTTTTTAGATTTGGAGAGTTTTTAAAAAACAACACTTGCTTTATGTTAGTAATGTATTCATTTTCATTGGCCATTTATCATAGTGTCAGTTTATAAAAATAAAGTTATATTAGTCTTTGAAAGCCCCTTAACATATTTTGAACTGATCAACTGCTTAGTTAATATATTTGTAACATTGTAAGATAGTTAACTTTCAGGGATAGTTCCATGAAGGATAGGTGGAGATTATTAAAGATCACTGCCATTTAACCTCTTGTGCTCTTAGTCTTAGCATACAAAGGAAGGAAAGCATTCATCTGTTATAAAGTAGCATAATTAATCTGTATAATTTAGTAAATCTAGTCTTCGAATCCCTGCTTGTTGCCAGCTACGGGCAATTGACAGTGATAATGCATGATTCCAGCCCTCAAGGAGTTTGCAGTTTAGTTCTACACACATGACACAGCACCCACGAAGCAATAATGAATGCTTTATGGTAATATGTAGAAAAGTAGCAAGTTGTATTGAATGGAGATTTTGAGAATGACATCAGTGAGGAGTTAAGTACCAGGAAGACTTCCTACAAGAAATGGCTTAAGCTGTGTTCTGAAGCATAGGTAGGATCTAGATAAGCAGCTGGAAAGGATAAGGCTTCTGTGAAGGAACCCCTACCCCCCCAAAAGGTAAAAACATGTAAATGAACATTATGTGACAGGGGATGGAAAGAGAGCGGTGTCCAGTGTGCAGGAGGTAGTGGAAGGTGGAGGGTGCAGTGTTCTGGGTACACGGGGCAGAGCCAGGTGGCAGAGGTCCCTGGGGAGGACTGCCTTTTCTCTGTTTCTCCTGGACGGTGGCAGCCACCATTGTTGAAGTGTCAGAGTTCATTCCACTTTTGACGGGGATTGGGGAGAGGAGGGCACATTCCAGAAGGTGGGATGTCTGAGTTGCTTTGGGGGGGTGGTGGTGGAGAGGAGAGAATGCCTGTCACCAGCATCAGGTAAGGATGGGATCGGAAACTTTGAAATCTGATAACTTTGTGCAGGTGCAGAAGTAAACAGGGCTGCAGAGCATATTTCTGAACAGCCAAGTGACATGAAAATGAGGACATCATGTTGATTAAACTTACCTTGATGTACAGAATGTTTCCAAAGGGGGGTGATTGGAGTCCTCTATGAGACTATTGCCGTGGACCAGGCTAGGGAAGGGGGATGGAGAAGTGACAGGATGAAGGGACAGTGCCATAGGGTGGACATGAGGGATTCCAGAACAGTGGGCTTCAGAAACTGTCTAGAATTGGTAGCTAAAAAAGGTAAATAAAAAATTGGCATTGACATATATACACTACCAAATGTAAAATAGATAACTAGTGGGAAGCAGCTGCGTAGCACAGGGAGATCAGCTCGGTGCTTTGTGACCTCCTAGAGGGGTGGGATAGGGAGGGTGGGAGGGAGACGCAAGAGGGAGGGGATATGGGGATATATGTATATGTATAGCTGATTTACTTTGTTATACAGCAGCAACTAACACAACAATGTAAAGCAATGATACTCCAATAAAGATGTTAACATAAATTAATTAATTAATTAAAAAAAAATTTAGTCCTCCACCTCTGATCGCTTCACTTGGCACTTTCTGCCCTACATGCCTGAACTGCTCCCCCCATCGCTCAGTTGCTGGAGGCCCTGGGCTTCTCATGCCTCCGAATCTCACGTTCTTCTGCCTGCAGGAAACCTATCCTGCTCTCCCACCCCCAGTTGGTTAGCTTGTGTTTTCCGTTTGTGAACCAATTCCAGTTTCACTTCCTCCTAGTAGCCAATGACAAGATTTTCACCTTTGCCCAAGAGTTTGCTTCTTATTCCTTTGACTGTGTCTTCATGTTCACTGTTCAGATGATGCTTGAGACTCAGTGTGATTCTGGACAGGAGAGGCAAGGGGAGGGGGCTGTTACCTGAAAACTGGGTTTGCCTCTTGGTGGGTGTTGAGCCAGAAGATACATCCAAACCAAGGATCGGGAGAAGGAAGGATGAATATTTGCAGCAAGTAAGGAGAACACCGGGGATCTTTCCCAAAGCAGTCTCCCCTAACAGCAAAACTGGGGAAGTTTCAAGCTAAGGGTTCATGCACATTCATGAAGGGGCTGCAGCAGAGAATTCAGCATAGAATTGGGACAAGGGTCGACAGAGTCCAACAGACGGGTCGACAGAACTCGATACATAGGTTTTGTCCCTGTCTTCCAAGTGCCTGGTTGGTCATCAGTCCAGTTGAAGCACGTGGGTAGGCGAGGCCCACTGTGTGGTTAGGGGCCCAGCAGCTGTTCTAGAGAGAACAGAGAGGTCAGGAGGAAGAGGTGAGGAACCTTTGAGGAGCAGTTTCAGTGGGGGGGATGGAAGTCAGATTGCAGTGAATTAGGGAAGTTGGAGAGAGTGAGGAAAATGGAGTGTGGACCCTTTCAGGTGCTTTGACAGTGAAAGGAGGGAAAGAAAGCACAGCAGCAAGAAGGAAGGCAGGGTCAGGTAAAGGCTCTTTCTAAATCAGAACACTGACAGTGAGTATTTCGAGGTCAAGGGGGAGAGGACAGGGGTGTGAGAGCCTGAGGATTCTGAAGGGAGAAGGAGTGTAAGTGGAAAAGAGGCTTCCTGCAAGGCTGACTGCTGTTCTTGGAGTTGCTTTTCTTGTCAGGTAACCAGCTTGTGCCAATGACTCAGCCATACAAAGTTTGGGATTAAGGGGTGAGTTTAGAGCACATCATCCAATGGAAATATAAAGCGAGCCACATATTTCTAGTAGCCATATTTAAAAAGGTAAAAAGAAACAGGTGAGGGCTTACCTGGTGGCGCAGTGGTTGAGAGTCTGCCTGCCAATGCAGGGGAGGCAGGTTCGAGCCCTGGTCTGGGAAGATCCCACCTGCCGCGGAGCAACTAGGTCCGTGAGCCACAATTACTGAGCCTGCGCGGCTGGAGCCTGTGCTCCGCAACAAGAGAGGCCGCGATAGTGGGAGGCCCGCGCATCGCGATGAGGAGTGGCCCCCGCTTGCCGCAACTGGAGAAAGCCCTCGCACAGAAACGAAGACCCAACACAGCCATAAATAAATAAATAAATTAATTAATTAAAAAAAAAAGAATAACCTGATGACATTTAAAAAAAAGGAAAAATTTATAAAAAAAAGAAACAGGTGAAGTGAATTGTAATAATATATTTTATTTAGCCCAATAAATCCAACATATTATTTAACTTGTCATCCATATAAAATGATGAATATTTTATATTTTTTGTAGTAGCTTTTTAAATTGGGTGTGTTTTACATGTAGAGGACACCTCCCTTCGGACTAGCCGCATTTCAAATGCCCAATAGCGGTTTGTGGTAAGTGCTGCTATATTAGACAAGCCAGATTTGGAGAGTAGGAGGGGTCCAGTTTACAGCAACACATGTACTGAGGCAGGAATCAAGGTATCCACTTTGGGGAGCTGAAATTTTATGTTTTAGATCCTTTAGCTACTGATGAGAATTTAATCTCACTCTTCTTTGTCTCTACTGTCAACCTGAATACTCTCCAGGCTCTTGGTTTCTGCTTAGATGAGATATGTTGGGCTTGTGTTCCACCTGGCCTTAGGTAGATGGAGTTGTGGAACTAGGAAGCCGTATTCAAGGCAGCTCAAGTCACTCTTCGGGCTCAGTTCCCAGTTGCTACCACTTAGTAGCTGTGACTCACTGAGCAAGTTACTTTACTTTTCCATGCCTCAGTTTCCTGATCTCTAAAATGGGGATAGTAATGACAGTTTTTATTATATGAAATTCTATATGCATATCATAGCATTGTTGCAAAAATTAAGTGTGGAGGGTTGACCTATACTCAAGGCTTAACAGATTTTAAAAGGGGATGTTTAGATTACTTTATTTGAGTCAATGTTAATCATCATTATAGATTTTTTTAAAAACTTTTCTGGAGACTAGAACTTTATGAAATGTTACTTGACATTGGAGTTTAAACAAAAAATCTTGTGTTTTTCTTTGGAAAAGTATGAAAGCATAAAGCTTCACATTTACTTAATTAAAATACATGGAGCAATAATCAATCTATTATCCTTAGGAGCCACCTGAAGTTGGGTGATATGCTCTTTAAAATCTTCCACAAGTTGCTTTCTTCAATAGCAAACTTGAATTTGGAGTCTCTGGTGTTTCTGAGCAGTGCACTGACATAAGGCAGCTTGGTTCTAATTGCATTCCAAGTTGGGAAAACTTTTTCATTATGAATATCTGAATGAGAGCTGTTAGGATGGAGCTGGAGATGAGAGGAAGGGGAACAAGGGAAGTAGAAACCTTGTAAGAGCCACTGCCCATGTGCCCGTTATCTGTCAGTCAATATCCCATTTTTCAAATGAGTTTTTGCAATAACCAGATAGCGAGAGCACATCCTTAAGTGAGGATTGCAGGAACCTGCCTGCCTGCTTTGTCCAGCTCACCCTTTCTAACTGAGCTCAAAGTTGACTTTTGCCTATAAAAGTGGAAAATGGGCCTGATAAAAATGTTTAGTCTGCAGGGCCTTGTTTTATTTATCATATCAGAAAAGAACAATGTTTTGTTGTGTTGTGGTCAAAATAGAAGCCGACCTTGCTTGTTCACAAAAGCTCAAATCCTGGAGATAAGGGGGGCAAAATAATAGAGTACAATGGAAAGAGTAGAGTGTAATTATTTGTAGCTTGTCAAGTGAAGCCCTTTCAAGCCCCAAGTGATTCAAATCTGGGAACTCTGCACAATTCTGTAAACTAACCACAACCAGCATCAGAGAAATCTCCCCTGGCCTGCAGACAGCACTGAAATTGCATCAGTTTGTCATGCACTGAGCATGGCAGCCTCACACAATATCATTTGGTTGCAAATGGGCCTGCCCCCAAAGCCCTGAAATACATTCTGTGGTATCTGACTCTTGGCCTGCGATTTGTCATGTCCCTGCTGCTATCAGTGTACAGTAATTTTAATAGATTCTGATGGCTTCCTGGTAGAAACACGGGATGCATCTGGTTTGGGCATAGGACTCTGAAGAGATTCTTCTGGCTGTAAACAACAGGATTGCATGCAGAAAAAATTGGAGGTGCATTTTATTTCATTAAAAATTGGTTTTAGGTTACAAGCTTGTGTTTTCTGAATTATTAAAAAAAAATTCCCTGCACAGTTTAATAGCTGTAAAACATATTGCTTGTTTTTAATCTTTAAAGTAGTTAACTCTTTAGAAATGTATCGCTGGCAGCAGTGTCCAATTTTAGCAGTCCCAGCTGTAAGTGTGGAATGAGTGTAGTAAATGTAACAGTTTATTTAGCCCCTTGCTACTCAGTATGTGGTCCATGCAGCAGCAGCATTGCTGGGAGTTTGTTAGAAATGCAGACTCTCAGGGCCCACCCCCGACCTGTGGGAGTCACTCTGCATTCTCACAAGATCCCCAGGAGATGCCCCTGCACAGGAAAATTTGAGAAGCTGAGAAACTCAGGCTTAGAGCACAGGCTTCCGAGTCAGAGAGAGAGAGCTGTATTCAGATTCCATCTTCTGACTTAGTGTGTTTGACTTTGGGTGATTTGTGCTAGGCTTCAGATTTCTCATCTTCAGAGTGGGGCTTATATAACTACATCATATGGTTATTTTGAGGATGACATTAAGTTATGAATACGTAGAAATAGAAGTATCTCTACCTATACCTCTATATGGTGCCTGACATGGAGGGAACATACAATAAATGAAAGATGGATAGTGGTGCCTCTGTGTGTGGACTTTGCCTTAAGAGCGTGAGAAATCTGTCTAATTGTGGAATAACTCACCTGCAAATAATTTCCACAGTAGAGGGATGATGAATGTTGTCGACGAACTGTGGCTGAACTTAAGTCTCCCTCCTCACCTCACATAATCCCCTGTCGGTTCACCTTTGTCCCAGAGTGTCATCCTGTCATGATTTAGAGTATATGGCAGAGCCATGGACAGTGCTAGCTACCTGGAAAGGTGTATAAAATGCACCTGCCGATTCCTGGAGGCTGGGCTCAGTCCCATCTCAGCATCTGCCGGGTCCTGGTTCGAGAGCCCGCCCCTCGGCGCCCGGCCTCCTGGCCCTGACCCTGGCCCAGTGTGGAAGCGTCTCCTGCCCTCATCTGTAGGCCTATGTTCTGGTCCCACTGTGGGTGCTCAGGGCTCTCTGTGTTCCCAAACCCTCCTGATTGTCACAGGCGGGGGCGGGGGGCGGCACTTTTTCCTAGTATGGACCTGTGGGGAAAAAATACAAAGACAAAAAGTAACAGCCCGATATAAAACAACTTTTTTTTTTTTTCTTGGAAAACACTATTTTTCCCTCCCTTCATCTCTTTCTCTTTTTTCCCCCTCCCAATCTCTCAATCTCTGTCTGTAAATGTAAAATTTTCAGCTCACTGGCTTTTAAAATTATGAATAATAACATAAAACTCTAGTTAAATCACTCAAAAGTATAATTTATTTCCATATCTGGACCAGTTAAGGCAATGGGGATGGGAAGGATACGGGAGAAATGGGAATGGGTGAGGAATTGGGGCCGGCTGGGCACAGAGACAGAGGGGTGGAGTGTAGGAATGGATGGGGCAGAGCAAAGGACAGGAGAGCAGAGAAGGAGAGATGGAGTACAGAGCAAGGAGTGTAGAGACAAGAGGGGGCGTCAGCTGGGCTGCCAGTGTTTGTTCAGTGTCAGTTAACTGGCTCGTCTGTGTTTCAGAAGGTAGGAGGTAACTGCCCCTCGACACAATTTCCTCATCTTGAAACTGCCTGTAAAATCTTGCATGTTATGTGTATGTATGTTTCCAGGGAGGTCTGCAGATTTTCACATCTGTGACCTCAAGAAAGGCTGAGAAATCACTTATTCCAAATCACAATTCCAGACTACCTTCTCGCCAAAGATGAAACCTCTCTTTAAGTTGTATTTCTGTGTATATGATTTCCTTTTTTGTTAAGCAGTCTTATTCATGTAGCATCTTTCTTTTTTTTTTTTTAAACTGATTTTTTTTCCATGAATTCATTTATTTATTTATTTATTTATGGCTGCGTTGGGTCTTCGTTGCTGCGCGTGGGCTTTCTGTAGTTGCTGCGAGCAGGGGATATTCTTCGTTGCGGTGCACAAGCTTCTCATTGTGGTGGCTTCTCTTGTTGGGGAGCACGGGCTCTAGGCGCGTGGGCTTCAGTAGTTGTGGCGCACGGGCTTAGTTGCTCCGCGGCATGTGGGATCTTCCCGGACTAGGGCTCGAACCCGTGTCCCCTGCGTTGGCAGGCGGATTCTCAGCCACTGCGCCACCAGGGAAGTCCTCGTGTAGCATCTTTCTGTATTTGTTCATATATAGTTTGTATCTAGGTAAATCTCTTGATGTGTCTTGAAATGAACAAATGGCATATCTTCCTGAATATTGTATTTTTTTCTTTTCAAGTTTTAAACTAATGTGATGAATTGGTTGCTTTAGAGATGGTTCACTTTTGTCCTAACTCTCTGAACTTCTATTAATGTTTGTGCATTACGTTAAAGAGTTAGTGCATCCAGTAGGCTTTCAGAACTGTCAGAAATGTATTACCCAAGATTGTCACATCACTGATTCTTATGTTAGAACTTTGCTTGGATAGACTCATAAATATTTTTGTGGTAATCTCATTGGTTGTATAGAGGAAGCAGACTTAGTGTCAGAGTGTTAATGATACTATTTGATTTATTCAGTTGAATATGTGTGTCCATTTTAACTTATGAAATCAGAATTTGGAAGTCTCGGATGTGAAACACATTTTCTAACTTTTCCTTGGGTTCCTATAGGAGTAAGTTGGTCTGATACGAATTATGGATCGTCTCTCTACTTATTCTTGTTATATTGAATGACCCTCAGTTGTTTCTTTATCTGACAAAACATATGTCAGACAATCCATTTCTCTCAGTAAAGTCTGCACTCAATAATTATAGCCCCAACTGCACTTGACTCATCTTAAATTTTAATAATGCAGAATAAGCAAGAGAGACTGTGAAGTATGTCAGGTGAGGATTAAGAGAAAGGTTCTGACAGAAGAGTCGGCAGGTGAGATTGAACACAGACCCCTGAGCAGAGATGCTCTCCACTCTTGGTACCCTCACAGCCCTACCCCCTGCTCCTTGATACCTGTTATTCAATATCAGACCAGCTTATTAAACAGAGAGAGGGCAGGTCGTAGAGGTAATGGGGACAGAGGGAATATATTTTCAACTTTATTTTGAAGTAATTTCAAATGTACAAAGACGTTGCAAGAATAGTACAAAGAATTCTCATTTCTTTCTAACCAGATTCATCAATTTTTAAAGCTTTACCACTTTTGCTTTATCATTCTCTTCCCTACATCCCTCTTTTTGTATATGTAATCTTTTTCTGAACCATTTGAGAGTAGGTTGTGTATATTATACCTCTTTACTGCTCATTATTTCAATCTGTGTGTCCTAAAATAGGAATATTCTCTTCACCTAACCACAGTGAAATTGTCAAATCAGGAAATTTGACATTGACCCAGGATTATTTTGTAGTCTGTATCACAAATTTGTCATTTGTCTCAATAATATCCTTTAGAGCATTTTTTTTTTTCTCCTGGTACAGTATCCAGATAAGCATTACGTTTAGTTGTCATGTCTTTTTAGTCCCCTTTAATCTGGAACTCTCTCTCAGTCTTTCTTTGTCTTCCATGACATTGTCATTTTTATAAAAGACAGGTCAAAATAGACTGTCCTTCAATTTAGCTTTGTCTGATAGCTCCTGATGGGTAGACTCAGGTCATGGATTTGGAGCTGGAAATCTCCATTAATGTTACTGTGTCCTTGTTAGGGTATCCTATCCAGAGGCACATGGTATTTGTTTGCCTCTAATTGGTGATGCTAGTTTTGAGCACTTGGTTAGGTTTTGTTGGTTTTTACTGTTGTATATTTACTATTTTTCCTTTTGTAATTAATAAGTAACATTTGGAGAGACGTTTTACAATTATATAAATGTTCTCTTCCTTATCAAATGGTTCCTCCCTAATTCAGCATCCATTGATGATTCCTGCCTGAATAAGTTTTTACTGTGTTGTTGGCAAAATGGAAATTTTCTAACGCCATCATTCCTTCTCTTATAAGGAAGAGGTTTCCCTTTAGAGCGGCTTTTAAAAGCGTGGACTTACAGCCCTGTCTGGACCATTAAGTCCCCAATGTTATCCTTTCTTTGACTATAATTGATTATTTTTAAGGAAATGAGCCCTAGATATGCAGTAAGTTTAATCATAATCTTTTCTTATACCTATTCAAAAACAATTATTAGTTAAAACTTTCATCCCTACAATAACTTCCTGCAAGAATTTAAAATAAAATTTAAATAATGCAGAAGGGTGTGAAATAAAAACTAAAAGCCTCTTTTCTTCCCTTTCTCTGATCTCTCCTGGGTAATAGTTTGGTATATCCCCTTCAGACAGAAGTGAAATCATAACATACTTATTATTTTGCAAATTGCTTTTCCAAATTGAGGATTTATGTATCAAATCTTTTTGACCTTATAAAACTTTACCCAACATTTTTTACCTGAGGATATTTTTTTTTCTGGTTGGAATTGTTCAGGAGTGTTAACTTTAAACTACTTATTTTATTTACTTGAATATTAACATATTCTATTTTTAAAAATACTGATTGGTAGGTAACTTTAAGAACTCTCTAAAGCAAAGTGTTAAATAAAAAAAGCAAGTTACCAAAGCGTTAAATAAAAAAAGCAAGTTAAATTAAAAAAGCAAGTTACCAAAAAGCTATGTACAGTGTGAGACTGTGGGGAAAAATACCAAATCAACTTTATTTCTGCAGGTACGTATACACCAACTTGATAATCATAGTTACCTCTAGGGAAGATACTGTTTTAGAGGAGGGAAAATGTGGGAATTTTAACTTTGTTTTGTTTGCATTTTTACAGTGACAGTATATCCATATTAAAAAAAAAATACAATCTACTTTTTAAAAGTGTAAGTTTTGCATTACCTCAAATTTTCATTTGTCTCCTCCCACACTTATTGGTATTTCAGCAATAATGCATCCTCCCAAAAAAGGCCTCTCATTATTCTGGAGAAATATTACTAGATCTTCAAGTCTTATTAAAAATTAAATTGGCTTTGGTCTGATTTATTTACATATAGACTGATTTTTTTTTCAAACTCTTGTTATTATATTCAGCTATATTATTCTTTGAATATATTTTTGGGGCTGGCCAGGAAAATTAATGTTTCTGTGAAGAAATGTGTTGTCAGTAGTAGATATTGACTTATAAGCAAACACATAAGAACAAAGTATGTGTGTAAGTTGGAGACCATCTGGTGACCAAAACGATGCTTCTGTCAGTGAAATAGGAGTTGTAAGTTTAAGAATATGAGTGTTGTGAGGTCAAAGGCATACGTCTTTATAACATAGTTAGCACCTACAAACAATGGGGTAGTCCTTGTAGCAAACCTATTTCTTTTTATTTTTTCCCCCAATGTTTAATTTTGAAAAAATATTGATAGCACAGTACAAAGAGTACTTATATTCACTCAGATTCACCAGTTGTTAACGTTTTGCCACCTTTGCTTTGTTCTTTCTCTCTGTCTCGCACACACTCACACAGAAACACACACACACTTATATTTATTTTTTTATTTTGGGTGAATCCTTTGAAAATAAGTTGCACACTTACTTTCACCCCTAAATTACAACATTTCACTCCTTTGACCCAGTGGTTAACTGTAATAATGATCTTTGGCCTGGTTAAGCTATTAAATTGATAGTTGCAAAATGATGATGTTTCTAATTCCATCATTTCTTCCACACTTATTAACTGGCATTCTTCTGTGAAGAGGAGCTTCTCCCCTTCCTAGTTCTCCCCTCATATCTCTATAGACTCATGGATATTTTTTTTAAGTAGAAGTTTTTTCTAATGTTGTCATTATTCTTTGTAATGCCCAAATTGTCCCAAATTTGTCCCATGGGATCTCATTCAATTTGACTCTTGTGTCCTTTTGACATGACCTCATTTGTCTTTGATCACTGTTTCTTGCTTTCTGTCCAACAAGATATGAAGGTTCACGGTGGACTTTCCCAATTTGAAACTTTTCCCATGGATACCTGCTTCTTTTTAGTGGGGAATAGCATCTAGAAACTAAGATATGGACGCTAAGTGTCCTATGGTTTATCATTGCTACCAGACCCTCTCAGTTGCTAGAACTATGAAATATATTACATATATACTTATTATATAGGCATATATATGTGTATATATCTGAATATATACTATATATCATACTCATATGAGTATATACACATTTTAAATTATGACTACATTTGATGTATCTCTTTCTTCTTCATACATAAAAATTCCAGCATTTCAAGCCCCAAATTATTCTAACATGAAGCCTACCAAATAAAATTTAAGACCTTTATGCAATCCTTTTTGTATTAAAATATGTCCCACTATGTTTGTGTAGTTAGAATACTATGTTCAAAATTTACCTGCATTATTTACTCTATATTGTTATGTAAAAAAATTTAATGTACAGTTAGGTTATTTTCTCTGTTTATATTCAATTTGTGGGTTTTTCTATCTTTTTTGTTTAAATTTATTAATATATAGAACAATTTATTTGGTTCGAAACTATATAAAAAGGTATTTTTGGAAAAGTCTCGCTCCCCTTGCCTTCTATGCACATGTCTATAAGTTACCAGTGTTGTTAGGTTCTGGTTTATACTTCTTGTGTTTCTTTTTTGTACACACACACACACACACACACACACTCTCTTAACCTAATATATCTCCATCTCTTATATCTTCATTCCTTATTTTCCCTTTCATAACAATTAACATACTATATGTAATCTTTCTTCCTTGATGTTTTTTTTCAGTCAGTATATCCTAGAAAACGCTCCGTATGAGTTCATAAGAATCCTCCTCATTTGTAATGGCTACAGGGTACTTCATTGTGTGGCTAGTCTCCTAAGGATGGGCATTTGGGTTTTCATTATTTTGCTCTTACAAATAATACTTTTGTGGCAATTTTTCAATGAGCAACTGCTATGGACACAGCATTGTCTTAGTTCTGCTTTGTGATATAGTGAAAAATAAGGTTTGTTTTCTGCCCTTGAAGTGTTATAGTCCAGTGGAGGGATGTTTTTAGAAGTGGGCTAGGAAGAGAAATGGCCCGGTATCTAGTAGTTTAATATAATCTAGATATTGTCAGTAATTTTTAGTTATCTGACTGCACATTCTCATAGAAACAACATGAGACAAATATATGGGAGCACATATTATGCTGTTGTCTAGCTTCCAAGTAAAAATAAAAGGAAACCTTTTAAGGTAAGGTAAATACTCTTCAGTAAATCAACATTAAGTCATTTTATTGAGCTACAAGTGCTAGGTTTCATGAAATCATTTTAGTTTAGCTGCACTTTCTAGAAGTAAAATATAGTTAGGGAAATTTTTCTCTTATTGGTATTATTCAGCCAAAATGGGAAGTCTCTTATTTATTTTATCTTTTTTAAAAGTCTTATATCTAAATTTCATTCCTGCATAGTAAAAACACATATGGTTGCACAAACCATTCATGGTTTGGGGGGACTTGTTGCCTTGGTTTTCAGAGACTTTGTTTGACTTTAAAATACTGTTTTTAGAATCACGTATTTAATCCAAATTCATGGATCCAAATTCCTTTTTAGTCTCTTGCAGTAATTGCATGGTATTACAGAATATTTAATGTACATGTAGACGTGTACTCTGAATATATGTTGGCATTGCTACATTCGTTGTAAATTACATGCAGTGAGTTATCCATATGTGATGATTACCATTTTGGTTGTTGGTTTGTGGTTATACCTGGACTATACATCTTGGCTCAGGGAAACTAGGAGTTTAGCACATGGACATGGTTACAGTTTTCTAGTCGACTATGAGCAGTATTTGGCCTCTCTCCTTTTGAGTTCTCCTTCCTTATTGTGTAGATTTGTCCTACCATTGTAACTGCCCATTGCCTCTTCCCACCTTGGCATTCATTCTGCCATGGTCAAACCCTAAAACCTGTAAGAATTAATTTTTAGAGAGAGTTTCAAATAAATATTCCCTATATTTAAAGGACAGTTTTGTAAGTTTTGTTAATTTGTTTCAGAGATAGTTTCCATTTTATTTTAATTAGGCCAACACCCCCGCTTCCCAAACCTACGAAAAGCTTAGAGATATACAGTTTTTAACAGTTGTAGAAGAAATGGAGATCTTTTGTTTTTAAAATACTTTAAAAGAAAGTAATATGTATCTGTAATAGAAAAGTTATAAGACAGAAAAGTATAGAGGAGGAAATAAACCTAGGGGATGGGTCTAGCCATTAACTTGTTCATGATAAAGTTATTCCATTTGTATTAATTTTAGGTAAAACACATCTAATTTTAACATGATACCATCTCTAACTAATGTAATACATGATAGGCTGGTTTAAAGGTCACATAATTTACTGGTGGAGAAGAGAGTTCATTGTTGTTTGGATTTAGGCGTCAGCCCCCCTGAGATAATTCACACCCTCTTGCATCCTACATCTTGGGCCAAGGGTGTACGCACCCTGGTGTCCTGGTGCCTTGACACAGAGCCTGGGCTGTGTTCTTTGTGTTAAAGACCCTCAGCTGGGGGATCAGCTGTCACCCCTGTCAGGGGAGACCTCTGCATAGTGTGTTCCATGAGTGCCAGCAGTTACGCCCTTTCCAGGTCAGTGCTCTGCTTCACCAGTTGTCCCTGCCACCTTCCCCATGTCTTTTCCAGCTAGCCAAAGAAAACCTCCTCTTCTCCTCATTTGAGCCAAGATAGGGCTGTTTGCAAAATAAATTCCACTTGGAAACAAAGGCAAAGAACAAAAATACAAGCAAAAAAATGCAGCAGGATAGAAATGGATGAAGTTATGAAGCAGAGTTTTTTGAAATCTTAGGATAACGAGGTAGCAGATCTTTGGCACATGCGTTGTAATTTTCCTCCTCCTTTTCGATGGCAGACGTTGCTAATAGATCCCAGTGCTCTTTTCTGTTGACTCAGCCTTGGAAACATTAGCACTACAGTGTAGCCATCCTCAGTGATCTGATTTGGTATGTGAGATGCATATCCTTTTCTTAAGATGCATTCTGTCAACAAGTTGACTTCATAGTCAGAATTTACCAGGCACATATTCATGGCATTCTGTCTGGTTCTGCCTGACTGATGCTATTTCAGTTGCGGCTGGCAAGGGCTTGTCTGCCCTCATACTTTGGTGGCCTCCATGGCAGCCAGCCACCATTCCTATCATCTCGGAAACCTCCTGTCCTGTACCAACCCTTCCGTTTCTATTTTAAAGTTAGACCACTTGTAGTTTACCAGATTTCTCATGGATGCTCTATTCACTTGCCCATATTTTTCCCACTTGCTTCGTCTAGAGTTTATTTCTCTCCCTATGGCCAGATTCAACATTAGCACATATACAATCGGAAAAAAAAAAGTCTTATAAGTCTTGCCTTGTTTCTGTGATAGACCACAGCTTATTTATAATAGGACACAGTTTATTTATAATAGCCCACAGCTTGTTTATAAAGCAGCTAAATCTCCCAACTACTATTTTCTTGGTTTATATAGTTTTAAAAAATTATCATGTTATGTGACTGCCCTCAACCAAACATATTGACTTTATGAGGTCTGAGATTTAACTCCAGCCACCAAAAATAAATGCTTATGGCTTTCGGAAAATGTGAACTGAACGCTTAAGTCTCCAGAACCCCGTGTGTGTCATTCTCACAGCACTCAGTAATTTAAAATTGAAAGCCAGAAATGGGGGCTTTCCTCTAGCTTATTTCTAACGTTAGATCAGTACAGAGTTTTAGAATATCGTACTTAACTGAAGTGTCATTTAACATGAGGGGCATGAACATATGTATTTCAGAGGTCTCTGCTTATGCGTCAATTTCAGATCTTGTCTTCTTTGCCTCATCAGTAATGCCAGTAGGTGTCACTGTGTGCATTAAATGGAAATCAAAGCTGTCATTAAGTGAATTTCCAAAATTAAGTGTCATTACAGTTTTTTTCAAAAAGAGAGCTCCTAAGGGTAAGCAAGAATATTGTTACCCTTTCCTATTTTTATTAAAAATAAATTACCTTCTTAGGCTATTTTAGAAAACATGATCCCATTGTTTCTTTTCCCATCCTATCTTACTACTTTCTATGAGCTCTTAGGTACATGTACAAATATTTGTTTGGGGTGCATTCACAAGAGGCAGAAGACAGTATATAACTTAGCATATTAAATGGAGAAGGTGGGTCATTTTGCACTCTCCTGATGTATGTCACTCTCCTGATATAGAACTTCACTGCTGTTTGTCGGAAGGGGTAGGATTTTGTCACTCCAAATATTTAGTTGTAACAACATAAGAGTATTTTTTAAAAATCTCCTAACAAGAGGCAGTGAATAAATCTGTGTGGGTACAAGTACATACACGTTTGCACCTGAAGATTTTTTTAAACAAGTATTTTTAGATACTCTCCATATTTATTAGGCTGCTTTTCAGATTTCTAAATTTTTCTGTAACAGGAAAATCTGTTCACTGATCATGTTTCTTACAATATTAGTAGGACTTAATTCTTTAAATATCTGAAACTTTCTGTGGGTTCACTCTTCTGCTGAGCCCTTCAAGAAAAAGTGAAAGTATTTGACTTCTTGTCTTCTGTTGCTTTGGGGGGAAAATAAAATGCTCACTTATTCATTTACAAGACTTTGATGTTAAGATCAGCAGTATCATAGAATCTTCTCTTCAGTTTAGTAATTACAAATCGAGACTATACAAATGTTCTGGAAAGCTCTGTATGTGTGTGTATTGTGATCTGTTGGCTGAAGTACTTATGTGATTTTTTTCTGTTCAGAAGAGAGTTGATGTTACCTTCATATAGAGTGACTTAGAGAAGATTCACAGTGAGTGTGCCTGTGTGAAACTTTAGGGCATAGATGTGCTCCTACAGAATCAGTGTTAAATTGCCTTCAACCTTATTTTCCCTGATACACATCGTAAAAATGGAGGTGTATTCTATCTGATGGCAAGGGGAAAATTGGCTGCAAGACATAATACACATGCAATTAAAATGCAGTGGGGCTTACTCAGAATCCCTTTCCATTTATAACTTTCTAAATAATAATCAAAACCCAACTTCCTACAGGCAAGGTGGTGTAGTGCAGCTAGCCATGTGCCTGGGGTCAGAGGGTCAGGCTCTGGCCAGTCCATCAGCACTCCCGGTTGTGTATTTATGGGCAGAGCTCAGACCAGGGAAAGAAGGGGGCGGTGGTGGTGTGAAGGTTAACTATGGGTTTAGCTGAATCGATAACATTTTATTTCTTAAAAGTAAAGTGAAATCAAAGTCAATATGGAGAAATGTAAACATCTGTCAAATCTTGATGATCGTGGATGTGTCTGTTTATACTGTTTTCTGCCCAGAAACTTGGGGCTGATTGGTCAGGTTGGAGGCCTGGACATTAATAATTTCAAACCATCCTGCAGATCACTAATTTACAGCCAGGTTTGAGAACCATTGGTCTACAGGGGTTTTTGTTAACAAGCAGGTGGGCCAAATGTGGTGATGATCAGGGCAGTTTCCAAATCAGAGTCCAGGAGTTGGAGGCAAAGAACCTTGTAAGTGGTTCCCATCCTTTGGTGGATGTGTACGTGTTATTTGGTGGCTAGAGGCTTACTGTGTGCATGCATTATTGGTGGCGGCTGTCCTGGCCATTTTTGAGAGCTCTTTCTTGATGTGAAAACTTTGCTCTTTGCCATTCCTGGTGGCATAACTTTCACCACCTCCTGCCAACCTCCACCATGAGATCTCTGCTTCATCTGAAAGAGCCCGGTCTTCTCTGCTCTTTCCCTGCTGTAGTCGTCAGCGTCCACCTGGAAGGGGTCATGATGACTTTGGAGCTAGTGTGGTACATCCCCTGCTGTTGGTAGGGTTCTGGCATCAGATGCTCTAAGGGGAGGGTTGGTGCTGGCTGTAGTGTCAGTAGCTTCAGTGGACTTACTTCTTCAACTATCGTGAAGTCAATGGAAATCTACTACTGCACCAGGAAAAAAGTCTTAGCATATAGTCTATTAGTTATGCTTCTGTTGAATAATATAAAATTCCTTCAACAGTTACTTGAGCTTCACTGTTTGCTGGGTGCTTCCTACAATGATGAAGGAACTCAGTGAGATCTTAATCTTCAGGACAGCATATGCACTTGTGAGGATAATTCTCATAGCAGAGGAAGGGGAAACTTTTTAAAGAATGATTAACTCACAGGTAGAAAAAAACCAAGGGCCTTAGTAGAAGCAGTTTTTAAAATGTGAAATATAAAACCTTTTAAAAATTAGGAGCAGGGAAAATGCAATTCTATGCATTAGAAAGTAATATGTTTAAATTTCGGGTCTGTAAGGCCATGTGGAAATGGGTATCGTGTGGTATCAGTGTAACTGGAAGAAGATAAAATCTTACCTGTCAAAGACCTGAGGGCCATAATTTTTTTCCTTTACTAATATAAGCATTTTTTTTTGAGTGGGAAAAAAGAATCTAGATATTTTAAAAAGACAAAACATTGCTAGTATTTATTATGAGGAACTATTCCATATGACCTAAGTGTTGGAAGTCTTGAAATTTAGCTTGTTTTCTTTTCATTTAGCTAGTATTTATTATGTTCCTACTTTATGCCTTGTACTGTGGGTGACAGTAAGGAGAATGTAGAAGATATATAAAATATAAAAGTTTCTTTCCTTTTGGAATATAGCCTATTTGAAGAGATTACAGTTACAACAATGAAAACCAATATATGGTTAAGGGCAAAGTACAAAGAGATAAAAAGTGGTCTTAAAATTCGGGGAAGATCAGCCTGGTCCAGAGGGGCTGGGATGCAGTAGATATTTGGGCATTCCAGCCTCATTTACTGCCCATGTCCTGGGCCTTGTTGCTCCTCTGATGTCATTGTTCCCTACTGCACTCCAATGGAAGGTTTACCTGGCTTCCAACTTTTTTGACTTTGTCTCCTGTCATTGCCCCGTGGACTCCACAAATTTATCCTTCAGGATCTTGACCCTCCATCCTCTCCCTTAGAGTGTTCCGCATACTTGTTCCTTTTCTATCTGACCCTGGCCTCTGGAGGTAAACACAGTGCCCTCCTCCGCTGTGGCCTATATGGAATCACTCTGCCCTGTCTTACTTCTTACTGGGTGTCTACATCTCGATATCCTGTAGGTACCTAAGTTCAAGATGCCCCAAACTGATTTCATTATCTCCATTCTTTCTCTCTTCCAAAGACAAACAATATTTTTTTGCCCTCTGTATCTTTGAGTCTGGGTACCACCATCCACCCAGGTTTCCAACGTAAAGCATAAGGATAATCATTGTCTCTCCCTCGACTGGGCATTCAACGATTTACCAGAAGTGTCTATGGCCCCGGGTCCCTGCTCCCGGTCTCCTGCACCTCCCCTGTGTTCTTAGTGGTGACAGTGCCACCTCACTCTTCTAGGGGAGCCTCTCCCTCACTGTGTCCCTCCACGCCTCTTCTGAGTTTGCCTTTCTGCTGCCTCTTGGCTCTCTACAGTCCAAAGCTCAGACTTATGGGTATGAAAAGGGGTAAGAAAAGCCCCTTCCTGATCTTGTCCCAATCTGCCTCTTAACCTCCTCTCAGCAGTACCCTCTCCCCTTACCTCCCCTCCCCCAAGACTCAGCCAAGCTTCACCTCACACCAGTTTATTAATGTCGTGCAGATCTATCATATCAATTCTGGATCTCTGTCTCTGTCCTTGTTGTTCCCTAGTCCTAGGGCTGTGTCTGCCCTGTAGACAGAGAACCCAGTCAACACCCAGCTCAGACATTTGCTTCTCTGCAGATCATTGCCTAACTGCCCCAGGTAGAGTTGTTTGTACTCTCCTCTTGGCCTCTACTGTATCCTGTTTATGTCTCTTTTATACCAGTTTTTGCACTGTTATAATGATCAGTGAGCAGGTGTGTCCCCCCACTGGTCTATGAACTCTGACCTGCAGATTATGTTTTATGCATCCACTTATGTCCCATGTGCTGGGCACCTACACGGTGTTCAGTTCATCTTTGTTGGATGAAAGAAGGGCCACATTGAATGGATTTTTAAAACCTGAGAAATTTTTGGCTATATATTTAATGTTGAGTCTTGTTTCCTAATTATCCTTAAATCTTGGTTTACTGTAGTATATCTACCCCGTGCTCCTGTAATTTAAAGCACAAGTACTTTTTTAAAAATAAATTTATTTATATTTTTATTTATTTTTGGCTGCATTGGGTCTTCGTTGCTGCGTGGGCTTTCTCTAGTTGCGGCGAGCAGGGGCTACTCTTCATTGCGGTGTGCGGGCTTCTCATTGCCGTGGCTTCTCTTGTTGTGGAGCACAGGCTTTAGGCGTGCAGGCTTCAGTAGTTGTGGCACGCGGGCTCAGCAGTTGTGGCTCGCGGGCTCTAGAGCGTAGTCTCAGTAGTTGTGGTGCACGGGCTTAGTTGCTCCGCGGCATGTGGGATCTTCCCGGACCAGGGCTTGAACCCGTGTCCCCTGCATTGGCAGTCGGACTCTTAACCACTGCGCCACCAGGGACGCCCTAAAGCACAAGTACTTTGTGAGTCTGTTTGAGAAGGGTATGTTTCTAAATTTTCCTACTTTTGATAACCTGCTTTGTTCCATTTGTGATGTGGTTCCATCTGGTGGACTACTGTTCTTGATTGAAATACTCCATTTACTGTACAGATGCATCTGGTTCTCTTCTTTTCCTAGTTATACAATATTTTCCAATAACTACATTAAGAGATGTCCAAAAATAATGCATATTAAAATAAAAACCATAAATTTATGAGTTATTGTGTCTGGTTGTGGCACAGTAGGGACAGGAGACCTCATTTTGGTTTTTGCAGCCCTTGTAAAGTCTTGAGTTATGTGGGTTTAGTTTAACATAGTTTTGAAACTAGAGCAAGAGAAGCTTGAGAATAATCGGTTCTTGAAGTCACCCAATGGAATGCTTAGTCTTTAAAAAAAATTATAATATCTATTTCTTAATTATTTTGAGGTCATTAAATGTCTAAATGCCTTTTTTACAAATCCAAAATTATATGCTCCTAGGTTTAAAAAAGTGTCTTATCGTTACAGCTTTGTCTATATTTTATAAACTCTTAAATTATTAGTAATTTACATAGTCATCAGTAATTTGGCTTCATGTGTTTAATCCTGTTCAACATGCTGTTTAAAATGAACTTTGTGACCAAGGAAACACAGTTATGAATGCCTAATGTTTCTTGATAATAAATCTGAGATTAGGTTTTCTTTTGATTTTGAGTTAAACTCCATGGAGTTTAACTGGAAAAAAATGCCACTGTGTTAGGTCATGGGCCGTGTGGAAGAAGACAGCCTTGGTCTCTGGGCATCTGCCCACCCCTGAGCTGTCTCACCATCGGCTTCTGGGGCCCTGGTGAGGGTCTTAGCTCCAGGAGTCATTTTAAGTGAAACATAGATATTTCAGTTCAGAAAAGTTCTTCAAAGTCCTTAACTTCCTCAGTGGAAGTATATGTTAGAATATAGTGTATATTTATAACCCACATTCCAGCCGTATAGATGTGAAACAGGACTCCAGTAGGCATGTTTGATTTCAAGGGTCTTTTTGTGGGTAAGTATCCTGATTTCACTCGGAGGTTATCAGCAAGGGGTGAAGGGAGATGGGAGGCAGGAGACTGGGAGGTGGGAAGGGTGTGTGGGAGGGTTAGTTCCTGACAGTTGGGTTCATTCTGCCGGTGCACCTGAGAGGTGCCACCCCCCGTGAGAAGAAGCCTGTGATTCTATGTCTTCACTGTATTGATTAGGGGTGGCCTGTCTCAGCCAGGCATTCTAGAGGTTCAGCAAATACAGGCAATACTGGTTAACTGCATCCAGAAATCTTGATCGTAAAGCATTGCAGCTTGCCCCTGGGAACACTTATTTGAAGATCTGCCAACATTTTCCAAGCACTAGTTTAAGGTCCTTCTCACTTTCCAGCTCAGATATTACTCCTGTCTGTAAGACAAAGTTTGTAATTTTGGTTTTCATATTCACAGACATTACTTAAGAATTTAAGTTTAAATGAATTTCACCTGACCATCCACTAGCTTCCTTGGTTAAATTCCATCCCATCAGTTATGTTCTAGTCCATTGAGTTGTGGATGTCTCGGGTTTAATCATTCAACCACAATTAAGTACCTACTATATGTCAAGGTCTCAGTTAGGCACTAGAGACAGAGTTAGAATAACAGCTAAGAGTCAGGGGGGAAGCTATGTATATAAAAACAAATACATGTAGAACAATGAACCACAAAGACATCAGGTGTATATAAAGAGCTTTAAGACCACAAAATCTGCACGTGGTGAGATGTTCCTCTGCATTCTTAGGGTGACCACAGAATTTATCATCCAAACTAACATGCTTTTGAAAGTAAAAAGGGCAGTGCCGATCATTGTGCTGCGATACGGGCATTAAACCTGGGCTGTCTGGGGCTGGCGGGGTGCATGCTCGCTCTCTCCCCTTACCACCTGCACTGGCTCGCTCTGGGTTCCACCATGCTGCCATGTCTATTTCCTGTCCTCATGCACCTTACAAGATTATATGTAACGGCTGTCGTGTGCCTTATTAATTGTAGGTACAGCAGAGTGGCTCTGATTTGAGTCAGTTTTTTTGCTTCCATTTAGGAAGCATTTAGTGCATGAAGCACAAGTATTTGGAAAATAACATATGGTCTGTGGTTCACAAGCAGCAATGAGTTACAAATGCCCTGAGGCATACATTTGGTTCAGGTGATTAAAAAAGATTTTATTCTAGTGATCTCAAAATACAAAACAATGAAGCAGAAACATTTTATATGGTACAATTTTTGAAAAGTCCAAACTTACAGTATTTCTTGAAATACCTGACATGTTTGAAATAAAGGCACTTAATACCTTTCTGCTTTTCTGTTACACGTTTTCATTATGCAAGCCGGTGTTATAAGTAAAAAGTCAGAAGGTACGCCAGAAAAGCCCTTGTTCAGACCTACGTAAATCTCCCCCACAAGGCCTGGGTAGTGCTGGCGTTGCCTTCCGAAGGGAGAGTGATCTGTGTGCATTCATTTCAGCCACTCCACGTCATGCTTGTAGCTGGCCTGGTGCTCTGCTGGGCCCTGAGGATGCTGGAGTGGGGTGGGGGGACATTTTGGGGGGAGACGAGGCCTCTCTCTTCAAGGAGCCTCAGATCTGAGGGTGAGGCCCACCATATAGCAGGCAGCTGAGTCTGAGCAAAGTGTTACTGGAGGCCAGAGGAGAGCAGTGATCTTTGCCAGAAAGAAAGAATCAGAACCTGGGTGAGGTGGGGAAGGAGAGCTTTGCCAGCAAGGAAGCTGCAAAACTGAGTTTGAAAACCCTCTTCTTTTTCAGATTTCATTTTTTCTTTGTTAATCTATGTACTTCTCGTTCCCCTTTATAACATTTCTTTCTTTTCTTAAAATTTATTTATTTTATTTTTATTTTTTGGCTGCATTGGGTCTTCGTTGCTGTGCGCAGGCTTTCTCTAGTTGTGGCGAGCGGGGTCTACTCTTCGTTGCGGTGCGCGGGCTTCTCATTGAGGTGGCTTCTCTTGTTGCGGAGCATGAGCTCTAGCCATGCGGGCTTCGGTAGTTGTGGCACGAGGGCTCAGTAGTTGTGGCTCATGGGCTCTAGAGCGCAGGCTCAGTAGTTGTGGCGCACGGGCTTAGTTACTCCACGGCATGTGGGATCTTCCCGGACCAGGGCTCGAACCCGTGTCCCCTGCATTGGCAGGCAGACTCTTAACCACTGCACCACCAGGGAAGTCTCTCCATTTCTTTTCTTCATGAACCCTCTGCCTTGAGTGTCTTCTGTCCTCCATCCTTTTATTTTATTTTTAAACTGAAGGTGTTCACAAGGAGGTGGGAAGAAAGGAGTAATAACATTTATTAACCAATATTCTTAGTATTGCGTACTATGCTATGTAGTTTACACGCATGATGTCATTTACTCCTCAGAGCAGTTCTCTAAGGTTTATATGTGGTCCGTATCTCCTTTTATAGGTGAGAGGAAAATGAGGCTTGCAGAGGTTAAATAATTTGATGGGGGCCATACAGGAGGTGGGAGGGATGGGATTCGAGCCCATCTCCTGCTCATTCAGTGTACTGTGCCTGTGATCCCTGGGTTTGGATACAGGCCACCCGTGCTACAAGGCATGATTTCAGTGGTGCCCACACCTTCAGTAATGCTGATAGATAGGGAAGAAAGTCATTCCCATTCCCTTACCTTTTCATCCTACACCATTGGCCCCACCCCCCCTAAAATTTTTCTTTTTCTAAGGACTGGAGAGCAGGCTTCAGGCTCAGAAGCTTCAGCAGGAAACACGATTTTAAAACAAGTGTTTCTTTTCATACTCACCTTAAAGTTCTTTTTAACTTTTATTGAAGTAAAAAGGCTATTTAAAGAAAAATACTGAGACCAGATAGGATGCAGATGTGGACGGGTTGTGCAGGTGCTGTGGGAATGTGTAATTTGGGAGAACATGCCTGCCTCAAGGGAGGAATTAAAGACAGAAGATGAAAGCCAGACAACCCTCAGGGTAAAGTTTTAGCATTTTTTCATCTAGGAGTCAGGGAGGGCTGGTGATTCTGTTCCATTTGCTGCCTTTTCTTTTTCTTGTATGTTGGTGGCAAAATGTTTGGAGTCTACTTGGCTTAATGATCCTTCTTTCAGACATGTACTGTTTATAACTTTATAGTCATCTCTCTGCCTGCATTCAAAGAAATGCCCATTTAAATTTCTTTACCCAGTGGTATAAAAGTTTTAAACTACATAGTTATGGCTCACTAAGTGGTAATTCTATTTTTCTTTTTTTAAAGGACTGCACAATTAGATTTTAGTAAGATTGAGATTTCAGTGTCTCTTGGTATATTTGTCAGGACAGACTCACAAGCAGTTTGCAAGCGTCCATGAACAAATCAGGTTAGCAATACATTGAAACCAGTGCAGATAGATTATCCTCATCACCACGGAGACAAAACAGTCAGGAGATGAGTTTGGTGCAGTAAGCACAAGTGGCATGATATAATGAAGTTGTATTCCATTAAGCTCTTGTGTACGGGGAGCAAAATGTCATCACCTGAAGGTGGCTGCATTTCTGTGATACAACCTCATCTGTTCCGTCAACTAGTTTTGCTCTGATCAATAAGCAGTTTTCTGTGGCCTTTCACTGCTGTCAGATGTCATTGAGTGATGTAAATGCACGTCAGAAACTAGAAACTTGACAGCTCACCCAGAGTGGGAAGGGAGAGAGAAGAGGGAAATCGCTGCAAAAGACATGGTTGACAGCTGACATCTCCTCGGGGTAACTGATTGGATACTGTAGCAGCCAGCACTTTCCCCATATAAACACGAAGGAAAATGATCCCAGAACGTGCAAAATACAGAACAGATGTCTTAAAATAATTTAAGGGGAAAAGTATTATTGTGAACTGTAGCATAATGATTGTGTAAATTGTTTAGGTAAAATACATCAAAAAAAATTAGTTGCTGTTCGTTTTTGACTAAGAAAACTTTAGCCAAATGAAAATATAATATTTCTAACCATTTTCTCCATCGCCCACTGCCAGAACTACAGTTAGGAAAGTTTGTGTCAGTGCAGAAAGAGATGTAGCCAAAAAGACATTTATTATAACAGTATCCATGTAAGAGAATATTATGTAGTGATAAAAGGAGGGAAAGGACAGTCTTTATATCCTCATATGGGAAGGTGCCAGGGTCCATTGCTAAGTGAAAAAGCAAGAGGTAGAACAGTGTGTGATGTGCTGCCTTTTGTGTAGAAGGGAAGGACTTAAGGCTGACTCAGTTCAGACGTGAACATAGCAAGGCTGAAAGGACCTGTTCACAGCATCTGGTGCGGGACGCGGGATGCGGGGTGTGACCTAGTCAAAGAGTGTCAGAGTTTCAAGGGAGGCTTTACTGTATATGTTTTCATATCTTTAAAAAAAAACTTAAAATCCTATGAATGTGTTACCTATTCAAAATGTTGAATTATAAAGAGATGTTTCTTTATTTCACATATGAAATTGTCTTAAATGTGCAAAAAGAAATATAGTAGTTACCATATTTAACAAAGGACACATATTCCAAGAGCAGTCTGATTAGACTCTTCATTACCAAAGCGACTAAAAGGCATTCAGATGTATTAAATGAGGGTCATTAAATACTAGTTCAAATGATTTTAGTAGCATTGACTAAAATTCAGGGACACTTAGGTCGTGAAAATAAAAAAAACCTGTTATTTGTTGAGTGCTTACTATATGCCAGACGCCATGCAATGCACTTTATAAATGTTAACTTATTTAAATCCTCACAGAGAAGCTATTATTTCTACCTAACAGATGAAAAAGTTGATGCCCAGTGAGTTTAAATAACTGTAGACACACAGCCAGTAAAGCTGGAGTTTGAACCTGGGTTTTTGGTCTCCAGAGTTAGTAAGTCCAGGGTCTGAGTCGCAGAGTGCAGAAAGCTGAAAGCAACATGGGCATGTGTAAACGTGAGGACAGTTGCCTTAGCCTGTCCGTGTCGTCGGGAGTAGAGTGCTGTGTTAAATATTGGGGATGTCCTCCGTTGCCCAGGTTTCCCTGTTAAGATGCCTTCTGCACCATTTCCATGTCCTTCCAGGTCCCATTTCAGTCATCATCATGTGCTTACAGTTAGTTAATCTGTAGCTCTTCTCTGAGTTCCAAGGGGGAGAGACTGTGTCTTTTACGCTGCCCTGCTGTATGCCAGCTCAGAGCCTGATGCATGGAAGTACTTAATAAATACTTGCTGAGGGAATGACTTAGTTTAAGAGGCAGGCCCTGTAGTAATGACTAGATTACATTACATTGGTGTGGTTATCTTGTGCAAACTATCTAATGGAATAATCCTTTCTAGTACATGCTTTTCGCTAATGAGGAATGCAGCTTTGAGGCCAGAGTGGATTGAGGGCTTGTAGGTTCAAGGCAGAAAGATATCAGTTTATTCTATAAATAGTGAACCATCACTTTACTATTAGGAGTAACAACTGTAAAGGGAGAAGATTAGGAAGTTAAAATCACCAGAGATAAAGTTTACTTTGACAATGGGAAATGTAATTAAAAGAATCCAGTAGAACAAAGTTGCATCAGAACTTCCACCTTACCACTGTGATGTTCAGCATTTGAGGAACTCTTTGCCTTGTGTCTGGGTGTCTTGAGACTCCCCCCCTCCTAGACTCATCCCCTGGGAAACAGCCCCGGCTGCTGCTCTGTTCGTGGCCACCACATCATTACCACTCTCTTTTACTTTTGAGGTTCTTTTCCTCTTCATTTCAGGACCAAGATTATAAGAATATAGCAAGGGGTTCAAAATAGGTCCATCCCCACTGCTCCTCCAAGGCCCAGCCTGAGGGAAGACAGGTTTTGATGGGTGAGTGCAGATAGGGTAGGGGAAGGATACTAGGTGGGAAGTGGCTCTGCTGAGCATGGAGACAGAGCGGGTGGTTCCTGGCCACCTCTCCCTTTAATCAGATCAGGTGGAGAGCAGGGTGGGGGAATGCTGCTAAGGGATACATGGAAAACTCTGCTTTGGATATAATCAGTCCATTCCCCACCCATCCCCTTTTTAAGACTGGCTTTGGGTACCTTCCCTGTCCTCAAGTACTTCCCACAGTGCATGAATAGGCTACACATACATGCGCCCTTGTCCTCTTCTCTCAGTCATGTGCTGGGTAGGAACCAGACCCTTGGTTGGTACTTCTTTCTTAAACTTCAGAATTGTGTCACCAGCCGAATCGTTACATAGTTTTGACGGAACCCAGAGTTGATCATTGTAACATGGAATCCCAGTCATAAATGGAAGCACTGTTTCATGCTGATGAACAAGAGCCTAGAGCTTGTAGATCATAACCCATCTTTACCTGCATCCCTATCATCAGATACTGAGCATGTGGAGTTAATCTGGGGACCTCAAAGTTTTCCCCCTGCAGTATCCTTTGTAGGACAAGTGAAAGAGTCCTATTCTCTTTCAAAATTCTATTCGCTCAGTGGTCATACCCCAGTGGTGATTCTGGTATTCCTGTATCCTTTGACTTTCTTCTCTTTTCCATTTCACCTAAGCAGGCAACTGACTTCACTCTTCTTTTTTTTTTTAAAAAAACATCCTTATTGGAGTATCATTGCTTTACAATGGTGTGTTAGTTTCTGCTTTATAACAAAGTGAATCAGCTATACATATACATATATCCCCATATCTCCTCCCTCTTGCATCTCCCTCCCACCCTCCCTATTCCACCCCTCTAGTTGGTCACAAAGCACCGAGCTGATCTCCCTGTGCTACGCGGCTGCTTCCCACTAGCTATCTATTTTACATTTGGGAGATTATATAAGTCCATGGCCACTCTCTCACTTTGTCCCAGCTTACCCTTCCCCCTCCCCATGTCCTCAAGTCTATTCTCTATGTCTGCGTCTTTATTCCTGTCCTGCCCCTAGGTTCTTCAGAACCATTGGTTTTTTTTAAGATTCCATATATATATGTGTTAGCATACAGTATTTGTTTTTCTCTTTCTGACTTACTTCACTCTGTATGACAGACTCTAGGTCCATCCACCTCACTACAAATAACTCAATTTAGTTTATTTTTATGGCTGAGTAATATTCCATTGTATATATGTGCCACATCTTCTTTATCCATTCATCTGTCGATGAACACTTAGGTTGCTTCCATGCCCTGGCTATTGTAAATAGAGCTGCAATGAACACTGTGTTACATGACTCTTTTTGAATTATGGTTTTCTCAGGGTATATGCCCAGTAGTGGGTTTCCTGGGTCATAGGGTAGTTCTATTTTTAGTTTTTTAAGGAACCTCCATACTGTTCTCCATAGTGGCTGTATCAATTTACATTCCCACCAACAGTGCAAGAGAGTTCCCTTTTCTCCACACCCTCTCCAGCATTTATTGTTTCTAGATTTTTTGATGATGGCCATTCTGACTGGTGTGAGATGATATCTCATTGTAGTTTTGATTTGCATTTCTCTAATGATTAATGATGTTGAGCATTCTTTCATGTGTCTGTTGGCAATCTGTATATCTTCTTTGGAGAAATGTCTATTTAGGTCTTCTGCGCATTTGTGGATGGGGTTGTTTGTTTTTTGGATATTGAGCTGCATGAGCTGTTGATATATTTTGGAGATTAATCCTTTGTCTGTTGATTTGTTTGCAAATATTTTCTCCCATTCTGAGGGTTGTCTTTTCATCTTATTTATGGTTTCCTTTGCTGTGCAAAAGCTTTTAAGTTTCATTAGGTCCCATTTGTTTAGTTTTGGTTTTATTTCCATTTCTCTAGGAGGTGGATCAAAAAGGATCTTGCTGTGATTTATGTCATAAAGTGTTCTGCCTATGCTTTCCTCTAAGAGTTTGATAGTGTCTGGTCTTACGTTTAGGTCTTTAATCCATTTTCAGTTTATTTTTGTGTATGGTGTTAGGGAGTGTTCTAATTTCATTCTTTTACATGTAGCTGTCCAGTTTTCCCAGCACCAGTTATTGAAGAGGCTGTCTTTTCTCTGTTGTATATTCTTGCCTCCTTTATCAAAAATAAGGTGACCAAATGTGCATGGTTTATCTCTGGGCTACTATCCTGTTCCATTGATCTATATTTCTGTTTTTGTGCCAGTACCATACTGTCTTGATTACTGTAGCTTTGTAGTATAGCCTGAAGTCAGGGAGCCTGATTACTCCAGCTCCGTTTTACTTTCTCAAGATTGCTTTGGTTATTTGTGGTCTTTTGTCTTTCCATACAAATTGTGAAATTTTTTGTTCTAGTTCTCTGAAAAATGCCATTGGTAGTTTGATAGGGATTGCATTGAATCTGTAGATTGCTTTGGGTAGTATAGTCATTTTCACAATGTTGACTCTTCCAATCCAAGAACATGGTATATCTCTCCATGTGTTTGTATCATCTTTAATTTCTTTCATCAGTGTTTTATAGTTTTCTGCATATAGGTCTTTTGCCTGCTTAGGTAGGTTTATTCCTAAGTATTTTATTCATTTTGTTGTAGTGGTAAATGGGAGTAGTTCCTTAATTTCTCTTTCAGATTTTTCATCATTAGTGTATAGGAATGCAAGAGATTTCTGTGCATTAATTTTGTATCCTGCTACTTTACCAAATGCATTGATTAGCTCTAGTAGTTTTCTGGTAGCATCTTTAGGATTCTCTATGTATAATATCATGTCATCTGCAAGAGTGACAGCTTTACTTCTTCTGTTCCAATTTGGATTCCTTTTATTTCTTTTTTTCTCTGATTCCTGTGTAACTTCCAAAACTATGTTGAATAATAGTGGTGAGAGTGGACAACCTTGTCTTGTTCCTGATCTTAGAGGCAATGGTTTCAGTTTTTCACCATTGAGAACGATGTTGGCTGTGGGTTTGTCATATATGGCCTTTATTATGTTGAGGTAAGTTCCCTCTATGCCTACTTTCTGGAGGGTTTTCATCATAAATGGGTGTTGAATTTTGTCAAAAGCTTTTTCTGTATCTATTGAGGTGATCTTACGGTTTTCCTCCTTCAGTTTGTTAATATGGTTTATCACATTGATTGATTTGCATACATTGAAGAATACTTGCATTCCTGGGAGAAACCCTACTTGATCATGGTGTTTGATCCTTTTAATGTGCTGTTGGATTCTGTTTGCTAGTATTTTTGCATCTATTTTCATCAGTGATATTGGCCTGTAGTTTTCTTTCTTTGTGACGTCATTGTCTGGTTTTGGGGACTGGTGCCTGTGTTCTGGTGGATGAGGCTGAATCTTGTCTTTTTGGTGGGGAGGACCACATCCGGTGGTGTGTTTTGGGGTGTCTGTAACCTTTTTATGATTTTAGGCAGCCTCTGTGCTAATGGATGGGTTTGTGTTCCTTTCTTGCCCATTGTTTGGCATAGTGTGTCCAGCACTGTAGCTTGCTGGTCATTGAGTGGAGCTGGGTCTTAGTGTTGAGATGGAGATCTCTGGGAGAGCTTTTGCCATTTGATATTACGTGGACTGGTAGGTCTCTCGTGGACCAACGTCCTGAACTCGGCTCTCCCATCTCAGAGGCACAGACCTGACACCTGGCCGGAGCACCAAGCCCCTGTCTGCCACTCAGCCAGGTACGTGGGGAGTTTCTTGCCTTTTGGGATGTCTGAGGTCTTCTGCCAGCGTTCAGTAGGTGTTCTCTAGGCGTTGTTCCACATGTAGATGTATTTCTAATGTATTTGTGGGGAGGAAGGTGATCTCTACTTCTTACTCCTCTGCCATCTTGCGGGTCTCTGACTTCACTTTTTTTTTTTTTTTTAATTTATTTATTTTATTTTTTTGGCTGCATTGGGTCTTCGTTGCTGCACACAGGTTTTCTCTAGTTGTGGTGAGTGAAGGCTACTCTTCTTTGCCGTGCACAGGCTTCTCATTGCAGTGGCTTCTCTTGTTGCGGAGCACGGGCTCTAGGCACGCGGGTTTCATTAGTTGCGGCACGTGGGTTCAGTAGTTGTGGTGCACGGCCTTAGTTGCTCCGCGGCATGTGAAATCTTCCTGGGCCAGGGCTTGAACCCATGTCCCCTGCTTTGGCAGGCGGATTCTTAACCACTGTGCCACCAGCGAAGCCCCGACTTCACTCTTTTTTTTTTTTTAATTTTTTAATTTATTATTTATTTATTATTTTTATTTTTGGCTGTGTTGGGTCCTCATTTCCGTGCGAGGGCTTTCTCCAGTTGCGGAGAGTGGGGGCCACTCTTCATCGCGGTGCGCGGGCCTCCCACCACCACGGCCTCTCTCGTTGCAGAGCACAGGCTCCAGACGCTCAGGCTCAGCAGTTGTGGCTCATGGGCCCAGTTGCTCCGCGGCATGTGGGATCTTCCCAGACCAGGGCTCGAACCCGTGTCCCCTGCATTGGCAGGCAGACTCCCAACCACTGCGCCACCAGGGAAGCCCCCTGACTTCACTCTTGATCCAGCATTGATAGAGCCCTGAGGATGCCTTCTGCTTTTGCATTCTCCTTTGGCCAGCCTTTGTAGTGTCCCCATCCCCCCCACCACCTCTCCCCTCACTTGCCCCACACTCCCACCCCTACTTTTTCTTGACTGGTTTTGTTTCTTCTGGGAACACCTGCAAACTGCCTTCATTGCCCGGGAGGGGGCTCCACACATTGCAGGTGAGGTAGAGGACGACCAGCCCTCTCTTTCCCTCCTTAGACGAGTGCCCACACACCTACAGTGGTTTTCTCTGTTGTCTTAACCAGCAGAGCAGCCTTCTCTTGGTCTTGCATGGATGAAGAAGGGAGAATAGCCTTTGATGAGAGGGTTCTCAAAAGATCCTAGTGACTTCATTTTTAAAAGGCCAACTATCCAACTTCTAAAGGCTGAGTTTTGTAATTTTTATATGACTAAGTTCATTTTTAAATTGACATATTGTAATTATAAAATGCTTAAATGAAAAGGTAAGGAACGTAAAATTTTCAGTGTGAAACAGAACTTCGGAGAAGACTTAATCACTTCCTACTCAGTCTTCCCCATCCACTCCAAACTCTTTGGAATCCATAGTTTTGCAGTCAGCAGGATTCTTCTGCACATCTGATCAAGTCGGCTCCTGCTTCAATCACTGAGCAGCTCCTCATTGCTCATTTGGTAAAGGCCAGTCAATCTCTAGTGTGGCTTAAGGGGCCCGCTGTGGTCTGGCCCCTCCCTACCTAAGGACTATTCTTGATACTCCTTCCCCCCCTCCCCCGCCCCCCCACCCCTCGAGCTCCAGTCTAACAGTCTGGCTGCTCAAGTGAATCTGCTTTAGTTAAGTAACCTTCCCCCTTGGCCCTGTCCACCTCCACTCTCACCTCTCCCTGAGGTGTCAGGTCTCAGTTTCTGCACCACTTTCTCAGGGACTTAGCCCTGACTGGGATGTCCTATTTCAGCCTCTCAGTAGTCTGTCCTTTCCCGCAGAGCATTTATAAGACTATGCATTGTGTTGTGAGTTCACTGTATGCCCAGTGTCTAGCACATGTTTACATGTAGTAGTGATCAGTACATTTTCACTAAATAAATAAATAAAGCAACTAAAGCCAAAGTGAGAGTAAATGACCTATCCAGGAGAGCATGGCTACCTAGTATCAGAATTAAGACAAAACCCACAGCACTTTTCACTGTGTCTGGTTTTTGTTTCTTTATAAGGAGTCTGTGTCCACACATGTGACTTGTTCATTCTGATTGCGTGAGGAATATGTGCTCCTGACTCTGTTTCCAGGGATCTCTGCTTTTTGTTTCCAGCTCCTCTGTGGAGTTGGATCCTTCTGGTACATTTTCTGTGGCCCCTCTTAAGGTTCATCACCAGAGCCCTGCTTTGTTCTCTTGGTGTTTTAAAGCTAGAAGTTGTATGTTTACCCACTTTTCTTAATTCTTTCAAGTGACTATTTCAGATTTAGTGTTTATAATTATTTGTGCTTTGTGTTTTAGAAGCTTTTACTCTGAGTCTCGATCTTGGTGCTTCCTTGTAAAATACTTTTCTTTGAGTAGTAGATCTGGGGTCTTTAACATTCTGCAACTCAGATTTTATGTTAGCTACTTCTCTGGCTTAATGACACCCCTGCCCTTATTGACTCACTTTAAAGACAGGGGCTGTTTGCTTAACAGTGGCATGTAGTCTGTTTTCCCAAAATACAATCACTGACCAGAAAGTGGGTTGAATAGTAATCCTTCTTCACACAGGCTGCCTGGAAACTGTCAGTTCAGCCTTATCTGGTGGGTGATTTGGGATGTGGGCTCGTCATGCTTGCACGGCAAACTCTAAGTCATGATCCTTTTCCTCAGCTTTAGACTATACAGAAAATTTACTAGCTGGCCTTAATTTTGTTATTGAGATTGACAAAACTTCATTGTGATCCCTTTACTCACTTGCTCTGCAAATACTTAAAGACTGCATTTGCTCCCCCTGGGTAAACATCTTTCCTTGCTCCTCAAATGCCATAGGGAAAGACCTCTGGTCCTGCCGTGGCTTCTCCATGGAAAAGACTATCTCATGTGACAGTGGTGTTCTTAAAATGTAGCATCCAGAGTGAAGGGTGCTTCAGTATGGACGTAGTATACAGGTTTTCAACTTAGAATTAAAGGAATAAGTGTATCGTTTGTTTGCCTGATTGTTTCTGTTCTTCATTTTTTCCCTTGACTTCAAATTTGGTTCTTAGACCTTCATGAAGGAGGATTTGAAGAAAGCACTGCAGTGTGGTTTTGAGTTTGCAGATGTTCCTTCAGATAATGGTGGTAGTGATGATGCTGAATATAAATTTTAACGCCTTGTGTAAGGACCCTGTCCAAAATCCATTAGCACAGATTTCCAGAAGTCATGAAGGTAAGTTCTTCACATATCAACTAAATTCATATAAGGTAGAATTAGAGTTGTTGCTGTAGCTTTCTGGTAAATTGCAGGCACCATTTTGAATGGTGCTGACAAACCAAGGGACATCATTAAGAGAAATGAAGATCTTTCTGGAGAGTGAAAAAGTCACAGGGACAGGGCTCCTATGGCCTATTCACTAATTAATTTTGTGGAAAGGCTGCCCATGATCATATTCTGGAAGACAGACCGCTGATTAGCTATGAGACTTTTGAAAAGTCATTTACTTTTCTCATTTGCAGTCTTCTCCTGTGTAAAACAGTGATAGTAACCTGCTCCTTCTGCCTCTCATGAGTTAATAAATAATATAACAGTACTGAGATAAGTATGTTCAGTGATCGCTACATGACTACGAAATGTTTCAGAGGCGTTTTGGTTTGGGGACAGTGGCTCCATTCAGAGTTTGTTGTTTGCCCAAGGCCAGTGTTAAGTGACCGAATAATGAATGTTCCACTGTCTGCCTATAGATAGAAAACCAAATTATATAGTTTGGATGACTGTCAAAGAAGCTGTATCCTCCATTCACGTGTGCAGCTTATTCCTTAGGACATTTCGGAAAATTAATTTGGTTTATGTCACTGGAATAGCACTTTTACATATTGCTTTATATTATTAATATTAATTATATTGTCCTTCTTTTCTAAATTTTAAGCTTTGGAAGCTCTGTGTGTGTGTAGTACTGAGCCTAGCAGAGATTAAGAATTTAATAACTAGTTCATAGAACTTTAGAGCTGAGAGAGCACTTAGCAGCCATCTTGTTTAACATTCTCACATATTTACAGATGTTGGGAAAAAGGAGATCCAGGAGAGTTAAGTGGTTTACCAAAGTCACAGAGTCCTGGAGAAAGATCAGAATGTAGTCTTTCTGAAATGTCCTTTCCTACTCTTTCCAGCATAGATCACTGCCTTTGAATAAAGTTTCAATGCAGGTTAAAACTTGTGTTTGAAGAGAGCATGCTTTATATACTGTTTTAAATATGTCTCTCCATATACAGATTCAAGGGTGTATATATCTAATCCATAGAAAATTTTATTTTATACTCTTAGTGCAATTACAGCTTTTTGCCACTTATTAAGACTTCAGAAGTACAAACCCGTAGCTCAGTAATTGCTTTCTTGAATCTGCCTTTAATAATTACATTTAGTAAAGCTGTATCGAAAATTAGAAAGGCAGAGACTAATGGAAAACTAGATTTTTCACTGAATTAGAAAGCAAGACAATCCATATATTGACAACACTTCAAGTTGAAACAGATCAGGAAAACTATTTTGGACTGTTTGTGCAAAGAGGCAAACCTGGGCCTGATGCGCAGTGGCACCCGCATTTTATGGAAGCAGAGAAACTCCAAGAGATTTCATGTAAATTGGATGTTGAGAGGAGAGAGTCCAGGTCTGATTTAGATGTAAGTCATTTGAATCTTTTAAAGCCAGGAATTTCTCCTTGGTACTAACAAAGAAGTCAAAAATGAAGAATTGTGTTAACGAAGTAGGAATATCTTTGAATTAAAAAAAGCACAAAACTCAGTTGGAGGTCATATCTTGCACACAGAAGAAAACCTGAACAGGAAAGTAGTGGAGGGCTTGTTTTGACTTACTTTTGTGGGGTTTGGTGCAGTGTTTTGACTTTGTGGCCAGAAAAATTAGTCATTTTAGTTATATTTATGTCAGAAAGCATATTAAAGAGATCCCAACAGTAGATTAACTCAGGGTGGTTCAGATATTAGGAAAATAATTAAAATGAGATATAATGATGTTAACTAAAAAAGCAAAACAAAACCGGTACCTCTTCTTCACCTGTCAGATGGACAGTGTGCTTTTTGCACAGTAGCAGGAGAGGGGCCAGCTTGTAGCCGGCTGACGGACTAGCTCCCCACTGGCACCAGACTGGCTACAGACTTCACACACATTGGGACCCAAAGAACCCTTCTCATACTGTGGAGGCCCAAGGTTATAACAACTTTAGAAAAATGCCTTCGGAAGGACCTGATTTTATGTTCACTTTATCATGGATATCCTAGCTGAATCTTTTTAACAGTGAACTGTTGGCCACATCCATCCCTTCCTGAGAGTGAGTGCAAGTGTTTGCTCACAACCTCTGACAGTGGGATGTTGTATGTTCCCCTCCAAGGCAAGGGGACACGTCTAGAAACTAGAGAGCTCAGGTAAATAGTTCTACACAGGTTCTACTGCATTCGCTTGCAGGCTGAGGAAGAAAGAGGGGTGAGCATTTTGTAAAAGAAAAAGAAGCGGTGGGATGAGAAGACATGAGAAGTGAGCAGAGGGCATGTGGTCCAGTCTTTTTCAAAGCCACTGTCTGCCCCACATGAACCTGGGGCTTACATTTGATACAGCCCTCTGATTTCACAGCCAGAAATTACACACAGGGACTTCTCTGGTGGCGCAGTGGTTAAGAATCTTCCTGCCAATGTAGGGTACTCCCACGGGTTCAAACCCTGGTCCGGGAAGATCCCACATGCCACGGAGCAACTAAGCCCGTGCGCCATAACTACTGAGCCTGCACTCTAGAGCCCATGAGCCACAACTACAGAGCTCTCGTGCCACAACTACTGAAGCCCGTGCGCCTAGAACCCATGCTCCGAAACAAGAGAAACCACCACAATGAGAAGCCCGTGCACCACAACGAAGACGCAAGGCAACTAATAAATAAATAAATTAACTAATTTTAAAAAAGAAATTACACACAGGGTAGAAGAGTAGGGGAGGGTGGGTAGGGTAAAGAGCAGGGTTGTCTGCCTTGAGAACTGAATTTGCTGTTTGGTAAGAGAGAGAGAGTGTAAGACAACTAACTAAATTGAATCTGACCCTGAAGGTAGTGATTTTTGAACAGTAGGGGTTAGCATGCACGGTTAGTTGTGAATGAGTTAGCATGTGTTTGCCCTGATCAGTGTGTAAAACAAAGCACAAGAATATGTGCATATGGCACAGTCTGTGCCTTAGAGTGGATGTGGAGAGAAATATATGTGACAAAGCAATACACAGTCATTACGATATACATAAGTAAAATAGTAGGATGTTAGAAAGCATCTGGTCAACCCCCGCATGTTATAGATGATGAACAGGCATAATGCTGAGAAGTGAGTTTTCTGTCTGTATGGCTAAGTGTCAAAGAGGGACCTGGAACCCAGGATATCTGATTCACAGCTTATTTTTCTCATTAGAGAATATTTTCACTCAAAACTTCAAAAAACGGTTTGAGATATAAATCTTCAATGCAGAAGAAAATTGGAGAAAAAATTCTTGACAAGTGAAAAGAAGAAAAAACATTATCCATCCCTTCAAAACATTTTGGTGTGTTTTTTTTTCTTCCAGCTTTTTGGGTACATACACATATCCATACACTCTTATGATAATATATTTCCTTAAACATGAAAATGTACTCTCTCTATAGCCTGCTCTTATTTTTAAAAATTTTATCATTTTTCTACTAAATATTAGGTCGTTTACATTTTTATTATTATGAAAATAGTTTTTCACTTTTAAAAGTCATATTTCAATTTCAATTTGGTGCCACTGTGTTGAACAAATAATTCATATCCACTTATGTTCACATATTAGTTAAGAAATAATTATACATTTTTTGTTCTATGTCTATTCTTCATATGTATCTTTGCAGATTAATTTACTTTTGCAATATATCCCATGAAAAGTTGCATAATGAAATGAATATAACTCTTCTACTCTGAACTATGTTTAAATTGGATATACTATTTATCTCTGAGGGCGAAGCAGCTCTTCTGTCTGGAAACGCTTTCATGTGTCCATATTACACTGATCTTGTACATTTTCGTTTGTAAAATTTAGGATGGCCTTGGCAAAGCCGTGGTGAGGAGTAGAATGCTCAAACACTCACAGAGCAAATGTTTGGAAAAGGAATGAACGAGTGGTGGCTGGAGGTGTTAGTTCCCTATCCTGTGAACCATTTATTTTGGTCTGGGAAAGGACTTCACCAGAGAGTTTCCTTCAAATCTGTGTGTTGTGCTCTGAAGGGGAATGCCTGGCACGAGGTTCACAGTTACACTGGCTCTGCCTGTGCAGAAACACTGTGGAGAGAAAGAAGAAAATGATCATGTCCAGTTGATGGAGGTAATTTAATTGTGAGTGTCTAGCACATTAAATCTAGAGATAAGGCTTGGAGAAGAAACTTTATCCTTCCTGCCCTCAGGAGCAGTTTTAGAGTTTTCACACTTTGGCTGCTTTAGATTTAGCTCAGTCTCTTGGGAATGACAGGAATTAGACTTAACGCATTTTCCGATTCTCTGTAGAGACCACCTATATCGCTAAGGGAAAGTGACCCATACAAACAACAGAATCTTGCAAAATGATTATATTTTTACAAGTCAACACCTTTTCTTGAATCCATTGTTCTTTCTTTAAAGGAGTCAGGCAAATTAAGTGATTATGACATATCTTGTTACTAGGAGAATCTCTTTGTTTGGGATAAAAGAAATCAATACAAGAAACTCTTGGAATGTCCTTTTCTTTTTTTCCTCTTCAGCAGTTCCTAATATATGTGCTAGAAATGCTGATTCTACATGAAGAATGGCAGTGATACATGCTGAGGCCTGGCCTCCTTAGATTCCAGACTTCTCTCTGAGAGTCTTTGGCATTGGTGTGTGTTATATAGATTTAGAAAAGTTGGTACTTGGTTAAACACAGAAGTTTAGTTATAAATTTTTCATTAGGTAAACTTAGTTTTAAAACAATCATGTATCAGTGCATTTTTAAAAGTAGGTTAACTTAAATGTTTTTTTAACTTAAGTATAGTTGATTTACAATGTTTTGTTAGTTTCAGGTGTACAGCACAGTGATTCAGTTATGTATATATATATATTCTTTTTAGATTCTTTTCCATTATAGGTTAGTACAAGACATTGAATATAGTTCCTTGTGCTGTACAGTAGGTCCTTGTTGATTATTTTATATATAGTAGTGTATATACATTAATCCCAACCCCCTAATTTATTCCTCTACCCCCTTTCGCCTTTGGTAACCATAAGTTTGTTTTCTATGTCTGTGAGCCTATTTCTGTTTTGTAAATAAGTTCATTTGTATCTTTCCTTTTTTTTTTTTTTTTGATTCCATATATAAGTGATATCATATTTGTCTCTCTTTGGCTGACTTCACTTCACTTCATATGATTATCTCTATGTCCATCCATGTTGCTACAAATGGCATTATTTCATTCTTTTTTTGTGGTTGAATAATAGGTTAACTTAAATTTAGGATGATAAATAAAAGCTCTTACTAAGTTAAGTTCTGTGATGCAACTTTATCATCTGCATATGCCATCTTCTCAGTGCTGCCCACTCTGACCATTCTATTTAAAATTACAACTTTCCCCCCAGCACTCCCAGTTCCTTTTACTTGGCTCTGTTTTTCCCCTCATACCAGGTAATCACTTTCTAAAACATACCGTATAATTTACTTATTTTTAAAATATATCTATTGTTATCTGTCTCCCCTGCTAGAATATAAATTTCATGAGGGCAGTGTTCTTTGCCACTTTACTTCACTGATAGATATCAGACACCTTGAATGGGAATTAGCACATAGTAAGTGCTCAATAAATATTTGGATAAAGCAATGTTATCATCATCATCTTTTTTTTTTTTTTACAGTGTAACAGTTTTAAACCAAACATATATTGGGAGAGTAAAATACTTGATAAATGCTTTTGTTTTTTAGGAAGAATTAAAATATGGAGTTTTGAAAGAAGGTTGAGAACTCTACAGTCTTTAAGAGCTTCCTTTCTTTGCGTAGATGGGCATTTTAAAACTGTGGATGTGTGCCCTCTAACAGCTGTTTGTAGAATAGAACCGCTTCTTTCCCCTTAGCAGGAACAACAGGGTACCTCTTCAGGATCCTTGATTGTAGAGCCTATAAAATGGTCTGCATTTTTTTAGGGCACAGATTTTGATCCTCTCCACCTGCTCCCTGCCCATGTTTCAGGGCTGAGCAGCAGAACTTTGAAACTGGCAGGCGTATTGCAAACTGCCTGTGCCCAAGTAACCTTCCTCTGTGGGGTCCAATGAGTACCATAAGTTCAGTATTGAGAGAACACAGGAGGATCTTGAATCTCATCTCCTTGATGCCTATAGAAGGGATCCGACTCGCCATGGATGACCAGTAATTCTCCACCACCCAAGCTTACCTTTGCACCTTTTTGGGTTAAAAAAGTAATTATCTACCTATTTCTGTTTATCTATCTGCATATATATATTTATGTGTATATGTATGTATATCTATATAGAGGGAATACTTTAACTTTTGAATTACATGATTTTTTTGGTGAGAATATGTTTTTTAAGAAATAAGCATAGCGCATCATAGGACTTCATGGTGTGTTAGAGAAGTGAAGGCTATTAATAGCCTCAAATTCCATTTAGATTTGGGAGAAACCCAGTGATATTCGGGAAGAGACTAGAATGTGTTGAGCGCCAGTCATGTGCCAGGCTGGGTGCTAAGTGCTTTATATACCTCGTCTTATTTATTTACTCTATCACCAGTCCTAAGAAATAGGTATTATCATCCCCACTTTCCATATGAGGAAATTAAGGCTCCAAGTGGATAAGCGATATCTGTAAGGAATCACAGCCGGCAAGTGCCTGATCTGGGTGTCGGGGGTGTCTGACTCTGGCTTGGCATTCTTTCCACCATATCGTGTAGCTTCTCCCAAATGGTACTAATTATTAAGACTGATAGCTTCTTTTTAATAAAAGGTCTGTATTTCAAAGCTATTTTCATAGCTCTCGGGCCCTCATGAACAGTATTCTTTTGATCAGCTGCAACAGACTTTCTACAAGAAGCCATCTTATTCCGCACTGTCTGCCTCTGTCATGTCTAACTGACTGATTGTTCTCTCTAAGAAAAGTAACTCATCTTACCCTTTTCACTGTCAGACTGCTGAGCTGGACTAAGGTGTAGACATGTTCTTCCCAGTGTGTTGTCCTGCCCTTTGTTACTTGCTCACTTTCCTTCCTCATTTATTTCCTGTATTCACCTGCTTTGTCGCCAGGTGCTCTTCAAGGCAGTGGGGCTACGACAGTGAACAAAATAGATGAGGTTCCTGTCCTTAGGGAGCTTATAACTTAGTGCGGGAACAGACAATAAACCAACAAGCTGACCAGCCAACAAATTGTGTGTGTGTGTGTGTGTGTGTGTGTGTGTGTGTGTGTGTGTTAATGCCAGACCATGGTAAATGCAAAGAAGAAAAATAAAGCCAGGTCTCGGGGGTAGAGAAGGGTGAGGGGCTAGAGTCACTGTTTTAGATGGAGTACCTAGATAATACCTCTCTGAGAAGGTGACCCGGAACAGCAGTTGAACAAAATGAGGGGAAAGCTTTCTAGGTAGAAAAAAAGCACTGCAAAACTTAGAGTTGGCCTTCCCAGAACAATGTTTTTAAATATAATAAAATCACATTAAACTATTTTTAACTACAAAAAAAACCAAAAAAAAACGAAAACCAAGAAAACGTAGAGTTGGGGATGTGCTTGATACGTTTGATGGTCAGTAAGGAGGCTGGTGCGGATAGACCAGGGTGAGTAAGAGGGGTGTGTTAGGAGCTGAAGAAAAGAAGGGGGCTCTGAAGCTGGCTGGTATAGGGCCTTGTGGGCTGGAGCAGGGACTGGAATTTTGTTCCAGGAGTGATGGAAATCCATCGGAAGGAGCTCAGCAGGGAAGTCACATGATCTGATGCCTGAAAAGGGCTGCTGTGGCTGCTGTGAAACGCAGATTGTTACAGGACAGGAGTGGAGCAGGGAGACCAGCTGGGAGGCTGTAGAGAGAGCTCTCGGGCCTGGATGAAAGAAGGACTTCAGATTCGCAGATGACACACGTCTTGGCAAAAACACTGGCTCCTGATTTGGATGACAGCATCAATTTTCAGAAATGTTACAACATCCTTGTATGATGGGTTGAAATGGACATGATCCTATTTAACAGGTCATTTGTAAGCCTGACCTCAGTTCTCACAACCACTTGTTCCGGAACTCTTGGGAAAGACCTGAAGTTTTATTTGACCTCCAGGGCCCTGTGATCCAACAGTGAGATATGGCTTCCAGAAACATTCAGAAAAATACGGGTCGAAGATATGGAATCTTAAACTAAGATGGAGGGAAGTCAGGGTTCCTCTAAGTCTTAGTGGTCAGGCCTCATCAGGAATGCAGGGTTCTGAGTGGGCGCTGACAGAGGTGAGTGCAGAGGCTACCACGTGGGTGCACTGCAGGCTCAACTAGCTCTGGGATGGGGAGAAAAGTACCTTCTCCCTTGTAGAGATGGATGGGTGTGGTGAGTAGGTCACACTCCTGAGGAATCATCTCTTTCCCTCTCTATCCACCAAGTCTCCCTCCCCCGTGCTGATAAAGAAACAGTTGTAACAATGACTAGATGTTAATAACGATATTAATAGATAACATTCTTGTTTGAATTCTTGCTAAATGCCAGACAATATGGTAAATTATTGACACTGATAATCACATTTAATCCTGACAACAAACCTATTTGAAAGGTACCATTATAAACTTCATGTTATAGGTGGGGAAACCGAGGTTTGTAAAGCTTAAATAACTTGCCCCAAATCATGGAGTGTTAGCCGAGCCCAGAGGAGAGCAATAGAAGACACAGGATTCAAACCCAGGCAGTTTGATTCAAGAGCCAGAACTCTTAGCCACTGTGTTATACTGCAAAGCTGCTGGGTGAAATAAAAATATTATTATTGTAATTTATGCATATTATGGGCTAAACAGGGTTTTTTATGAGTTGAAATCTATCTTTTATACTGATTCTGTGAGAAAATCTGTGCTGAGTTTTGAACTACCTCAACTATGGATTTGGGAGACACAATCCATTCACTAGTTGGGAAATGGCTATATATCCCCTCAAGTCCTGGATTCTACAGTTTAGGGGGAACAGTGACAAACTATATTTTAACTGGAAGGTGGTCAGTAGTGCAAGACCTGAAGACCAGGTCTTCTGAAGGACAGCTAGAGGAGCTAGAGAAGTGTAATTTGGAAGGGGGAGACTTTTAAGAAGTAGCAAAGGTTTCTCATGCTAGAATGGAAAACCATAAGCCCTGATAAGATCTCAAGACCTCAAAATAAACTTCTCTTCCTAGGTGATCAGATCCAGTCTTCTGATTTTAGATCACATTCACACTTTGATGATTCCCAAATTTATATTTCTGGCCAAGACCTCTCCCTAAGCCCCAGACGTGTTAATTCAGTCCTACTGAACATCTCCACTTAATGTCTATCTAACACGCATCTCAGACTTAACGCGGCCAGTGCAGGGCTCCTGTTTGCCCCCAAAGACTGTCTTCCCAGCTCAGTTACTGGCACCACCATCCTTCTGGTTGCTCAGGCCCCAAACCTCACCATTATATTTGATTTCTCCTTTTTTTTCTTTTTTTCTTTTTTTTAAAGAAACTCCACATCCAGTTATCCGCCTGTCCTGTTGTTTCTACTTCCACTCACCTCTCCCCACCACCGCTCAGACCTTCCCTCTAACTCTTCTCCCTCCTCATCACTCTCGACATATAAACATGTCAAGCATTTAATCTTCCACGTGCCTGGACCACCCTGCTCGCACAACCAGATATTCTCACTTCCTTCAGGTCTGTGGTAAAGGGAGGGATGGGCCTCCCAAAATGTTTACACCCTAATGCCCAGAACCTGTGAATATGTTTCCTGACATGCAAAAGGGACTTAATGGATGTGATGAAGGTTAAGGACGCTGAGATCACAGAGACAATTTAGATTATCTGGGTGGGGCCAATATAATCCCATGAGTTTTCCACTTAAAAGTGGAAGAGGAAGCAGAAAAGTAGATCACAGAAATGTGACATGAGAAAGTCTTGATCCTCTGTTCCTGGCTTTGAAGATTGAGAAAGGAGACCATGAGCTGAGGAATACAGGTGCTTTCTAGAAGCTGGAAATTTTGCCCTTAGCTGATAGCCAGCAAGAAAATGGGACCACAGTCCTACAACCACAAGGAGACAGAAACTGGTTTTCTCCCAGTGAACCACCAAAAGGAACCCAGCCATGCCAATACCTTGATATTAGCCCAGTGAGACTTGAAGTGGAGAAACCAGTCAAGTGCACTGGACTTCTGACCTATGGGACTGTGAGATAATGAATGGGTGTTGTGTTTGTTACAGCAGTAATAGAAAACTAATACAAGGTCTCTGCTCAAATACACCTTTAACAGTAAGACCTTCCCTGACCAGCCCATATACTAGCCATACACACTCTCATCCAGCCTCTCTCTGTCCTTATTAACTCTGATTTATTTTTCTCCGTAGCACTTATCATCAGCTAGTGTGCATTTATTTGTGTGATTGTCTTTGTCCTCCTTCTGTTAAAATATAAGTAAGCTTTGTTAGGGATCTCTGTTTGTATTGTTCACTGTTTTATCTGCAGTGACTAGAACTGAGCCTGGCACGTCCTAGAATTAATCCTTGTTGAGCAATTGATGAAGCTAGCCTTTTGTTTCCTCTCCAGCCTCTTGCAGAGATGCTCTTCTTACAGGCTGGCTGTACTGCCCTCAGCTTCTTCCATCCTCTTACCTTCTGCTTCAGGGCCTTTGCACATGTTCTGCCTATAATGCTTGCGCCTCCTTTTTGCCTACTTTTACTGTAGATCTATTCAGAAACAGCTCCTGAGAGAAAGCTCCCCTGATCCCTGAGAGCAAATCTTGTCCTCTCTTATACACTCACCTTTTTTTAAAGTAAACGTTTCATATTGAGTATAGCTCAGATACCTTTTTATACTTTTCCTTTATAATAATATAAAGGCTAGGACTATGAGTTTGCTCACCATTGTTTCTAGTGATAGAATTCTAGGGCTTAAGATTGTGGAGTTTGGAACCAGACTGTCTGGGTTTATGAATCAGCTCCTAGCTCAGCTCCTAACTCTGAAGTTACGTAACTCACTCTGACTTGGCTTCCTCACATATGGGGTGGGAATAATAACAGTACCTACATTATAGGATCTTGTGTGGACTAAATCAGTTAATAAATGAAAGTGCTTTGAGCACTGCATAGTCCATAGTAAGCACTCAAAAATGGTAGCTGCTGCTGCTGTTGTATAGAGCATAGCAGAGTGCTTGGCACATAGCAGATGCTCAATGAATATATATGGAAATACAAAAATGAATTTCATAAGAACTTGATAGTTGTATTAAAAATGAATAATTATCACTTATTAGATTTACTCCAGTGTAACTTCAGAAGGCAGAAATTTGATTAAACTTTCTCCTAATTACAAGAATGATATATGCTCTAGTGAAAACTGTAGATTATAGAGAAAATTATAATAATTTGTAATAAATTTATAATAAATTATAATAATTCTACCACTCAGACATCATTTTGACCTATTTCCTTTGTTATCTTTTATGTATATTTTATATAGGCAACAGCATAGTATGCATAAAGTATTTTATACTGCTCTTTCAATTAGTATTATATTACAAATGCTTTCTCAAAACATCCTTGTAGGTTCTTCTTGAGGATTATTGTCCCCTAAAAAAATTCCATTGGCGCACATAATACATATTTATATGAAATAGTCAAGAGGAATACATTTGTTGAAAATTAGAGAGTGTGACTGTATTTTAAATAATACGATTGTGCCACTTAGATGATCTGTTTAAGGGGAAGGTATGGAATACAGTGATGCCTGACGTTCCAGAAGGCTCTGGGATGGAGGTGGAATTTCACTTGACTGATGAAGGGAGGCTAGGAGGACTCCTTGGCAGAGGGAGACTTCTGCGTGAACAGAAGCCCTAGGGTAGTCAGTGCCTAGAGTGGGGAAAATATAGGAAGGACTTGGCTGATTGGCTCCTGCAGGAGAGCTATGGGAAATAAGATTGAATTGATGTGTTGGGGCTGGTTCTGGAGGATTCGGGAGGGAGGTGAAGAGTTGCTCCTTTTTGCAGAAGCCAAGAGCTTGTGATAAGGAGACACAGTCTATAACTAAGTAGTTTGAGAGAAGAATGATGGATTGTTTTGCTCCTCTGTATGAAAGTTATTTCAACCACAAATCCATTCCTTAAGCAGCCTGTCAGGAAGGCTGTCCTCAAATACCCATGGAAGCCCTTCTGTTCTTCCTGCTGGCATCTTTGTCGACCACTTCACAGTTAGCAATTCTTCATTCCATTTCAGAGCATCTTACAAAGCGCCAAGACATTTATTATCTGACAAACTAATACAGTAGACATCATTTTATCATTCTTATTTTATTAATGAAGATACTGTGGCTCAAAGATACTTAGAGATTTGCCCAAGTTAGTAGTACAGATAAAACTTATCTATTTTCCTTCTTTCAAAACAGGTCATAAAATAGAATAATAAAGCTCATAAAGCATCTATCTTCCAGAACGCTTGTTTAGCACAGTATGTGATTTATTGCCATAACAATTCAGGTAAGCAAAGAACTAGCAGCATTCACATTTTATAGAAAATCTAAGTCAAAGATTTTGACTAATAATGATATTGAAACTAATGAAAAACTGTGTTAACAAATCAATATGTATGACCTGATGTATTTGAGTGCATTGTTTCCCTCACCCCGAATTGATTGATTGGTTTTGTGTCATAGATATGGCTGAAGAGGAAAAGAAAAATGAAGACTTTTCATAATCAAGTAATCAGTTGGGGAGCTAAAATTAGTCGGTAGTAGGGATTAGACTGAAAACCTGTAATTCTATAAATATCAATAAACTCAACAAAATGTTTCCTTTATAACCAGAGAGATTTAAAACAAAAACATTTAGCAGAGGTTATATCATTTTTAGGCTATCTAAAAGTACTTCATATACATGCAAAACATTTCAGCATAAACATGTAAAAGGAAAAATAAAATGTCTAGTACCTTCCAGAACCAGGAGTTAGTTGAAAAGTTGCTAATTTATTTTAAGCACTGTTACCCTAAGTAATATATCTGAATCTCTATTTCTTGGTGTCTTAGAAAATCTCTATGTCCCTCCAGTTAGAAATATGAATTGAATTCACTCTGCTTCTGTATTTCACTCCCCTCCACTCCATTTTCACTATGTATATGATTTTAATTTCATCATTAAAATTATAACTTTATATTTGTTACTCTGTAATTTGAACCACTTTCTTCATCCACCAATTTTTAAGCAGTGTCCTTTGACTGCCAATTATGTAAGATGAAAAGATTTGGACCCCATTTACTTCCTTTACACCCAATTCCTCCCCCATTCATCTATTTTCTGCTCGTTATGCCATTATTTTTTACACTGACAAAAAATATTTACAGTCTGTTCTGTAAAAATAATTGTCTTCTGTGTTGTATAGGTTGATTTTAAAAGCTGAGTTCAATAATTAATGTTCCCAATATTATAATTATATATGTGTGTGTACAGATATTTATATTTTCACTGTGTAATCAAGTTTTTGGAACTGTAAGGAAGGAAATGTAGCCGTATAAATTACTAAACCTGTACTGCTCAGTGGAGAATATTTCAAGCATTACTTCAAATGGACACTCTTATTCTCTAAACTGTACCAGGTCATGTTACATTTATTTTGCTTTATATTTGGAACTGTACCTTGTATACAGTGTTGTTTAGTTGGTTTTCTTGGAATTCCTAAGCACTTTTTTTTTTTTTTTTCTTGGCAGAGAAAGGTGAATGCTTTGATGCTGTCACTAAAACCTTTTTAATGATAATAGGTGTTAATCATACCCATTTTCTTCTTGAAAGCATTCTTCTTGGAACCCTTTGGCTTCTTAATCTAATTTGAATACTTTTTAGGTTGCATAGCTGGCATTTTAGTATTCCCCCCACACCCCCATATTGTTTGTAGATTAGGTCCACAGTTTCTTGGCTTCTTTTTTGAATTCCATTTAAAAAAAATCTTCAAAGAGAATTTCCTGAATGTGTACATAGTACATAAAATACTCTCCCTCTTGCATGTCTGAAAAGAGCACTTTCCTGGCTTCCTGGTAGAAAATTTGCCTGGATATGGAATTCTAGGTTAAAGATCATTCACCATCAGCCTTTGAAGGCATGTAAAGCCAAAATTTGGAACCAGGTTTCCGATAGATTTCTGTGGATTCTTTTGTTACTCTATAAACCAGGCTACTTCAACTACAAGCCTTTCAGTTGTAGAGGAGAGCCTCAGGGCAGCCTGTGAGGAGGCCAGCTCCAGATGGCCATGAAACCACTGTGTGCTTTCTGCTGAGTTGTCCTCAGCTTCTTAGAGTAGCAGCCACTTTATAACATTGTCTTTCTTTGTACTCATTTACTCCTTCCCTGGATCAGAGTCTTTGATGATAACAAAAACAATGGCTGGCCTTTTCTATTACTGTATTTTGAGTGCTTAATTTTGATTAATCTTTCCATTGGCAGTGCTATGTCTTCAGTAATTTTTTTTCGAAAGGCTGTGTGGGTTATTTGTTTTCTGAGTTTGTCCACAACTGAGATTGACTTTTTGTTGCCTTCACATGTGAATAATAATTTGCATGATTATAAAATAATATTCTCATAAAATTCTGCAGACATTGCTCTACTTTTCGGGGAGCGGGGAGGCATTTAGTGTAGCATAGAAAAAGTTTGATCATCCTGATCTCTGTTCCTACTTTATTCCATCAGTATATTGGCAGTAATTTTTTTTCATTGTTGTAATTTTAAAAGATCCAGAATATTAGGTATATTATTTTCCCTGGGAGATGGTAAACCCTTTTGATCTTTCCAGCTTAGGAAACAGGTTTCTTTTGTCTTTGATGTTTGTTCTTGCTCTAATTTTGTTTTTGTTTTTATTATTTTTGTTCTTTTATCAGTGATTTTAATCATTTTGAGTCCTTTTTGGTATCATGAATTTTCTTTGCAAAGAAGAATCATATTAAAAAATGTATATGTACACACAAATTTAATCAGGCCCAACTCTTACACAGCTGTTCTCTAGTGGCAGTTATTTAGAGAACTGTTCTTCTTTAAGCAGTGGTTTATTTGAAGCAATATGTTTTTCTCTTAAAAACATTTTAAAATTTCTGAAATTTAGGTGTTTTCAAAGATACGGAAAAAAAAGTTGTTGGCAGCTTCTCCACAACCGAAAATAGTATAATTAAATTAATAATATCTCGCAGTTTGGCATCTTAGAACAGAGGAAATTTGATTTAAGGCTGAGTAGGAACAAATTAAAATTTTACACTAGTTTTATTGAATTTTAAATTTAGTCATCAAATATCATAAAAATTTATGATTACAGGGTCTCTTATCATCTTTGCCTTATTTAAAAAAAAAAAACTTTGTGTGATGTGAATTAATACCTTTGAGAGCTTGGCCCTCAATAGGCACACATTAAAACACTTTTAGAGATACAACTTTTTATAGCATCTAAATAACAGCCTTTTAAATTTTATCTTTCTTGCTTATTCCTACTCAAGAAGGAGAATATGTTGATTTCAAGCCCAGAGTTAATATTTGGTACATCTTGTTCTAACTGAACAAATACTAAACAAACAAACAAGCAAACAAAAAAAAAATATATATGAAAGGTCACTAAAACTTAGTTTTATATAGAATCCCCATCTGTATTTGGAAGGCACTTAAAAGTTATTTATTAGACATTTTTATTTAGGAAAACTTTTTTTTTTTTTTTGCTTTTGTTGAAAGTAAATAACTTTGTAAGGTATGAGCTTCTGAAGACAGAGATCATTCAACCTGGAATATGGGTTAAGTCCATCTTTAGCTTAAGTTTATTTTGTTTTTTAGATACATTCCTGAAAAAAGTAGGTGTAAACCAAATTATGAAATATTTTGTCATTGATTTACAGTTTATTTGCAGAAATGTTACTGAAAAGGAAAAAAAAATTGGCTCTAACATGTAGTCAAAACCACACTTACAAATTGAAATCTTCTCTTTAAAGTCGTATTTATTTTTCTTTTCAGTTTGAAGACTAAGGACTTAATGTTTAGGGCTGTGGCTAGAATTTAGTCACAGGAACAATATAATTTCTGTTTTTTTAAACAAATCTAAATGAAAACCTTAATATGTTTATTTAGTTACACGAAGCTTCCTTAGCTTTACACTGAGGAATTTCTGGAAATTTCTGAGGGCAAGGATGTCTACAAGAGTAGAGGCCTAGACAGGTACATCAGGTCTCTGTGATTTTATGTGAGATAGTTGGAATGGAAACCTATGCCACTATAAACACTGGTCAAAATATACCCAATTAGTTCTCACTTCCTAATCATATTGTCAAAGTGATGAATAGGCAGTGTTGATCAGGATGGGCCAGGCGTTCCATATCCTCTTGGTGGCAGGGTGACTTCGTACATTTGAGGGGATAAATTTGGCAAAATTTTTGGTAATTTATCTTATATATGTATGTGTGTAAGTACATGTACAGGAACAAGGATGAGATATATATCTCTCTCTATAGATACATTAATCATTTATATGTGTAAATAAAATATAAGTATATATAGAGACATATAAACATATGTTTTATATATATTTATATATAAGTAAACATATATAAACATATTAAAAAATACACAGTGCAAAATACTACAGTAACTTAATATCCATCTTAGGGTCCAAATTAAACAAAGTATGGTAGCAATCGTACATGGTAGTACTATGTATCCAGTAAAGAATGAGGTATGTCAAAATGTGCTGATTAATGAAGATGTCTGATATGTATTAAATAAAGTAAAAAATAAAAGTAGTAGAAAAAATAAAGTAGTAGAACTATATGCTATAGCTCTAGTTGTGTAAGAAAATAAAATAACTTCTATTACATGTACACATACAGAGCTTATATGAGTATAGACAATTTCTGAAAGGATATTTAAGATACCTCTTAAATTGGCAAGGACCTATACAAGTCTCTTATGTAAGAAACATACTTTTCAGTTTATATCCTTTGGACTTTTTGAAAATTCTTTTGCATAAGCACATATTATTATTATTATTCTTTAATAGATTCTTATTGGAGTATAATTGCTTCACAGTACTGTGTTAGTTTCTGTTGCACAACAAAGCGAATCAGCCATATGCATACACGTCCCCATATCCCCTCCCTCTTGAGCCTCCCTCCCATCCTCTCTATCCCACCCCTCTAGGTCATCTCAAAGCACTGAGCCGATCTCTCTGTGCTATGCTGCTACTTCCCACCAGCCAACTGTTTTACATTTGGTAGTATATATATGTCAATGCTACTCCCACACCCTGTCCTCAAGTCCATTCTCTATGCCTGCCTCTTTATTCCTGCCCTGCAACTAGGTTCATCAGTACCGGTTTTTTGTTTTTTTTTTTAGATTCTATGTATATGCGTTAGCATACGGTATTTGTTTTTCTCTTTCTGACTTACTTCATCCTGTATGACAGACTCTAGGTCCATCCACCTCACTATAAATAACTCAATTTTGTTTTTTTTATGGCTGAGTAATATTCCATTGTATATATGTGCCACATCTCCTTTATCCATTCATCTGTCGATGGACACTTAGGTCGCTTCCATGTCCTGGCTATTGTAAATAGTGCTGCAATGAACATTGTGGTGCATGTCTCTTTTTGAATTATGGTTTTTTCAGGGTATATGCCCAGTAGTGGGATTGCTGGGTCATATGGTAGTTCTATTTTTAGTTTTTTAAGGAACCTCCATACTGTTCTCCATAGTGGCTGTATCAATTTACATTCCCACCAACAGTGCAGGAGGGTTCCCTTTTCACCACACCCTTTCCAGCATTTATTGTTTCTAGCTTTTTTGATGATGGCCATTCTGACCGGCATGAGGTGATACCTCATTGTGGTTTTGATTTGCATTTCGCTAATAATTAGTGATGTTGAGCATCTTTTCATGTGCCTCTTGGCCATATGTATGTCTTCCTTGGTGAAATGTCTATTTAGGTCTTCCGCCCATTTTTTAATTGGATTGTTTTTTTGATATTGAGCTCCATGAGCTGTTTGTATATTTTGGAGGTTAATCCTTTGTCTGTTGTTTCATTTGCAAATATTTTCTCCCATTTTGAGGGTTGTCTTTTTGTCTCGTTTATGGTTTCCTTTGCGGTGCAAAAGCTTTTAAGTTTAATTAGCAAAAGCCATACAAGCTGAGATTTGGAACCACAGTGTAAGGAGACTGAGGGGGTGGTATGGATACAGATCCTGACAAGAAAAGGTAATATAAAAAGTATTTTTCTACTCTGTAGAATTGTATGCTTTTTATATAGATCAGTGTTTACTTGAGAGGAGCACGGGCTCCAAATAGTTAGGGGTAAGGAACTCATGCCAAGACCGCCACCACCCCTCTGCCCAGGGTTCTCTGTTCCTGCAAAGGCCCTCCAGAGGACAGAACCTTGGGAGGAGACTGGATGGAAGGCATTGTCCTCACTCCAGAATGTTTCTCCCACTTGCACGTGTTTCGTTTCCCCCAGTGAACAGGACTATATAAGGGATTCTGTTCATTGGGAATCAGTATTGTGCAGTGATTAAGAAGCAGATTCAGGAACCAAATTGCTGAGTTCAAAATATATCAGTAGCTACCACGGGCAAGATACTTAATCCATGCCTCAGTTTCCTCACCTGTAAAATGGAGATAATAGTACCTATCCCATGTGGGGTTGTTGTGACAATTAAATGAGTGATTTTCATGGTAAAGGAGCTTGGAGCAGTGCCTTTATGTAAGTGTTATAAAAGTCTTTGTTGTTATTGTTGTTGTTATTATTGGTGTTACCATTTGGGAAAAATTACCTAAATACTTTAAAAATAATAATTAAAAATTTAACTGACATTAAATTGTACATTGATTTTGTACATGCTACTTTACATAGAACATATTTACATAACTGAAGTATATATGCATTGACTCACTCTTATAGGGTTGGTTATTTATAGAAATATTTGAAAAATTGGCTCTCAAACTTATTTTTCTTCCTTTTCTATGTATTGTCTCTGTTTTCTGGCTGCTTTTTCAGATTTTTCTCTTTCTGAATGGTTTTAAACAATCTGATTCTGATTTGCCTTGGATTTTTGTTTTTTATTTTATGTTTCTTGAGCTTGGGTCCATTGGTCTTCCTGGATCTGTGGGTTTATAGTTTCTATCAAATCGAGAAAATTTTGGTCAAGATTTCTTCAAATATATTTGTCTTTCTCCCCAGCCCCTCTCCCCCGTCTCACCTCTACCGTGAGGACTCCAATTACACGTGCATTTTGATGTGTAAAGTCATCCCATAGTTCACAGATGCTCTGTTGATTTACCTTTTAGTTTTTTCCTCCTCTATTTTGTTTTGTACAGTTTCTCTTGCCAGGTCTTTAAGTTTACTTACCTTTTCTACTGTGGTATCTCACCCACTATTAATCCCATCGAGTGTTTGGTTTTTTTTTTTAAATCACAGACATTTTTTATCTCCTCAATAGGACCCAGACCTGTTGTCTAAGTCTTTTTTATAGCTTCCATACCTCCACTTAACATAGTCAACCTTTCTTCTAGATTCTTTTTTTTTTTAATTTATTTATTTTATTTATTTATTTTTGTCTGTGTCGGGTCTTAGTTGCTGTACGCGGGCTTTCTCTAGTTGCCGTGAGTGGGGGCTACTCTTTGTTGTGGTGCACGGGCTTCTCATTGTGGTGGCTTCTCTTGTTGCGGAGCACAGGCTCTAGGCACACGGGCTTCAGTAGTTGCAGCATGTGGGCTCAATAGTTGTGACTCGAGCACAGGCTCAGTACTTGTAACGAACAGGGCTTAGTTGCTCTGCAGCATGTGGGATCCTCCCGGACCAGGGATTGAACCCGTGTCCCCTGCACTGGCAGGCGGACTCTCAACCACCATGCCACCAGTGAAGCCCTCTTCTAGGTTCTTGAACATAAGAAATTTTCTTATAACGATTTTAATGCTTTTGTCTACTAATTTCATCATCTGTGTCATTTCTGGATTAGTTTCTATTGATTGTTTTTTCTTTTCATTATGAGTTGAATTTTCTTGCTTCTTTCTGCTTAGATGCTAGACTTTGTACATTTTATCTTGTTTGGGTGCTGAATATTTTTATATTCCTAAAAATATTCTTGAGCTTTGCTCTGGCATGTGGTTACGTTACTCAGAAATAATTTGCTCTCTTCAGGTCTTGCTTTTAAGCTTTGTTGCTCTGGACTAAAAGAGCTTTTAGTCTACGTTACTTTAGCTCCACTCCTGAGACAAGACCCTTCTGAATTCTCTAACGAACACTTCATGAATTAAGAGGTTTTCTACCCTGGCTTTTGGGAACAGGCACTGTGCCCAGGTGTCTAAGCTCTGAGCGCTGCTCTCTCTAATCTCTTCTTGTCCTTGGGTAGTTTCCCCAGTCTCATGTGCTGCTGAGGATTCAGCTGAATGCTGGAGGGAGACCTCTGACAGGTCTCAGGAGTTCCCTCTGTGTGCAGCTCACTCCTCTCCAAAACTCTCCCCTGGGAACTCGAATCGCTGTGGCTTTCCCTCACTCTCCCCTCCCTGTCCTTGACTCAGGGGGCCTCATGGCTCTGCCTGGGGTAACCTTAGGGCTCACTCCGCTTGTCTCCCATCTCTCACTGTCATTCATTTCCTCATGTCCAATGTCTTAAGAGTCACTTTCCCCACATATTTGTCCAGTTTTTTAGTTGTTTCAAGTGGGAGGGTTACTGCTCCCTGTTACTCTATCTTGGCCAGAAGTGGAAATCACCCTGCTCTAAGCTCTACCTTAAATTAAAAAAAAAAAATTAAAAAAAGAATAAAAACAAATAGCCCTTGTCCACCCACCCCCGGTCTGAAATTCCAGAGGCAGCCACATTCAACTCTCGTTACACGTTTTCCTGGTGTCGCTCTAGATTTTGTACCTCTCACTGCCCCTCTGTTCAGAGTGGCCTCCTCTTACCACACTGTCTAAAACAGCACCCTTGTCTAGCTCTGTCTCATCGCTCTGCTGTATTCTTCACTGCACTTTATGTGTTTCGACTTTACCATATTTGTTTATATGTTTATGATTGGCCTTCCTCACTAGAAAGGATGTATGCTCCAGGAAGACACGAAGACTGGGCTCTTCTCTGTTTTCTTCTCTGCTGACTCCTCAGAGCCTAGAACAACTCCTGGGCACATTGTAGTCCCTCAGTAAATATCTGTTAGATAATTAAATGAATGAATGCCAGATACTGTGCTGCGTGTTTTCCAAACATCATCCTTTGCTGCCCCCACCTTAGAGGTAGATAACGACTACTAGGAGCTTGCCAGGAAAGCCAAGAAAGAAGAGGGTTTTCCTGGCAGCAGGGAAAACATGTATCAGAAACTATTAAAAAAAAAAAGTCTGGTATGGAATTTAGGAACATAAGATTTATTAAACTGATTCCATTTCTTGCTTCATTCATATTGTCATGGAAATTCTGATTAAGCAACTTCCTTTCCAAGGTGTTTTCCCAGAATTTAAAAGAAAAAAGTCTTAACAGTGTTAGGTATATTGTGCATTTTAAAAATGGCAACATAATAAAAGTATTAGAATTAAAATCTATCACATACTTTTCCCTATGTGTGCACGTGTGTGTATGTATAATACTTCCCCCGCCCTGCACCCAAAGTGAACTTAGCGATTGTGAAAAGTAACTGTGGACCTCGGTAACGGAGCCATCTGGTCGATAGAAGGGATGGCATTCCGTGAGACAGCTGCTGTGTAATGTGTCTTATCTGTGGCTTTCGGGAGGGGGCACCTGAGGGACAACCTAGTAGGCTGAACCTTACCGAGTCTTCAACTTTCTCCTCCTTCTGTGGATTCTTCAGCAAACGTGCCAATTAAAGTGATGGTTTTTGTGATGAAGCCTCAAGTAACTGGGCTCGAAACGTAACTTCATTTATTTCATGTAGCTCAGCAGATGGAAACTACTTTCATTGCTCCCACATTGTCCTGATTTAAATCTGGGACCTGACACTAAAAAGAGGGCTCTGTATGCTATTAACCAAGCCCCCAAGTTGAAGCTGTGCTTCTTTTTTGGTGTTTCTCAGGGTGCTTTCCTCATTGTATTCCTGGCTTTGAACGGTCTTTGCAGAAGAATAATTTTCTTTAGTGAACTAGTAAACAAAATTTTTTTCTAAAAAATAATGTACATATATCCGAGAGTTTGAAGCATATGCATATGTTTTTAGAAGAAAATATTTTCACTAATTCGCCAAAGAAAAGTATTTTTTAGGGGGATTTCTTGGGGAAAAAAACAGTTGATTAAATTGATAAAAATTTACCACTTTAATAAAAGCAGGTTTCTTAAACTGAGTCATGGAACAGAAGATTTTGTTTCTAATTGGAAGGAGTGCAAAAATATGAACACATTTTGTGTTTGATGATATAGTTTCTGGCTTTCCTAAAAAGTCATATTTACGTATAAGGCAGAAATATAGAGCCGTAGAGATCTATTTTCATAATGAAGGTGTGTGACCTCATATCTCATATTCTAACTTTAAGTAGTTCTTTTTAGGGCTAAAGTAAGCCTGCTTTTAACACTCTTCAGTGTCACATGACCTCAACTTTAGTTTCGTTTTCTTCAGAAGGGCAATTGAAATGGGAACCCAGGCTTACTAAGTCATGGAACAATTCCGCTTCATCTTGGTGATGACAAACTCTCGCTCAGCAAAGCAGGAGTCAAAGACAAACTCTAGGAAATAACAGAGCGCCTTCTCTTCAGCTCCTGTCAAGCAGCCTTCCCCCACCCACTTTAACATCGTGTTCTCATGAGCATTTCATAATATTCCTCATCCCTTGTTCCCCGTCTTGACCCACTGACCTAAGAATCAAGAAAGTGTCATGTTAGTGCCTACTAATTAGTGCACCCAGAGAGCCTTTTCATCTGGCCTTTCAACCTCCTGGAGGTGGGAGCACAAGCTGTCACTCGTATCACGCAGGGAAAATGAACCTTTACTACAGTTTCCCTGTTTTGCAAACAGCAGAATTAGCCAGCTGAGACTGGAGATGAATATGCAGGTTAGGAAGAAATTAACCTAAAAGGCACTACTGTTTGCATTCTTGTCTTAGAGACGACACAGCACTGCCGGCATTGAAATACCCATAACGCAATGCCGTGGGCCTGCGATTTTTGCCCGACTGTCGCTGTGGCATCACACTTGTATTTCAGCGCCATCATATGCATTTGGTGAAGTAATTTTAGGAGAGAAGGATTCTCTGATTAAAAAGTTAAGGAGCATTTTAAGGCATTTAAGTTGCCACTGTTTTTAGACACGTTTGTGGGGATACTGCCATTTGTTAGTGAGCATTTGGCTCCAGGGCTCATTAATCAGTGCTGTTGGGCCAGGGTCTCCTGAGCCTTCTGGGTTTTGGGAGATCAGCTACTGTAATTAAAGGGATGAAATATATCATGGTCACAAACTTACCACATCAGACAATTGAGGGTTTGGAACTGGTGGAATTAACCTTTTTTATTTTTTTCTTAGGTGTTTAAGATAGAAGTGCTAATGAATGGAAGAAAACATTTTGTTGAAAAAAGGTACAGCGAATTTCATGCCCTGCACAAAAAGGTAACTTCCCCCCACCCACCCTTTTCTCTATAAGGCAGATGGTGTAACACTAAGCCTGCTTTCTGTAGTTCCTAAGAGCTTTAATAGTTCTTGGAACAGGTTGACTTCTTTTATCATGAAGTAAATTTCCTTTTAAAATAAATTGTTCCATCCTTTCAAGGTGTGCTTTCAGAGTAGGTGGGTTTTCTGTTAAGATCTTTTGCATAAATAGATGTGTGACAGCAAGCTGTTTGTATTATACTGTGCTGGGTATTGTAGGTTCAGAAAGAATAAGACCCAGACCCTATTTTATCCATAAAATACACTTAATGTGTTTTACACAAAGGAAAAAAAAAAAAAAGAAATGATCATTTTACAGGAAGAAATTTATTAAAATCAACTTATACTTACATATACATGGAAAAAAATATACATGTCACATGTATTCAAGGACTGCTTGGGGATCATGTAAAGGGGGATCATAGCTTCTTTTGAATTATAAAGGCCGCTCTATAAGACTGGTGTTTCATTTCTCAGATCCCTTTCATTAAAAGCCTTTGATAAAAGAAACAAGAATGCAAAAGGAATAGCTGAGTTTTGGGAGACATGGTCAGTAAAGAGTAGAAGAGGTAATAATTTTTATTTTCTACCAAAATTTAATGTTTTGAAGGTTATAAATTAGTATTGAGGTGATGAAATTACCTTAATAACTAGAAATACCTCATGAAATTGCCCAGAAAATCACCACATATGAGTTAATACAGTTTTACCATTTTTTCTTTTGTATACATATATATTCACATCTGTGTATATATAATGTGTATGTGTATATATATATATATATATATATATATACTTCCTATATACGAATATATATATTTATACACACACATATACAAAATGTATGGCACAGTTCAGTTTCTTCACTTTTGTTACTTTGTTAGGTAAGAAGTTAGTGGAAAGATACTGAGTAAGTATGTTCAGAAAGAATCTATTCTTTTAACTTCCTTAAGGACCGCTTAAATTTTCTGGAAAATGTCAGTGCATAAATGATGTGATAGTGTGCTTACTCTGTATTAAAAGCTCTGTAGCATTTTCTAAAATTAAAATTTCTTACTTTTTGGTAGTCAGGAGAATAGAGTATTGAGTAAAAACTTTACAGTAAAAACTCACTTTATTGAGAAGTGAGTGAGCCTCCTTCCCTCTGTTTTCTTTTAAAGAGGAGCCGTCTGTTATCTGTACACTTTTCCATTGGGATGGCAAGGGATAATTTACCTTGAATTTTCCAGTTAAAATTGTGTCACATCCAGGTTTACTTCCGAAAGAAGCAACACAGGTGAAATACAGATTTAGGCTGGGTGTTGCCAGCTGACTTTACAAAAGCCCTACCCCTCAACCCCGGGCCTCAAAGAGAAACAAACATGGAGTCTGGGTCTCACGTCCTTCCCAAGGATTTCTGGCTTTGTTCCCTTGTTTATCGAGGAAACAGATTCTAAAGAGATTTCTGCTGGGTACCTCATGAAATAAGTCTGTACAATGGGATTAAAACCAGAACTCCTCCCCCTCCCCAGCCTCTGATGCTAGAGTCTGGACCAGGCAGCCTGTCACATGCAAGCCTCCTTCCTAACCTGCCAGGTCTCCATTACCCCGACACAGCCCAGCTGTCCCCACCAGATACTGGGGGACCAACTCCACACGAGGCACAGCTGGGTGACTGCCGATTAGGCCTGCCCTGGGCAAGAGGCTGCCCATGCTTCTTACGAGTGGAGGGTGACTCACTCTGCTCTCTTCTCTAATACAATTTATTTTCTCCTGCAGAAGAGGACCCTTTCCCCAGTGATTACAGGCAGTTCTTAGATTCTCACAGTCAAAAAAAATTTCTAGATTTTCTAGGACTCTTCTCCCAACTTCTGCAATTCTGTTAATAATTTTAGCTATTCTTAAAATTATATCATCAAGTCTATTAGAATTAAGAGAGTAGAAATTCTCAGATCTCTCAATTTTGCATGTTTTTGGCAGCCTCATTAAAACATCCTTACAGGGACTTAGAGAAAAACATAACATTGTGGGGCAGAGTTTTAGCTGGCAGACACTAAATCTTGTGTGTTATAGAGCAGAAAGGGGCTGCTAGAAGTCTCCTTTATTTGTCCCATTTTATAATTGTATTAGATTTGGTGAAAAGGTAACTTATTATAAAAGACAAGTACAAATAATGGCAGGGTGTAAAAATAAACATAAATCTATAATCTTGACTGTAAAGTTGTGTGTTAAGGAGGATTGAAATGGGCAAAAAAATTGATCAGAATACACAAGCTTTAGTGATTACTGCTGCCACCTTGTACAACTTTATCCTTTTATTAGAATTTTGGTACCCCAGTTTCCATATTTGAATTTTGTGACGTGCTTTGAATGTCCTGTTTTTACATGAAATATCTTCCCTTTAAATTCCAGTTAAATCTATTCCTGTTTAATTTTTTTGAATATTCAGTTATTTCTGCAGTGGATGCCATTTGCTCTGTTGCCAGTGTCCTGATTTCTCTTACACTTTACATTACACTTGTTAAAGTTTTTAGCCAATGTCCGCAAGTTAATTCTAAAATCATATAGGAACTATTAATAAGTGCTTTGTACCTTTAGAATAGTAGCTGCATGGCTCATCTCCATATACCACAAACACACAAAAATGCCTCCTGGCTTATTGTCAGGCTCATTTTGAGGCAGAAACTAAAACCATTACCCATTTGACAGTTCATCTGGTTGTTTGAAGTTCTTGATGATTACTACTTCTCCCAAACTTTTACAATTTTTGATATTAAAGTATGAAAACAATATTCTCATCCTCTACACTTTTCTTAGGATTTCTTTCTAATTTTTGGAAAAATTCAAGAGTTTTATTTATTTATTTTTCCTATATGCTTTATTTTTGTCCCCTCAAGTAAGCTTAGATTTTTAGATTATAAAGCTAAATCTTGCAGAAAGTTTGGGGACAGGAGAAATAACTCCTTGTTACCAACATATATTTCTGCTATGCTAATACAATTGCTATTTTCCTTCTTTTCTTGCATTTTTTTAATGGAACAAATGCTACTGTGCTAGTGGGGTTCCTTCATGGTGATAATTATGGTGTAGAAGTTAAGTGTGGAAGCTCTGGCAGCAGAATATTCCTGAGCCTGCCTTTACCTCTTAAGTCCGTGGAGCAAGTTGAGTGATCTTTCTGTGCCTCCGGTTCCCCTGTTTTAATATGGGAACAGTGAATGTGCTAACTTCACAAGACTGTTTTCCAGACTAAATGAAATCGTGTGCATTGCATGGTCAACTTCTAATGATTGCTGGCCTTCATTACATATAACTTTTTTTTCCATTTTCAAGACTGTTTCCTTTAAGCTAGATTACAAAAGAAGCATTCTCTGTTAAAGAGTATAGATATTTTTACAGCTCCAGTTATATATTACCAAATTACTTTTTTCCAAAATGGTTATAGCAGATTTGTAATGCAACCAGCAAGCATGAAAGTATCTCACCAGCTTTGCATATTATCCCCCCCAATGATATGTATTTAGCAAGCAATATATGTTGCCTTTTTGCTGTTTTAATTGGTATTTCTTAAGTTTATGATTGCAGTCCCTCTTTTTGGAATTCTCTTTATGTGCTTTCCCATTTTTCTGCTAGGGTCTCTGTTGTTTTTGATCATTAGTTTGCATGGCCTATTAATAAAATATTAGCCACTTGATGAAACTATTTTTCACCATGGACTTTTTAATTTTGGCTGTGATATTTATTTTAATTTGCAAAAGTTTTACATTTTTATGGTCTTTAATATGTCAGTTTCACCCTTTCAGACTTTATGTAAGATTAGTTTTTCTTCCAGAGCTCTGGAAGTATTTGATTTCACTTTCTTTTAGTTTTTCTAGATTGGTACTTTCTGAAGTGTGAACTTTGGGTGACCTGAAGCCGAACAGTATTTATTAAATTGCAGATTCCTGGGCACCACCAGGCATGCTGAATCAGAATCTTTGTGATAGAGCCCAGTAATCTGCATGTTAAACCAGCATCCCAGGTGATCTTAATGCCTGTTGAAGTTTGAGAATTCCTACTGTGTCGTTATATTTTTAAAGGCATCTCTTAGACACAACCCTCCCTTCCTGCTCCTACATCACACACTGAAGCCACAAGGTGTGAAACCTTGGAAGTCTTTCCTACCTTTCTCTTATCTTTCACTTCCAGGGTGTCAGCAAGTCCTGTTGATTCATTCTTCCAAACTTCTGTAATAAACACCATTTAATTTTTCATTTTGTACTCCTACCATCTCAATCCAGAGTCTTGCTACTTTATGTATGTATTTCTTTAACTGTTTCTCATCCTTGTCTTCTTATTCATCCTCTGCTGCAGGCAATTTTCCTAGAGCACTATTTTCATCTTCATTTTATTGCTCAAAAACCTTGAAATGTGTCTGTATTATCTACCAAATCATGGACATTGACTTTTGAGACCAGTAATCTTAAACTGTGCATTAGTTTTCTATTACTGTTGTAACAAATTATCACAAACTTAGTGGCTTAAGACAACACACATTTGTAATCTTACTCTAAATGTGTCGGCAGGACTATGTTCCTTCTGGGGGGCTTTAGGAGAGAATCACTTTCCTTGCCTCTTCCAGCTTCTAGAGGCTGCCACTTTTCTAGGCTCATCGCCTTCTTTTGTCTTCAGAGCCAGCAATCGCAACACTCCAGCTTCTATTTCCATCGTCACATCTGCTGTCATCACATCTCCTCTCTCTGATTCGGTCACCTCTGCCTCCCCCTTGAGATTACATCGGGCCTACCTGGATAATCCAGGATAATCTTCCCATCTCAAGATACTTGATTTAATCACACCTGTAAGGCAGTGCGTTCACAGGTTCCAAGGATTACGATGTTGACACCTTTGGGAGGACCATGATTTTGTCTACCACAAACCCCTTTACTGGCCAGCCTTATTTCTCACTGCTTCTCCTAAGAAAAAGTTAGTGGCAGCCAACCCAGTCTTCCCGGTCACCCCAGTATATGAAAATCACTGCCTGTCTGTCTTTGCCATGCTGAATGTCCTTCCCTCTGTGTTCTCATCTATTCAAACAAAACTAAAACGTTTCGGGTTCTTCTTCTTTCATGTGAGTTTCTTTTATTCCTTCATCTCTTTGTTCTTGGAACTCCTTTTCCATTTAGGAGATTTCTACTTAAATTTAAAACATCTGAGATAATTAAAACTTAGTTATCCCTAAGCTTTGTCTAACTAGAAGATATATTTTAAAAAACTAGGGACCATGTCCTTAACTAGATTTATCCTGGTGATCATTTTGTATTGTATAGAAATATCAAGTCACTGCCAGGAACAAACATAGTGTTGTAGGTCAATTACACTTCAAAAACAAACAAACAAACTCATAGAAAAAGAGATCAAATTTGTGGTTACCAGAGTCGGGGGTGGGGTACAGGGAGGTGGAATTGAATAAAGGCAGTCAAAAGACACAAACTTACAGTTATAAGATAAATAAGTCCTAGGGATGTAATGTACAACATGATAAATATAATCAACAATGCCGTACATTATATATGAAAGTTAAGAGAGTAAATCCTAAGAGTTCTCATCACAAGGAAAAAGATTTTTTTCCTTTTCTTTAATTTTGTATCTATAGATGAGACAATGGATATTCACTAAACTTACTGTGCTAGTTTCATGATCTATGTAAGTAAAATCATTATGCTGTACATAACGATTCATGTACATGATCGTTTCATGATCTACGTAAGTAAAATCGTTATGCTGTACACCTTAAACTTATGCAGCGCTGTATGTCACTTATATCACAATAAAACTAGAAGGAAATAAATACGTAAAAGTAGGGACCATGTCTTACTTTTTGTACCTTCCTCACTGTCTTTTAGTGTTGGGCACTTATTAGGCATTAAATAAGTATTTGGCAAATGGGATATTTGGAGAATATTATGCACTTTTATGAATTGCTGGAGGAATGCTTTGGTCAACAAGAACAGTTTCCACTGTGGGAGTTTAGTTCACTGTGAGTCTAACCCCAGGTTACACTTGCCCCTGTTTCATAGCTCTGCCAGTACCAGGTGGGAAAACACCAGCACCACACTGAAACCAGAACAGATCCCACCCTGTTCTTCTCTGGTCACTCTCAGCAGAATATCTTCAAGAAAAAATAAAGTTATAGGGCGCTCTCCTCACGGCCCAGGCCCAGGCTGTGACAGGGTGAGAGCGTTCTCTGTGACCCCCGCCCTGCACCACAGGCTGCGGCCCGCTACAGCCAGGTAACTTGCACCGTCAATGGGGGTCCTGGAAGGAAGCTTCCCTCCCAAGGCCCCATTCCCCGGTGTGGAGAGGAAAGCCTTCCCTGCATGGCAGGCTGCTGAGCCCAGTTTGCATTGCCTTGCCAGCTGTCAGTTCCAGCCCAGCCTTTTATTCACAAAAGTTTCAGGGAAATATGGTGCTGGTTCATTCCTAAATGAATGAGTTCTTGTGACTGCCTACTTTTGGCTTGAGTAGAATATTGCATTCTCATATTTAATTTAACGAAGTCCACATTTCAGAAGAACCAAAAAACTGCCGTATGGGGCTAAACCAGGGGTACGGCACCTCGTGAAGTGTCTCTAAAGGGAACCCTGAAGAGGTAGGGCGACGACATGGACTAAAAGATTGAATGCTACCCCAAGTGTCCCCCACGTCTTTCCTTAACCTTTTTTCCCTTTTTCATCTTTTTATTCACGTGCTTGGGAAAAGTGTTTCTGTTCCTTTCGGTGGAAAATGGTTGCTATCACCAATGTATATGCAGCAGGTCTTTACGGAGTAAGTTCTGTGTCAGCTCCTCTAACAGTATGAGAAGGGAAGGGAGTGGTCATGCCAGGCAGAGGGGATTGTGTTTGTGGTATCGTGGAATCTGGTCACTATCTGCGGGGATCAGAAAGGCCGTTTGGCTGGACGCAGTTAATCATCGGATGGAGTGGCAGAGGGGTATTTATCTTGTAAGCAGCTGAGCCCTCCTGGAGACATATTGTCTTCGGTTTGTCTCTCCTCATCTAGAGCCCTTCATTACTCACCTACAAACGCTGTCACCGAGCCCAGCAGCTATGATGATCGGCTTCCTCAGTACTCCTGACATAAATAAAAAGGAAACATCTTTTCAGTACTATATCTTCAAGATTTTTTATAAGAAGGAGAGAGAGACAGATAATGGAGTTGATTTTCTATTCTGAAATGTAAGAAATGTTGTGGTGCAGTAGTGTTCAAGAAGTTTCTTTTTGTTTAAAGTGAAACTTAATAAGCTTTTTTTTTTAATTTTTTTTTTATTTTTTTTTTTATTTTTTAACTTAATAAGCTTTTTACCTCCAAGTAATTAGCATTTTCTGGCTTTGTTCTTGTTTGAGAAATACCTCAAATAGTGTGGAGATGAGATATGTATTTATTCCCTTACAGATAATCATAAATTACTCTTCTCTCTCTCTCTCTCCCCTCCCCCAATACTGAATCAGTCTCATCAATAAATTAATATATTATAGTATTTCCCATTGAAGGAAATAGAACTCACCTTTGACCCCATGCTTCCCTCCCATGTTCACCCCCTTGCTCTCCTCTCAGTATAATTCCTGGGAAGAGGAGCCTCTGCCTTCCCGCTTCCCGCTCTTCTTTACCCAGTGTCTTTGACTTTGCAGTATCGCTCTGCACAGTCTGATCATGCCCCTTCTAGAAACACTTCGCTGACTCAGCTTACCATTTCACCGCCTCCTCACTGTTTGCCCTGCCTCTCTTCCCTGCCCCTCAGAGTTGGATGTCTCAGACCGTGGACTTTGTATTAGTTTTCTCCTGCAGCGTAACAGATTGCCACAAATTTAGCAGCTTTAACAACACAAATGTGTACCTCAGTGTTCCCGTGGGTCAGGAGTCAGGGCACAGGTTAGCTGGGTTCTCTGCTCAGGGTCTCATCGGGCTGAAGTCAGGTGTTGCCAAGACTGTGATCTCATCTGAGGCTTGGGGTCCTCTTCACGTTGTCATGTCCTCATCTGGGTAGAATTCAGTTCCTTGCAGTCGTAGGACTGAGGTCCATTGTTTTCTTGGTGACGGTTAGCCAGAGGTGGTTCTCCCCTCCTCGAGGCCACCCTCAGGTCCTAGCCATGTGGCTTTGTCATAACGCACAGCTCACTTCTTCAAAGCCAGCAGTCTGCCGGGACTGGGTTTCATAAAGTGGGACCTGATCAAGGGATTGCCTGTCTCATTGTGTAATGTAACCCAACCAAAGGAGTGACTATCTCACCACATTCACAGGTCCTATCCAGACCCAAGGGAAGGAATTTTATAGGCATGCGCACCACGAGGCAGCATCTTGAGAGCTTCTCAGGATTCTGCCCCTCACAGACCTTTTCCTCCATCTGTACCGAACTCCCAATGTCATGGCATCTAGTTCCGTGGCTCTCAGTACCACTTAGATATTCTCACTCCCAGTTTACAGACTCATATACAACTGCTTGCAAATTATCTCCACTTGGATGCCTGTTGGGCATCTCTGACTTGAAATCACCAAAACAGAACAATTGATTGCTTTGTGTCAGGATTATCTTTGATTGGATATAATAGAAACTTGACTAGGTCCCTTAAACAAGTGAGAGATTAATAATTCTCACATTGCAAGAAAACTAAAAGCAGGCAGTCCAAGTTGATGTATCGATTCTGTAATATCTATGTTCCAAGCTCCTTTTATCTTTCCGCTTCACCATCTTTACTTTAGCATGTGACTTTCATCCTCTGGTTACAACATAGCTGCTGTCCCTCCAGGCATTGTTTCCACATTTCTGGCAGAAAGAAGAGCCAGTTTCTCTTTTTGAGGAAAACAGAAGCCCTACCCAGTGGACTTAAACTACATTTCATTAACAACTCTGTCACATTATAAAGGAACCTGGGAAATCAAGATTTTTTGCTTAGCATATTGGCCCTCTGAATGACACTGGTGTTTTTTTGCTTGTTTTGTTTTGTTATATTTTACAAGAAGAAGGAGGGAGTGAATATTGGATAGGCAGCTTGCAGTGTCAGCCATATCCCCGCTGTGGTATTCGATTTCGCTGCAAGTGACGCTAGAACTAAAATAATGGTGACCTTAACAGTGAGATACACCTTTATTTCTCTCTCACATAAATATCTAAGGCCGGTGTGGCAGTTTCGTGGTCCTCAGGGACCCAGGCTTTCCTCTTGTGGTTTCCCTCTTCTCAACACAAGGCTTCCATCTCCTGGTGGAAGGTGACTGCTCCAGGTCTAGCCTTTACATGGGCAAGTCAGCCAGCCGGAAGGAGGAAAGGAAAGAAGGAACAGTCCTTCCCTTTAAGAACACTTCCTGAAAGTTGCATAGACATGTCTGTTTACTTGCTTTTTGTCCAGAATTCAGTCATACGGCCACACCTAGCTTCCAGGGAGATTGGGAGATGTGTTCTTTATTCTGGGCGGTCATGTACTTAGCTCAAAATCAGGAGTTCTGTTCTACAGAAGACAGGGACGGTGGATGTGGGGAGATAAATAGTGTCCTCTGCCACCTAGTCTAAACCTGGCATTCTACCACCTTTCAGTAAACAGGGCGCTGCCAGCTGAGGTCAAAGACCTAAAACAGTCAAAGCCTTGGAGTCATTCCGATCACCTCCACTTTCCACATACTCTGCAGCCTTCTGCTTCTCCCCACCTCCTCTGCCACGGCCGTAGTCCACGCCACCGTCCTCTTTTGCCTGGACTCCTGCAGGAGCTGCTGACCGGTCTCCTCCACCCGCTTACAGCCCATCTTGTTCATAGAATCTAGCATGAGCTCTTTAAAGTAAAAATTTTATCAGATCATTCCCTTGCTTAAGACATTCACTTTGCTTCCCATGTAAAATGATAGGCAGATTCCCTCTGCGGCCTGCAAGGCCCTACTGTGTGTCTGATGCTGCACCTTTCTGAACCGTCTCCTCCTTGCTGAGTTTGGAACGCCAGGCTCGGCCCTCCCTTTCCATTGCTGCCTCTGCTGCAGTGTCCCTTCTCCAGCTCCTAACCTGGCTCCCTCCCAGCATGATTCAGGTGGCTCCTGAGACATTCTCACCTCACACAGGCACCTCCCCAGCTGCCCCCCAGCGCACACCCCCGTCTGTTACTCTCTGCCCTCACCCTGTTTCATTAACATGTTTATTGTTTTTTTGTCCATTTCCCGGTATGCACTCCCCATGAAGGCAGGAGTGTTCCTAACACATAGGAGGAGCTTGGTGTCTTCTGTTCCATGACCTTCTTCAGGGGCTCTTTGTTTACCCTAGAACGTATTTTTTCTGATAGACAAAAGAATAATGTACTTTAACAAATCCTAAATGTATCCATCTTCTCCATACTGTCTGCTACATGGAATCCACCTTCTTCCTGGAGGTTTTGGTTTTAACCTAGACTGATCGTTCTCTAGGCCTGCTGTGCTCAGCTGCCCTCGGGTTTCCCTTCCCCATGCTGATGGGGTAGAGCTATGAGCCCTGATCCTATTTTTCCTCTTCCTTGGTTTAATTTCTCAGTTTTCCGGAACTACATGCTCAAATTTGGGTAAAAGAAGGCATGGGAGGTAAACTTTCTCTCACACTTAATTGATGATATTCTGGTTATAAAAATCCATGTCAAATTGGATCTTTGGAGCATTGATCTTCTAGCAACCACTGTTGCTGGTGACAAGTCAGTTGCCAATGCAGTTCTGCTTCCTTTGTTTGCCAACTAATGTTTTTCCCTCTGTCTTCTCTCTGTCCTTAATATTCTGAAATCTTAACAGATAAATGTCAGTAAATGTGGATCCTTTTTTATGCATTATGCTGGTACTCAGTAGGTCCTTAATCTGAAGACATATATTAGGTCCTATAAAAATTGCTTTTCTTTGAAAATGTCTTCTATTCTTTATGAAAGGCTTATTACTTTCATATTAAATCTCCTAGATTAATCCTATATGTGTTTTATCTTTTCACCTACCCTTTCTCTCATTTTGTTCATTCTACACTGTGAGAGACTTCCATCGTTTTATATTCTACCTCTTTTAACTTATTTCTCTGTCATGTTTTTTTAATTTCTGTAATCTCTTTCTTCTTCTCTGATGGTTTCTTTTTCATAGCAACCTGTTCTTGGTTTTTTTAAAAACCTGTTCTTGTTTTATAGAAGCGATATCTTCTCAAATCTCCCTGCAGATATTAAAGATCTCTTCTGTTATTTGATTTCTCTGTTTCCTTTGGGATTAGTTGTTCCATTTGTTTTTCTTGTCCTTTCTCTTTCACAGTGCTGGCTTTCCTATGAAAGTGATCTTTGATTGCCCATACAGTTATTCTGGGTATTTGTCACTGGTTCCTCTGCTTTGGGTACATAAGTCTGGTCCCTCTGTAGGGTGTGTCAACTTAAGGGCTTCATTATAGGGAATGAGGGTAGAGAGGCAGATATTAGGCTGGGGACCCCATGAAAACCAGAATGACTAGAATGGCAAATACCCTTCTTCAACCCAGACACTTCATTCAGTTTCTTTAGGAACACTGACCCTTTTTTACTGGGTGAGGGTGTGCGTGCTTAGGGATGACACCGGGCTGCTAGTCATCGCTGTGGTCTTTGGCACAGGCTAGGGCACAGACTGGTCCCTCTTCCCACTCCCTCCTCCTCTTATGCCCGTCCTGAGCACAGAGCCTCTCAGGCTGCTGAGAAGATTGATGTCCAGACCCTTTGTAGTCCCTTCCTAAGGAGGTCTGGGCTGGGGCTTCCTCTGCTCCAGTGTTTTCTTTAGATCGTGCTCCTGCTTTCCATCTTTTAGAAAGCTGTTAATCTCTTGCTTGGTGATTGCCCCTTCCTCCCTGCCCTGTTCTCTGTGTTATTCTGAGACCTATTCCCTTTGGCCTTTTTCTTTTTTTAATATCTACTAAGACTGAATTCAGGTATATGAAACAAGAAGTCCAAATACCAGTAACCTTAAAAAAAGAGGGAGGGGGGCTGTTTTTTTCCTCTCAAAAAGCAAGTCTGGAGGCGGGCAGTCTGGGGTGTTGTGGCAGCTCCAGGCGGTGTGCAGGCACCGACTCCTTTTTTCTGCTTGGTCATCTGGGCACCTGCCTTCCATCCTAAGAGTTGCCTCATGGTGGCAAATGGTCACAGCAACTCCAGCCATCATAGTTGCATTCTAGGCAGGAAGGGGTGAAAGGGGAGTAGTATAGAAGGTACCAGCTAGCTGAGTCTGTTCCACTTTAAAAGAGATTTTATGGAATGCTTTTCTCATTGACTTCTGATTACCTTTGGCCTCCACTCTCTTCAAGGGGGTGTGGGAAATTTAGCTTTTTAAGCTGAATTTAGCTGAATGCAGTATTGTTTCCAATAATTTAGGAGTTTGGTGAGGAAGACAAGGAGGATAGATTTGGGCTTGCAGCTAATACTTTCACAGTGTTCTGTTAGTGGTGCTTCAGGTGTGGAGGGAGAAGTCAATCATGGGCTCAGCCTAATGTCTTGAGCTACAAGTGCTCATCTTTGAAGTGCACAAAGACCCCTTTTTCATAGTGTGCAACAAATTTCAGCTTACAATGGTTAATGAAGATATGCTTATGTATGAGAACTTTTTTTATTAAAGTTTTAGATGCTGGGGTTTAGCTGTGTGCATTTTCTTAGAGGTCATTGTGCCATTTCTTTGCACGTGTAGTAAAGGAGCAGTCTCCTTTAAGTTTTCCAACTTTTTACTCAGAGCATTAAAAGTCTTTCCATTTTAGAGGCAGTGTGTTAGCTTCGTCTGTGTTGCCACTGTAACAAGTTAGCATAAACTTAGTGGCTTAAAACAACAGAAATTTATTATCTTATACCTCTCAAGGTCAGAAATCCAAATTGAGTTTCACTGGGCTAAAGTTAAGGTATCAATGGGCTGTAGGAGACAATTCATTCCTTTCCCTTTCCCGGCTTCCATAGGTCAGCGGGGCTCATGACCCTTCCTCCATCACCTAAGCCAGTCATGTAGCATCTTCCAGTCTCTCCCTGACCCTGGTCCTCGTGCCTCCCTCCCGATAAATCAGGATCCTTACGGTTACATTGAGCCCACCTGGATAATCTAGGGTAATCTCTCCGTTGTAAGACACTTAATTTAATCAGATATATAAAGTATTTGGCCCTGTAAGGTAATATTCACAGATTTAGGATGCGGATGTGGTAGGATGCACCTATGACAGGCAGCTCTAACTCAACGTCCGATAGAATTTTCCTTTATCTATATAGTCCCTTAAGACTGCTGCCCAGAAAGGCTTAACTGAGAACATGAACAAAATTTAGACCTAATGCTTAGGAATTTTGGAAGGATCAGTCTTTTCTTTTTAGAACTTTTTTTAAGAGAACTTTTTTTAATAGAACTCTTAAGAAACTCTCCATATGATGTGGTCTAGTTCATATGGCATTTCCAGGGATGATGGATATAAACAATTGCATTCTGTTTTCCTTTTTTATGTGAAAAATATGTGGAAAGACTTTTCATCAGAAAAGTACTTCTTCCAACTAAAATTTTGTTGTATTAATTGATTTTGGAAATTATAAACTTCTATACTTCCTTTGTAATTCATTTACTGAACTCTTAATTCTTCAGGAAAAATAATTCCCATCTGAAATGCCAGATGACGTATAACAATAACAACAACTACCAAAACACAGAACTCTTGTCCTGAAACCTGAACATTTAGGACAGCTAAAGAAAGAATCTTTGATGAAATTTCAGTGTATATATATTTTCCTCTATCTTTTTATTGGAGATAGCAGTGGTTCACTTCCTTTTATTGGCTTTTCCCTCAAATAATGTCGTTATAATTAAAAGAGATTTTCTATGTTTTTTTCTGTCTTTATAGCTTAAGAAATGTATTAAAACTCCAGAAATCCCTTCCAAACATGTTCGGAACTGGGTTCCAAAAGTCTTGGAACAACGACGACAAGGTTTGGAAACATATTTACAGGTAAGATGTGTTTAGATCCTCAATTAGTGTATTGTAGCTTAAAGAATCATATATCTCAATATTTTTTTCTCAGAACTTATGGGTGAGATACGGAATATATCAAGCAACCAAACATTCTGAGTGACAAGAAAGTTTAAAATTATAAATATGTTGTTGGTTGGTTCTTTTAGCTTTAGTTAAGTTCTATTTAAAATTGGTTATATGGATTCAGGAAGTGAAAAATTAGTATAAAAGTAAAAACCGATGCAGAGGGGTCTGTTTGTTTTTTTCTTCAGCCCGACAAATTACTTTCTGTTTTTTGTTTTCCCCTCCAAGATTTGCTGCTTCTTCGTAGCATTCCCAGCCTTTAGGTGTTGAGTGTTGGGGAGATAATGAGAGAAACTGCATTTTCAGTGGGCCTGGCTGGTACACCTATGGAATCAAATTGAGAACAAGTATATAAAAATTACTTCTGTTGAAGTGCCAACTTCTTTGAAAATTAAAATGTATGTTTTTAAAAGAATGCAGAGGATGCTCTTTTCTGTAGCTAAGAGGAGCAAACAGAACTACCTAAGTAAGATAAGACAAAGCAGTCTCTCTGCCAAGTGACAGAAAAAGCAAAAGGAAAGCGTGAGGTGGTGTCAGCTTCTCTGAGTTTTAAAACAAAAAGGGCTAGTGGCCTCAGGTGAATATTCAGTGTAGTCATCAGTAATCCAAAGAGCACTGCGTGAGGCAAGTGCTGAGAGAAGGGTTGGGGGGCTGTGGAAGCCTTGTGTTCACCAGGACACCTGAGTCCACTTGAGGGGCTGACGCATGAGACTGACTGAGGTGAGCGTGGCCAGGAGGGAAGGGGTGGGGAATCTTGGCTCTCAAAAAATGAAGAGCTGGACATCACCTCGGAGTTCTGAGTTTACGGCGATGATCTATCCAAGACATGTTGCGTCAAAGAAGTTGGCAGCCATGACTGTGTTCATCCATTGCTATCTTCATCACCCCCTTCAGCGTTAACCCTTGGTGGATTTTATTTGGGCGGGCAACTGTGGACTGTGTGAAGCCATATGCTATGTCCCCTACAGAGCTTTTCTGGTTGGCTGTGCCTGAATGACTAGTAACTAGAAGCTGAGGAGAGGCTATCGCCACAGGCTTGTACTTAGCAATCAGTTCACAGGACTGTCTCCCAGTAGAAAGATGCCAAGAGTCCATCCCTGGTCTCCTGCAGTTTTCTTGGTCTTTACAGTGTTCAAATAGGAAAGCTGACATGTGGAGGCCCTCTGAACCACAGAGGAGGGCTCTCTTCACTGCCTTTGTTCTTCTGCTTTGGGGTGTGGTGGATGGATCCTTCACTGCCTCTCCCTGGCAGTGAGAGATTAAAGGAAGTGGAGACCACAAATGACAGGGAACTGTGTGGCCATGTGCCTTGAGACTCTGTACATGGAGCTATGAGACTTCCAGAGCCTCGGGCTACACTGCAGAGCAAAACCAAACCAAAAGACGAGACATTAGATGTTGTATGCAAAGGGTAAAAATGCATGTTCTCTATAATTAAATGAAATAGGTAAACAATGCATTCTAATTTGTAAGTCAGATTTTCCACAGATATTATATATCTTCAAGCTTTAGTTCTGAAGAAAGCTTTGCTCTTTTTCCTGCCATTGTATTTGACACATGACTCCCATTACTACTCAGTGTAAACATTTTAAGTTGTTTGTACTTTGGATATAAATATATGGGTAAAATCATCTGGCATAGAGAGGAGTTTACAGTGACACTCAAATTGAGCTTAGAATTTTCTATTCTCAGAAACAGAGCTTGAAAGATGTGGTTGAAGGACTGAGAGGGCTTGTTTGGTCTTGTGCATTTAATATTCAGTTTGTTGTCAGTTAAGTCCTGAAGGAGTTCAAGGGCACTTTTTCTCTTCCCCCTCTTCCCCCTCTTCCCCCTGACTCTATTTGCATGCCCTGGGAGCCGAATGGAAGTTACAAAGATGAGTGTGGATGCTTGATCGACCCCCAGTGAAATGAAAACCCTGGCTTAGGTGTCATTTCTTGATAGCGTTTGGTGTTTAAGTCTCTTTGGAAGTAAGACAGTTATCACTGTTCCTTCTACTCACCTTTGTAACTCCAGTTAGAATCCCACTCACCCTCAGCACCAGTCTGAACCCCTGAGTTTAAGTGCCACTAGCACTTCTCAGCAGGCACTATCGTGCAGCGAATCCGTCTCAGCTTGAGGTACGTAGGCTGGCCCTGTTCAGGCCCGTAAACCTAAGAAAGTATTAATACCCTCAAGCCATAGCATCTTAAGCTCACAGGGAACTTAGACCTTATCTAGTCCCGCTTGTTTCCTGCCCTTCAATTAAGTTCATGATCATCCCTCTGGTCTCAGTTTACCACCCATAAAACAGGCAGATTAGCTCTTGGAAAGGCCAGAGAAAACTCTTCCTTTTGTTCAAGAAGCAACTAGTACACTCTAGACCATGGATGGATTCAACACACATTTCCTAAGTTACCCCACACCGCTCTTTTATTTTAGAGATGGAGAAACTGAAGTCCGGTGGAATTAAGAAACTTGCCTCACTTCCTAAGTATATTAGTTAAAGAGATGGGACTGGAATTTTGGTTTCTTAACTCCTAGTATAGGCTCTTTTTGTTATGCATTGTAGATTTTCTAAATCAGGAGAAAACTTTCAGCCTTGAGGTAGAGTTTTTCTTAAGGATATAATAATAAAAGTAAAGGAAAATATAATCATAAACCATCACAATTTAATCGGCTATCCCCAACTTCCTTGATCAATAGATTTTTTTTAAAATCTTTGATTTGAATATTTAGAATCCTATGAAAATTGTGAGTATGCATCTGTTTTCTGTGTTAAGTCATCTGCATAGAAACAAAAATCTTAAGAATAAATTAATTTGGTTTTCCCAAACTGATGTGACCATCAGACATGGTTTATATAATAGCTTTATCTCCTGGTTTGAAGTGACTTTCCACCTTCCCGAGACCCCACTGAAACAAAAGTATAAAAACTTAAAAATGAGGGACTTCCCTGGTGGTGCAGTGGTTAAGGATCCACCTGCCAATGCAGGGGACACGGGTTCGAGCCCTGGTCCGGGAAGATCCCACATGCCACGGAGCAACTAAGCCCGTGCGTCACAACTACTGAACCCACGTGCCGCAACTACTGAAGCCCGCGTGCCTAGAGCCCGTGCTCCGCAACAAGAGAAGCCACCGCAATGAGAAGCCGGCACACCGCAACGAAGAGTAGCCCCCGCTCTCCGCAACTAGAGAAAGCCCGCACGCAGCAACAAAGACCCAACGCAGCCAAAAATAAATAAATAAAATAAATAAATTTATTTAAAAAAAAGAAGTCATTAAAAAAAAAAAAAAACACTTAAAAAGGAATAAACCCCAACAGTTAGGTGGTGGATGGGCAAGGAAAAGAGGGCATCATCAAAGGAAGAAAACAGTTTAACAGTTTCCTGGAAGATGGAATGTTCTGGGAGCATGTGAATAGATGCAACAAAGCAAAAAGCAGGGCCCAAGCTCAGCCATGAGAGCTGCGGTGGGTGCAGGAGATGGCCTGCCCACAGCTGTGCTGGAGAGGGAGCTTCTGGACCTAGAGCTGCCAGGTGAGGCCGAGGCTGAGGTGAGCAGTGAAACTGAACACATGTGGGTCATTCAAGGTGTACACATGGGACGGGTGGTCAGGCCACTTATTCTGATATTTATGACCACGCCAAAAAATTCGTAAGACTATTTTTTTGAAAATGAAACAATACAACAAAATAGTAAACAGAATGGCTGAGAAAGCTAAAGCTTCTAATGTGGATATTAGGGCCCCCAAGTTGACAACCCCCTCCCCATCCCCTTACCTCAAGGAAAAGCCCACCATGTCTTTCCCACACTCAGAAGGAAGCCTGTGGCGAGCACTCCTACTGACCTACGAGCAGAGGAAACCCACCGAAGCTGCTTTCTGCAGTGAGATCTGCAATGCCTGGGATCACCAGGCACTGCAGAAAAAGACCAAGATGAACGAAAGCACTGACTCTTCAGGAGGGAGATAATTCAGAACACAACATATATCTTAAAAATTGACTTAATATATCTAGAGAGCTTCTCAAAGGTATTACATCCAAAAGATGACACTAGGATACTATGTAAAAGGAACAATCGGAGAGCACATGAGAATTCTTAGAATTACTTGTTTTCTCCAATTGAAAACATTCAGGAGTTGCTCTCTCTAGTTGGGAAACTGTTCCATAGAGTACAGAGACAAAAGCTGCAACAGAAGACAAGAGACACAGAGGACCAATTCAAGTCTAATGTCCTCTCTCATTCTGGAGGCCCAGAGAGAAAGAAGAGGGGAAAATACAAAAGTAGGGAAGAGAGTAATCAAAAGAAAAAACATTTGAAAATTTCCCCAAACTGGAGGATATGGGACTTTACACAGACAAGGTTCCATAAGGACAGAGCACAACGATTGAAGAAACCCTCTAATGCCAGACATAACCTGGCAACATTTCAGTACATCAGAGATGAAGCCCACAATCTTACAGAAAGAAAAAACAAATGGTCAGCAAGGTTGAGGTTTAGCTGTGGCTTCATTTATTTATTTGAGGCCGGTTTAATGGTCAGGTCCCTTGCCATTCTTCAGTAGTAGCTTTAAATTGCAAGCTCGTATAATTTTTAGACAAAGATTTTTCACGGAAATTTTGTGTACGTCACTTGTGCTGTTTGTTGAAATAATGTGAAATTTATCTTTCTGAGAAAGGGACCCACATCTTAGGTCACTTAGGAAAAACAGTTATGTTTTCATCCTTTTCATAAGGAGTGAAAAATAATTAAATGTACAGTGAGTTTTGGGAGCTGAACAGAAATAGCTCATAGCAACTCATGACTAAAGATAATGGAAGCTAATATTAATCCCTAAAAAAAAGTTCATTCAACGAAAACATTGCCACAGCTGGGGTTAAGCTGTTTTGTTAGACAGTAGATGCAGAGTGCTGTCTTCAGAAGACCCTATTGACCTGACTAGCCTGCCCCTCATTCGTTATTTAAATTATACTATGCAGTATAATGTTCCGTTTGGTCAGAAGTCTGCGCAGGATTAAACAGTATTGTATTTTTAACTTCTCCAGTAGTGCATGAAACATCTGTTAAAATTGACCTTGTGTGCTTGCAATATGTGTATCCTTGAATTCTTGAGTACAATGAACTGTATAAAATCAAATGAAGTTTTTAAAGCAAATCTCTTACATCTTAACTTGGCTGCTTACTCTATAAGGAGAAAGGTATATTAAAAATTCCCACATGTTTTTATGATAACTGATATAGTTGGGCTTAGTTCAAGCCTCCATCTGTTTTTTTTTTAAATAGATCCTTATTGGAGTATAATTGCTTTGCAATACAGTGTTAGTTTCTACTGTACAACAAAGTGAATCAGCCATATGCATACACATCCCCACATTCCCTCCCTCGTGCGTCTCCCTCCCACCCACCCACCCTATCCCACCCCTCTAGGTCATTGCAAAGCACCGAGCTGATCTCCCTGTGCTATGCAGCTGCTGCCCACTAGCTATCTGTTTTATATTTGGTAGTGTATATATGTCCATGCCACTCTCTCACTTCGTCCCAGCTTACCCTTCCCCCTCCCCGTGTCCTCAAGTCCATTCTCTATATCTAAGTCTTTATTCCTGCCCTGCCACTAGGTTCATCAGTACCACTTTTTTTTTTAAAGATTCCATATACATGCATTAGCATATGGTATTTGTTTTTCTCTTTCTGACTTACTTCATCCTGTATGACAGACTCTAGGTCCATCCACGTCACGACAAATAACTCAATTTTGTTTATTTTTATGGCTGAGTAATATTCCATTGTATGTATGTGCCACATCTTCTTTATCCATTCATCTGTCAATGAACACTTAGGTTGCTTCCATGTCCTGACTATTGTAAATAGTGCTGCAATGAACATTGTGGTGCATGTCTCTTTTTGAATTATGGTTTTCTCCTGGTATATGCCCAGTAGTGGGATTGCTGGGTCATATGGTAGTTCTATTTTTAGTTTTTAAGGAGCCTCCATACTGTTTTCCACAGTGGTTGTATCAATTTACATTCCCACCAACAGTGCAGGAGGGTTCCCTTTTCACCACACCCTTTCCAGCATTTATTGTTTCTAGATTTTTTGATGATGGCCATTCTGACCAGTGTGAGGTAATACCTCATTGTAGTTTTGACTTGCATTTCTCTAATAATCAGTGATGTTGAGCATCTTTTCATGTGCCTCTTGGCCATCTGTATGTCTTCTTTGGTGAAATGTCCATTTAGGTCTTCCACCCATTTTTTTTTTTCATACACACACACTGTATTTTAGTTTTACAAGAAATAAATAGACTGACACCAAGCATTGTACATGGATGACCACAACAAAAGCAACAATGATTGCAATTACCAAACATGAAACACACTCATACTATGTCATAATATTGACATTCAGTCCAGTAATCCTCCACTGTAACAGCTCCTTTACTTTGCAGTGAAAATTGATTTGTATATTCTTTGCCTCTGAGTCCTTGTGGGATTTTTTTTTTTTAATTCAGACAGAAAGTCACAAAAATTATACTCATCCTCATCAGTTCACTCAGTCCCATGTAATTAATTTTTTTTTTCATCTTGATCTTTTGTTAGCACTTTTATGAGTTCATCAGTTTTTCATTAGAGTTCTGAAAATGCTTATTCATTCAGTTCAGCAGTATAGTCAGTTACCAGAAACCTGTACTTGTCAGAGTCTTTTCCATGAATTTCTTGAAGATGAAACCCTTTTGTACGAATATATTTGCAAAAGCATCAGAATACACCCAGAACTGTCTGTAAATGACAAAAGACTTAAAAATGACCACAGTTAAAGATTTGATGAAAGTTCATAATAATGCAGTTGACAAGAAAATTAGTTATTTCTGAGATATACATTTTAAAGTAATAACTAGGATTATGACTTATAACATTATACCAGAGCATATAAGATTTTTAGAAATTTCATGTAATGTCTGAAACATTTATATTAACGTATTTCCATACAAATAACCCAATGAAAGTTTAGTATTGTTTTGTTTCTTTGTTTTTTTTATACTGCAGGTTCTTATTAGGCATCAGTTTTATACACATCAGTGTATACATGTCAATCCCAATCGCCCAATTCAGCACACCACCATCCCCACCCCACTGCAGTTTTCCCCCCTTGGTGTCCATATGTCCGTTCTCTACATCTGTGTCTCAACTTCTGCCCTGCAAACCGGCTCATCTGTACCATTTTTCTAGGTTCCACATACATGCATTAATATATGATATTTGTTTTTCTCTTTCTGACTTACTTCACTCTGTATGACAGTCTCTAGATCCATCCACGTCTCAACAAATGACTCAGTTTCATTCCTTTTTAGGGCTGAGTAATATTCCATTGTATATATGTACCACAACTTCTTTATCCATTCGTCTGTTGAAGGGCATTTAGGTTGCTTCCATGACCTGGCTATTGTAAATAGTGCTGCAATGAACATTCGGGTGCATGTGTCTTTTTGAATTACGGTTTTCTCTGGGTATATGCCCAGTAGTGGGATTGCTGGGTCATATGGTAATTCTGTTTTTAGTTTTTTAAGGAACCTCCATATTGTTCTCCATAGTGGCTGTATCAATTTACATTCCCACCAACAGTGCAAGAGGGTTCCCTTTTCTCCACACCCTTTCCAGCATTTGTTGTTTGTAGATTTTCTGATGATGCCCATTCTAACTGGTGTGAGGTGATACCTCATTGTAGTTTTGATTTGCATTTGTCTAATAATTAGTGATGTTGAGCATCTTTTCATGTGCTTCGTGGCCGTCTGTATGTCTTCTTTGGAGAAATGTCTATTTAGGTCTTCTGCCCATTTTTGGATTGGGGTGTTTGTTTCTTTAATATTGGGCTGAATGAGCTGTTTATATATTTTGGAGATTAATCCTTTGTCCGTTGATTCGTTTGCAAATATTTTCTCCCATTCTGAGGGTTGTCTTTTGGTCTTGTTTATGGTTTCCTTTACTGTGCAAAAGCTTTGAAGTTTCATTAGGTCCCATTTGTTTATTTTTGTTTTTATTTCCATTACTCTAAGAGGTGGATCAAAAAAGATCTTGCTGTGATTTATGTCAAAGAGTGTTCTTCCTATGTTTTCCTCTAAGAATTTTATAGTGTCCAGTCTTACATTTAGGTCTCTAATCCATTTTGAGTTTATTTTTGTGTAGGGTGTTAGGGAGTATTCTAATTTCATTCTTTTACATGTAGCTGTCCAGTTTTCCCAACACCACTTATTGAAGAGACTGTCTTTTCTCCATTGTATATCTTTGCCTCCTTTGTCATAGATTAGTTGACCATAGGTGCGTGGGTTTATCTCTGGGCTTTCTATCTTGTTCCATTGATCTATATTTCTGTTTTTGTGCCAGTACCATATTGTCTTGATTACTGTAGCTTTGTAGTATAGTCTGAAATCAGGGAGTCTGATTCCTCCAGCTCCATTTTTTTCCGTCAAGACTGCTTTGGCTATTCGGGGTCTTTTGTGTCTCCATACAAATTTTAAGATGATTTGTTCTAGCTCCGTAAAAAATGCCATTGGTAATTTGATAGGGATTGCATTGAATCTGTAGATTGCTTTGGGTAGTATAGTCATTTTCACAATGTTGATTCTTCCAATCCAAGAACATGGCATATCTCTCTATCTGTTGGTATCATCTTTAATTTCTTTCATCAGTGTCTTATAGTTTTCTGCATACAGGTCTTTTTTCTCCCTAGGTAGGTTTATTCCTAGGTATTTTATTCTTTTTGTTGCAATGGTAAATGGGAGTGTTTCCATAATTTCTCTTTCAGATTTTTCATCATTAGTGTCTAGGAATGCAAGAGATTTCTGTGTATTAATTTTGTATCCTGCAACTTTACCATATTCATTAATTAGCTCTAGCAGTTTTCTGGTGGCAGTTTTAGGATTCTCTATGTATAGTATCATGTCATCCACAAACAGTGACAGTTTTACTTCTTCTTTTCCAATTTGTATTCCTTTTATTTCTTTTTCTTCTCTGATTGATGTGGCTAGGACTTCCAGAACTATGTTGAATAATAGTGGTGAGAGTGGACATCCTTGTCTCGTTCCTGATCTTAGAGGAAATGCTTTCAGTTTTTCACCATTGAGAATGATGTTTGCTGTGGGTTTGTCATATATGGCCTTTATTATGTTGAGGTAGGTTCCCTCTATGCCCACTTTCTGGAGAGTTTTTATCATAAATGGGTGTTGAATTTTGTCAAAAGCTTTTTCTGCATCTATTGAGATGGTCATATGGTTTTTCTTCTTCAATTTGTTAATATGGTGTGTCACATTGATTGATTTGCGTATATTGAAGAATCCTTGCATCCCTGGGATAAATCCCACTTGATCGTGGTATATGATCCTTTTAATATGTTGTTGGATTCTGTTTGCTAGTATTTTGTTGAGGATTTTTGCATCTATATTCATCAGTGATATTGGTCTGTAATTTTCTTTTTTTGTAGTGTCTTTGTCCGGTTTTGGTATCAGGGTGATGGTGGCCTCATAGAATGAGTTTGGGAGTGTTCCTTCCTCTGCAATTTTTTGGAAGAGTTTGAGAAGGATAGGTGTTAGCTCTTCTCTAAATGTTTGATAGAATTCACCTGTGAAGCCATCTGGTCCTGGACTTTTGTTTGTTGGAAGATTTTTAATCACAGTTTCAAATTCATTACTTGTGATTGGTCTGTTCATATTTTCTGTTTCTTCCCGGTTCAGTCTTGGAAGGTTATACCTTTCTAAGAATTTGTCCATTTCTTCCAGGTTGTCCATTTTATTGGCATAAACTTGCTTGTAGTAGTCTCTTAGGATGCTTTGTATTTCTGCGGTGTCTGTTGTAACTTCTCCTTTTTCATTTCTGATTTTATTGATTTGAGTCCTCTCCCTCTTTTTCTTGATGAGTCTGGCTAATGGTTTATCAATTTTGTTTATCTTCTCAAAGAACCAGCTTTTAGTTTTATTGATCTTTGCTATTGTTTTCTTTGTTTCTATTTCATTTATTTCTGCTCTGATCTTTATGATTTCTTTCCTTCTGCTAACTTGGGGTTTTGTTTGTTCTTTCTCTAGTTTCTTTAAGTGTAAGGTTAGATTGTTTACTTGAGGTTTTTCTTGTTTCTTTAGGTAGGCATGTATAGCTATAAACTTCCCACTTAGAACTGCTTTTGCTGCATCCCATAGGTTTTGGGTTGTCGTGTTTTCATTGTCATTTGTCTCTAGGTATTTTTTGATTTCCTCTTTGATTTCTTCAGTGATCTCTTGGTTATTTAGTAACGTATTGTTTAGCCTCCATGTGTTTGTCTTTTTTACGTTTTTTTCCCTGTAATTCATTTCTAATCTCATAGCATTGTGGTCAGAAAAGATGCATGATATGATTTCAATTTTCTTAAATTTACTGAGGCTTGATTTGTGACCCAAGATGTGATCTATCCTGGAGAATGTTCCGTGCGCACTTGAGAAGAACGTGTAATCTGCTGTTTTTGGATGGAATGTCCTATAAATATCAATTAAATCTGTCTGGTCTATTGTGTCATTTAAAGCTTCTGTTTCCTTATTTATTTTCATTTTGAATGATCTGTCCATTGGTGTAAGTGAGGTGTTAAAGTCCCCCACTATTATTGTGTTACTGTCAATTTCCTCTTTTATAGCTGTTAGCAGTTGCCTTATGTATTGAGGTGCTCCTATGTTGGGTGCATATATATTTTTAATTGTTATATCTTCTTCTTGGATTGATCCCTTGATCATTATGTAGTGTCCTTCCTTGTCTCTTGTATCATTCTTTATTTTAAAGTCTATTTTATCTGATATGAGTATAGCTACTCCAGCTTTCTTTTGATTTCCATTTGCATGGAGTATCTTTTTCCATCCCCTCACTTTCAGTCTGTATGTGTCCCTAGGTCTAAAGTGGGTCTCTTGTAGACAGCATATATATATGGGTCTTGTTTTTGTATCCATTCAGCCAGTCTGTGTCTTTTGGTTGGGGCATTTAATCCATTTACATTCAAGGTTCTTATTGATATATATGTCCTATTACCATTTTCTTAAATGTTTTGGGTTTGTTTTTGTGGGTCTTTTTCTTCTCTTGTGTTTCCTGCCTAGGGAAGTTTCTTTAGCATTTGTTGTAAAACTGGTTCGGTGGTGCTGAGTTCTCTTAGCTTTTGCTTGTCTGAAAAGCCTTTGATTTCTCTGTCGAATCTGAATGAGATCCTTGCTGGGTAGAGTAATCTTGGCTGTAGGTTTTTCCCTTTTATCACTTTAAGTATATCCTGCCACTCCCTTCTGGCCTGCAGAGTTTCTGCTGAAAAAATCAGCTGATAACATTATGGGGATTCCTTTGTATGTTATTTTTTGTTTTTCCCTTGCTGCTTTTAATATTTTTCTTTGAATTTAATTTTTATTAGTTTGGTTAATATGTGTCTGGTGTGTTTTTCCTAGGGTTTACCCTGTATGGACTCTCTGTGCTTCCTGGACTTGGGTGACTATTTCCTTTCCCATGTTAGGGAAGTTTTCAACTATAATCTATTTAAATATTTTTTCAGACCCTTTCTTTTTCTCTTCTTCTTCTGGGACCCCTATAATTCGAATGTTGGTGCATTTAGTGTTATCCCAGAAGTCTCTGAGATTGTCTTCAATTCTTTTCATTCCTTTTTCTTTATTCTGCTCCTCAGCAGGTATTTCCACCATTTTGTCTTCCAGCTCACTTATTCGTTCTTCTGCCTCAGTTATTCTGTTCTTGATTCCTTTAGTGTATTTTTCATTTCATTTACTGTGTTGTCCATCACTGTTTGTTTGTTTTTTAGTTCTTCTAGATCTTTGTTAAACATTTCTTGTATTTTCTCAATCCATGCCTCCATTCTATTTCTGAGATTCTGGATCATCTTTACTCTCATTACTCTGAATTCTTTTTCAAGTAGATCACCTATTTCCTGTTCATTTATTTGGTCTTGTAGATTTTTACCTTGCTCCTTCATCTGTGACATATTTTTTTGCCGTATTTTTTTTTTTTTTTTCGTCATGAGTGGGATTGTGTTCCTGTCTTACTGGTTGTCTGGCCTGAGGCTTCCAACACTGGAGTTTGTAGGCTCTTGGGTAGAGCTGGGTCTTGGTGCCGAGATGAGGACCTCCAGGAGACCTCACTCTGATAGATATTCCCTGGGGTCTGAGGTTCTCTGTTAGTCCAGTGGTTCAGACTCAGAGCTCCCACTTGAGGAGCTTCGACCCTACCCCCAGCTCCTGACCAAGTTCCCGCAAGCCACTTGGGGCCTAAGCAGGGACAGGGTTTGGGTGGGCGTGCAGAGCCTATGCTTAGGACCCCCAGGGCTGGAAAAGGCCCTGGGGCATGTGGGGGTGGGGCTTAGGCTCAAAGGAACAGAAGGGGCCCAGGCATGCCTCCCGCCTCTGGTCTCAGAGGGTGGGAGACCCCACCTGGGAGCCCAGCAGGCTTCCTGGGCTCAAGTGGGCAGGTCAGACACCCTCCACTCCTCTCCTGCTCCTCAGTCCTGGAGGGCCCCTCCCACCTGCCTATCTGCTTTTACCCCAGCCTCCTTCCTATGCCCCCAGGACCAACATGGCCCGGATAGGGCCTCTGAGGGAATAGGACCCAGCCCGAGAGCCGGGCAGACTTCCCTGGCTGATCGGGCAGGGGATACGCTGGGTGCGCTTCCGCCTGATCCAAGCCCCCAAGAGTCCCTCCAGGCATGGGAACCCCTTCTGCCTCTCAGCCACCCCTCAGGGGCGCTGGTCCTGTCTGGCCTCCACTTCTCCTCCCCCCTCAGTCCCCCCACATCCTACCGTTTCACTTGGGGGTTCCTCCTGTCTCCTTGGGCATTGAGGTCCCCCACCAGTGTCCTGCAGGTGCCCTAGTTGTGGGGAGATGCGAACTCTGAGTCTTTGCACACTGCCATCTTGACTCCTTCCTCTCCATGCTTTTTTATTAGTCCCTTTTTTTCTAAATTTTTTCTTTCCTTGCCTGCTTTTGGAATGATGGCAGATTTTTTTCCCTTTTTCTCTTTCCATTTTCCCCCCTGTTAGTATGTATCTGTTCTTTTAGTGGTTACCTATTATCTTTAGTTTCCTCCTGAACATTACAAGGACCTTAGAATGTTTTAAGTCTGATCACCCTGGATGTAGGATTCTGGGTTGACAGTTCAATTTTTTTTCAGCACTTGGAAAATATTGTGACATTTCATTTTGGCTCCTGTGGTTTCTGATAAAAAAATCCACTGTCATATTAATTGTTTTTCCTCTATATGTAAGATGTTATTTTAAACTGGCTGTTTTCATAGTCTTTGTGCCTAGCTCAACCTCTGGCATGTTGAAGGCAGGGTATTTTGTTTATTTTGTTTACTGAAACAGTATTATTGTTCAAATACTGTCCATGCATTTAAACAGCTCTGGGCACAGAATAGGTACTCCATAAATGTTAGTTAAAGGAAGGAAGAAATATAGAAAGATTTTGTGCTTGAAAAATAAAAATAAAATGGCAGTTTTCAAGATTTTATCTTTGTCATTGGTTTTCAGAAGTTTAATTATGATGTGTCTTCGTTTGCATTTCTTTTAAGTTTTTCCTGTTTGGAGTTCTCCCAACTTCTTGAATCAGTAGGTTTATCTCTTTTGCTACATTTGGAAGTTTTTAGCCATTATTTCTTTGGGTATTTTTTCAACCCCTTTCTCTTTCTCCTTTCCTTCCAGGACTCCAATAACGGAAATGTTAGATTTTTTATTATAGTTGCACAAGGGCCTAAGGCCTTTTTTATTTATTTTTACTGTTTCTCTCCATTGGTCAGATTAGATAATTTCTGTTTTTCTATCTTCCAGTTCACTGATTCTTTCTTTCCTCTGTTCCTTCCATTCTGGCATTGAACCCTTTTACTGAGCCTTTTCTTTATGCTACTGTATTTTTCAGTTCTAAAATCCTTATTTGATTCTTCTTTATAGCTTTTATTTTTTTGCTGAGACTTTATATTTCTTTTTTTTTTTTGGCCACACCATGCAGCTTGTGGGATCTCAGTCCCCTGACCAGGGATTGAACCGCCATGGCAGTGAAAGTGCCAAATCCTAACCACTAGACCACCAGGGAACTGAGACTTTTTATTTCTTTGTTGAATTTTTCTATTTTTTCCTTTTGTTTCAAATATGTTTATGATTACTCATTGAAACATTTTTATCATGGCTGCCTTAAAACCATTATCAGATAATTTTAACGTATCTCTGTCATCTCAGTATTGGCATGATTGACTTTTTCATTCAGTTTGAGATCTTCCAGATTTTTGATATGATGAATGATTCTGATTGAATTCTAGACATTTTTGTATTATGTTATGAGACTCTGGATCTTATTTAAACCTTCTGTTTTAGCTGGCTTTCTCTGACACTGCTCAGTCAAGGCAGGGGATTCCACCTTGTTTCAACCACGTGAAGATGGAAGACCAGGTTCCCTACCTAACATCACTGACAGCTGGGTTGGGAGGAGTGCTACTCATCACTGCTGTAAGGATGGGAGTTCCAGCTCCCCACATGGTGGGGGCACATTACTGGCAGGTGGGGATGAAAGTCCTGGCTGCTTTCGTGGCTTTCTCTGACACCACACCAGTGCTGGATTCTTCATTACCAGCCTCAGAAGGGTTGAAGTCTAGGCTTCCCACAGGACTTTGCTGGCATGAGTAGAGGTGGGCCACAGTTTCTCCTGTGGTGTTTGGCTGGAATAGAGTGGTTTAGGGTCAGAGAGTTTTCTGTCTTGCTAGGCTATCTCTTTTATGGTCCTTTTGCTAAAGGAAACAGGATTTTATTGGGACCTTATTTGTCTGCATATGTTGGTATTTCCTGGTTGCTAGCTTTTGCTTCTCCAAGTCAAGATATATGAGGCAAAATGAAAACCCAGGAAAGATAAAGCTCACCACTGTGTCATTCCTCAGGTCCTGGAAAGTCTACTTTCTTCCTTCAACCTTTCATAATCTTTTTATGTTTACTTTATATACAATGTCCAGTGGTTTAATTGTATTGGGTTGGCCAAAAAGATGTTATGGAAAAACCCAAACGAACTTTTTGGCCAACCCAATACTTAGCAGGAAGAATGGGGAAAAGTATATCCACTCCACCTTATTGGAAGTAGAAGTCCATCCATTGATTTTTGAATTTAATATTATGGTTTTTTGTTTCTGTGAGTTCTGTTTGCTTTAGTTTTTTTCCTAATCTGACTGGGTTTTAGGTTTTTTTTTTTAATAGTCCTTCTATTTTTGCTCATATTTTCAAACTTCTATTTTATCTCTTTAGACACATTAACTCTCATTTTCTCAGGAAAAATGGTCATCACCACCTATCATCTGAATTCAATGGACCATGTTTAGTTTTATCTAATTATAAGATATTTTATGAATAATTTGCAGCAATTCATATTAAGAGAAAGGCAACTTCATTAGAATTTTTATCAGAATTTCGACATAGCAAATCCAAATTCTTAGCCCATATTTTCCTGATTTTTAAAGGGCAGCATCCTTTGACAGTATACCTAACTGCTCATCAGCTTCTATGCATGAACATGAAACATAAACCATCTTGTAGGTACTGATTCCAGATTTTAAATTCATCTCTAATAGGTTCTAGTGTATCATTGTTTCTGGTTCTTTTCTTTGGACATGCATTGTTAAAGTCCAAAACCTGAATGGTTAATAGTTTTGTTGAGGAGACAGTGGCTAATATCTTTGCTACATAATTGCAAAATATTTTCATTTTTAGATTTACAAATACCAACTAGAATGACTAAATCAATAAAATTAAAAAAAAATTTCTGTATTATCTGTTTCCTTCTAGTCATTTTTGTATACCCTTTTGTCAAGTAAAGTAAAGCATTTGTCAAATAAATCTTGGTACAGAAACATCAGGATAAGTGAAAGAATACTGTTCCACGTTGTTTTAGTGAAATGAGGTGGTCCAGGTTCTTAATGCAAAGTATTGTATGGTAAAACAATTCTTATACATAGTTAGAACTACCTCTCTGCCTTTTGAAAGTAATCTGTCACTTTTCTCTGATTCATTTAGAATCTTCTTTTTATCTTTGGTGTTATTTCATTTCACTGTAGAACTTTATTACTATAGTTATTCTGTATCTAGGTGTATTTTTTGTAGATATTTTTAATTAATTTTTTGAGGATTTTTTTGAGTGATAATAACTGATATCTTCATAGATCTAAGTTCACTGTTGTTTCTGCTGGTTCTTGCTCATGGTGCTTTGTTTCCTCATAGTATATGTGTGTAGTTTTAAAATTTTTTGTAGGGTTTTTTTGTTTGTTTGTTTTTTTGGTTTTTGTATTTTTGGCTGAGTATCTTTATCTTTGGGATTCTTTTTTCTTTTTTAATGACCAGGACTTAACTGAATTTACACATAGAGTTTTGTGGAGATTTTTTTGTGTCTTTTGTTTGTTTGTTTGTTTTTTGCTTTGCTGGTTACCTAGGAGCATTGTCAACTGAGACTTCATAGCTGAGGGGGGTTTTTTTGACCGCCAGAAGGCATTAATTTAGATGCAAACTTGTGAAGGGGCCAAACTGTGGTTATAAGTTCTCAAAGGACATTTCTTCTTCTCCCCTTTACTCCACAGGACCATTCTTCACAGTGGATTTGTTTCTCATTCTCCCCTTCCCTGGGGAGAAAGCAGCTTTACTTGGAGCTCATCTTTTAGATCCTCCACACCCACCTACCTTGAGCAAACCTTAGGCTTTATCTTCATTTCCTTTGTCCATACACTCCCAAACCAGATGCTCAAAGTTACAGAGTTCACAGCATGTCCACAGGACAGAGATATGTGATTTTAGGATCTTAATGATTCCTTTCCAGGATAATTTGAGCCTTAGTAAGTATTAAACACTAAATTACTCTTCACAGTTAGCCAGGATCTACATTGGAGACTACATACTTTCCTATAACACATTCTTCAAACATACATGGAGAGGTTTGGAAAACAAGTTGAATTATTTTACTGACTATAAGATTTTATTTGACAGTGTTTGCTTCCCAAATCAAAATGGATTTTATATTCTATTCATTTAGGGGTGAGATTGTGGTTATGCAGGAACCTCTAGTAGGGTCCACCTGTGGTAGAAAGTGACTAGTGGTACAGATAGTGCATTTCAACTCAGGCCAAGCTGGAACATGCACCTTTATAAAATGCAGCTGTTATACTTGTACACACGTGGTGTAGAATAGACCTTCAATGTTCCCACAAGATAATCCCCAAAGAGGATGCATCATGACCTAAACATTTTTTTTTTAATTATATAGCCTGTATGTAGGCTTAATGTTATGGAGTTCACAGAATAATCGTCTCTTCAGTTTGCCTTTGACCCTTTTTAACCACCCCCCAGTGCCTCAGAAGACATTTTCTTGCACAGTAGGCTGCCTTCTGACTTCCACGGGGCATGTTTTCCAGCCCGTTATCTTTCATTTCCACGAGCTTCTTTACTGAAGACAAGATTCTGTGGTAACTTGGTCCTCTTCCCTATTATGCAGCAGAAACTGCTTCTAAAATGCTGGAATAGTGTTTTCTTTTGAAAAACGTTGGGTTAACAGCTGCTTTGCTGTTTCATCACCTGTTGCTACATGCCAGTGCTTGACAAGGTCTCAGTTACCTCCAGAATCAGGTGGTCCTGAAGCGTCAGGCCAGCGTGTCCGATACCACCGTGATGTCTTCTGAGAAGTGCTCTCTTTCACTTGATGAGCAGTTTCTGTACTAGTTGCCCTTAAACATTTTGTGAACCACATTTTCTTACTTCCACACTAGAGTATGTTTGTGAACTTAATTTTCACAACTGTAAACCACTTATGAATTTGACATTTTACTCTTAAATTACTAAAAGTATCTGTTTTATGGCCAAGAGCCATTTTATCATTATATATTTTCACCTCTTCTTCACTTCTTTAGAAAGTACCGGCAGTTAGTATTCTGTTGGGGGGACTTTTATTCTTTTGGGGAGTCCTATATAGACCCCCAAAGTTTTTTGGTTTTTGTTTTGGAATCTCTCCATGAGAATTGTAGAGTAGGCATAATTGAGCAGAGAACAACAGACTAAATTATACTGAACTGAGATTCCATTTTTAATGTTTTCATTGTCCACTTACCAGAGAAGGAGCTTCCTCTTGTTCGTGTCAGCAGGATTGCAAACCACCACTTATCAAACTGCTGGGATTGTGAGCAGCCAGGACTGCAAAGATTAAGTTTAGAACAGGTTTCTAATCAAGATGTCAGATTTATAATAATCTCTAAGTTAGTTTTACTTCTTAAAGGAGTTTTCTCATTATTATTATTCATGTAATCATAGGTAGCTATAAAGATAAAAAAAATCTCTTATGTAAAATAATTTTATTCTTTCTTTTTCTCCACCTTTTATTTTTGTGGTTTTTAAGTCATACGTCTGCATATCTGTTCCTAGCCATTCAACTCTGGCTGAGGACTAATTGAACATTTCTCTTTTAATCCAACGTTGGCACGGAAAAGGCCTTAACGAAGCTGAGTAAACTCAGAGTACAGCAGAGAAGCCCTGTGCCAACTCATGGCCACCCTATCCCTTATAGCCCAGGTCCTTAGAATTTTGAGTTTAATTCACAGATTAAGAAATGATATAATGGCAGCTTCTCTTCTTATAAATGACTCTCTTAAACTGCAGCTGAAGAACAGGACCTTATGTATTTTTTAAAAATAAATAATGAGCTTTTATTATCCTCGACAACTGAAGAAAATCAAGCCTGAGATCTATGGCGTTAAGTAGCCCCACTATGGATGGTGGAAGACCTTATGTATTTTTTTGAAGGATGTACAGTTTGAATTTCATAAAACCCCTGTAGAAGCCTATAGAAGTAAGAGTATCTGTGAAAGTCCTGCTTGTAACATGAGACAAACTGTTCTTTGTTCTCGTTAAAGATTGTGAACAGTGCGTTAAATAATATTAATGGCTGGGACTGTCAGTACTTAACAGTACTTTCGTTGTACAAGTGATTTTATTGATTGATACAGACTCAATGTAACGGGAGCAGATTATTTTTACTGATTTTATCGAAACCTTAACCAAGTTTGTTAGTGCACCACTTATCTTTAAATAGATCTAGATGATGATGTAGATTAAGAAAAGCAAACCACCATCCATCTCTTTTTGATCTGTTAATAACTTAAATCCATCATTGCTAGCAAGTGTTTTCAGATTCTGTTGTGCATACATGTTTCTCTTGTCCTCGGTTAGAAATCCTACAACTTTGTTTCAGTGGTTGGTTTTTCATGCAGGAAAACCCTAACCACTTATCCAGAATTTGGCAGACAAGTTTGTCATCATAATTGGTGAAGTAATTGACAAAATGTGAAGGAAAAAAAAAACTTTAGAAGTCTCTGTTATTAAATTTCATTTTTGTAGGCAGTAAGCTATAGATTTTTAGGTTTTATGGTAGTTATGTAAGAGTTTTTTGTGCTAAGTTGAAAACACTCTATGAAGCCTAATTACACTCTAATTACTTAGGACAATGTATGCTATTTCTTCTCATTATACTATATTTTAAAGGTTTTGCAGCTTAATTATAAAGAATTGTGCTGCTTAATTTCAAATGCCTTTTTTCCCCAGTGATTTGCCTGCTTCCCATTGATCTCAAAATAATACTTTGTTTAAAATAATTTTTAGTGCAGAAAAATGTAAGTTTCTGAAACCAGTCATACATGTTATTTCTTTAAAGATCACAGTATACTTTCCTTTCAAAAAAATAAACCAATATTTAAAAATTTCTGATGATGTATTCTTGCTCACCTTCCATGGATAAGCCGAGTGGAAGCCTGTCCTACATAACTATGGATAATGAGCCTTCATAGGTCAGATGGGTCAGTGGAGGTGAGATCAGTAATGGCAAATTGAGAGGTTTTAGGAGCCTCAGAAACGTTTATGATTTCATGGAGAGGAACCTGTGTGAAAGAAGGAGATGGAAAGAAAATATGCATTCCAGTGCTCTGTGGCCCCAAAGCTTTGATCAGGCTTAAAACTGAAAACTTTGTGAGTTGTAAATCTATGAATTATCAGATGTTGACCACCTGGTTTGGCAGTCTGTACTGATTTAAAAAATACTCTCAGTAGTCATTAACTAAGGTTCAATGCCCTAAACTAGAGCGCCGGGTTAATAAGATGAGCGTTTTGGGTTGAGTCTTCCTCTCGAGCCTGCTGTTCTTTGGCAGGGCTCAGGGCTGATGCTGTTTCTAGAAAGAGAATGGGTGAGAACACACAGACCTGCCCTCATTTCTGGGAAGCCAGCTCAAAGCCCCTTCTAGAAACAGGTATTCAGTAGTTGGTGATGCCATTTCATGCCCATGGAGAGAAAGACAGACAACCTATTACTTTTTCTTCACATTCAAACTTCTCTTAAAAAGTAGATGGTTTTATCTGACAAAAACTTAACACCTTGAGCTAGCATTATATTTCTGTGACTATCAGTTTCTTTAAGGTAGCTACAGTGGTCTTGAGTCTCTCTTTAATACTGCAGTTTTCTATTCAGAGAAGATTTTAGGAAGCCCGACATTATTCTTGAGATATTTTTGTATTTTATCAGATTTGTATATGATGGATTCATGAATTTTTAAAAGAATTGGCTTTTGTAGTGAGGTTCACTTTTAGTTTGATGACTGTAGTTTAATCAAAGGAAGATCATAACGTATCTATTCTATGGTCATTTATTTTCTGATCTTAGTCTATTTCTTCACAGACATCAAGAGTTCTCTCCTTGCAGGTTAATATATTTTTAGTATTACAGTATTTTTTGTTATTGTTCTGATTTACACGTATGTTCATGTTCAACAACTTTGAAAAACACAAAAGAATAAAAATAATTGTCTGTAATTCTTCCACGTAGACCACTGGTTCTGAACCAGGGGCAATTTTACCTCACAGTGGACATCTGGTGATGCACAGAGATATTTTTGGTTACCACAGCTGAGGATGTGGGTGCTGCTAGCATCTAGTGGGTAGTTCAGGGAAGCTATCCATCCTACAGTGCACAGGACAGCCCCAAACAAACAGGCATTTGGCCCACAATGTTAGCATTGGCAAGGATGAGAAGCCCTGATTTAGACATCTCAAAATTATAGTGTGCTTCCTTTGTCTTTTTCCTATGCATATTTTTAATCTTATATTTTAAAATACTTGTTACATCATCTATAATGCTTTATAAACTCTTTTAAAAATATATCACAAACATTTATCATGTGTTAAATATTCCTCTAAGAGAAGGGTGGTTTTTTTTTTCATGTTTTAACTTTTATTATGGAAATTTTCAGCATGTAAAGACCAGACAGAATAACGTAATAAAATCTCAGATACTCATCACCCAGCATCATGGTTGATAATCAACCATTATCAGCTCAGGGGCAGTCTTACCTCATCTATATTTTATCCTACTCTCCCATGTTATTTTGAAAAAACTCCAAGATATCTTATTTTCATCTATAAATATTTCAGTATGTATCTCTAATAGATAAAGATTCTTTTTAAAAACAATTTTAACAAAGGCTTCATAATATTTTACCCTATCCTGTGGATACATTATAATTTATTTAACCAAGAGTCTACTGTTGAGTTTTGGGATTGTTTCTAGTTTCCCCCTAAAAAAATTTTTTTTTAATCTTTATATGGCATATTTTCCTTGTTCTACAGGTGAAATAGAAAGTGTACAAACTAAGCAAGGCAAGAATGAGCACAAGACCCTTAATTTCATTAAGCAGTGTGTAACTGGTAAAGATTAATGTACATATCTCTTGCTAATTCTTTCCAATTACTTAGTTCATATAAATTCCCAAGCCTGGTTAATTATGCTGAAGTCAGGTAGTAATTTTGAGCAGTGTTCCAACGACAAGGGAATTTTCCTGGTAAAACCTTGCCCTCTCACACAGACTCTCAGCAGATTAGGCCCTCAGCCTGGAGTCCATTCATTTTCTGCTCAGGCCTAATTGCTGCCGACTGGCTGCCACAGGTACCTGGATAGCCTGTGTTTAAGGAGGCAGGGACTTCTGAGAACAAATCAGGAAAGATTAATTGTTTGTTTTGTTCCCTCCCAAGAGAAATGTGGGTGCTTAATCAAGAAAAATAATTTCTTCTGTTGATTTAGCTTATTTGGAGAAAAGATAATCGTGTAAAGCTAGGGGCAAAATGATGCCTTTTATAAGAGGTATTGCCACTTACCTACACAAGAGACAAGGATACAGGGAAATAAATGTGAGACACTGATGAAATGGATGAGGATGGCTCACATTTCTCATAGTAAGTAATCTGGCTGTTGGGCTTTTATTTATACCAGTAGTGCTAGCTAGTATTGTCATTTGTTTTGTCTGGGTCTTCGGAAATCTAATCAAGGAGACAATAGTGTAAAAAAAAATCAACAACACTTTTCCAAATTGTTCTTAATTGCTGGAGTATAAAGTGAGCTAAATGCTGTGATGTTTCCAATTAAGGGACCTGTTTTAAGCAAGCAGTATTAAATCTATCTTTCCCGATCTGATAAATAAGCAGTCAAAGAGCAGAGCAGATTAATTTAGAGCCATTAGTTCCAGATTCCTTATAACAGGTAGTGTGAGCCAACATTTATTAATGATTTTGGGCAATTTTTGGCATGGTAACTGTGTCACTTGTATCTTCTGGTCAATCGAAAAAGGAAATTGATTAAATGTTATCATATTGCTTATGATTTTTTGTACCCCAAACCACTTGCTTTCCAAAATCTCAAGTTATATGAAAAGGACTTTTGATATGTTCTAAATCAAAGTTTACCTTTGACTCTGGAAGGTGAAAGGGAGTGAATTAGAAGAGAAATGTGTATTGTCCCTCTGACAGGAAGGGATAGAGCTATAAACACAAGAGTGTCTACACTAGGCAAGAGTCGGCACAATTTTTTCTGTAAAAGAACAGCTAGTAAATATTTTAGACAATGCACACTGTACGGGCTTTCACAGCCTTCACCTCTGCCACTGTAGTGTGAAAGCTGCCGTAGATGATATATAAAACAAGGAGAGGGACTGTGTTCCAATAAAACTTTATTTGTAAAAGCAGGCAGCAGGCCAGATTTGGCCCTCGGGCTATAGTTGACCCCTGGACTTAGAGGCTGGTAGCAGATTGGGGTGGATGGGTAACCGCAGAGGGCTGGAATGAAGAGCATGGCCTGGCATCAGGTGGATGTGGGTTCAGAGTCCTGAATCTCTACTTGCTGCCGTGTAAGCTAGGGTAGGCAATCAACTTCTCTGAGCACTAGTCACCTTTTCTGTAAAGAGGGATAAAAAGATATACCTCATAGAGTTGTTAATGAGGATTACATGAGCTAATGTACATGAAGCATTATCCAGTTCCTGAAATAGAATAGCATACAATAAAAAATACCTATCATTTTTTTCCCTCAGATCCAGGTTATATGTGACACATTTGTTTGCCCTCATTTTTCTGAAATCCCAGAATATTCCTGGGACTCCAAGGAGCCACAGGGATTAATGCCTAATCTTAATTATTTAGCCATGAAAATTAAATTAGAAAATATTCTTTCAGGAACCCATCTAACCAATTCAGCTAAAACCATGACTAATTCAAAATGCTTTTGGAGGCCATACAAGGCAGAAATATTGAAAATGATACAGAATGTTGCCACTAGGAAGTGTTGGTGAAATCTTTTATCCATTCACTCCCTTATTCATTACAGTAATTCATAAAAATAAACACTTTTTCAAGACCTATTCAGGATCAGATACTCTGCATCGCACTTTACATTTATTATTTCACGGTCCTCACCACCGTCCTTGCTCAGTAGGATCGTCTGGTATTTGAAGTCAGTCTGCTTAAATACAGACCGTTTTGTATAGGATGACATGTGTAAGCCTCTTTGTAAAGTACCCCCGTTTTCCTCAGTAGACAAAAGAGTAGCAACCAGCAGGCAATTTGGTTTGAACTTTTTAAAGAATCTGCTGGTCAAGGGAGAGATCTGAGGAGTGCTGGGGTGGGACTCCTGTCCCTAGGGGAGCAGTGCATGTAGCACTCTCGGAAGCAGGTCGCCACGGTGGAGTGTACCTGATGACCCGCTGGGGTGCAGGAAGCAGTCATGCAACTTGCAATTTTATTGATTTTTAAAAATCTGATAAAGAAGTAAGTTAAGCTTTATTAATATTGCTGTACAGGGAATTCCCTGGTGGTCCAGTGGTTAGGACTCAGTGCTCTCACTGCCTGGGCCCAGGTTCAATCCCTAGTTAGGGAACTAAGATCCTGCGAGCCATGCAGCGCAGCCAAGAAAAAAAAAAAAAAAAGTGCTGTACAGACCGATAACTGGCCCTCTTGTGAGTCCAAACATCAGTCAGCCTGGGGTCCACAACCAGACGCCTGACTCTGGTGCCCTCGCTTGCTTGAACATTCTAGTCTGTTGCAGTTTGCAGTGCCCGATTAGGTGGATTTATGGGGTATATTACCTACTTTCAGCTAAATCTCACAGAAGACTCAAGTAGCTTAATGAGAGCCCTGGAAAGAAACCACAGATTGAAGACAAAGCTAGAAAATGCTAGCCCAGGTGCATGGCGAACAGCAGGAAGATGGCAGCACGGGCGCCAGCGCTGCTTCTGTTGCTGCAAGCTCTGCAGCCCTCCCTTAACCTGGCGCTTCAGACAGCAGGCCCTTGGAACACCAGGTGGGAAGGAGGGTGGCTTTTGAAAGAACACAAGCCTGGGAGGGAACACAATAAAATTGGATGTTTGAAAACTTTTCTGTCATTGTGGGATTTTGTTGCCAGAATTAATGTGTATAACCTGAAATTCTCTCTAGCTCCCTTAAAACTTGGAAACGGCATTTTCTAACCTGTTCAAAATCTTTCACAAGAAGAGTTTCAGTGGGTCTTGGACCCAGATTTTTTCTAAACGCAGCATTTTCCAGTTGTTCTGTAAGAACAACTGTGTGACATCAGGAAAGATTTCCTGGCCACATTTCATTGAAAAATCTTTGTGTTATTGGAGAATGGAATTGGAAAAATTAGTGTTAGGATTCAGTAAGTACAGCTGTTGGATCTATTTGTCTTTCTGAGATACTGTTTTCTACAATAGCAGTCATTAAAACCAAATATTATGAAATAGAATTTTCAGTCACTCTTGAACACAACGGGGAAAAATCACTGTGTTCCAACCTAAGAGAGCATAGTCAATCACGTTACTCTCATGTTGAAATACCATTATCTGGAATTTTTAATAAGAACAGAAATGTTCTTTGTATCATTAATAAATACAACAAAGGAAAATCTGTTTTAAATATTAGTTCATCTTTATATTACTTTAAAATTTCCTTTGTGTATGTTTTAAATAGTACATAATTAATACTGTAGTACCTTTACATCATGTATAATTAAATAAGTATTTTTTAGGGTGGGGCCTCAGCCCTTTATCCTTTGAGACGTGTACGATGAAAAATGTTCGGGAGGCATTGCCCTAAGGCACTGCTCCATGTCACTGGAAGCCCCTGTTCCATTCATGCCAGTGTGTTTTAAGTACGTAAAATGTGTTTAGAACTTTTTTTAAAATATTCTTCCTGCGGTACTTCCTTCTGGTGTATTAGATAAAGCGCTCTATTTCTAAAATTATTTATTTTAAAAGGCCTTTCTCAATGCAGAATTTGGCAAACTCCCATTTTGCTTGTGGGGTGTAAATGGTGGGCAGTTTTCAGGCTGGATGAAGAGGCTCACCTCCACACACCTGAAGCCGAGGGAATTGTGGTTCTGATGGTTGGAATCAAGGTCTAAAGAAAGTCTGAAAGTTTTTAAAACATTCTGTGGCTTTGCGTTCTCTACTTTATCTTGTTCTGATTTACAGAATGAGTTTTTCCACAGGGGATGCTTTCTTCCTCGGTGGGGAATTGTGGCTTTTATCCCGTTTCCTGTGTTTCCCACCCCTCGTAGTGATTCGAGAAGGCTAGTCGTGGCCTCTTGTCCCAGAGTGCCTTTTAGGCAGCAGGCACACCAATAAATTGAATTCTCCCCGTTTTCTCCCTCATCCACCTGGGTAGGAGGATAGGGTCACAACATCTGAACAGAGGATAGGATGTTGGAGCTCTGATCATCTGTCTCTGTTACGATTTCAAACCATTCGTGATAGGAGACTCACCTTCCTTACATTCCGCACGCACAACCGAATTCAGCAGCATCATGCCCAGGATGCTCTTGAGCTTATTTCAGGTGTTATGTTCTTTGCCTTGTCATCCCGCTGTTGGAGACTTTCTCCACAGAGCCTCTCATACTGTGTTGGAAAAATCTGGGCCATTCTTAGGTTCCTTTATGAAATCACCCTTTCACTAAAAGCAGTCCCAGGACTGTGTCCTGGAAGCTATTCGTGATCAGTCAGAGGTGTGATTTGCTCCTTTTCTCCAAGATCGTCATGGTAGTTTCCTCAGGAGCTCTGACTACTCTGCGTAGTTTCTGGGTCAATATTTCTTCTCAGCTTCATCTCTGATCATGATACCCACCTACCAAGAAATTATTTCATGGCTCCTTGTCAGCTACTAAATTGTGATGTTCTTACACCAGGTGTTCAGAATTGCAGCCTTACTCTGCATGGAGCTTACGTGCCAGCCACACTAGCCTACTAACTGCCCCTTGTCTTGGCTCTTGTGTTTACCGTACCCTGCACCTGGTACACCCCCTTTTCTCATCTCTGTTTACCAACACATCCCACAAAGCTCATTTCCAGTACCTCCTGTTTATGGGTCCTTTCTCAGTTCTCCACACCCAGATATAATATTCTCAAACCCTAATGCACTTTAGTTGACTGTTATCCCATCCCATTTTACCTTCTGTTACAGCTCTTAGGGTACTAACTTTATTTCTCCATACCCGGTTACCAGTCCTGCATGCCACCCATCTGGCCTCCCCCAGCATCTCCTAACTTTAGCTCAGCCCACCCTGAATGCTACTTCAGGACTGCCAGATAGATAGTTTGGTTTTAATGGTATTTGATGTTATTCTAATTCTTCCTTTTGTTATTTTTGTCCCTCTCTGATAGTTTGGGATAGAATATTAGATTCAAATATAAGGAATACTGACTTTGATTATGCACTATTTCATTGCATGATATTCTCTGAGTTGATAGTGGTATTTTTGTATTATTTGTTATGTGCAACATTTAATATTTGGCTACATGAAATTTAAAAATTCTATTCAGCAAAAAGTCAGCACAAATTCAAATCATAAGACAAATAGACTAAAAAAATGTACAATATATACGACAAAGGTCTAATTCCCAACATATGCAAAGTGCTTTTATAAGTCACTAGGGCGAAAACAATCAAATAGGAAAATGGGCAGAATTCATTCATTAAAAGATAATTACAGATGGTCAGTAAAAAAAGAAAAACTTTATTATTAATCAGAGAATAGTATATTAAAATGAGATAACATATTTACTTATAGATCTGCAAAGATCTATAAGTTAAACAAACATTTAAAACAAACATTTAAAACAAACATTTATACTGTTAAAACAAACGTTTATACTCATTGTTGGTAAGGAGTAAACATTCTCACATACCTTTAAGGCATCTACCAATTGTGGCAACATTTTGGAAAAACAATTTGGCAATTTCGTTTCTGAATTTATCCAACAATTATTCTTGCATAATTGGGCTATGCTGTATGTAAGGCATTTATTTCATTTCAATATAATTACAAAAGTTTCCCAATAAGAGTTGAATTGGTTAAAAGTATTAGAATATCCATACAGTGGAAGGCTATACAAAATACTCAATAGCAGTTCAAAAGAATACTGTAATTCTATATATACAGATAGGAAAAGATGTCCAGGACCTATGGACTGATACAGAAAGAAAGAGAGAAAGGGAGAAAGAGAGAAAGAGGGAGGGAGGGAGGGAGAAAGGAAGGAAGAGGGGAAGTTCTCCAGAGACAAAAAAATTTTCAAGTAATGCTTTTTCTTATGATCAGTAACATTCACAATTTAGAGCTCTGTGAAGACCAGAATACCGGAAAATCTTATAATCAGAGTTATAGAAAACAAGCAAATAAAAGACCTTTTTTTTTATGGTTGAAGTTTTTAAAAGCCTTTTTAAAGTATAAGAAATCTGTGTTATTTATTCTCATAACCACAATTTTTTATTGTTATTCTTTTTTTTGGCAAGACAAATCACATGAGTTTAGTAATCCTGCAGTATTATCACCAGCCAAATAAGAAAATTTGCTGTAGAAGTGTAAGGATGACAGTCACTTTTCCAGATTGATGCTATTTATTTTTCATTGGCACACGAAAGGTTGCTAAGAATCTCCTGGTCAGTTTCTGCCAGCCCTTTATGCCGGTAATTGCATTGTTCCGTGTCTTTATCGAGGAATCCCTTGCCAGTAAATTTTTGGGAGGGACAAGTGTCAAGGATGAGAAGCCACAATGAAGTACCCGGGACTGAGCAAAGATTACACTACTCAGGTCATTCTACAAAACTTGTCAGTTTGCTGCCCAAATAAATGCCTCGAGTGCGTAAAAAATGGAGCATAGTGACCCCAGGAAGAAAAATCAATTGCAATTCATATTTCATATGTCTGTAATTGCTTGTGAAAGCATGGCAGCGGTTTGTTTGCAGGGCAGCTTTTCCTCTCCTGTTGTTTCCTTTCTTTTCTCAGTTCTAATGGTCACGTCTTTCATGTGCTCAGATTTACAGTGAAGCAAAATTTGGGTTTTTTTTTTTTTTTCCACATCACCATTCTTATTACTGGTGCCCTGTACTGGATTTGATCCGTGCATTGAACTGTAGACAGACTAAGACCATGCACTAGAAATGGCTAGTTTGCTTTGTGATTCTTGAAGGTTTGGGTGTTTTCTTATTTGTTCATGCGTTTTGCTTTGAGGTGAGAAGCGGGGTTGTGGAAGGAATCATCTTTCATCAGGAGAGTTATTCATTTATTAGGATTGTAAACAACAAAAGTGAATTTTGTGTGTGTGTGGAGGTGATCTTAAATGCTTTTTTTTTTTAATCAGAAGAGGGGATTCATAATACCTGCTAATTTTGAAAATCACCCAATCCGTCTACCCTATCAACCCTCTTTTGCTCCAATACCCCCACCGCAGTTCTTTCTCACGTGAAGCTACTTTTGGATTCGTAAACCTTCTGCGGACTGAGATGTCATAGGGATGGAGAAAATGCTGCTCACTTTATGGATTACTGTTAAGTCAACAAAACTTTGGCAGCATTGATTAACTTGACAGTGAGTACAGCAGTACATTTATCACTTATGGCTGTGCTGTAGAAAATCTAATAAGAGGCAAACAATTCCCTTTAGAGCAGTAACAGGTTCACTGTGGCTAACGGTGCATGCACTGGAAATTTCTGCCTTTAAATTATACCCTTGCCGCTGGTTGGGTCATTGACTCAAAGCTACTGCACTTCTGTAGTCATGCTGTTGTTATTAATTTTATCACAGTTATTTGATTTAAATACATATTTAAATTTTTATGTATATGTAGTGTTTTAAAAAAGCTGAGTAGATGAATTAAATACAGTTCTAGAATGATGATCTTAAATAGCTAGAAATAGAGAGTTCTATTGTATGAAGCTAGGAATATCACAAGGAAATTACTTCCCACAGTCAATGCTATGTAATTTAGCTTGTTTCATAAAGGAGAACTTTGAGAAAATTTTAGTCTCAGCTAAATACTTTGTAAAGAAAAGTACTTATGATACTGTTTGATGTGAAATTACTACAAACATATACTGATAGAAATTTGGTAGGATTTTTCTTTTTTTTTCTTCATACTGAAGATATCCCATTAAGACTTTAAAATTTATTTTCTTTCCTTCTATGTATTAAATAGCATTACTCATTTCCCCCATATATCATTAAGATCTTTAACAGTGCACTTAGGTAAATATGAGAAAATAGGACAAAATATGTTTATTGGATAACACTAATTATATCTAATGACCGGAGAGGTATGTATAAGTGTGAGGAATTTAGTAGATCAGGGTAAGGAGCAAAAAGGTTAGGGTTTTAAACTTGTAATAGTTATCTAGAAAACTAAAACTATTTGATTAATAGGTAACTGTTGTCACTTTTATAGTAATCTGAAAATATGCTTTAAAAAAAAAACCACCTTGTTGGGGCACTTCTTATTTCACAGGGCAAGGTTTTTCTTTCTATTAAACTGTATTTTAGACTTTCTAGAAAGGTATCTAATTTATCTTTAAAAAAAAATTCTTGTGCTGTGCTTAAATTCACAATTCAGCTGAAGAGAGCTGGTCAGAATGGAAAAAAATCCATTTTTTTAGTGCTTTGTATTTTGCTAGGAAACAGTCTTGAATTGAGGGCTTTTTTATACAGTAGCATCTGTGAGATGATATAGTTTTCTTTGTTGGGAGAAAAGTATTCTGCCTGAATCAATTGTCAAGAGGTTTACTATAATAAGGCAGCTTGTGGTATGACTAAAAGAAACACTGTGCACAAGAAATTCCCACAGCAGTTTGTTTTTAGAAGAAAAACTGAGTTCACCTGAAACATGAATACATTGAAAACCAGGACTTAATAAGACAGAGCTTAGAAAGGGTTGCTGTCCAAAGGTCCGTGTCAGGGATCTCATCCAATATCTGTCTGTGAGATTCTAAAAGGCATATAAACCAAAATTACTTTTTCTTGAGCTTTGAGAAGTACTGGCCTGAATCAGTAACATTCAAGCCTGTTGATGTTAGTGTTTGGATTTAATTCAGTGAGAATGTGTTCTCCTTTTTAACCTGCAGGGTAAACGTAATGTACCTCCCTTCTAAAAACAGTCTTTTCTGCCACGTCGGCCACTCTGGATTTCACAGGTTACAATAAGAGTGCGCTCACACTTGCCCTGGGGAACAGAGGCCGGGTATTGATTAACCATCACGCTGGCATCAGAACTACTCTTAGGATTCCATTTTTTTGTTGTTTTGCATATTTTATTGATCAAAGTGGTAAATGAGCATCAAGCGTGCAAGAAGACGATGAATTGTTTACTTGCATAAAATAACCTTTCAATAAGGGAAGATGCATGGCTTACACTTTGGTTCTGTTCTGCGGCCCGAAGCAGATGGCATTCAGCTGCTATTGATTTGCTTCCATAGTTAAGAAGCAGCCTGCAATCCTGCATGCCCACTGCATTGTGAGAAGGGGTGTAGATTTGGGGACCAGAATGGCAGCCAAGAAGGACTGACTCACCTTCCCTAAAATCCTAAGGAAAAAAAATCTTATTTGGAAACCATGAATATCTACTAAAATGGAAACTTGAATTAATGTAATCAGATGTGTGCTGATGCTTTTAAAGAAAGAACATTTGTGGTCATCACTTATGCAGATGTCTCCAATGAATAACAAATAGAGTAATAATCACAGAATACTAATTTTAAACATATTATATTTAAAGAAAGCTAGATAAAAATTTTCCTCCTACCTTTAGGGTAGCATTATATAATCTTCAGATGTACATGTAATGTCCACTGCTGAGCCTTCTGGCCTTAACATAAATGTACACAAAAGTTGTGCTGACAGCCTCCTTATTTACAAGTTGTGTGATCTCCATTTATACAACAGTCCACCCATATCCTTTGTCAGCAATTACATTTGGTTTTAAAATGTCTTTCCATAATAGGTGGTTACAGATGTTGAATTTATAAATATTTTCCTTGAAGCTGTGTCCAACAATGATTTTACATCTCAAAAACGAAGGATAGGCTGACCTACCAATTGTGGCTTTTTTTTTTTTCCCTTCCAGACTCATGAAATACTGAAAACCACTTGTCAAAAACAATATGAACAAATAGTAGATATATTTACATAATAAAACATGTATTTATTATTCAGTAATACACATATTAGTCAAGCTTAGCTAAATAACTTAATATTTCTTGCAATTTATAATTTTAAATATGAGTAAAATATTCTTAACAAGAATTTATAATGAATCTGCTTGCCCATAATAGCAGAACTTTGCAGACTTTACTGGGTTCTTTCTTGTAAATAAACTGTTATTACAAATGATTGTTCTGAAAGCATTTTCATATGCTTTTCAATAACTGTTATTCTTTATAATGGAAATGTTTTATTATAAGCTATGTTCCTTCTTTGTGGGGAGAGGGGCAAGTTCACTTCTATTGGTCCTGAGTAAATGTTAGCTCTATCTCTTCCCTCCTTCTACTCCTACCCTGGTGATAAAAGTTTGGGAGGTAAATTTAACAAAAAGCAGTTGCCTTCACATTTCTTTTTCTTCTCTTCTTCTAATACCAGAAAACCCAACTAATTGCTCAAACCTTTCACACAAGAGACAAGCTTGGAGGGCAGAGGGCTTTAAGGTGAAAGAAGGCATGCTGGAAATGCTGGCATGTTGAGTGGCTTTTGTGCCCTTATTGGTCACCACCACGTTTTACGTCCTCTGTGTCGCTTCCGATGTCTAGCGTGATGCAGAGAATACCTACTCCGTGCTTCTTCTGTGAAATACGAGATCTCATTTCCAAGGTAGGGAGAGAAGACTAGTTGGCATCAGGGTTGTCAAACTCAAAAGAAAGTTGAAAAGAGAGTGTGGCGGGGAGCAGGACACGTCTGGGAAAGGAGAGCCAGGCCAGGGCCTCTGATTTTGGCAGTGCTCATGCCTTGTCTCAAACAAACGAGAGCTGTGTTTGTGAAGCCAAAAGGTAATCAGCAAGCTGAAGGTGTAGATGATACTGTAGGAGAGATACTAGAATGCTTCAAAACCAAGTTACCAGCACAACATTTGCGTGGCAATGTGTCCATGGTGAAAAAAATTTAAGCAAGATGATTAGGATCATCTTGCTTAGATCCTAACCCAAGGTTAGGATTGATGGGCTCAGTTAGTTAGTTGTAGTTATTGAAATCCACTTAAAATGCCTCATTTTGAACTTGTCCTGATTCAGGCAAGGCATGTAATCTGGGCCAATTTAATATGTTTTTAGCAGGTAATTACTATTTCTACCTGACATAAAATTGTGTATACAAAAAGTGGTATGTTTAATTAGTTTTTCATTAGAAAAAAAAAAATCCCCCTATTCCATTCTCTTGGCAACATCTAACACCAAGTATCAGCCGTATTTAACAATCTTTTTGCTGACCCAGGAAAAACTTCGTCAGCATCTTACAGTATTTATTTAGCCAAATCAACTGACAGACTCTTGAAGGTCAACTACAGGAGAGTGAAAAGACAGAAGAGATATGCTTTTTAATAGCTTTACTGAGGTATAAACTACATACCATGAAATACCATAAGTGTACAATCATTTTTATTAAATTTATAGAGTTATAATAGCACAATCCAGTTTTAGAACATTTAGCACAATCCAGTTTTAGAACATTTCTATCACACCCAAAATTTTCCTCATGCCCACAGAATCTACTTTTTTGCCTACGCATTTTGAGCAACTCTTATTATAAACTTGAGAAAGCAAATACATGTTAACAATTGGTGGTACCTCCCTTTTCTTATTCGTTAGTCTTTGAATCTCATTAGTGTGCTTCAGGTTTAGAAGGTGACTCATCCTTGCAATGTAGATCATCTTGAAAGGTGATAACTCTATCTTTTTTTTTTTTTTAACATCTTTATTGGAGTATAATTGCTTTACAATGGTGTGTTAGTTTCTGCTTTATAACAAAGTGAATCAGCTATATGTATACATATATCCCCATATCCCCTCCCTTTTGCATCTCCCTCCCACCCTCCCTATCCCACCCCTCTAGGTGGTCACAAAGCACAGAGCTGATCTCCCTGTGCTATGCAGCTGCTTCCCACTAGCTATCTATTTTACATTTGGTAGTGTATATGTATCAATGCCACTCTCTCACTTTGTCCCAGCTTACCCTTCCCCCTCCCCGTGTCCTCAAGTCCATTCTCTACGTCTGCATCTTTATTCCTGTCTTGCTCCTAGGTTCTTCAGAACCTTTTTTTTTTTTTTTTTAGATTCCATATATATGCGTTAGCATACGGTATTTGTTTTTCTCTTCCCGACTTACTTCACTCTGTATGACAGACTCTAGGTCCATCCACCTCACTACAAATAACTCAATTTCGCTTCTTTTTATGGCTGAGTAATATTCCATTGTATATATGTGCCACATCTTCTTTATCCATTCATCTGTTGATGGACACTTAGGTTGCTTCCAGATAACTGTGTCTTAAAATGTGGCTTTTGGACCACCAGACAGTCAAAAGAACAAAAATAGAAGGTAGGAAGTGGGCAAAAGGAAAGGCAGGAAGGCAGTAATTAAACTCATTCTCTTTGGTGCACACATTTGTTTTCCAGGGAAGAATGGCTGGTGGATAATAGAAACCTCTTCTGTACTAATTTCATCCCTGACTCCCCGATAGGAGCGAATGCTGCTGGAAAGAGAGGGGGTACTTACACTGTCAAGCACCTGCTGCATTTCAAGCCCCTCCAGTGCTCCTACATGTGATAGAATTGAACTGAAGGAGGTGTTGTGTAGATCCCACTGCTACTTATTCACCTGCTGAAGACTGCAGTCTCCTTTCTTTTGAACAGTTCTTTTAGCACGTTTGATTGTATTCCATTTAGCATGTAAAAAGTAGTATTTTGCAGAAAATTAAACTGCTTTATGTATTACAAAACTTTACATTTATAGGCAACTTAATTATTTTGCTACTGGAAAAAAAGACCTATGGGTCATCTAAAATGATAACTGATAACAAAAGCATTTCTCATGGAATGGGTTTTGTAGTTATCAGAATACATAGCGTACTGTCAACAGCTGAGAAAAAGATGTCAATGTTCAATAGATATTTATTGAGCATCTACTGTGTGAGCTGCCTAGCACAGAGCAAATTATTTACACCTAACCCTTGCCTTTGAGGAATTTGGTTTGGCCATTCAGTATCTAAACAAATAACTACAAAGTAGTATTTGTGTTTAGAAGATATGTATACAAAATACACAAATACTAAAGGGATCAATTTGGTTTGTTATGTGGATAGTTCAGAGAAGTTACTTAACTTTCAATAAGCATTTTAGTAGAATAAAAACTGACATTAAATTTGAAAGTAAGAATAACAAAATTTAAATTTTTCCACAGGGGAGTTTCCTGTATTATCTACAATGGACAATACGTTAAGTATATACCTATTCATTAGGTATATCCATTTTGAAAACTATTAACTCTTTTTTTAAAGCACATTTAGTAATAGTAGTAGTAGTGCTAATAATGATACAAGATATCACTAGTTATTGATAAAATAAAATAAAATTTTGAATATTTACTTCCAAATCTTGCCTGTCAGCTTTACTAAGAAATTGAGGAAATTAGAATAAAAGAAGGTTCTATTTTCAGTGAGTAATATTTTCTTCTCAATACTTAAAAGAATAATTATTCAATTAGTCCCAGAGATGGAAGTAAATGAAATTCATGTCTACTCTTTTTATTTATTTATTTATTTATTTATTTATTTATTTATTTATTTATTTATTTATTTATTTATTTTATTTTATTTTGGCTGCATTGGTTCTTCGTTGCTGCCCGCGGGCTTTCCTTAGTTGCGGTGAGCGGGGGCTACTCTCCGTTGCAGTGCGCGGGCTTCTCATTGTGGTGGCTTCTCTTGTTGCGGAGCACGGGCTCTAGGCGCGCGGGCTTCAGTAGTTGCGGCACACGGGCTTAGTTGCTCCGCAGCATGTCGGATCTTCCCAGGACCAGGACCCGTGTTCCCTGCATTGGCAGGTGGATTCTTAACCACCGTGCCACCAGGGAAGCCCACATGTCTACTCATAATAAGGAATTCAAGTGAACTTTCCTGACGTTGTTGTTTGCAAGTGCAATAATTTAGGTTGTATTTTGATTGTTCTTTAAATTCCATTCCTTTATTTTTTTTCTCTTAAATATTACTTAAATTTTGCATGTCTTATTGACTTCTATGTAACTAAAGGGCATCTTACAGTTTTTCTTCTCTTTTGTTCTTTGCCTGCCTTAAGGCAATTAGAACCTGTGATTTTTAAGCACTGTTGAATGTTTGGCTCTACCCTATACCATATACATAAAATATAAACAATTTTCCTTAGAGTCTGTTCATCTCAAAGTCAAATTCATTTGAGTCATTGATCAGAACAGACTTTCAGGCCAAGATCAGGAGTTAGCTTACAGCATTAGCATGACTGGTCACTCAGACTTCATCAAGATCCTTCAAATACAAGCAGCAAAGTAATGCGCAATTATTTTAAAACTATGATTGTATTGCTTCTGTTTTTATTTATAGTGAAGTAGGTATACTTGAAAAGGTATACTTTGGGGTTTGCTAGAATTTCTTATTAATTGTGGTAGTCATTCATCAAATTAATAACAGAAGGCCACTGAAAAATCATTGAGATCCATTGGTTTGGTATAGCATCAGCATCCGTGTTTTTTCCAGAGTATCCCTCTTTGCATTAATTAGTGAAGAAATGCCTATTCTATCAACACTGGGTTTACTGGTGGAAAGTTCAGTTCAAACACAGATACAGATCCATCACCCTTCTCTCTGCAGCCTGTTCCCGCCTTACACGTGTATGATCATAGCAGCAATCTGTTGCAAGTCTCAACTAGAAAGGGAGTTTTTCCCTGAAAATATAATTAGTCAATTAGTTTTTAAGCACTTAAACATTTCAGAGTGTATTCTAAGATCAGCTACCGTACAGCAAAAAAATTGCATTTTTTTTCATTTTTTCCCCCCGATTTATCAGATTGATCCTTCTTTTATCTCTGCACAAATGACACTGTTAGTGGAGCTGGGGATATCTGAGCTTAAAGAAGCTCCTAAAAGATGAGAACATTAACCTGAAGTGCACTGGATTCCCTGAATGTCTTGCATTCTCCTGCTCAGTCTTGAAGTGGGCACCTGCTGTTTAATGTAATTAGTTTCAAAGGGAATGTCAGATCAGTCCTCAGGAGTTTACTCTGACCCAAAAACCCTCATAAGAAAATATCAGTGAGACAAAACAAGAAAAGTTCTCACAGTTGGGACGCTCCTTCTCACTGTGTCATTCGTTACTCAGGGGCATGTTTTAAGAGTCCTCTTTGCTGTCTCGCTCAGTTATTTTCTGGTTGCAAAATTGTGCTCAAGACGAAATTGCTGTAGCAGGTAGCTATTTTCCTCTTCTCAAAATGAAGACATGATGGGCTGAGTACAAAAAAAATTAGAAAACATTTGAAATTTTAACAATAGTTTTTAGTATTTCTTATGATAATAAGATTTAAAAATTAAAGACAAATTAAGCTTGTTAATTTTCAACTTACATTTTCCCATTAAAAAGTGTACTGAGGGCTTCCCTGGTGGCGCAGTGGTTGGGAGTCCGCCTGCCAATGCAGGGGACACGGGTTCAAGCCCTGGTCCCGGAAGATCCCACATGCCGTGGAGCAGCTGGGCCCGTGAGCCACAATTACTGAGCCTGCGCGTCTGGAGCCTGTGCTCCTCAACAAGAGAGGCCGCGATAGTGAGAGGCCTGCGCACTGCGATGAAGAGTCGCCCCCACTTGCCGCAACTAGAGAAAGCCCTCGCACAGCAACGAAGACCCAACACAGCCATAAATTAAAAAAAAAAAAAAAAAAAAAAGTGTACTGAACAAGGCTATTTCCAGTTTCTCTTTTTATCCTTATTGATGTTCAGCTTTATGAGCTGTAATAAAGAGGTTGAAAAGGGTCTCATTTGAGTAGCAGGATAAGTCTGACAACAAATGGCAGCATCACGATTCCATTTGGTTTATTTTCCCTAAGACTTAGGTGAGCAATTGCTTAATTTGTTGGTGATTTGTAAGCCACTAGTCTCATGACCCTCTTTGTTTATTTCCCTCTGTCATCCACCTTGGTTGAGTCTTGCTGATACATTCAGCCACACCCTGGCTGAGCTCCAGAGCTTAAGGGAGGGGCTGTGGGCCCCCTTCTTACCAGAGGGTGAGAGGGGAGCAGCTCACCCTTGAAGGACCAGAAGGTTATTAAAGAAGGAACTGCAAGTACCCTTTAGGGAGACAGTGCAACTTGGAACCAGTACAAGGCCTGGATGCTCAACTCACCTACCTCAAGGGACAGACTCTCCACCTTAGAGGATCTGGGCTTGGTGTTATTAACAGCTAGTCATTTAACATCACAGAATTAGTTTTCCCATAAAATGCCCTTGATCTTATCTACCTCAAAGGTGGTGATGAGAATTAAGTGACCCAGTGTATGTGGGGCCATTTAGCAAGCCATAAAATATTATGCTGATATCAGATATTACTGTGTTTTTAAATATTAATTAATTAATTAATTTTTATTTTTGGCTGTGTTGGGTCTTCGTTGCTGCACACGGGCTTTCTCTAGTTGCGGCGAGCGGAGGCTACTCTTCGTTGCCGTGCGCGGGCTTCTCATTGCGATGGCTTCTCTTGTTGCAGAGCACGGGCTCTAGGTGCGCAGGCTCAGTAGTTGTGGCTCACAGGCACTAGAGCACAGGCTCAGTAGTTGTGGCGCACAGGCTTAGTTGCTCCACGACATGTGGGATCTTCCCGGACCAGGACTCGAACCCGCATCCCCTGCATTGGCAGGCGGATTCTTCACTGTGCCACCAGGGAAGCCCCAATATTACTGCTTTTCTTAGCAAATACCTTGCTTAATTTCCTGACTATCTATAAATTCTTGCTACAACATTCTGTAGCAGCTGGGCCTCAACTACTTTTGGTAAAGTATTTGCTGAGGTGGTACTTGTTATCTCCCAAAGTATAACCTTCCATCAGAGACTTCAGTTACAAAGTTTCTCTTTATATTAAGCCAAAATTTGCCTCCTCAGTATTTGCCTGTGTTGGGTTCTGCCTCTGGAATAACCCTCATGCATTCAAAACACTGTTTTGGATGCAGAGGTAAAGGGTGAATAAAGCAGGCTCAGTCCTGCCATCTTGGAGCTGGAGTTGAGGGGACAAAAACCAATAAACTTATAAGTAAAATAATTGCAAGCGCTATAAGGGAAACAAAAAATAAGGGAGCAAGAAAAAGATGATCTGGGAGTGAGAGCAAGTGCTTGAGTTTGAGTGGTCAGGGAAGGCACCTCTGAGGTAACATTTAGACCAAGACCTAAGACTGAGGAAAGTTAACCATGTCGAGTATGAGAAGAAGACTAAGGGAACAGCAGATGTAGAGGCTGTGGCAAGGGGCATAGGCCCATCGGTGGCTCTGAAGACCGCTCCGGCTCTAGCTTTATGAGCGAGTGGAGGAGGAGCTCCAGGTGACGCGGATGATAGGCTGAATGTGGAAGGTGAAGGGAAGGAAGTTTCTGCTTTGGCAGCTGGGTGGCTGGTGCTCTCATTTGCTGAGGTGAAGAAGGTGGTGGAGAAGGGGATGGCAGGTTTGTTTTGTTTTTTTTTTAAGGAAACAGTAATTTCTGCTTTGCACATTTTGAATTGAAGATATCTTTAAGAAGCTCAAGTGGAGATGTTAAATAGGTATTTAGTTCTATGAGTCTGGAACCCAGAAGAAAGTTCCAGCCTGGAGATATGAATATGCATCTCATCAGCATAAAGGTTTTAAAACCCATGGCGGTTGGTACATTCAGATAAGACTGGGGAGACAAGAGGGCACTGGCTAAGCCTTGAAAAATCCCAACATTTTGAGGTCAGGTGGAAAAGGAAGAGGTAACAAAGGAGAGTGAAAACAAGATAGGAGGAAACCGGAGGGTTACAAAAACAAAGAAAAGAGTCTTTCAGGAAGTGGGAGAGGGGTTGTTTGGCTGAGTGCTGGCTACTCAGAAGTTGAGTATGTTAAGGACAAAAGTGGCCATTGAATTTAGCAACACAGAAGAGATCTGTGACCTTGACAGGCTGAAAATGGTGGAAACCAAAGCCATTTTTGTAGAGGGTTGAGTAATGGATGAACTGGAGATAAGAAAAGGAAACAGCATCTGTAGAACAGTCATGAGAACGTATGCCATGAAAAGAAGCAGAGAAGTAAGCTATGTTCTCTGAGAGATTTTTTCGATTTGTTTATTTTGTTCTGTGAGATGCTAGAACGTATTTGTAAGCTGATTGGAATGATTCAGCAGAGATGATAGAAAGATGGATGGAAGGAAGGAAGGACAGAAGGAATTAGATAGTGAATAGGCAGAGGAGATAAGGGTTATAACTAAAGAAATATTTGAGAAAGTCAAGAGGTGGGCTGAGAGCCAGAGTATAACTAGAGGAGTTGGCCTCTGAGAGAAGGCGTGGCACTTCCTCCACTATAGCAGAAGAAGGAAGAGAGGATGATGGAAGGGTAATGTAGATAGAGTAGGGGTGAAGATGAGGGACATCAAGTCTGGTGGCTTCTGTATTCTCACTGAAGTGTGAAGACTGTTTCTCAGCTTAGGGGGAGGGTGGAGGAAGGGGTAAGGGAGATTCAGAGAGAAGAAGAGGAGGTATGAAATGGATTACGGTGGTTCCTCTAGAGCAGTGGTTCTCAAAGAGTGGTTCCTGGACCAGCAGCGTCAGCATCACCTGGGAACCTGGGAATTTTTCAGAAATGCAATTTCTAAGGTCGCATACCAGACCTACTGGATCAGACACTTGGGAGGCAGAACCCAGCAATCTGTGTTTTAACAGGCCCTCTAGGTGATTCTGCTGCTGGCTAAAGTTGGAGAACCATTGTTCTAGAGAAGAGTAGCAAGACAGTACTTTGTAGATAAGACCTTGAATTTAATGTGAAACCAGTTTCTTTGTACTGTGTGGTTTTCTTGTGGTGTTTAACAGCTGGGGTTGAGGCATGGATAAGGGATGCCAGGATTCAGCCGGAACTGAGGGATTCTGAGCACACAGAGAGGGGGGCCTGACGGGGTTGGAGGCATTTCAGGGAACTAATTATGATGGTCGATCATGGAATCTGAAGCTGGTCAAGGAGCACTGAAAAGTCAGAGGGGGCTGATGGAAATGAGAAATCTCCAGATCAATGGTTTGGAGGTTTCACTGATAGGGGGGCAGCACCATTGCAAAGGGCTCTGTATAGCACAGCTAGGTCATGTCTGACCTCATTGGTCCACAGAGATAGTGCTTTAAAGATCTGACTAAAGGAGTTCTGTGTAAAAATTCCATAAAACTGATACTTTGGCCTGTGTGCGTGCATTAGTGTATGCATTACGAGGCCAGGAAGTTACAAGAGTTGGATCTTATGCAAAGCATAAACTTTTTAAAAAAAATTAACAATGACACAAGTAAAACCATATAAGAAAATGTTTACTTTCTTTAAATCAGCTTTTTAAATTATTCAGCTTCTGTGATAGATTATTTTTATTCATCTTAAACTACTGCTACTACTAAGAATCATAATAATAAATAATATGTATTCGGTACTTACAGTACAGTAGGCACTGTAGCAATTTCTTTATAGGCATGAGTCTTATTTCATCATGACTACAACCTCTGAGGTAGATAATATTATTGACCTTGAATAAGCACGGAGGACCTAAGAAACTTACCTATGATTAATTTTAAACAATTTAAGTGAATAAATGTTCAAAAGTGCATACAATTCTTGTAAACAGAAACAACCTATTTACCATTTCTCCGTAACTATAAAATAATAAGGTGTAGTGGGGCTTCCCTGGTGGCGCAGTGGTTGGGAGTCTGCCTGCTGGTGCAGGGGACACGGGTTCAAGCCCTGGTCTGGGAGGATCCCACATGCCGCGGAGCAACTGGGCCCGTGGGCCACAACTGCTGAGCCTGCGCGTGCCCCGCAGCAGAAGGGGCCGCGATGGTGAAAGGCCCGCGCACCGCGATGAAGAGTGACCCCCCGCACCGCGATGAAGAGTGGCCCCCGCTTGCTGCAACTAGAGAAAGCCCTCGCACGAAACGAAGACCCAAGACAGCCAAAAATAAAATAAATAAATAAAGTAGCTATTAAAAAAAAATAATAATAAGGTGTAGTGTTCACTTGATCAGTGGCCAACCCCAGGTGATGACACCCAGCTGAGCCTTGGGGAAACATACACGAAAAAGATTTGCTGGCAGAAAATAGGAGCTTGCCTGTCAGGTGCTCCCTGGTGCCTCGCTGGATCCCTCCCTGGGGCATAGCTGGGCCAGGCTGGGGGTAAGCGTGGTTGAGTAGACCACAACCTGGGATGGTTGGTCTGGTAGACTAGTATGGTTAGTGTGTAGGCCTGACAAGGTGTCCAGGTTGTGCATTGGTCCCTCTGTTGTATTTGTACCCTTGTGTTTCTCCTGTATCTCTGCCTAGCCCCAGTGATGTCTGGCTTCTCAGCAGGCTGTGTACCAGGGACAGCCATGGGCAGGGAGCAGAAGTGAATCCAAAAATGTTATCTTCAGACACCAGAGGCACATCTTCCAGCTTTTTCGTCTTCTTCTTTTTTAATAAGTTAGTGTTCTACCCTCAAACTGCTAAGATCTTCAAAATATAAAACATCTGCTTGAAAATGTATATAGTCATTTTAACTTGCTAGAGTATCACTGTAAATCTTTGCTATCTCCCTTTAATTGCTCTTAATAGAAAACTGTTAAAAGATCATAAAATTTGTGATTAAAAAGTTAAAGTAGAATTGTATTTTCGTCCACCAGCCAATGCTAAATTATTCCCTCTGGGTCACTTTACAGTGATTTGGACAATCCTTTGTAAAATAAGTTTAATGAAACACTTTCCATTTCCGTAGGGATACTGTCTGTGATTTGGTAGGATATTTTTCTGGATAATCAGCTTACATTTTTATTTGTTTAGTCTCATCTCATTACCTATATGCTTGATTTCTTTACTATTTGGTAATGTGTGTTCTTGGCACCTGCTGTGTTAGGCAGACAAGTTTTTCATGTATTTGTCCTTTTCTTGCTTTTTATAGACAATGCAATGTATGTGTGAATCTAATGGCTTTTTGATTTTTCATAGACTATTCTTTATGTTGTGGACTTTTTTAAAGTAGTAAGTTAAAAATAAAAATATCAGGGTTGGTTCTTTCCTCCCTTCCTTCCCCCCTTCCTTCTCCCCTTCTTTCCCCCCTTCCTTCTTTCCTTCCTTCCTTCCTTCCTTCCTTCCTTCCTTCCCTCCTTCCTCCCTCCCTCCCTCCCTCCCTGCCTCCCTTCATTCCTTCTTAAAGTATTCTACCCAGTATTAAAGTAGTGAATTAAAAGTAAAATAGCAGAGTTGGGTTTTTCCTTTTCTTCTCTCTATTTGTTAAAATATTCTACCCAGTACTCTGCTCTTTGGGCCAAAAATTGGACTTCGTGATCTGCGGAGGCAAGAAGTCTGTATCATCAGGGGTTTGTGTTCTACCACAGGTAACAGTCCAAATAAAAGGACTTAACTAAAAGTGGGGTTTCTCTTTCTCAGGCATATTATTTCCTCAAGCGTTACTAGTGGTGGGTAATTGTGGGTTTTGTTTCCGTAGCTCAAGATCGTCAGGGATTGGATCTCTTTGATTCTTTTGGCCTTTCCCTTATGATCACAAGGTAACATATGAACTCAGAAACTACGCTCATGTTCCAGGAAAGAGGGGAGGGGAAAGGGGTGAAAAGATGAGGAAAAAGATTAGGGCCAGCGGAGCCTGACCGTTCACTTTTAGGGAACTTTTTGGGTCTTTTGCATCCGGTGACTTCCACTGACATCTCAGTGGCCAGGTCTGCAACACGTGGCAGGGGAATCCGGGAAATGTGGGAGGGGTGTTATTGTCATTGTTTTTTGTTATTCCCATTTGCTTTTTTTAGCTTGGCAATTTGTCAATCCCCCCCCCCAAAAAAATTGGTGCTCCATTAATAAGGAAGAAGAGGAGCATGGATTTGGGGTAGGCAACCAACAGTCTGTGCCACAGCCTCCAGTGGCAGAAGGCAGGCAGAGAATTCAAGCTTAAGTGTAGAGTAGCTTTCCCTGCAGTCATTCTCTGCCTACTTCCTGGGAAGCCTGGGAGCCTATCAGAAGAAGGCTGGTATAATCTGGAACCCCTCAGAAAAGGGTCCATGTTCATTGTTGAGTGTAAATCCCTAAATAGACATCGATAATTTAACTCCAAGTTATGGGAGGACTTATTTCAGCATCAGATTTGGGGGAAGGACCAGAGTAGATGTGTTCTTCTTTCCATGGACTGAGAGCACAGGCTCCTGCTTGGACGTGATGCGGTGACTAGCAGCCAGGTACATACAGACCCACTCTCTCTTCTTTCATGCTGTCGTATTCCATCTCCCTTGGTGTAGTCCTTTTGGGCTACTGTTAACCCACCTGTGTATTTTATGTGAACAATTTCATTAACTGCATTTTTTGTTGCAGCCAAGAGGTCAAGGACCTCTTCCCCACTTTCTTTATTATTTCCTATATAGACTTGTTTTTAACTTTAGACCTATGAACCATCTCCACAAGGGCCACTTTTCATTTTTGGTACATTTCTCTGAGGACTTGCTACTGCTTCTCGGAATAAGTCTCTGTCTCACTCTCTAGCTGCTTCCCACTAAGTGTTCCCACTGAGTACCATGCACTATGAACTTTCAAGTTCAGCCTCATTCAAGGTTCTTAAATTCATGTAAAACATTAGTTGCATAACTTTAGCATATAAACAGGAGACTCAATGCAGTACTTATACCTGGACAAATATAAAATACTGTTGGTGGTCTTCATTAAAAATTTTAAAAAGATATTTGCCCAGTACACTATGTCTTTAGCTATAGTGCAGTGAGAATGTGTATACCTCGGAAGGCCTAATTGATCTAAACTACACCTCTTGAAACTCAGCTGTGCTGGAGCTGTGTCAAAGTGCACAGTATGTGAAGAAAGAGAATGCTAAATAAATCAGAGGAATAAAGTAGATAGTTGGAGCATGTTTAAGGGACTTGAGAGAGCAAATTGTTTTCAAGCACTTTAAACACTTTAAAAACATCAATTCCTCAACACACATAGGCTATGCTAATTGTAAATCTTTCATTAAAAACCAATCTCCAGAGGCTTTCTCCAGGCAACATCTTACAAGCCTAGTTCTGATTTCTATTTCTTCTTTAAAGTAAAAAGATAGCGCTTCCATAAGCATATTCTATAATCTGTATTTCAGTTGGTGTCTTACCATATTCTTTGAATAACTAAATCGGTTTTGGTTTGCTTTGTAATACATGATTTTATTCAAATGTATTAGTCCCCTGATTTTAGTTTTGACTTATAGGTAAGTAGCTAGTTTATTATTGCTTTTAGAATTTTTTTTTCTCTATTTGAAGATCAAGAAAATGCCTCATAAATCTGGTGTTATCTATAATGTGTAATTGAGCCACGTTGTTCTTCAACATATAGTGAGGTAATTTAATGGATCAAAAGTATGTAAAATATGGCTTTAAAGCATTTTACCCAGTCAAAGAAGAATTGAGCAGGTCAGAAGTTGCCAAATAGGTTTTGAAATGTTGTGAGGCCAGATAATTTTGGTCTTTGCTTTTGCTTTATCCTCAGTTTTGTTTTTTTTTTAATATAGGACAGAAATTAATGGAATTTATTGTTCTTCTTCTTGGAGTCTTTATATACTTATAAGAATTAGTTGCGATGTTAAGCAAAAATTTAAATCCAAAGAATATTAGAAATGTATTTTAAGGGAGCTAAATTTCAGTGGTTCCATTAAATTTATCTGTGGGTTCCATTAAATTTATAAATACAGTAGAAAAATATATATTGGAAAAGATAAAGGATTCCAATAAAATTTACTAAGAAAAGAATTAAACTATGTAGCCCAGTGCTGTTGTGCATGCAGTAAACATCAGTAAATATTTATGGAATGAATGAATGACTCAGTGAATAGGTACATCTGTAGATCAGTAGTTTTAGAGCTAGGGAGACCTAGGTTCCAGTCCTGCCTGACCCCTTACCCTTTAAGAAACCTTGTACAGGTGACTTAGACTTTCTGAGTCCCAAATTCTTCATAGGTAGAATGTGGATAATGAAAGTATGTCATTGTTTTGTGAAAATCAAATAAGATAAAGAGCCCAGCACAGACCAGGAGTTAAATAAATATTGTTGTTATAAACTATATGAAAACTGCCTTATGTGGTCGGTTAAAATTGTTGAAAGTTAATATGACTCAATCCAGTATTAATCATCACATCACATAAAATGATTCTTTTATTTCACACATAAAAAATGATAACTTAGCCCAACCTGAGGGTCTCAGGAATGTTTTCTAAGGGAGGTAACACTTGAGCTGAGACTTGAAGGAGAAGTAGGAGTTGGCCTGTTGAGAAGAGGTGGGAAGGATAACCAAAGCTAAGGTAGCCTATTTCAGTAGTGTTGTGGATAGATTGGGCCTTACTGGCTCTTATAAACTCTTTATGCACTGTAGTCAGAGTAATAGTCTATTGACCTAGGACTATATATCCTTATCAAAAAAAAGTTTGAGCATAATACTTCAATATAGGCATATTTAATAATGTTTTTTACATGTACTGCTCTAAATCCATTAAAAATTAGAAATGATGTTTTTTTATTTTTTCATTATTTTTTATTTTAAAACTTTTTTTATATATTTTCAATCTTTTTTAATATTTGTTTTTCTGAATCACAATTAATTATCTTGTTTAACTCTCCACATCTCTGTAACCCACTTTGGAGACCATTGGCCTATGAAAATCCGTTGAATATGGACACAAGTTTTCCTAACAAAGTTTCTCAACCATGTTTCATGAGAGTTTAGGGTTTATAGTTTCTGTATCTTCATGATCTCATGCCTCCAATCTAGAAAATTAATATATCATTTCATAAAACTGACTACATCTCAGTCAGGGCTGTACTTTCTCAGAGCAGAAGCAAAACCACTTGGGGGGGGAGGGGAGGGGCATTCCCTGAACCTGGCCTAGCCTTTCCCACAGATAAAGCCCTGCAGAAGATGAGCTCATGAACCTAAACTACAAAACAGAAGAAAATGAACAGCTATGAGTGAGAGACACAAAAACAGGATTAAATCCCAAGAAGTTCAAGTAAAAGGACAATTGAATGGAAACCGAAAATTAAAATGTCTAAAATAATTGAAAGCATAAGAAAAGATCATGAACCTAAGAAAAGCAGAACAGGCAGATTTGAAAAGGAACCAAATATGAAATGAAAACCTAATGGTTAAAATTAACTCAGTAGATTAAGAAGCTGTTTAGAGACAGCCAAAGAGAGGCTATAATACACAGTCACTGGATCTGAGGAACACCACTGCTGTTCCAGTTGTAGTCAAAATACAAATCATCCTTCACGTGACGCAGAAGCCCTGCCCCACCTCTCCAGCTCAGGCTCTCCTACTTTATTGCTCAGCTTCATTGTTTCCTCAGGCACAGCCTCACTGGCCTTTCAGTTTTCCTAATGCCACGCTTCCACCTTCCACAAGTCTTTGAACACATTGTGTTTTGAACAGTGTGCTGTGCTTTGCATCTGAAATACCCCACTCCCTTTATCCTATTAGCTCATTCAACTCCCAGCCCAAGGGTCACTTTCCCAGGGAAGCTTTGTTAGTACTTCACAGGTTAATAGGGTGCTTTTTTTTTTTTACTGTTGCTTAAAGAAGGGATTTACTTCCCTTTAAGGTACTTATTTCAGTTTGTAATCTCACATTCATCACTGTGATTATTTGAAAACCATCCATCTCCCCCACTAGATTGTAAGCCCTGGGAGGACAAGACCATGTTTGTTTGGTTACCCATTGTGCCAATGGTTGTACTTAGTACCTGGTAAACAAATATCTTTTTTATGAATAGATATTCCAGAAACACAGAGGACATAAATTTTGGTATTAAAATAGTTCAAAAGATGGTTGGTTTTCCAGTTGCTATTGTTCCATGGTTAGTTTTATCTTTTTAGCCATATTATCAGAAATTAGATTTCTTCTGTCAAATCTTTCTGAAGCCAAATGACTTTGTTTCTTTGCACAGATTCTTTACCGTTTTAAATGGGCCCTTGTCAGCAGCCTTCAGCTTTTAGTGCAAGTCCTCAGATTTCTTGCAAGATAGTCTGTAAAGCCCTGTGAAACGATAGCAGATGTCTATTTGAATCTATGAATAGTGCAGTTTTCACCAGACACCGAGGAGACGTGTCTTGGGAAGGGTGGCACACACAAAGAAGGATGCGTGGCACACTGGGTTCTTCCAAAGCACATCTGATTTTTATTTTTTAGGTGGTCATGAGCCTTCGTTAGATCCATTTACCGGCTGACTTTTTTTAAAAGTGTTCCTTTGGTAACCTTACTGTGGTTCATTTTGTGAAATTGTGAGCAAGTGCTGGGGAGGGGTAAGTGGAGGACTGAGGGCGGCAAAGCCTCTGTGAGCTGGTAGGTTTTGTTCCCAGAGGACAGGGACACGGCAGCCCACTTACTGCCGTGAGGAGGTATTGATTTTTCTCCCTCCCTGTTCTTAGCTGCACCTCTGAAGCAGGTGTGGTGTGAAGCATCTTTCCTGGTGAAGAGAGGAAAAACTGTCATGAACTTTGTCACCTCAACCGTCAGGCATTTCAAACCAAACAAGGTGGAATAGGAAAAGAGCTTTCAGGACTCTTGGAAACCTCCCGACTTAGTTCAATACCCTAGCTTTTGAGACTGAGAGGTTCCTTGCAGTTGATAAAAAAACCTTGATAGACAATGGGAAGAAATGTGGTGGGTTTTTTTTTTTTTTAATGTTTTGAAAAGAGAACAAAAAGATCAAATCAGTGAAAACAGCGCAGCTTTGTGCAGTGATCGTGGAAGGTTAGCAAAGTGGTCTTGTCCAAGTTTTCAGCAAGATGTTCCGTTCCTGTTATAATTGGCTGCTGGGTAGGTTTGGACCTAACTAGAATGCCAGCGTTCGATTTCACCGTGTCCTCGGTGGAGATATGTCACCGTTTATGCTCGCCTTAGTGACAATTTTCTAAAATGGAAACTCATGGGAAATCATTACAGTGTTTATATGTCTCCCTTGTCGGACGGCGTTATCCTGTGATATTTTACCAGTGTTTTCCACTGCATGATGGCATCTAGCGAAGGTTAAGGCAGAACAGGTCCCTCTGTAATTTTGTGACTACATTTTACTTACTGAAGAAGAAAAGATAACTGACAATTAAGTATTTGGGATGTCACAGAAAGAACATGTGCAACTAATCAATGGTATCCTTTGGGAACATGATTTTATAAAGCTGATAGTGTAGAAAAATCGGGATTTTGTGATTTGTGTTACATGATGATAATTGCACCTTTTCAATAAAAGAGACATTTCTCCTGGAGTAAACATTGAGCTGGAGGAGGGTGCTGCTACCAGTGCTATTGTTTTTCTGCTCCCTTTAGGCAATTTTTTAGTAAATATTTTCATAGAGATTTTTTTTCCATTCTTTTTTTAGAGTGATATTTCTGGTCTATAATAAGGAAAGTTATTTATTCTTCTGTAACTGAGTAACATGGTTGTAAAGAATAATAATTATTTTTTTCTTCTTACAAGGTACACTCAATTGCCCATTTTAATATTTATCAGAGTTGGATATCGTCTTAGCAAAGTCTATTACATAATATATCACACACTTGTTACAGTTCTTTGATTTAGCCCCATTTCCTTTGTGCATCTTAATAACAACCTGATTTTTAGCCTGTGTACTTCCTAAGTGGTAAATTGGCCGGAAATTACTGTGGTTTTCTGTTAATTCTGTAGCATCTCCAGTCTGCATGTGTATGAAAGAGCAACTAAAAGATGTTCAGAACCCAGATATTTAGAAGCTCTTATGATTCCTACTCTTCCCATGCCTGTGCCACTTTTCCTAGCTTTATGGCACAGGCTTCAGCCAGAGATAGATTCCTTCTCTGCTGGTTTGGACAGTAGTTTCTTCTTGTTCCAGCAGCTTTGGAAACTGCCACCCTCCTTAACAGAATGGTTAGTTAACTTAAAGACCACATTATCTCCTTGGTCCTCCACCACCTCATTCCATGCTTGGTACCCACTGTTGAGTGACCTCTTCATATGGACACTATTTTAATCTTTTAGTCATTTTCATTGCTTGCCTCTAGCTCTTCCTGAGTTTATTCTTATTTCCCTTTCCTTGGGGATTAAATAATATTGCATTTAGTGGAGTGAGAGGGTTGCTCAGCTCATTTTACACCTTTGTGGAAGCAGGACTTTCTTGCTGACCTACCACTTGTGACCAACAGCACTTGTGACCTACTCTCCAACCTGCATCCAGAGATTAATTAATTCTGCCTCTTACAGTATTTGACTCAGTACTTTAACCTGTAAGATTTAATGGGATTATTTCCAACTTTTTCTCCAACTTGTTATGCTCATTTTGAATTCTGACGTTTTTCTGTGTAAATTAGCTACCCAGCCATGCATTCCAACTTGCATGCAGTGTCAGGACTCTACCATCAGAGTAATTAGTTAATCAGTTAGAAAGCACCAGGCCTGGGACCTATCACTGCCCAGTGGTTCAAAAATGCCCATCTCATAACAGGTGTGGCTTACTAGTGCTTCATCAGCTGTACTCTGTAGAAATAGAGTTTAAATCTTACTTCCCCTCCTTTTTTGCTAACTTTGGGAACCTTCAACACCACAGCTTATTGAATTCTAGAGTTATATTTAGAAGACGTAGAAGCCATAAATATGAACTGCTTTCTAAATCCGGTACAGCAGTAGATTTTGGGCTTTCAGAAAAAAATCCTTCACCAGACACGGCCAGACAAATATTTTCAACCACAGCCTAAAGCTGAAAGCGCTCATGAATTCTAATAGCAAGGCAGCACACACTCCAGCGGGGTTCTAATTGACAAAGAGGTAGAAAACTGAAACAAGAAGGCTAGCGTGTCCTTTGGGGAGCTGGCATCCAGCACGGGCCCAGCGGTGCTTCAGGCTCCAGGCCAGATGAAAAGTGTGCCCAGCGGCGTTGCTGCCACATCAGAGCTACAAGCAGGCATCTTTGGCTGGGCTGTCAGGGGCCTATTGGACCCCCTACCACTGGCAGCACAATTATGTATGTGTGTGTATTTTTCAGCAAGCAAGATTCTCAGCTTTCATCATTTTCAAAGGGATCCATGAATCGTAGAGGACTAAGAAGCTCTGTTTGTTAGATAGACAATAATCCAAACCTCCGAAACCAATAAAATAGATGCTTGAGAATTGATACAAAAAAAAAATTCAAAGGAAACAGAATTAACATTTATCGAATGCTAATTGCATGCCAGAGACTCTTGGAGACATCACCTAATTCTCACAATGACCTTTAAGGTAGACAGAGGAGATACTCAAACCCAGGTCTTGCTCTAAAGCTGCATATTCCCGCTACACCACTTGCCTCTGTAAAGAATGAAAATGACCATTCAATTTACCATTGAAGATAAATCAAAAATAAAGATAAGCAAGCTAAAACAACAGGGAAATATTATTTGATATTTAAAATGTTGTTTATATATGTGTATATATATATATATATATATATTTTTTAATCAAAAGCTTATCTAGTGAATAGGTCTGGTGATTTAGACCAGACTGGGGTCCCAAGCATGTGGGATGGCACAGGGTGCAGCGTCAAGAAGGAGTGGTTCTTCTTGAGCGGAAGCTTTTCAAGAAACTGAAGAGGATTTAAATGAAACAGTTGTGAGGCCCCACTTCACTGATGGGTCACTCATGGAATGTGGTCATGTGTTTCTGAACCAAAAGATTTGGTTGACCTAATACATTTTCTCTGTTGCATCTCTGTACTAACTAATGACAGTCATTTCACTTATACATTTGTATTAAATTAGGTAAATTCTACTCTATTGTACTCTGTCTCTGGGCTTAAGTATTAATTATTTTCTTACAAACCTTCTTAGCACAGTTTAGGAGACATTCCCTCCTCAAAACCGAAAGCTTGACTAACACCCTCCCCGCGCCAGTGCTGCTTTCTTACAACTGTAAATCCTGAAATCCACATTGGTCATTGTTTTCTAGAAAATATTATTTGAGAATATTCAGTGAACATTTAACAAAAATGCTCACAAATTTTTGAAGTTTTCGATATTCTTTTTTTCTAGTATATCTGACCTAAAACAACATGATCATCTATTTGGAGTACTCTGGGGAGGCTGAGCCGGATTAATTCCCATCCCGGTGTTGCAGTGTAAACAGCTTTTTGCCTGTCTTTTGTCATTAATGATCACGCTGTAGATGTAGTCAGTGCATTGTAAGCCAGTCTGTCAAGGCAAATAAACAATTCACCTTGTTAAAATTCCCTAAATCTTGCATTAATAAAACGAAAGTAACCCCCCGAACACTCAAGAGATGTCTTCCTCCATACTGCAGTGATGGACGACATGTCTAAAAATCCTGGAAATTAAGTAGTTCAGGTCATTAAAAGTGTCCCACACTTGTTATTGATTTAATTTATTTTAAAAGATGGGGGTGGAGATAATAATGGTTACCCCCTCCCCTGTTTTTTTTTAATCTGAAAGCTACCACTTGTTCACGTAATTAAAACTATTGCCAGGGTGAACAGCTCTGTATTTGTTACAACCTTAAGCTTTATTATTCAAATAGGTATTATCCTCTTAAATAGATATCTACAAGTACAAGCCGATAACCATTGCAACTTGTACTATGGCAAAAAAAATTCCTTGGAACTTCATATGTATCATGGTTCCTAGAACCTTTGATTTTGGGCACTGAAATAATGACCTTCTGGGCACTCCAAAAATATTCTCGGATAGATAAAAATTTAGATGAAAGCCAAATGAATTGAAGGGAAGAAACAGAAATAGTAATGGAAGAATGCCCCTAGATAGGGGGGTTTTTTCTCTCCATTTTATGAATTTTTCATTTTTCTACTTTATAATCAAGAAAAAAGTAAACATTTTAGAAAGATGAGGGATGGATGCGAAGGCATTTAGAGAGTGCAGATTCTGTGTCACTGTATTCTAAGGCAAGTTTAACTTATGTGTGTGTTTACTTGTTTATCACTAATTTTCTCCACCAGCCCACATTCTATTGACCTGTAGTATTCACTGCCATATCCCAGTGCCTAACATAATAGGTGCTCCGTAAATATTTGTTTAATGAATAAAGTATTACCCCAAATATCTTTATTTCCCTCTTTTTTATTTCTTAAACTTCAGTGGGTACAATGACCATGTAAGGAATAGTAAGAGCCCCAGACAAGGCTGGATCTCCAGATTACCCCTCTCCAGGGCCTGAACAGCAGGACAGTCGAGCACTAGTGTAGTACAGAGGTCAGTGTGCTAGCACTGGTGATCTCTGTAGTAGCTTATTCCATTTATATGTCCTGAACTGGGTAACAGAATTCCAAAACATGGTGAGAAATGGGGCAGCTCCAGAAGTAAATTATGGCTAAAAACAATACATTATATAGAATTATGTGTATACAAAAAACACACAATTTGACCTTTTTCATGTGTTATGTATCTTTTGCATCACCTTGCATAACTGTTCCTGATCAGCTGTGTGAATGACATTTCAGCATCAATTCTCATTGGGTTTTTTTTTGTTTTTCTTTGGTTTTTTTTAAACATTTTTATTGGAGCATAATTGCTTTACAATGGTGTGTTAGTTTCTGCTTTATAACAAAGTGAATCAGTTATACATATACCTATATCCCCATATCTCTTCCCTCTTGCGTCTCCCTCCCTCCCACCCTCCCTATCCCACCCTTCTAGCTGGTCACAAAGCACCTTGCTGATCTCCCTGTGCTATGTGGCTGCTTCCCAATAGCTATCTATTTTACATTTGGTAGTGTATATATGTCTATCAATTCTAATTGTTTTTTAAACAATATGTACTTACTGGGGGGAAAAAAAAGTCATGGTAAATTATAAAAATGACCCTTAAGAATAGTTACATTAATTTTAGAGATTATTGCACAATGTCTGATGCTTTTCCCATGGTCTTTGTAAAAAAAAGGGGGGGGGGAGCAAATATGCAATAATTTCTCTGGCAGACTCTTTCAAATATAAATATATATGAAAATGCACTCTTATAGTTCTCTATTAGATTTCTCCTTGAAATTGCATAATTTGGATATCTGAGAACTGACATGGTTATGCCATTATGGCAGCTATTTAGCAGAGCTCCCTAAATGGAAGAACTCTATAGATTTTTTTTTTTTCATCATATACACTGATTTACACTTAGTGGCAAAACTGTTACTGACCCTTTAAGTGGAGCTGTCCAAATAGCAATAAATGTCAGTTGATCCTATTGCTGAAACAGGTGTTAGCTGAAGGATCTTAACTAAATCTTCCAGTTAAAAAAGCCATGTATAGTATTTCCTGAACAGTAGTGGTTTCTTGTAGGTAGACACACACACACACACACAATTTCAGATCACTTTATCACTAAATAAGGAAAACTTGATGTAACTATCTTAGCAGTATTATTGATGTTCCCAGGTTTTTTAAGTACTAATTCTGGATTAGAACCTCCATGAAGGCAGGAACTGTGTCTACCTGGTGCCTGGCTGTCTTGCCCCCCGTCAGCATCTGAAGTATATATAGTAGATGCTCCGTAAATGCTGCTTAGGTGAAAGAATAGATAAAATGGAGCATTTGCTGACACTGAATAACATGTGTGTTGGCCTAAATTCTTGATGGGTGAGATGGGTAATTTTGCTTTTGGGTAATAATGCTGGTGAGAACTTTGATGGATGGTTATGACTTTCAAAATAGTTTATTTGATTGATTGCCTAGCAAACTTCACTGTCTAATTGTTTTCTGCTTTCACAGGCTGTCATTCTAGAAAATGAAGAACTTCCCAAACTGTTCCTTGATTTCCTAAATGTGCGACATTTGCCCTCTCTACCAAAGGTAGAGAGCTGTGGGTAAGAGTTGTTTACCTATTGGACATGTATCTTAAGTTACTTTTCAATCACTTATTGGCCTAACAAATAACACGGGTGGTGCGGAGGGCCAACCTGGCCACACCCATTCCTTTGGCTTGGGACAGCACTCGCTCGCCCCCTGCTTGTAGGGAAAGGAATTGCTCCTGAGTCTTGTGGCCAAGCGACCAACACTCATTAATTCAGGTTTACACTCGAAGAATTGACTTTTTAAATTATACTTTTATATGGAATGATGTTACATGATGGGAATTATAAATCTAGATAGCTTGTTTAGAGACTAATGTTTATTTGTGAATACTTGTGCAAAGTCTATATCCCCTTGGCACATTTATTCATATAATTTTAAAGCTGTAAATGATCTTAGAAGTGATTTTATCCAACTCGCTTCATTTTAGAGTTGAGCGAACTGAGACACAGGAATAAAGTGCCTTTCCTAAGATCTCTTGCCTTGTAGCTGGCAGAGCCCAGGCCTTTGGCGTAAGCTCTTTCCCCACTGTCCTGCTGCCTCTCCCTCAGGAACTTCTAAATGGGGGGCTGCAGATGCTAATCCCTCTCTACCAAGAAACCAGACATCTGATATCAGCAGCAACTGGGAAAAGTTCTTCTGAAGAATTAACTCTGAAACAAGCCACTCGCCCAGCTCTGGGCACCTGTGTTGATCTGGCCTCCGAAGGCAGTCGGCAACATCTCTTACATGTTAAATCTATTTACAAAGAACCACGTCACCACAAACTCTCTGCAGATCCAAGTTGGGGAGAGGGTTCTATCCATGTTCTTGCTGCCTCCAGACCTGCCTGAATGACCCACACTTAACTGCAAGATGTTCAAGCCAACCACACCCAAAGTTGTGTTAAAACCCAGCCATCCGCTGGATGAGAGGCTAACACCTGTCACAGCTCCCTCGCCAGCAATGTGTACTCGGGGCCACTTTTCAGTCACCCCAGAACAAGAATCGTACACCGCACGCGCCAAGTCATATGCCTAGTCAGTGCTTCCTGTTCCAACTTGGTGCATTCGCTGGGAGGTTGGGCTTCGTATGTGGTTGTGTATTTTTTATGAAGAGATAGTGGGAATGAAATGAGTGAAATCTTTTCTCCGTTATATAAGTCCAAAAGCAAAACCATAGGATTTCTGAGTGATCTCCAGGAAAATTGAAATTCAAGAATATTGCAGCCTTAGGGTTCCTTAGGATGAGGCATCAGACACGCTGTGACTCTGTGAAGATACCTAAGTCTCTTTTCAAAATGTCTCCCAATTCAGAGCTCTAAGAATACTGGCTGTTTCTTCCTTTGTTGACATAAATACTGACCCAACTTTTATGGTCTTCTTTTCTTTTTTTAAAAAAAATTTAGATCTTTTGATGAGACAGAATCTGAAGAGTCAAGGTAAGAACAAACACCAGTCAGGAGTTATACAAGCCAAGAATAGGACTAAGGTTTTGTTAAACGTTTAATTACCATCATCTAATTGTTTCAAGTCAAGATTTTCTTGAAAACCTTTGCTAGAAAATTGATTTTAAGATGCTAAATATTTGATGGGAAGTCACAGAAGTAACCATTCTATTTAAGGCTAGAGGAATAAAGTCCTACATTATTTCATACAAGTAATAAGAATATATTTCATCAATAATCGTACTACAAGATTTTTTTAAAAAAATCACTTTGCAGCAGTGATTTATGGTATAGAGTGTATATCTGCTTCGAATTCCACAAAGACATGTTTGGAAGATGAGCGCACCGCTGGTTTGTTCCTCCAGCTCTGCTTGCTATTATTCACCCCCACCGTTAGATACATAAACCTTGAGATGTCCCCGCACAGCAGTTTGATCCCCTCAAAGCTAGTTTGTAGTGTTTTCTGTTTACCATCGTCCCCTGATGCTGACATGCCTGTTCTTGACCTTTCCAGCAAACTGTCCCACCAGCCGGTGCTGCTGTTCCTCAGGGATCCATACGTCTTGCCTGCAGCCAGCGGTAATCAAACCTGTCATCTGCTAACAGCTCTTTACTGATCTGACCCTGCACCACATAAACCACGTTTTTAATACAGGTCTAACAGAGTGACATTGGTCCAGGGCTTAATAATCTGCCAATAAACCAGTGCTCTTGGTGTAAGAGACATTCAGAATTTTAATTGGGGCAGGCCTTTCAGGAGGAAATGTAATTTTTCTTTCTCTCTTGCCAGGCTGTTTTGAATTAGAGTCATAAGAGGGAAAGGTATTTATTGTCCTTAATTTTGGAGGTGGTGTTATTTTGGCCTCTGCTGGTTTTTATCTAGGGTTTGAATCCAAGGTTCCGCTCCTTTTTTAAAATGCTTCTTTCCAAAAGCTGTGTATATACATTGCATGCGTATCTCCATTTCCATTTAGATTACAGCATCTTTGACAGTCAGATACACATTTTTAAAAGTTGTATCTTTAAGTATAATGAATTAATTTAAGTGTAAACGTAATTCGGTATTTTAGCCCGAGTCCTTTCTTTGTGCCAAGAAATTTAAATTATTCAGAGTCCCTCTCAAAGTGTTCTGATACGCAGCTCTTCATGAGTACATTCTCAGACACTAGCTCATTTAATTTCCTTAACAACCTTATGAAATAGGCAGGGCAGGTATCATCATTCGCTCCTGAGCAAACTGGGGCTCAGGGAGGTCCCTGATTTGCCCAGTCTCACGGGTCTGGTGGGTGGATCCCTTTTTGCCTAATCTCTCCTTCTGTGCTCTTTGCATATAGTGAATTTTCAGCCTTTGTTTCTGAGAGTAACTAAATAGCATAGCAGCTAAATAGCAATAGATAAATTATCTGTGGACACCATTCCTACATTCTGACAATAAAACCTTATCACCAGCAAGAGAGAGGGGACTGCTCTCTGTGTCAGGGATGCTTGTGTGCTCAGATCACCCACTTAGCTATCAGTTTAAAGAAGGCCGACTAGGACACAGCCCCGCTCTGTTGAGGGACCATTCTAGAAGAAAGCTGCCTTTGCTATACGACCACACACGAATATAGTCTCGTAGTATTTTCTCTATAAAATCCCTTCAGTGAGGAATAATCCCCTTTCTTTAACATTTGCTTCCCATGTGTAACAAATATGCCTGGTGTGTTAGTTCATATTATGTTAACAATATGTTACATTTAACAAATATTCATGATGTAACCTAGTCTAGATTAAGTGGGCAGTGGTTTTTTTTTTTCAACCAAATGAACTTCTTTTTTTTTTTTTTTATACAGCAGGTTCTTATTAGTCATCAATTTTATACACATCAGTGTATACATGTCAATCCCAATCTCCCAATTCATCACACCACCACCTCCACCCACCGCCGCTTTCCCCCCTTGGTGTCCATACGTTTGTTCTCTACATCTGCGTCTCAATTTCTGCTCTGCAAACCGGTTCATCTGTACCATTTTTCTAGGTTCCACATATATGCGTTAATATATGATATTTGTTTTTCTCTTTCTGACTTACTTCACTCTGTATGGGGCAGTGTTTTATGAAGTATTCTTACTAGCTTTTAAAAATGGTTCCACAAGTACTTTCTCCAGGTATTGTTTCTACTCAGATATTTTAAGCATTTGACTGAAATTCCTATAAAAGTGTAGAGAGTAGAACGATCACTGTGGACTGGAGTAGCCAGGGTGCTTTCTGGAAGAGGGCAGATATTTTATGATCCTTAAATCTGATTCATCCAGCTTCTTAAGCAGCATGTGCTATGCACTTGGCTTGACCATGAAGAACGGGAAGAACTTTCTGGGAAAGAGCCTCAGGGGCGAATGTCTGGTGTTAGAAAGAATAAGAAGTATGGATCATTGGTAGAATATTGATGTAGCTGAACAACTTGTACAGAAAGGGGATTCCTCCTTGAGAGTAAAGGTCAATCATGAATTTGATGTAAAGGACGGGACGAGGTATGAGAGAGCCAGCCGCTACATCTCCTTTCGTGGAACTTTGGCTGAGCCCATCTCATAAATCAGATTCCTATTGACTTAGAAGTATTATACTAGTGATACATTCTTGCAACTCTTTAGCATTTAATTTAAAGATAAATTTTACTTGCATCACATGTTCATGTTATAAGGCCTCTTAACAAAATGTTGAGGTTTCTGTTCCAGGTACAGAATCTGGAAGTACCTTCACAGACACACTGACACCCATAAAAATCAGAGGAGTGTCTGTCTTTAAAATTCTGACAGTTAAACACTATCCTCTTACAAAATGCTAAAAATAAAACATTATTCTCTTAGCATATGCTTTTTGGCCTTCGTTTTGAGTTTTCTGGGGAATTCAAAATAACTTTGGCTCAGGTCCCCAGCGACTGCAAGGTGGCTAAACTCCGTGGACTTTTGTCATTCCTCCTCCTTGACCTCTCATTAACTTTAGCCACTGGTGACCACTTTCCCCTCCTTCAAACACCATCTCCCCTTGGCTTTCCCACCTTTCTGCTTTTCTTCCAGGCTCTGGCAGCTCTCCTGAAGGCTGACCTAGACCCTCTGCTCTTCTCATTTTACTTTCTTTGGAACAGTCTCCTTGCTGTGGCCTTGATGGCCTTGAGTATACAGCTGAGTCACAATACTATTTTTCCATCCCAACCCTCTCTGTGAGCCGCAGACTCTCACCGTGGTTGACAAGGCCCGCCGTGGGCTGGCCCTGGCCCACGTGTCTGCCGGGACCCCCTCACACACTCTGGTGCAGTCACACTGCAGTTGTTTCTGGGCCTCAGATGCGCTGGACTCTTTCCCCGCAGGGCCCTTGCTGTTTCCTCCTCCTCGAACCCTCTTGTCCTCACACATTGTTGGCCCTCTCCTCTTTCAGGTGCAGCGTCAGGGAGCCTTTGCTGGCTCTCCTTTCAAGTAGCCTCCAAGAGCCCCTCCACCCCCTTACTTTTTTCTTTTAAGCTTCACAATAAATGTTTATAAAAATAAATGAAAACCAACGAAAATAACAACAAAAGCTTTCCCAAATCACATTCCTTCTCATCACCTCTCAAAGGGAAGCAAAGACAAGGGCAGTTTTCTGAGTAATTTAAGCAGTGATGGACATTGTATCAAATGATACACGTCATGAAGCCAAAATCCAGTTTAGAGTGGAGTAAACTGTAACAGATGAGAAAAAAAAAAAAAGACCTCTGATTATCTCATCAGTTACCAGTTGGTGGACCTCGTTATAAAATATCTCTATTCCATTCACTTTTCTCAGAGCGCCCTATTTGCTTCCTTTAGAACAATGATCACAAATTGTGTTGCCTTCTCTCTCTCTTCCTGTCGCCTTCACCCTCTAAATCTCCAGCATCTAGCATATGCTTAGCGCTTGCTGGACGGTGAGCACAGGGCCTGGGCATGCTCTGTTCCCTCTGTGGGACTGCTCTTCCTCCAGACACCCTCACAGCTGGCTGCTACAGCACTTCACTCAAATGGCATCTTTGCACAAAGGTCCTCCTTCACCTTCCCATCCCCTGTCACTCTCTGGCCCCGTGCCCTGCTTTATTTTTTCTCCTTGCCTTTAAACCACTGCTTGACCTATTAGAGTGCTGTAGAATTACCCAAAGTATTTAGTGTTATTTTCCTTTTTGCCCTTTTTGCTGAACTTACTGATTTGAATCAAAATGTTTACACTAAATAAGCTTCTGATATAATTTCACTAACCTTAAGCAGACTCTTATATTTTGAGTGGTAAAGGATAAATGCATATATGCTGATGCATGTAATATGTCTAATTTGGGCATTTTATTGAAAATTAATCAACAGCTTCATTTATGGCTATTGGTATCAATACACGTCTGCGTGTGAGAAACGTGTTTAGAATTAAAATTAACTTAGCTGAGTCATTGCTTTTGATCAGGATCTAAGTATGTAGGTATAAGTCCACTGCAAACTTTTAAAGATATGTTTTATTAAAAATTACGTGACTTCATGTTGGGTAAAAGCAAACATTAAGAAATCAAGTGAGTGTCATCAACCAAAAGTAATTGAGTACTTGCGTATTGGAGATATTTTAAAAACACATTTTGTTTGTTTATTCACTTGTCTCCCTGACTAGCATGTAAGTTCCATGGCATGGGCAGGCACACTGTTACTTACTTATATTCCCAGTAATTAGGCAGTGCTTGGTATGGGATAATAGCTGGTACTTACCATGTGCCAAGTTCAGGTCCAAGCACTTTGTTTCATTCATCAATTTTTACAGCAGCCTGCTAAGTAGGTACTGTTATGAAATCCCTCACTAGTACCATCGAATCCATCACCACTCTGAACTCGCTCCAGTCGCTCTCTGAATGGCAGCCACAGTCATCTTTTCAAAACAATTCATTGCTGTCTCACTCTGCTTGAAATCCCTCAGTAGCTTCTCATTGCTTTCCAGATAAAGCCAGAATTCCTGTCCATTCTTACCAGGCTTGAATTGCCCCCCTGCCCTTACAGCCACTCCTCTTGCTACACTTAGCCTCAGGCTCCCGCCTGCCACAGACTTTCCACCTGGTCAGCTCCCTCTCCTGAGCCCTCTCCTCCAAGAGCCTGATGAGGTCCAATCCCCTTGTAAGTGGTTTTATGTAGTAGGTACTCTGTAGAGGTTGAATCAATCAGTGAACATATTATTTGGAAGCTCAAAGTATTGGGCCACTTAATTTCCTTATATAATAACTATACTTATTTAAATCCTAGATATAATTATGTGCAGACTGAAGTTTATAAATGAAAATTCTGAACCGTGTGGTAGATTGGTTCTCCTGTTCAAGTTATCTGTTCCTATTTTACCTGCTGTGATAACTAAACTGAGATACAACGTAACATACACCTCTGAATTTCCTTTGCATTTCCTATAAAAATGTAGCTGATCTTTTCAAGTTTGGCAAGTGTGGCTTTTGTCAGGAATCGGCCCTTTTATGTTAGGAAGGCAGGCCCCTGTCCTCCTGCTCTCTAGAAGCTAGTATAATAGAACAAGCATACACAAGACAACTTGGACTAAACGCCACTGTAAACCACAACGGAAAAACTGCAGCAACGTATTCCCAGTAGAAATCTTGGAATTCCTTCAAGTATATTGAGATTTTGTTAGAAATTGAATTGCCAGTGTAATCCATCTTCCTTGGGAGAAAACATTCAGATAAAGAGCTGGGGCCTAGCAGCAGTAACCATTAGAACATCCCTTAAATCAATAAGCTACAAATCTGGCCGTGCATTCCTGCAGCGCCTGGTGGTACACTCAAGTGGCTCGAGGCCGAAACAGCATGACTGATGGCACATCCTAAACAAGGGCAAACTGTATGGTGATGCAGATCCCTGAGTTATGCCTAGGCCTTACCTTGTTACGTTCTACGAGATGCACGTATGTTTTATTGATGTACATAAGAAAAGCAGTTTTACTTTTGTTTTTCAGATTTTCCAAATGTGGTTATTGAAGGAGTTCTCCATGGGATATTTTACCCTCATCTACAGCCCAGGTAGAAATCCTCCATGGCTAGAAGAAGCTGAAGCAAGTTTCGAAGTCGTAGTCAAGGAAATCGATACCTACCAAATTAACCTAAACTCTATGACATAATGGCTCTCGCTAGTGGTAAAATTCACAGCCGCAGCTTAATTCAGAGCAGGGACATTTCCATTAGAATGGAGCTTTTAAAAATAGAAACTGAACCAGGGCGGTGCTGAGGTTAAGGCCAAGTGTTTAAGAAGTAGAATGTAGCTGCCAATTTAGAAACCCAGGAAAAGAAAGCTAAAGAAGATCTTTGGGAGCTCCGAGTGTAGCAAAACAGTTACTCTCTGCTTCAGTCACACCATTTGCTAATTGAAAATCTTATCCTGAATCATAGTGAGACTGATCAACTTTGGTAGCTTTTTTGTTCAGATTTTATGACACACTAATCTTTTCATCATGAGATTTTTCTCAGCCAGTGATGGATAACATTCTGAAGTGCTGGCACCAGGAGAGCATCACAGAAACACACTGTGCTAAATGTGAGGAAGGCACTAAACTGGAAATGAAATTATACTGACAAAATTAGGGCACTTTTAAAATCATGGCATTTTAATTTACATTACAGTGGAGCTGTGTCATATCCAGGGGTTAGCTTCTAATATCGGCACATAAGATAAAATGGGGTCTCAAGATTATCCTTGAAAGCCCTTTGAATGGTGCCATATTGGAAATCTCCATCCACGACAGCCAGTTTTTCCTCCGGTGTTGGAAGAGGTAACTGTTTCTTCCGTTGAAGTTGTTGGTGTTTAGGGGCTATTTTGTAGAAAAAAACACATAACTTTGAACACTAGAATGATACTTAGCCTTGCAAGATAACTGAGGGAACACCAGATTGACAACGCTCATCTTGGTTTACTCGAGGGCATCCATTCATTGAATAGGTGGTATAATTGCCAGATTGATTGTTATTTTCCTTATTCCTTATCATTTCCTTTTCACTGATCTCATGTACTGAATTAAATTAAATGTGTTTATGATATAACTCCACTGTATATCTTACAGACATTCAGATTTTGAGTAGTAAAGGATAAAAGCATATATGCAGCCTGTATATATGTGCCATATTTGGACATTTCCTTGAAAACCAGTTAATAGCTAGCCTATTTATGGTTATTAGTTAATAAGCTTCTGTGTGGGAGAAAAATATTTAGATATAAAACTAATAATTAAATCATGGTTGTTGATTAGGATCTAAATATACAGGTTTAAAGCTTGCTGCAGACTCTTAGAGATTTATTTATGATAGATGTGTTACTACATGCTGGAAATAAGCAAGAACTAAATAATCAAGTGTCATCAACCAAAAATGACTGAATAGTCAAGTGTTGGAGATATTTTTTAAATGTTTTTGTTATTAGCTATTTTGAGTTAAATAAAAACGAAGAACAAGAAATGTTTGGATATGTCTTCTACTGCCAGGATTTTCTTGGAAACACAAATTGTGTCTTGTCTCTTTATACACACACACACACAAACCTTCTCATATATTCATATAGACATTTATTTCTAATCTGACAAGGTAACTGTTAAATTACCTCATCTATTAAGCCAATAGGTACTCATTAAGTAGTTGATTGACCAAGATAGTAAGGGTTTTTAAAAAAGGTAAAGCCCAAGAATCTTTGGTAGCACTACTACTCTTTTTTGAGAATTGATTTTTTTTTTTTTTAGTGATGACTTTCATTTCTAATTTTTATTTAAATGTTTAATATTCCATTTCAATTCCATTGCAGGAAATAGAAACCACAATAGGTATTTTAAGCAGAATGGAATAATAAGAAGCAGTGCTTACAGAATCTTTTGGAAGGATGAGGGGAATGAACTCCTGGTGGGTCTCTAGGCACGACTTCCAGAATGCTCCAGCAATTTCCAATACCCGCCTGCCAGGGGAGCTACAGCCTCTGCCTTTAGCAGGAATTCAGGGAGCTGGGAGGCTGCTACTGAAGGTATTGAAGTCAAAAACGGCACATGTAGCTTCGATCCAGGGATCAGCACGTAGGATCAGGAGGTAACTTACCACCATGACTACCTCATGGCAGCACCCAGGAAGCTGGCGACTGGGCACTAGAACAAAGTGTTCAGCTGTCACCGCCTACACCACAGTTGCCTCTCAACGCCCATGACTTTGCTTGTCAACAACCGCAGCCTAAAGCAGCAGGAAGATGGTATTCACCCACTTCCATCTTTTACTCTTACAGCTCATGAAAGCACATGCAATTGGCAGAACCTTATTCTTGATCCCCAGCTTCAAGGGAGTCTGGGAAGGAGTTGGAACTTTCTGGTCTCAGCACCTCAGAAATGCATATTGGAAAGAGGATGGAATATATTTCCACAGTCAAAATTTTAATAAAAACATGTGAAAGGATATATAAAAAGAAAAGTCTTCTCCCATCCTGTCTCCTAGATTCCCACTTCCCCTCCCAGAGACAACCACTGTTCTTGGTTTACATGTATACTTCCAGAGATATTTCATCCACATGCAAGCAAATCATGTATATTTAGTGTACATATATTCCGTTTCCCCTTTTTTATGAAACATGGATATTTCAAAGCATGGATTCATAGCCAATAAAGAAGTAAAGAGTAGAGGGAAGAAAACAGAATAAAGAAGAGGAAAAGAAATCCTCTTACCACTTAAGCCAGGATATGGGGACAGCCCTCACACCCCCTTATCCCCCAGTTCTTGGATTTGTTGGTTTGCCTGGGGCTGATCTCAGAATGTCCCCCAGTTGCTGTTGTATGCAGAGTCTTTCTCAGGCCTAACCTCCATCACCTGGCCAATTTGCATATGGCAGCCCTGGTGTCCTTTCTCCTGATGTTCTCCTCCTCTCCCCCATTTCAAACAGCGGGCCATGTATACAAATGGCACCAATAACACTGTGACTATCCCCACATGGTAAATTCTTCAGTCATTTCACTTTGAAAAGTATAGAAATCTCACGATCACAGTTTAGGAATAACAAATGGCTTTCATCTCATTTGTCAACTCTGATCAATTGATAATGGCTCATAAAGCACTCAGGTAAGGATTCTGACACACCGATTTGAGTGGATACTATCCAAAGAAAGAAAATAACAAGTGTTGACAAGGATGTGAAGACTTTGAAACCTTTATACATTGCTGGTAGGAAGTAAAATAGTGCAGCCTCTGTGGAAAATGGTATGGCAGTTCTTAAAAAAATTAAACATAAAATTACCACATGATTTAGCAATTCCACTTCTGGATATATACCCAAAAGAAGTGAAAACAGGGACTCGAACAGTTATTTCTACACCCAAGTTTTTGACAGCATTATTCACAACCAAAAGGTGGAAGCAATCCAAGTGTCCACTGATGGATGAATGGATAAAATGTGGTCTATACATACAGTGGATTATTCAGCCTTAAAAAGGAAGGAAATTCTGACACCTGCTACAACATGGATAAATCTTGAAGACATGATGCCAAGTGAAATAAGCCAGTCACAAAAGGATGACTACTGTATGATTCCACTTACTTGAGGTACCTAGAATAGTCAAACTCATGGAAACAGAAAATAGAGTGGTGGTTGCCAGAGGCTTCGGGGAGGGGAAAATGGGGAATTAGCGTTCAGTGGGTTTCAGCTGGGGAAGATGCGAAAGTTCTGAAGATGGATGGTGATGGTTGCACAACAGTGTGAGTGTACTTAATGCCTCTGAACTATACACGTAAAAAATGGTAAATTTTATATCGTGTAATTTTACTGCAATTTTTTAAAAAAGCTTTTTAAAGAAAAGGATTTTGAGTGAATACAGGCTCAGTGAGTAAGAGTATAGCAACCAATTAGTGATATTTGTCTAGGGTGCAGGAGGAGTTTGGGCAAACATAGTAGGGTGCTATTCTCGTATCCCTGGCAACCTCTGAGATTCTAAAACAATAGTTCTAAACCAGAGATGTGCATCAGAATCACCTAAAACTCTGAATCAATAAATCTGGGCTGGGGTCTGTCCTTGGGTACTTAGAGAAAATTCTCAGTTGATTCTGATACACGTGTAGGTTAGGAACCACTGTTTGAGGGATGTGAGAGATGGTTTATGAACTCCCCTTCTTTGGTGATTATTGGCTTTCCTACCTCCTGCAGAATCTACTATGAAAAGAACAGCAATTCAACTCTCAGAGTATTGCATGTGGCCATGGGGAGGAGGGACTTGTCTTAGTCCATTCTGGCTGCTGTAGCAAAAATACCATAGACTGGGTGGCTTATAAACAACAAACATTTATTTCTCACAGTTCTGGAGTCTGGGAATTGCAAGATCAGGGCACTGGCACATTTGGTGTCTGGTAAGGGGCTCTCTTTTTCACTGTGTCCTCACATGGCGGGAAAGGCACCAGGGATCTCTATGGGGCCTCTGTCATAAGGGCACTTATCCCTAATCACCTCCCAAAGGCCCCACCCCCAAACATCATCACATAGGAGATTAGTTTTCACCATATGAATTAGGAGGGGGTGGGGGGAGCAGACACAAACAGTCTATAGCAGGACTCTTTGAAGAAGCAGCAAGGATGACAGACAAGTTTGGGTAGTGGTTTCAATAGACACCCTATGTGAATATGTATTCATTTACTCATCCACTCATTCAGTGAAATGTATTTGAGATTTCTCGCTGCACTAAGGCATGGTATTAGTTATCTAAAAATAGAGGGCTTCCCTGGTGCTGCAGTGGTTAAGAATCTGCCTGCCAATGCAGGGGACACGGGTTCGAGCCCTGGTCCGGGAAGATCCCACATGCCGCGGGGCAACTAAGCCCGTGCGCCACAACTACTAAGTCTGCACTCTAGAGCCCGCGAGCCACAACTACTGATGCCCATGTGCCACAACTACTGAAGCCTGTGCACCTAGAGCCCGTGCTCTGCAACAAGAGAAGCCACAGCAATGAGAAGCCCTCACACTGCAACAAAGAGTAGCCCCCACTTGCCACAACTAGAGAAAGCCCATGCGCAGCAACGAAGACCCCATGCAGCCAAAAATAATAAATAAATAAAATAAATTTTTTTTTGAATAAATAAAGAATAGAGACAAAATCCTTGTTTTCTGGAATTTTTGGCCATTTACTAGGGAATGTCTTTCCATTTAACTGAATTGGATGTAGAGTTCAGTGATGAGGACTATCTTCTCCAGTCTCTCTACTCAGCTTCAAAGCAATCACTTTCATCTTGGCTTTGTTTTGGTTTTCATCCTTGATGATAATTATAGATTTTGAATTCAGCAGCAGAAACCCAGGGAAGTAGAAGACACTAACTCAAAACAGAAAATTCTGCAACATTTATGTTTTCTGTCCATACAGATGCAGAGTGACGGTCTGGATTGGTGATGAGGGTGAAGAGGTATTTATTTTTGTGTGAGGGGGAGGAGGGTACATTGAAATGTTAAGCCTTTGGAGTACATGTAATTGACTGTAGAAAATTTTGTTTTATATTCTCGGAGTATAATTGTAAATCTGACCCATAAAATGTGAAACACTTTCTGTCTTCTTCTACTCTAACATCAGCCATGGTGCCATCAACAGTGTCTCCAGCCCTGATAGTCTCTTCACTTAGAGGCTCTTACGTAGTGAGCTCCTCTGGGCGCCACATGTTGTGAGACTAAGGCTTTTCATACTTCATCCCACTATAACTGGACAAAGCTTTTACAAACCTTTGTAGAAGAAGAAAGCAAAGATTGGAGTGACTAATACGTAGCTAACATGATAAAGCACTAATTTGGGCTAAGTTCTATCCACAGATTATCCCATTGAAGCCTCACAACATCTTTCTGAGGTATGTATTCTTATTTTTCCACTCTACAGTGAAAAAAATGAAAGTAGAAAGGCAAGATAGCTTGACTAAGGCCACCAGTTAATAAAGGGGATCAGGATTTGCACTGTTGATCCCACAGTTCAGGCTAATCCACCCCCCGCCCCCGTCAGCCTCACGTTAGAACTGTTTGTATTTATGTGCATTTTTGAACAACACATGAATACTCAGGTCGGAAAGAACTAGTATTGTGACAGTTGCTCATCTTTCTACACTACATTACAAATCAGAGTGCTTTCGCGTCTCCCTTGATTAAACCAAGCTCTGTGCTCTCAGCTGCAGCCTCCTCCCAGGTCTCTCTGCTTCCACTTTTACTCTAATCCATCCTCCACATGAGAGCCAGAGCCATCTTTTTAACATGTCCGTCAGATCATGTCACTCTTGCTCAAAATTATCCAGTAGCTTCCATCCCCACTTAAAATCGAAACCCCTGCCACCCTCTCCCAAGTTCCTCGCCCTCCTCATCCTGGTACTTATGTCACTGGCGACATTGGTCTTTCTCTTCCCAGGACTTGCCAACCTTGGTTCTCACTTAAGCCCTTTGAACCTGCTGGTCTCTGCCTGGAATACCCTTCTCACCTCTCATCAGAAGACTGGCCCACTCTCACATCAACTTAGATGTCCCCTCCTCCAAGAGCCCCTCCACGTCACCCAATCTTATGTGGCCCCAACTCTCACCCTGCCCCATTATTCTATCATAGCACGCTCGTATTCTCTCATAGCAGTTACCACCGTCTGTAATATCCTGTTGATTTGTTTAAGGTCTTTCTCCCCCTCCAAAGAGCATGAGCTCCCTGAGGGCAGGGGCAGCGAGCGACTTGTTTACCCTGTTTCTCAGTGGGGGTGGGGAGGTGCGGGAGTAGATCCCAGAATCGCTGCTGAAGGAGCGGGTGGCCTGCAGCCTGTGTTCCCATCAGGCCCCTCAGAGCTGGCCACACACTTCACAGCAGGGCCTTCAGAAACGTTTGCGGAGCCAACGACCTTGCAATCAGGATGTGCTAACATCTTCCCAGATTTGCGTAATGATTCATTACCTCCTGATTGTTCTGAAACAGTGGTTTTCTAAAGTTTGCTCATCAGTTTGATACATAGAATGGTGATGGCTTGAATGATTTCTTAAACGTCTGTCCTTTACAAATGAGTTACTAAGCTAATTCAGTGATTAAAAACCATGGTTTTGTGACATCTCAGGACAGTGGTTTTCAAAGTTGGAACCTTGGACCAAGGTGATGCATCAGCATCACCCAAGAACTTGTTAGAAGTACACATTCTCAGGCCCTGCCCCAGACACTCGGAGAATGGGACCCAGAAATCTAACAAGCCTTCCAGGTGATTCTGATGCACAATAAAGTTTGAGAACCGCAACCCTTCATGTTGCACATTTTAAAAATATTTTAACTTTTTTTAATTAAAAAAAAACATCACTACTTCTAGGAGGAGCAGGCAGAAAATCAAACAATGCCAGATGGTTACTGCAGAAGGCTGATAATACCTTTAAGACACCAGCCCATCAGAAACTGGACAAAACCAATAAGGTATTTTAAATGAAGTAAAAGATAAGAGGTATCTTACCCATAGAAATTATCTTCTTTTACATAAGCTTTTATATCTGGTATCATGGTAATTTTTTTTCATCACAGAAGGCATCATGGTGTCATTCTAAATCATTGATATCTTTAAATGTGAATCTGAGTAAACTAGAATCCTTGACTTCATGGAACTTATAGAATAATGTGATATTAGATGGGTAAATATGCCCCAAAATGTGTCATTATAAAGTGTGTTACATGCTATAAAGGAAAAATAAGGAGGTTTACTTATGTGCAGGGAAGATACCTAACTTAGGTTTGGGCAGGTCGAGAACCTTCTCTGAGGTAGTGACATTGAAGTAGAGACAAAGGATGTTGGAGGAATTAACTGGCAAGAATGGGGGAAGGGAGAGTGTGTCACAGAGACATCAGAAGGTTCCAAAGCCCAACCAAGGAGAGAGCTTCGGTCAGGGTCCCCAAGGAAAGGGGTGAGTGAAGAGGATAGTGGGGGGCGGGGGCTGGATCCCACAGGGCCCTCCTTGGGACATGGCATTCAAAAGTTTGGCTTATAGCCTATGTGCAATGGGAAACAATTGACTGGTTTTAGACAGGAGGGATTTGATCTATTTTATTTTTTTATTTTATTTAGCTTTATTGAGGTATAATTGACAAATAATGATTTATTTTGTTTGTTTACACCCATTTATATTTATCAGGCATGAAATTTTTAAAAACATGAATTAAAAAAAATCCTCCAAACAGTTCCCAGTGTCTGCAGCTGCATGGAAGCAGAACTAGGTGCAACACTGACTGACCAGCAGAAGGAAACTAAGCTAGATTTTTCTCATTGTGGTGATTGATAGATTTATGCTGCTGAACTATTTCTAACTTCGTGCCTTGTTCACGAGGATCAGGAATATGCTCTGTAGCCAGGAACAAAGCCAAGCACAGAGAGCAAACCTGTGACTTTGATCACAAAGGGCATCATGTTATTACCTAACTGGGTTTACACGTGGCGGAGCCATGTGATGGTGCAGTTTTCTCACTGAACCACATAAATCGCCCAACAAATGAGGATTCAAGTGTAAAGGTTTCCGAAGTGGATACCATGACTTCCGCAGTACTTACGACTCGAGAGAGAGTGGTTTCTCGTCACTCCTCGGGTCAAATCCACACTGCTCAGCTCAGGGCTGGGCCTCGCCAACTGCCAGCAGCTTGGCACGCTCATGACCATGGTGTGTCACCCAAGCCAGCTGCCACTCACCACGGACACTGCCACTGAAGGCGCACCACCACTTGGGGCTTTCCTTTTCCTGTTTGACACCCACATCATTTTTGCCAGTCTACTTCTATCATGCCCTTCTAACCTCAACTCAGAAAATAGAGAGGAAAAGTTTTTTTTTTTTTTGAAAAAGGTAACAGTCTTTGAAAAAGAGTAGAAACAGTCAAAAGACAAAGGCCAATGTTTAACAATATTTCTAGTCCTGAGAGAGTTTAAATACCTCATAGTATAATTGTAGGTGGGTTATTTTTGGTTACCGATTCTGAACATACTTATTGAGCATCAGTTATGCGTGAAACACTGTCTCGGGGGGAGATGAGGAGTGTGATCTAATCCCTGGCCGAGAGCAACTTCCAGTCCGAGGAGGAGATAGGAGACACCCAGGAAGTAAGCAGTTAGAACACGGTGTGAGGAAGTTTCCAGTGAAGGCTCGTCGAGGGAGGGATCCCAGGTACTGAGTCCTGAAGAATGGCAGGGAGCAGATAGGCCGGCGGAGGCTCACTAGGCAGAGAGAGCAGCTTGTACAGGCTTGGAGGCAATTCAAAAGTCCCTAGGTTTTTATAAGAGAGCTGTACTTCCAGGATAAATCAAGTCTTGACGTTCTCTGCTCCAGGCTGACCAGTTCTTACTCCTCTCCTCAAGACATTCTGTCCCAGTGTAGGTCTTGGTGTCCAGAAGAGGCTCAGGAAGGAGATCTGTGTTTTGTGTCCAGGTTGGAAGAAAAAGGTTCAGGTTTTCAAATTGAGATATCTATCCAAATGACAGGACATAATATTTACCACCTAGGACAGATGGTGACCGTAGTTTTAATAGCACTTTAAAGGCCCAGTGTGCTTCAGGAAGAAAGTCCTTCACACCCTCTGAAAAAAGTAATGGATGTGGAAACTTACAAGACTTCTAATAAAACTTTAGAAGTAGGCAATAGAAGGGATATTGGCCTGTTGAGTCCCTTCCAAATCCTCCAAATTTGTGACTCCCGAGCATTCTGATGAAACTAGTGATGGGCTTACAATTCCATTTATGGATTTTGTAATGCATTTTGTTTTGACTCTTACTATGTGTCAGATGGACTTTTTTTCCCCCCAGATGGGACTTCTGTGACTAGTCACTCTAATTCTGCATCAGTGCCAGTTGTTTTTCCATCACTCTAGAATATCAGTAACACTAGCAAATCTCCAAGCAGGTGATGCTGTATCACACCTAACACTTAGACTTGGCCAAAATCAAGTCCATGAGATGAACTGCAGACAAGTAAAAGCCGTTATGTACTTAACAGCACCAAAATTTTCCATTACAAATACTGTTTTTACTTTTTCTTACTTAAAAAAAAAAAAAAAAGTGCCTTGAGGGGGCTTTGAATTTCTAAGCCTTCGAGATCAAAGATTTCTTCAGCTGCCTGAATTATAGAAATGTTGAAAAACAAAAACAAATCCTTTTCCTGCTATAAAATCCTTGCCATATTTTTGTCTTTATGTAATTCAAAACAGCTGAACTAAAAAATGAGGTTGAGTTCTAAAAACTCATCAGAAATGGAGTAGTCAATAATTTTGCAAGTGTCATTCTAATTAATCTGACCCAAGAATAAATCTTACTAAATTCTTATCTGATATTCCAGAAAATTGCTAAATAGCACTTAGAATTAAACAACTTGTGGCTAAGGATACCAAAATGTTTAAATTGTTTATTAAAGTGATTCAAGACTGAATTATAATAATGTGGGCATGGCGGTGGTAGCAGCCAGTGTAATTTTCCTGTGATTCCACACACACCCTTGGCTACGTATGTGTCCTTTTAGCAGCATGATTGGCAAAATAGTGAGCTGTTTATTTCAAAAGCCTTTGCAGAACACATAGACCTTTTTATAAAGCAATAGTTTATATGTAGTTATCAGTTTGCTGATGTTTTTAGTATACAGCCTGACCCTCAGGATAAACTGCTTTTAGTAGGGGGGTGACGTTAGCTCATTGATCATCTGGGATAACAGACACCCTGACAGTTTGCTATACCTGTGCACTAGTGGTCTCAGAATTTCAGCACTTCCAAAATGAACCAATTTTTGCTTTATCACTAGAGAGATCTCATTATGCTCATACTAATGAAAAAGCTTGATGGCAAATATGGTAAAAAGTACATGTCCTTATGCATGGGGGCGTAGCAGTGGCTTATGTGCTTTCTGACATTTGAAACTTAAGGCACTTTATATGTATGAGGACATTTGTTTCCAATTTCCTCCTGTGTTACCTTTAAAAAATTTTTTAATAAGTTTTTTCCTAAGTATTGTATTATAAAGAAATACACTCTAGAGAAAAATTAGAAGACAAAAAAGTAAAGAAAATATAAACATGAGTTTTAAAAATCCCACCATTTGCATTTGTTTTTACGTCAATCTACATTTTGTTGATTTTGCTTTATGAGAATGTATTTACATAATTGAGATCGTGCTGCAAACAGAATTTCTACTTTTTTCTTTAAAACACGTTACTCTTAAGTTTTGTAGCATCAGTCTTAATGAGTGCATACTACTCCTTTATAACCATTTTGGGACATTCAAGTTGCTTTCAGTATTTTGCAATCATAAACAATTCTGCAATTCACATCTTTATACATAAAACTTTTCCAATATTGCTGTATTAGACAAGACTTTAGGTTGTAAGTCACAAGAAATCAATTCACCCTGGCTTAAGCAAAAGAGGAACTGTATTAGCTTGGGTAATTAAAAAGCTCGGGGTAGAGATTGGCTTCAGGCATGGCTGGACTTAGGGGCTCAGCAGTGTCTTCAGGAATCCATCTTGCATCTCCTGGACCAGCTTCCCTTTGTGCTGATTTCATTCTCACGCCTGCTCCTTTACCTCTTCCCATAAGAAACAGCAGCTCTGTCCTAGCATTTCCAGCAGAACTCCCACAGTTGAAGCTCACTGATATGACTGGGGTCAAACATGTAACTCTGAGCCTGTCACTGGGGCCAGGACAAGGGAATGTTCCGATTGGCCTATAGGACCCCCTGCTCCCTTTCCCACCTCTCCCATCTGACTCCTCCACCGCCCTCACTCTGCACACCTGGACCCTTTGCTGTTTCTTGAACCCACCAGTCTGCCCTTCATCCAGGGCCACTGCTCTTGTCCCCTCTGCCTTGCTCACTCTTCCCCCAATGTCCCCATGGCTTGCTACCCTCTCACTTCCTTCAGGCCCTACTCAGGGACTGCCCTGATCACCTCTTCACTCTCTAGTCTCTCTCCCTGTTTCTCTTTGTAGACTTATGACTGCCTGATGCTCTGTTATATATTCACGTGGTATATGTGTGAATTGTTTGTCTCCTTCCATGGGAACCACAAGGGCTGGCAGTTTCGTTGGCAGCTCTCTCCAGCATCTAATATTTATCAAGTGAGTTAATGAATGAGTTTGCCAGGCCAGGTATGTACCCATCTGTAGGGTCAGCCCACCCTAAGGATAAGAAATGTCTGAAAGGATGGTGTGATTCCTCAAAGAAAACAGGTGGCCATCTCCGGACCAAGGGGGACTGGTTGCCAGACTGTCCAAAACATTGTCACGCTTTCAAGTTCAGATCACTGTCTACGGCAAAGTCCCAGGACTGGGATTCCAAAGGATACGAATGTTCTGAGTTTCCTGGTAAGTACTTTAACCCCCTATAAAAGTCCTCCTCATAGTAGACAAAATAGTCTTAAATGCAGATCACATCATGCCCCCCGCAACTTAAACCCAATAGCTCCCCACTGTACTGGGAATAAAAGAAGAGTTCTGCCCTGGCACCCCAGGCCCCAAATGCTCCATTATCAGCCTTACTCTCTGACCTCTCAGGCTGCAGCACACTGGCTTTCTCTTCTGCCCTGGAATCCACGCATTCCACCTCAGGACCCTCGTGTTATCTCTCCCCTCTCTGCCTGGAAGGCCTGGATCACAGATCTGGCCTGACAGCCGCCGCTTCTCTCTCCTCAGAGCTCAGCTCAAATGTCCCCCCATGAGACCACCCAAACAGCACCCCTTTCCCTCACCTGGGCCTTTCCAGCAAACCTGGTGTGGTTTCTTTACAGTGTCAACACCCTTTCATTTGTTACCTCATTTATTCTGTCTTCATCACTAGAATGTAAGTTCCATGATGCCTTTTTCTCGCTGTCCACTGTTGTATTCCCCAAACTCAAAACTGGTACCTGGCATATCAAAGGCCTTTAATAAAGTTTTTTTGGAAAAAAATAACAAAATGCTCTTCAGAAGGATTGTAGCAATTAACACCCCTATCAGCAGTAAGAATGCTCATTTCATCTCATCTCTCATTGAAGCGGTTTTCTTAGAATACAGCTCAAGAGATGTAATTTTGGGGAGAAGCAATGGGGCCGTTTCACAACTACCACTCCCGTTTGAACAGAGATCAGGCGCACTCTGGTATGTTACAACAAGGTCCCATCAATAAGACTTTATTTTCCCATCTAGTTTAAGTACAGCCCGAATCTTCATCCCCACTATGTAAGTGAAGAAAGACTCCTTTTTGTTGCAACTGGGCTCAAGGGAACTTTCCAAACATGTTACACTGAGTAAAAATTAGTGAATAATCCGCTCAAGTATTTGGGATACGGATGGGCGTCATTTCTGTGCATTCCCATCCCAAATGATCCAGTTGTGCTAATATTTTGACTTACAGAACCCTCGCTAATCTTTCATTATTAACATTAAAATGCATATATTTTGTACATTACTTTTTGTTTTAAAGCACTTCAGGTTAAAAAAAAAGTCTTGCAAAAATAATTGATCTACATAAAAAGTATTTAATATAGAGAATACCAGAGCACCTTTCATCAGGTAAAAGTCCCTGTGACATATATCAGATAATACTAATCAAATCTCCCTTTACCTGAAAAGAATTTCCGTTTGAATACAAAGTAATAAACTTCTTGTTCCCATCTTTTTTCAGACAAATCTTCAGCATCATTCAATTTGGGGGGTCACAATTAATCCAGCAAAGAAATGATTGTGTTCTTCAAAAGAAAATAGCCAATACAAAGTTTTCTAGTTTAAAAACAGCACCACTGGAGGAAAGGGCTGTGTCTTTTAAGTGCAAAGTCCCTAAACAAGTGATTTACCAAAATTCATGCTAACTAAACTTTGAGTGGTTGCTTTCTATAACCTTCCTGTGATCCGGGGTAGAAAATAGAATAAAGTTAAAAGACAAAGCAAAAGAGTAACTTTTAAGAATCAACACACACACACACACACACACCACCCTGGCAGAGCGTGTTCTTCTTTGTTTTCTGCCAATTGTATCACCAGTCAGCGACCTCTACCACAAAGGGTGTTTTCACATCTATCTTGCCACTGTTGATGATGGAGCAGTCGGTGAGTGGACGGTCACGCCCATCGGTTGCCTGCAGTTCTATGGAGTGGACCACTGTCTGGTGAGAGAAAAGTAGACCCATGGATCACTTCTGACCAGCAACTGTGGTGATCAAGAGGTAAAATCAATGTGAAGTCTGAAAGCCCTAGAGGGGAATAAGTTGTTTTTGCTTTTTCTATAATTACAAAAACCATGCAAGATAACTATGGAAAATTTAGTCAGGAAATTTATATATAACAGAATAAAATTTACCCACGAGCTTGCTAATCAGAGAGCATATTTGTGTATTTCCTCTCTTCTTTTTATTAGCATTTTATATTCTAAAAAAATTAGATATTTTTGCAAACATCTAGCTCTAATAAAAAGTATTTCTATTCACTTCTTACAACCCAGCTTAACAGTTAACATGGAGTTTGAGACAATTTCAGCTCCACTCTATAAGAGGTCTAGGCATAAGAAAATGAGCCAGAAAGCAGATTTAGTAGTGGAGCTAGTTCTGGGTTTGCCCATTTTAAAGCTGACCCCAGCCAGTAATCTACAGGTTGAGTCTGGTACTAATGTAACCCCAACGCCGCAGTGGTGTAAAAGGCCCCTTTCTCTACTCCGGAAGCCTTCACAAGCTCACGGACTAATTTATGTCACATAGTGGGCAAGGACTAGGCAAGTGGACTTCTGATGAGTTTCCCAAACAGGGTTGAAACAAAAATAGCAACAAAGTCTCTGAGCGCTTTGGACATGGTGTCAGCTAATCCAGTCTCTGGCTGACTTAGGTTAATTTAAGATAATAGACCAGCACTCTTCTAATAATATCAATAATATATATTTCTAAATAGATTGTGTGTGTGGGTTCATATGTGCACATGTGTACCTAAAGCAGCAGCTACACATCCGAATTACCTGTGGTACTTTAAAAACTGCTTATTTAATGGTTAAAATGGAAATTTCTATGTTGTGTATATTTTACAATAATTTTTTAACATGCTTATTCGCGGGCCCACCTCTGGAGGTTCTGATTCTGTAAGTCTGGGGTGAGGTCCAGTGTTAATAAAGCTACCCAGACAATCTCTGGAGGGTCAGGGGATGGAAGTCAGGAGATTCTGAAAATTCCTTGAAACTATATGAAACACCACACTTTTTTTTTTCTTATGGAGAGAAAGTTTATAGTTTTCACTAGTTTCTCAAAGTAGTTTATGACTCATAAAATGTTAAGGACTGTTTGTCTAAGACCAGGCAGCAGATCTCCCAGGATGCATACCAGTGGTGGAAGGAGGTTGGTACACCAGGGCACCAAGACATAAGATCCAGAAGACTAGAAGAGAAACCATGACCAGAAGAAGAAAGCCCCAAATGCATACTCTTCATTTTTCTTACAGCCTAGCATTATGTTGTATTCAAAAATACTCATTGAACAAATGTTTGAATCAGTTTACATTTAAACTACTTAGAAACTGGTTAGACCCAATGGTTGAAGCTCCAAACTGGTTTAACGCATGCATGTCTACGTTTAGCGCATTTAAAAAGCAAAGTTCAATAAGAGACTTGAGGAGTGCTAGGATTCGTTACTATTTAAGAATAGATTCTTTTGAGGACATTGCGGCTTATGAAAATATAGGCACGTCCTTCACTGTGATGGGACCTAAAGTGATATATTAAGTGATAGGTATCTACCCCGTTTGCCTTTCATCCCTCTTGCTAATGAGAATTATTTGACAGCTCTGGTTGAACACCTCCTTGCCTTGTAACGGAGGTTCTGAGTCAGCCGGCTCAGTTCCTGGCCTTTTGTCGAGTAGAATCAGAATAACAGGTAGAAGTTGTGGAAGAACTGCAACGAGCATGATTGGTTTGTTTACACTTGAATGAGTTCACATGAAAACAAACAATGAAATGTGGAAGAGGGAAGGGAACCGAGGATTGTCCAGGGTTGTGTCGGGCAGACCTTATAGTTGCCAGTTGAAGAGCTGAAAGAGCATCTCTGGGCAGTTGCTAAGGAGGAGAAATGCTGGGAGTGGAAAAGAATGAGGATTTTAAGAAGTCTTTCTATGGATTATGAATTGGACCCCTTTGATATTCTTTAAGACACAGCAGCATAAACTTGAACTCTCTTTAGGAATTTTGGTTGTTATACCGTGTGTCATTGAAGGTGACTGTGTCTGTACTAAACCACATGGGGCTCAGGGGTTTTAAAAATATTTTATTTTGAATTGTGGTAAGAAACACATAACATAAAATTTGCCATCTCATCCATTTCTAAGTGTACAGTTCATTAGTTTAAGCATATTCACACTATTGTGCAACTAAACTCCAGAACTTTTTCATCTTATAAAACTGAAGATCTACAGAGATACCCACTGAAACTAGCTCCCCATTTCCTCATCCCCCCAGCCCCTGGCAACCACCATTCTGCTTTATGTTCCCGTGTATTTGACTACTTTAGATACCTCATTTGAATGGAATCATACAGCCTTTTTGTGACTGGCTTATTTTCTTTAACATTCCAAAGGTTTATTCATGTTGTAGCATGTGACAGGATCTCCTTCCTTTGTAAGGCTGAATAATATTTCATTGTATGTACATATGGGATTTTATTTGAGTTTCCACTTATTTCAAGTGTGAGATGAATTAAGTACTCAACTTCTCCCTGTCAAGACCCCAGCTTCTGCCCCAATGCTCCTAACAATTAAAAATACCACACCATATATAATTTATTCACCTTTGAAGAGGCCAGTCAGCATATAATTATGGCTAACAAGCACATTTGGAAATTAAATCACTAAGAGTACTCTCATTATAAATCTTTGAATGAGAAAAAATAATACATCAAGTTACCATTCCATCAATGACTTTTCCAAATACCACATGTTTGCCATCCAACCAGGTGGGCTTGGTCAAGGTGATAAAGAACTGAGAGCCATTGGTGTCAGGCCCAGCATTGGCCATGCTGACCCACCCAATGCCGTAATGCTTCAGTTTGAAGTTCTCATCTGGAAATGTCTCACCATAAATGCTTATACCTGAGTGAGACAAAACAAAAAGGGGAGAGACAACAGATGTTCTATGAAAGTAAATTCTTCAAAGGGGAATACAAGGTTTGAGTAGATTGGTTAATAGAACCCTGTAGGAGGTGGGGATGGGGAAAAGATGGTCAAATATAAGGAGATATAAAGCAGAGGATAAAATTAACTCCTTAACGGGGACTTCCCTGGAGGTCCAGTGGTTAAGATCCCATGCTTCCACTGCAGGGGGCGCGGGTTAGATCCCTGGCTGGGGAACTAGGATCCTGCATGCCGCGCAGCGCGGCCAAAAAAATTAAAAAAAAAAAAATTAACTCCTTAAGGAAACAGGGCATCAGGGACCAAAACAAATAGACAAAAGCCTTAAGTATGACACAAGATGGGAGGATGCCCTCTGGCCTCAAACCAAGACCCAAACCCTGAACAAGCAAGTCAGTGATTTCACTCCGAAATGAGAAGGAACTGAAGGTCAGGATGACATTGTGAAGCCCAATGGAAAGGTGGATAAGCCAACCTAGTGGCTCCACCTCTGTCCTGAGGTTCAGGTCACTTGTCCTGGATCACTCCTACCTCTGCAGCCAACCAGAGTACAAAACGCACTTAATCTACACCCTTAGTTAATTCTCACAACAATCCTATAGAATAGGTTTTCTCATTCCCATTTTGAATGGGAAACAGAGGTTATCAAACTTGAAAACAGCAGAGTAGAACTTGAACTTCTGGCTCTAACTCTGGTTCTCTAAGCACGAAGAGCCTCAGCACTGAGAACAACAGCGTAAGCCTGGAAGTCATCAGGCTTGATGACTTCAGGGCTCGTCAGGATACAGAGGGTCACAGCAACTGGCAGCACCCAGGGAGCCAACCTTGAACGGAAGAACCAAAGGCAGGCATGGGGGCTGGAGATCGAGCACAGCAGCAGGGAGAGCAGAACACGTTTTTCCTATAAAACAACAGTACAGACCACGGAAAGTATCTGCTCCATCCTCCAACACCCTGAGTGCCTGTCACACCCACCTCCTCCACTGCAGGGCTCCTTATCCATTGGTGGCCAACCTTAAAGTCCTGGCTCAGTTAGCTCTTGTGTTATCTCCTTCTTACTATGCAGTACTTGTGAAGGACCAGGCAAAAATTCTACTTCCTTAAGCCTTGGGTCTCACATAGGTGTTTTTCTTCATTTATATACAACCAAAACTTCTTCATAGCTAATGTAATTAACTTTTAAAACACGATATATCTAGAAAGTGTTGCAGTAGAGGAATTATTAAGGACATTTTGTGAATCCTAATTATCTTCCTTCTTAAGGTGTTTACATCTTGCAATATATGGCTTTTGAATGAATAACTAGATATTTGAACAACTTCACTCCTTTGTAATTGTCTTATATTTATCTGAGTAATTAATACAATATTTAATAATTTAAGGAAACCTGACTGTTTTTTTTTTTTTTTGTAGACTAGATCAAATATAATTCATCTTACCAAGAAAAAAAAAAATCCTGGCTCAGTTAGAAGGACCAGAAGTGGATACCAAAGGCAAGCCATTTATAGCTGGTTGGTAAGTGACATATGAGGTGGCCTGGCAGGAAAGTTTTGCCTATAGAGAGGTCTAGGCTAAATTTAAATGATCCAAAAGGTCCTATCTACAAAACTCATGGGAGCCCATACACACACACAGAGCAGGGAAAGCAGAGAGAGAGAGGGGCACAGGAAAGAGGACACAGTAGAGCTCCATCACCACTCTTTGCTGGGCCCCAGGCAGGGCGGTGGGGTGCCAGTCCTGAGGGGACTGGAGCTGCAGGCTTTTCCACCGAGACCCAGCTCTGCAGCAGCTGGGCTTGCTACCCTCAGCACCCTCACCAGCCCCATGAAACCAAGTAACCTGAACATGTTCCTGTGCTCCCTTCTACATCCCCATACCCGGCAGCATTTCTGCAGGGACTCAAAGTAATCCTCCTGAAGTGTCTGGCAAATCCAAACATTGAATGGCACCCATTTTGTTATTAAAAAAATGGCAATAAACATAAAATTAACAATAGTGCTTGAAAATGGCTTGTTTCTTTAAAAAGTTAGCAATTTAATATCCACCAAAACCAGTATTTGCTGAATTAAAAATCTTAAACCTGAAGTAAATTTAAATTCTGTGTGGTTATATACTGTGTGTGTGTGCTCAGGAACTCACTACATTTCTGAGGAAAAATAGTCCAGGGAGCTGGGTAGCTGGAATCCTCAATGAGAAACAATAAGCTCAGAGATACTTGAAACTCTATAAATTGAATTATTTGTACTTTACAGAATTCTAACTTTGTTGATAAAAATTAATGTATACTGTAATTTTGACAAGTTGTCTATTACTTAATTTTTTTATTATTGAAAAAGCTGACAATAAGAATGAAAGAATTTTGAAAGAAGGAGGTAAATTCACCTATAATCCTGCCACCTAAGTACCAGCCTCGTCATTCTGGCATGATGTCCCCAGACCCCCTCCACCAACATGCACATCTGCAGCTGGCTGCCACCCCAGGGTACACAGTTTTTCAGTCTACCTTTCCTTGCTATGACAGACATCTTTCTGTATTACTACATACCAGAAGTCTAGGATTTTAAGCACTGCAAAACAGCCTACTAAATGAATATATCTCCACTACGGAAAGATAATGAACACCAAAGCAATACTGTTAAAAATTAGGAGGCCTCACTCATTCACACCTACCAAGATTTTGTTAGATAAGGCCCCCTACCCCAACTCAATCCTTCTTGAAAAATTAGTCTGGTTGTCTTTATGACTTTGTTCCTTAAATCTGGGAATTCAATATGCTGGGTAAATACATCATCTTAACCTTAGGTTTCACCTGGGTAAGCAGGAAAGGAAAAATATTAGAGACAACTTTACCGCCAGTGCCATCTCCACTGGTGAAGTCTCCTCCTTGAATCATGAAATCTTTGATGACGCGATGAAATTTGCTTCCTCTATATCCATATCCTTTCTAAAGAGATTACGTCAATTGAATACACAAGTAGATATAACCCATACTGTAAGATAAACCCCAGTGTTTATCTGGAAATGACAAAATGAGAAAATTACACGAAATATCTACAGAACTAGATGAGGTGCCTGCAATAATTTACTGATAGAAATTTATCATTAGCTGACTGAAAAGTAAATACATAAACTATAGAGGTAAAGTATTAACATGCACAAGTAAAAAGAGAGAAGTCTGCATTTTCACTTGATGACTGTTTCCTGTCAGTTTCTAGAACCCTGAGGAAACTGAGGGCTTGAAGAATAGCGATTTTCTAGGAAAATAAAGTAAAATATTGTTAAATGTCTCAAGTTCATCTCATCTACTAATTTAATACTTATTTTCCCAGAATACATCTTTACGTTTGGCTTAAAAGAAGGAAGATCTACTTCTGTGCAGTTAAAGGGAATAAAACTGAGACATACCTCTCCTGTTGCCAGAGCGACAAAATTTTCCACAGTCTTGGGCACAACTTTTCCAAAGAGGCCAATCACAATTCTGCCAACATCTTTATCTCCAATCCTCACATCAAAGAAGACCTGCGTGTGGTTGAAAGGCAGAGCAGAAGGTTATAATGTGAAAAAGCCACAATACAAGGTAAGGGAGCATGATAATCTGAGAACTGATCCAGATGCAAGGGCCCTGCCCACCACTATTTAATAAAGGAGCTATTTTATGAAGGAGCATGATATAAATTAAAGGAGTTCTGAAACCATCTTGTGGGTGCATTTCACTCACATATTCATTCACTAAACAGTTACGGAGCACCACTAGGCCAGGCACTGTACTAGGAACTGGGTTTAAAGTTGGACTCAATACTGTCAGAGTCAGCCAGTAATGTCTTCAAGAATTCCTCTCCCCTCCACAACCCAGACCAGCACTGCTCTGGCCTCCTGTTTCCTAGCTCTGTGGACACAGGTTAGAGTGGAGACTGTTGGTCTTCTGAGAGGTAATGCTCTCCAGTCTTGGCAGGAGGAAAAAAAATGGTGAGGAGAGAAACAGTCTAACCATCCAGATTTATTTTTTTGTAACTTCGAGCAGTGCTAAATTCTCAATGAGTTCTGAGTCGACATCTGCTGTCAAGGGGACCGTGAAAGATTATCACAACACACAACACTCCTCCAGAAGGCCTGCCACTCACGTCCAGACACACTAAGGCACCAGGGCCACAGCTGCACCCAAAGTACAACAAACATTACACTCAGGTCCTGACAGAACCATTTACCCTGTAAACTCAGACACCAAATTCAGTCATCATGTCCCCAAAGTTGCACATATACAACAGTTTAGAACAGAAAAGAGCAAGCACACATCTGGAAGTGAGTCACTTTTTTTTGCAGATAAACTTTAAAAGCTCTCTTGGACTGTTTTTTTACTGTTTCATCTGAAATGAAATTACAAACGTCTTGCTTCACAAATCACTGTGTTGAGATGATTTTGAGATAGAATGCTTGAAAAGGCCATGGAGTCAAAGGGCATTCTATTAGTGAATTTAGATTATACGAACCAATTTACTGTTTGAATGGGTAAAAAAGACATTCAAGAGATGGCTTTAAAAAATATAAGAAGGGTTGTCAAAGAGAAAAGATGTGGTACAGTTTAGAAAAATCACGAAGTAAAGACTGTCAAGCTCTAGTTCAAGACAAGAGCTTCTGTCAATACATCAGGACGTCTGTCACAGGATGATGTGGTATTTTGCAATTTTACATGGCCAAAGCAGCAAAGACTGTATTATTATTTATATGGTAAAACTTCAAAGAATGCACAAAAGACGGTGCCCTTGAGATTGGGCAGTGCAGTGGAGTAGGACAATTCAGGAAGCTGCATTAACACCCACAGGAGCCCAGCGTGCAGAGCTGGGGTCAAAGAGAAGCAGGTTCTCCAAAGGGATTTCTGAACCAAGGAGTAAATTCAATAACAGGCAATAATGAAGCAGCACTGGGACAAGAATTGGGTATGTAATCATAAAGAAGCACTGTATAAGACGCTAGAAAAGTCTATCAGACTTTTAAAATAAAGAAGAGGAAATAAAGCCTGTGAACATTTCAACAGCAAAGAGAATCAAATGTGGGAGGGCAGCATAAGAAGATGAAGAAAAAGTGTCTGTCACCCAGCGTAACTCTTCAGTAAAAATCTTATTTTCTTACACGCAGCCTAGCACACATATTAATGTGATTTTTTTTCCAAACCACAACATCCTTCAACTTCATGCGTGATGGCAAGAAAATATAGCAGAGTTTCCCTAACTCTAATGGAAATGATGAAATCAAATCTTATTGTCAACAAGTACTTGTCAAAGATCCATGCAGAAGGCAGCGTGAGGGTACAAGCTACTGGAGGGAGCCCCTGTCCTAAGGGAGCTTATGTAAACAGGCCAAGTAAACGAACAACCATAGCACAAGGCCCCAGGTTACAAATGCCCCAAGAACACTGTACACCCACTGTTGTGGAGGAATGTTAAGGCTGAAGGAAGGCATCCTGGCGAAGGTGTGATGGGAGGCAGGCCTGGAAGGAGGGGAGCAGCCTCCAGGGACAGGGATGGGCAGTTCTTTCTGGGACCAAAGTACTGAGGCAGGAAAAATGATCCATGTGCAGAGAAGCAACACAGCCCTTCTGACCGCAACCGGCTGGCAAGGGAGACTCTCACCAGTTCCAGAGGCAAAGGAAGGATGCCAGCTAAGAGATCCAGCTTTTGTTAGGCAACACTAGGAGCATGAAAGACAAAATTTCAATTTGAGGCTGTGTTCACTTGGACTGCGATTTATGATGAATATGGCTCTGTCTAGGCAGGGAACCCTTAAGGGGTAGAAACGGTGTTTTTAGATTCCCAGTGTCCGCTCACGCAGGTACTCAAAAAATGCTAAATAGTTCAATGCCAGTTGATATGAAATGAGGACCAGGGCGCACACACACCGAGACAGAGGGTGAAGGTGGGCCCAGGGTGGCTGCCAGGCAAACCCTCTCACCCTGAGATCATCTGTGACTTTGCTGCGTGTCCTTGGGAACAGGCCCTGTGCTAGACAAGGGGTGGGGCTGCAAAGTCCCTACCCTCCTGGAGCTTACCCTCCCACAGAAGAGAAAGCACATAGATACTCGCTATAATATAATGGGAAGTCAGGTTTTACGAGAAGATATGTACAGATAAAATGTCACGGTTAGAGGTGATGATTATCTGTGGAGATCAGGGCAGGCTTCCTGGAAAAGGTGGCACTTGAATTCCATGTTGCACTTCAGGAGCTGGCCCCTCAGTCACTCCGTTTTTCCCTTGAGGCTGCCCTTGAAAGTCATTTGAAAATTACGGGGGGACTTCCCTGGTGGTGCAGTGGTTAAGAATCTGCCTGCCAATGCAGGGGACACGGGTTTGAGCCCTGGTCCGGGAAGATGCCACATGCCGTGGAGCAACTAAGTCCATGCACCACTGAGCCTGTGCTCTAGAGCCCGCGAGCCACAACTACTGAGCCCACGTGCCACAACTACTGAAGCCCACATGCCTAGAGTCTGTGCTCCACAACCAGAGAAGCCACTGCAATGAGAAGCCCGCACACTGTAACGAAGAGTAGACCCTGCTCGCTGCAACTAGAGAAAGCCCGTGCGCAGAAACAAAGACCCAACGCAGCCAAAAATAAATAAGTAAATAAATTTATTTTTAAAAAAATTACAGGGCACTGGAGGTGGGGAGAGACAGGGGAAGAGGCAAGAGGCACTCACATAGCCTGCCCTAAACCCTTGTAGGGTTAATCCTGCTTCCATTTCCAAAGTAACTGGGGAAGACACCAAGTACACGAGCTGTGAGGTCCAGGAAACTGTTCTCAAACCAGCTCCACCACTAACTGGCCATGGGACCTTGGGCAACTGTGAGCTCCTGTTCCTCATTGTACCCAGATGATGATTCCTCTCAGGGCTGCACTGCCACAGGATGATTAATAAGATAACACAAATAATACTAACAATTGACCTCTTAAATCAGGAACTTCAATCAGGGCTAAGCATTTTACATGCTTTATCACATCTAATATGCAAAACCCTGCAGGTAGGTATTATTTCTCTTTCCACTTACAGAGGAAATAGAAATGGAATAGAGGAGGAGCCTCAGACATTAGGTAACTTGCTGTTACCCCAGCTGAAGCCTCTTGGCCACTCCAAGAGCTGCAGAAAGTGCCAGCAAGTTGTGACATGAGTGCAGCTGGAAAGATGGCAGCATTATTTTCTACAGTCTCGGGGCCTGACCCTGCACAGAGCCCATGGCATCTGCTGGAAAGTGCGGGGCTGCAAACACTAACTCGGTGGATTTTGAGACCAGTGAGCTGGAGCCCCAACCTGAGGCTCCACGGCTGGGCAGGAGGCTGAGGTGGCAGCTGGCAGCAGGATTCATGGACAAGGTGAGTGCCATTAAAGGGCCCTGGGGGGAATAGCACTTCACACCTCTCATTTACAGTTTCCTGTTTTTAAACAAATCAGAGGAAAAGGTAAAGACTGCTGGGGAAAACAATACACTAGAGTGATGGCCAATTAATCTACTTTTCCACACTCAGAGAAATCATTTTTTAATGTTTCCACTTTCCAATAGATTAGTTGTTTTAAAATGTCCACTGAAAAAGTAATTCAACAGAGTTGAAACTGTGGAAGGACATGCCTACACAGTTTTTAGAACGTAATGACAAATGGGCTGGGAAAAAAGGAGATACATTGAGTGACTATTCCAAAAGTAGAGTGCGTGAAAACTCCCTCAGTGACAGCACCCTGGACTTGGGGCGAAGATGCCCCAACTCTTCCCCTCTTGCAGCCACCAGCTTCCTTCCCTCTCCTCGAGGCTCCCAACTGCAGCTCCACACTCCCAGAGACTGTGATTACTGATTACTTGCTCTGGGGTGGTCTCTGCACTGGTAGGTCTAAAAGCTTCCCAGGTAAGCCTGTTCCCAGATACTATAGGTGACGTTCTCACACTAACAAATTATTCGTTGCATATCTGAAATTCACATCTCACTGGGCATCCTGTATTTCATCTGACAGTCCTACCCCCTTTCTCCCACCCTTATCTAAACAGTCAGCAAGTCCTGTTAGTTACACTTCAAAAGTCGATTTCTAGTCCCTCCCTGGCTCCCCATTTCCACCATTACCCCCCCTAATCCAAGCCACCACCATCCAGATTCTGACCTGGAGCCCTGAAGACCTCCCAGTTCACTCTCCACTGAACAACCACAGTAATTGTTTAAAAGCATATATGAGATCATGTCAATTCCATGCTTACAACCCTTCAGCAGCTATAACTGCACTTAGAATAAGACTTCAAATTATGAGAATAATTGCCTTAAAACCCATACTCCGAACTGTGGCCCGGAAGGCACTACCTTATCTTGCTACTGCTCACCCCCTAACCTCATCTCAAGCCACTCCCCCTCTCATCCCTGGGCTGAAGCCACACCGTCCCTTCTCCATCCTCTGAACATACAATGGCTTTTCTGTCTGGAGGCCTTGCATATGCAGTTCCCTTTGCCTCCTAAGTCTTTGCCAGGCTGTTTTTTTTTTTTTTTTCTTACCTTTCAGGTATTTTTAAATGTCACCCAATCTATTTCCGGGTTTATTTCCTTCATCATTTCATCACTTTATAAATTTTATGTTTAAGGCTTATCCCATGAGACCCAAATAGTATCTGCAGATTGGAAGAAACCCCCCCTCTTCCCCCCTTCAGCTATGTGGCCTTGTATAAGCCGTTTCCCAAAGCTAGATAAGCCCCAAAGATCAAGGGGCTGGGAGGAGAATCAGTGCTCAAAGCCAGCAAGCTCAGTTTATCACCACACATACCCCGCAGCACGGCCTTTCTGTTCACTCTTAGGCTACATCAGATGTTGGGCTGAACCTCCCCCACCCCTTGTCCTCCCCCCTCCTCGGTGGGGTGTGTGGTAGAGGATTTAAGCATCCAACAGTATCATTTCTACTGGCAGACACCGGACCGATTGTTAGGGCCACCTGCAGCTGCCCCTCCTTCCAGATTCCAAGACACTCCTGCCAGTGGGTTTTCTAGAAGTGGTCATCAAGGGCCCCAAATCATCCCCTCCCTCCTTCCCTCCCTCTATCTCTCCCTGTACCCTCCCATTATCCTCTAACCTTGGCTAAATATGGTGGGGAAAGACCTGAAACTGTAAAGACCCAGTCTATGGCAGATGTCCCCCCACCCCACCCCCCAATCGTGATCAAAAGGCTGGCCTCAGTTATACAGGAGCCGCCTGTGCCGTGCTAGCACCGTCCCCACCAGCCGCCAGAGTCTGAAAAGCGCACCTCTCCCTCCCCGGGGAGGACGGTCGTTCCTAAATACAGGAAAAGGAGGCTAGCCCTTGGTTTCAGCAAGGCCACGTAACGCCTGACCCGACCCCACCGCGACAGGGGCTGGACCTGGGATCTGCCAGGTCAGGTGACACCCGCGGCGGGCGGCCCAGCTGCAACCCCTCCGCTCGCAACGCGTCTCCTCCGCCCGTCCCCGTCCCTCCTGCGTTCTTCCTGCTTCTATTCCCTAGTCCCCGCCAAGGCGAAGGAAGTACTCAGCGGTCTCCTTCCTGAAGAAAGGGCCCGCCGGTTCCGGAAGCTTCTCCCAACTCCCAGGCAAAGTTCAGACAGCCGGCGGCGGGGGCGGACTCGGCCCAGCGCCCCCAAAGTCTCCCGGGAGAGCGCGGCCCCCCCGCGCGCGGGCAGCCTCCTGCCACCTAGCCCCCCGGCCGCCTCCCATCCTCTGCGCCCGGGAAGCCCCCTCCTCGCCGCCCCTGACCCTGAGGTTCCAGTCCCCAAAGCTCTCCCATCCCCTCGGCCAGCACGAGGGGAAGCTGCTGCCCGCCGCCCGGTCACCTTGGCCGTCACCGAGGGGCCTCGCTTGCGGACGCCTGACGCTCCCGCAGAAGGTACAAGAGCGCTGAGCCCCACGCAAAGCACGAGAGGTACCAGCAGCCGGGGACCCGGGCCCATCGTGAACGGTGGCAGCGGGGGCAGCGCCTCGGGCGCAACCGCAGGTTCCGGGACCGCTGGTGGGACTCTCGGCCGGCTGCGCCTGCGCGCTCCCGGTTCGGGGCGGGGGGGCGCGGGGGTGATGGGGATGGGGCAGTCGGGGCAGGCCCGGAACCTAGGGCGCCTCCTCCCAAGTTCAGCCCAGCGACCTGAGCTAGGGACTCGGAGAGGCGCGCCACGGAGGGCGCAGCCGGATCCAACCACCCAGAGGCTGCTCTGGGCGCCGGGATCCGGAGCGAGCCAGCGCTGCTCGGGTGCGGCGGGCTCGACCCGGACCCGGGAGCTGAGGGGTGCGCGCTGGGGTATCGCCAGGAACTTACAGCGTAGACGCGTATTAAACCTGGAAAGCCGAGGACTCTCCGGGCTCCGGGTCTTCCTGGCAACTTGCGCGCCGCAGGGCTGGGGACTCTGCGGACGGGTCCCGGTCTGTGACCGCAGATGCCCTTGGAGCAGCCTCCGCCGCGCCTGCCAGGTTCCAATGTTCCATCAGAGGCTTTAGCTAAGTTTTGGACGCCTCTCAGAACTCTGGGACCCCGGATGTTTAGACTCGATTACACATGATGAATGACCTCTCATTGAGATGATTCAAGTTGGGGATATAATTTTTACAAACTTAAGAATTATGTTTAGGAAAGTTATTTAATGACATGGGGAAATGCTCATATTTTTAAATGGAAAACTCAGTTTGCAAAATCACATAGAAATTCGGATGTCAACTGTGAAAATAAATGTATAAAGGCATTTTAAAAATGGAAAGAAATGTACCAAAACATTTACAGTAGCTATGGTGATGGAATAATGGATTTTTGTTTTCTTTGTAATTTTCTGATCTCCCAGATGTTCTACATTGAGCATGTAAGTATTTTATAATCAGGACAATGTTGTTTTAAAACTCAATGCTTTTTGCATTAGAACTTCAAAGAACTTTTTTATTTTAGTGTAATAGCTCCAAAATTAACTGCAAATTAATAATAGTATTCTCTTGGTTTTCTTAGGGGCTAGTGCCATGACTTTCGAGACAAGATTTTACTTGGGTAAGCAGATAGGATTCCTATATATAACTAAGTGTAGATCTCAAATTACCCTGGAACCTTCCAGTGTATACAAAGAGTAACCACCACTTTTGAGGGTTGGGCAGAACACTTCTGAACTATTTTGATGTTTCAGCCCAGTGAAGGATCTAATGGCTTTCCTTATCACCTCCACCCCACATAAAGAGGGAGTCCCCCTTTCGTAGCAAGCTAAGGGTATCAGAGGGCTTATGCCTGTATTTATTCCTTTTGATTCAGATCTAGTACAATGTCTGGTGTATAGTGATTTCTCAATAAATATTTGTTGAGTGAGTGAATGTGTCTACTTTCTTAAAATTTTATTGGGAAGATTAATACAAATAAAGAAAAGTGCACAAAATGTAAATGTAGAAATCAACGAATTATCACAAAGCAAATGCAGCTAGAACCCCACCCATCTAAAGAAATGAAATATTCACCAGCTCTCTAGAAACTCCTCTTGTACCCACTCCCAACTACTATCACTTTCTTCTCCCTAAATTAACCACAATCCTGACTTCTTCCAATATGGTTTAGTTTTGTTTTAACTTTGTGTGAATGGAATCTTATGTATTCTTTTGCTCAAATTTGTTTGTGAAATTCATCCACGTTTTTGGGTGTAGCTATTTTGGTTCATAGCACAAGCTAGGGGTCGATTTTTTTTTTCCATATGAATTCCACTTGTCTCAGCATAATTTATTGAAAAGTGTCTTCTTTACTTACTGCTCTGTAATGCTACTTCTGTCATGGAACAAGTGTCTCTACATGCATGCGTCTGTTTGTGGGCCCTCTTTTCTGTCCCATTGGTATATTTGTCTATCTTTGTGCCAATACCACATTGTCTTAATGAAAATAGCCTTATAGTAAGTCTTCATATTTAGTAGTACAAGTCTCAGCACTTTGTTCAACAGATTTTTGGCTATTCTTGACCCTTTCTGTGTTCATATAAACTTGAGAACCAGCTTGTCAGTTTCCATAAGCTGGGATTGTGATTGGAATTGCATGGCCTGTATACATCACTTTGGAAAGACTTGGCATGTTTGTAATATTGAGGCTTCCAGTTTATGAATGTGTCATAGTCCTCCATTTATTTAGATCTTCTTTAATTTCTCTCAGTAAGATTTCATAAGGTCTTACACATATTATGTTAGATTGATTTCAAGGTGTTTGGTTTTTGTTTTTGTTTTTTGCTATTATAAATTATATCTTTTTAAACACATATTTTCCTGTTTTTTGGTATTACATCATAGTAAAATAAATTTTGTTTATTAATCTTGAATAGACCAGTTTGTTAAACTTATTAATTCTAATATTTTATCTGTGAATTATTTAGGATTTTCTACAGAGACAACTATATTATTCATGAATAATGACAGTTTTACTTCTTCCTTTCTAATCTTTATACCTTTTATTTCTTTTTCTTGCCTTATTGCATGGCCAGGACCTTCAGTACAAAAAGAAGTGACAATAGGGTGAGTCCTTGTTTTCTGGATTCAATTTTGCCCCCAAAAGGGTACGTTGAAGTCCTAAACCCCAGTATCTATGAATGTGACCCTATTTCCAAATAGGGTTTTTTGCAGATGTAATCAAGTTAAGATGAGATAGTACTGGAGTAGGTTGGCCCTACTGCAATATGACTGGTGTCCTTGTAAAAAGAGGAGTGACAAAGACACACAGAGGAAGACACCATGTGAAGACCCTAGGAAACTAATAATAAACTTGTCCGTCCTAATGCCAGAAGGAAAGCTTTCAATATTTTATAATTAAGTCTGATAGTTGCTGAATGTTCTTTTGGGTGGGGATATTCTTTTTTGACTTAAGAAAATTCCTTTTTTGGTCCTAGGTTGTTAAGAGGTTTTATCATGAATTTAATCAACATCATGTATTGAAATCAATGAAAATAATCAGATGATATTCCCTTAATCTGTTAATGTGGTGAATTGCATTGATTTTTAAATCTTAACCTATCCTTGCTTTCTGGAATATGCCCAACATGTATTGACCTTTTTTATATTGCTGTATATATATATAAAACAAACTTAACAAGAACTGAAAAAAGACATTGCTTCTGAAATGAAGTTCAGGAAAAAAGAAAACAGTAAATAAATTGATTCTGGCTTTCCAGTTCAGACCAAGCAAATCACCAACATTCCATTTTTATGTTAATGGGTAAGTTTGTTATTCTTAAGTTCAGAATATTTGCATCTATATTCACAAATCAGACCAGTTTAAATATTTCTTTTTTGGAATTTCCTGTCAGTACTTTTTTTTTTAATCAGGGTTATTCTAGCACCTTAACATGAATCGGCAAATGGTAGGTGTTTTTTCTGTGCTCTGAAAAGACTTGTGAAAGATTGCCATTATTTCTTCCTTGAATGTTTCTTACAAGCCATCTGTGCCCAGAGTTTTCTTTATTGTAAAGTTTTAAATTATAGGTTTAATTTTTTAAATGGTTGAAGGATTATTTAAATTTTCTATTCTTCTGTCAGTTTTTACATGTATATTTTGAGGAATTTGCTTCATTTATATTTTAAAATTTACTTACATAAAGTTATTTAATGTATCTTTTTATAATTTTGTAGGTCTGCAGGACTTATAGTCAGGTCTTCTTTTTTCATTCCTGACATTGGCTATTTATTTTTCTTTTTTCTTCAACAGCTCCATCAATGGAGCTGATGATTATATGTTTGGTTTGATTTTATTTCATTAGTTTATGTTCTTAACTTTATTTCCTTCCTTCTCTTTCTTTGAGTTTAATTTCCTATTATTTTCTATGTCCTTGAAGTAGGTTCTTTTTTTTGCACTTAGCAGTATGCATTTATATTTCCTCCATGTCATTTAATGGCTTAGTAACTCATTTGTTTTTATTGCTGAATAACACTCCATGGTATGGTGTACCACTGTTTATCCATTCACCTACTGCTTCCAAGTTATGGAATTATGAAGTTGATTGCTTCCAAGTTATGGAATTATGAATAAAGATGCTATTAACTCTGTGTACAGGTTTTTGTATAGGTATAAGTTTTCAACTCCTTTGGATAAATACCTCTTAGAGTGATACCTGAATTGTATGGTAAGAGTATGTTTCATTTTGTAAGAAACTGCCAAACTGTCTTCCATAGTGGCTGTACCATTTTGCATTTCCACCAGCAATAAGTGAGTGTTCCCGTTCTTCCACATCCTTGTCAGCATTTGGTGTTGTCAGTGTTTTGGATTTTAGCCATTCTAATAGGTGTGTGTGTCAGGGGCAAGTATTTTAGCTCTCAGTGTTGTGTAAGCCAAATTCTTCTTTTTATTAATCCATGAATAACAACATTCCTGAGAAGAAAGAATCCTGAAAACTAAGACACAAGAACTTAGGTTATTTTTTTCAATTTATTTAAACTAAAAACAAAACCAAAAAAATAGATACCCATTTCTCCCATCCCTAACTGCCACCTCTGGCAGTCACCATCTGTTCTCTGTATGAGCTTAGTTGTTTTTTTTGTTTGTTTGCTTGCTTCTTTTTTTTTTTTAAGATACCACCTATAAGAGATCATATGGTACTTGTCTTTGTCTGACTTACTTTCCTCAATTCATCAATTTTTTTAGCCTTTCTTCTTTTATTGCTCTATGTGCAATTAAAATGATAAAATTCCCCATAAGAAGCACAACTTTAGATGCTTTCCACATCTAAAGTTTTGATATGTAGTATTTTCATTATCATTCTGTTAAAAATATTTTCTAATTTACACTTTAGAAAAAGGCCGTGTTACTTAGAAGTGTAGTACTTTATTTCCACAACATAACATTTTAAAAATCTTTTTGTTAGTGATTTCTAGCTTAGTTGTATTGTGGTGAGAAAATATACTTTTTATTATCTCATTCTTTTAAAACATATGGAGAGTTGGTTTATGACATTGGATCTGGTCTGTTTTTTGGGGGAAACTGTTTCCCGTGTATTAAGTGCATTCTGTCCTTGCTGGACTCAATATTCTATGTATTAGATCAAGTTTGTCAATCCTGCATTTCATATCGCTATCCTTATTGACTTTTTATCTGCGTGTTATAAGGGTTATAAAAGTTACTATAGGAGTGCATTAAAATCTCTCATTATGACTGCAGATAGTCTATTTCTCCTCATAGATCTGTAAATTTTTCTTTATGTGTTTTAAGGCAACTTTATTGAGTGCAAAAAAATCCAATATCATTTTTCAATAAATTGAATTTTTTTGTAATTATGAAGTGTTGCTGTTTACTTCTAGTAATGTTTTTTGCCTTAAAGTCTGATAGTGCTATAACTCACCATCTTTCTTTTGGCTACTGAATGCCTGGTTTATCTTTTCCTATGATTCTACTTTCAATCTATCTGTCCTTATAGTTTAATATATTTCTTGTAAATAGCATAAATTGTTTTTCTAATGAAGTTTGGTCATCTTTACCTTACGTAGAATAGGTAGCCTGTTTACACTTAATGTATTTACTTAATATGTTTGTATTTAAATCTAATGTCTTCATATTTTATTTCTATTGGTACCCTGTTTTATGTTCCTATTTCTCTCTCTTCTTGGCTTACTCTGAGCTGATGGAACAGATATTAGTATTCTGTATTCCTCCTCTACTAGTCTGACATTTACTCATCCTTTTAATACTGTTTCAGTAGTTTTACTAGAGATTACAACATGCAGTCTTGATTTTTCTAAGCCTAGTGTTACCTGTTAGTCTTACTCTCTTTCTGGATAATGTAAGCCCTCGGGACACTTTACTTCTATTTGCCTTCTCTGCAGTTGTATGCAGTTCTTCTCATGTATTGTATTCTTACCCCCACAACACATAAAAATCAGTATTGCCTAATAAAATCTTACACATTCAGATTGATCCGCACATTTACATTACCTTTGCTCTTCATTACTTCCTGTATATCTAACTTTATACACTGACCATTTTTCTCCTGCCTGAAGAACTCCATTTGGTATTTCCTGAAGTGCTAGTCTGCTGAGGAGAAGTTATTTTATTTTTATCTGGAAATGTCATTCCTGAAGGATATTTTTGTTCAGTATAAAATTACTTCCTTTCAGCAGTATGCATATGCCATTTCTTTTGACTTCTAGTTTCCATTATCTCTACTGAGAAATCTGCTCTTACTCCTTTGGAAGTAATCTATCTTTTCAAAATCTGAATGATTTTAATATTTTTCTCTCTATATTAGATTTTTAAAGCAGTTATACTAGAATTTGCTTAAGCGTAGATTTCTTTCTATTTATCCTGCTTGGGATTCATAAGGCTTCTTAATTCTGTGACTTGATGTCTCTTACCAGCTTTAGAAAACTCTCAGTCATTAACTATGCAAAAGTCACTTACAATCAGTGTTACTACAAAATACAGTTACTTTCATTTGTGTGCATTCTTTATGGTCTTTTTCACATGTTTCAAAAGCACTTGTGTGATATAATCTTAGTGTAAATTGTATAATTAAAATTACTGATAAAATGTAAGATTAATATAAAATGTATACATTATGTATTGCATGTATGTATTATAAAAAGGATTAGCCAGTCTGTTGGCAGTTATCTTTTGTAGTGTCAAAATAAGCAGTGGAGGTATATATTTATAGCTTGCCACTTTTGTTGTAGTTTTGATTCATCACAAAGAAAGAGTGCTTTCGAGTGTGAAATTTCACAATTATCTAACTTAAAGAGTGCTTACTAATGATTTATGAGTACCAGAGACTACAGTTTTATCATATTTAGGTTTTTTTCTAGTATATCATAAGGAAGTTTTACATTTCTGCTGCTTTTAACATAAATGTGGCTCTCAAAGCTACATTTCAGTGTCATTCAACCCTTTATGTTTTGTCCACTGTGTTAACTTTTTTCCTCATTTATAAATAATGCCTTAGTTGAGTCAAATATTACCTTCCCTCAAATTACAATGAAACTTTGCTAAATTAAATTCATGTTTAGCAAATAAATGCCTAAGGCTTTTGTTGATTATAGCATTTGAATGGTGAGTTTTTGCCTGGAAAATTTCTTTCAAGTGTTAAGATGAGGGTGCAGTCACCTTAGATCACAGAGAGGCACTGGGGTCTGGCTAGGACTCAGTATTGGAATGAAATTACTGGACCTCTCTCCATCTTTAATGTGCATAGCACGTTTTTTTCTAGAGCTACTTATTTACTCAAAGGTTCTCCCTTCGTGGACTGCCCATGCCAAACTTCAGTGAAAAAGTCTTAAAGGAGTTAAAAAGTAATCTTGCCTTTATTTGCTAACCAGGATGCCCCCATTCGCACCCTCCCAGACCTCCTTCGCCAACCAGAAGAGAAGCAGTAGCACTGACTTTTGTTGACACTTACGCACGCTAGGCACTGGGGTACAAAAACAAAGATTCGAAGATGCATGGTTCCTGCTCTCAAGGATCTTCAAAGGTAGGATGAGTATATGAAATGGGTTTAAACTATGTAAAGTGACTTTTCTTTCATGCCAATCAATGTCCCTGAGAGTATGAGGTGGAGATTCAACCCACTGAGAAAGACTGCAGAAGGGAAATCTCACCTTCATTGAGTTCCTACTATGTGCAAGACACTTGCTTACAATATCCCCTTTAACCCTGTGAGCTAGGGTTGTTAGGAACAGATAAAACTGAGGAATTGAAGTTCATCTGAAACTTTAATATGCCTGTTTCTATGAATTTCGAGTGTGAAATTTCACAATTATCTAACTTAAAGTCAGTGGTCAAAAATGGTTACTTTAGGGAACATAGAAGCATAGTTGAGTTTGAGTATGATGACTGGGAAGGGAGGAGAAGTGGAGAGCCAGTGAATATGGTTCTTGCAACTTAAAGTGAAATAGGAGGTTGATTGAACACTGATTATATTCCAAAAATTAGGGAAAATCTATTTACTTGAGAGAACTAAAGTTGAATGCTATGAAACCCTAATGATTCCTACTTCATCCTGCATTGACCTGAGTGCTAGAGGTGTCTACGTCGACAGGCAAGTCGACAGGCAACCTTTTAAAAAATTCTTTGGAGGCAATCTGTTATTTAATTGATCTGCATATTTATGTTCGCTCCTATTCACAGTTATTTACTATTCACCAAGGCTGCCAACTTTTACAGTTTGTTCCTAAACCTTTGCAGATAGATGTGTTTTATGTAACAGTTACGGAGTCCATTAACATGAAGCACTAAAGCACAAAAAAGAAATGAAAGAGATTTATAAGCATATGAAATGCCCTCACCAGAGACAGTTGAAATAATAAATCCAAAGTCAAAGGAACATTTGTGAAGTTACTACAAGCAGATTTATCTACTTCAATACATGTTTTGTGGGACTGAATCATACCATCTATTATGCTTAATTTAAAAGGTAAAATATACAAATTGACTCTCATTTATTGGTTTAACGATATCTCACTGTATTTAAGGAAACCTTACTATTGTAGAAGAGAGAAATCTCACTTTAAATACTTCTCTGTCATTTGCATTCTTGGTGATAGAACGTGCCTTAATGATTTTTCTTTAAAAATTGGAAATTTGGGAAAGCTTAAAATATTTGTATTTTTAAGTGACATTAAAAGACTTCCAGCACTACTGTTTCACAAAAATACCCAGTTATGAGCCCAAGTGCTGGTAGCAACAGTAGTCTAGAGGGCAACTTTTCCTTGGCTGCAACTTGAGATATAATTAGTATCTTCAGAAACAACATCATCCCCCCCACCAAAAAAAAAGTTGGCAAAGTAAAATGGTGGCATCTATTTCCTCGTTAAAACATCAGATTGACAAAGTCCATGTACTACTCTGTTTCAAAAAGTTCCAGCTCTTTTAAACACTGGCATTCTTATCATTTTGTGCGTTCAGTGCTGGCCACTGGCTAACAGTGTCTGCATGGATTTCTCCTTGAATATCTTTCTTCCATCAACTGATAAGCCAGTCTCTCCTAGGATTTCTGGTGAAGAGCACTGCTCAAGAAAGAAAGCTGGTAGTACATATTTGAAATTGTTGCAGACAACGTTCCTTCTCTTCTTGTTCAGTTTGTTTGTTTCTATTTGAAGGTAAGTCTAAAGGCTACTTACTGAGCTTTCAGGTTGAGATGGCCCCGGCACCAGAGTGGGAGTTTAATATGCTTTCCTTGGAGAAGAAAGACACTGACATTGTAAATCTAGCCTGTATTTGCTGTCGTAGGGCTAATCCCTGGCCATAAAATTAGAGTCAAATATAAAATAAACGGCAAGCCACTGTTTTCACATCAATCTATACAAACAAGCTAATGTATTATTTTAGGAGTGAAAACAAAATTCTTAATTGCTCCTTAAACATGTGGTAAAATTCCTGTATGTACAAATTTATTTTTACAATAAAAATGTTAAAATTCAAGAAAAGAGAAGGAAAAAATCATCAAAGTCCTAATCTCCCCAAATAAATACCTTTAATGCTTTGTTGTTTTTCCTTTCAGTCTTTTGGTTATTCTGCTCATCCAACTTTACATTTTATTTTTTCATTGAGTTCAATTAATACAATGGTCTCTGGGATGTCTTTTATGATGATCTGTAAGTTATGAGTTTAAAACACGTTTTTGGAAGACATAAGATGGTTTACAGAAATGAAAAACTGTTAAGTATTGTCTCTCCTGCCACAGCAAAATTGTTCAAAAGAAAAGATTTTTGAATCTTGTAACCACGGCACAGTCATTTTCAAAAGTAGCAACTGAAAATCGAATTTGAAAAGGAAGTGGGAAGAAGGAAAAAGAATCCCCAGCCCAGGCAAGCACAGGTGTGGAGAGTCGCGCACTTCTCAGGTAAGCCCTGCACGCTCACCTGCTCTCCGGATGATACCAGCTCCTTGCAAACCTCAGCGCTCCCTCTGTGCTGCTGCCACCGACCAGGCCCAGCTTTAATCCAGCGCCTCTCAACTGGACAGATAAGAATGGTGATGGCTGGGGAAGGGAAACAACTCCGTGCAGGGCTGGCTCTGTCACCAGCAACCTGAAGGGGAGCGGCCCCTCAGGGCTGCCAGGAGGGCACTTCCCCGCAGGGGTGGCCACACTCAGTCTGTTCTCAAGCATAAGCCAGGTGAAAGTTTTGAAATAAGGGAGAAGGGAGGATTTTTACCTCTCTTTCTACGAAGGGCCCATCATAAACTGATTTGAATGATCTGAAAAGCCCCTAAGATTTCCATTCAGTGAGGGAGCATGCCAGAGACACTTGAAAACTATGACGTTTTCAGTAACAGGAGCCAATAGAGTCCTTTGAGGCTTAATGTAGGTCCTGGAATTCTAGACTCTTGTGGCTTGGTGGGGCTTTTTGAAGGTAATATTTCTGTTATGAGTGGATGACTTTTAAACTACAATTTAAAAAAACTGAGGAGCTTATTCATTTCATTATGAAGTGGTTACTGAAAAGTCCTGCCTTCAACTACAGTAGTGCAAAAATCGTTTTTCAATTTTTCTGAATTCCAAGAAAAACAGCGGGAAATTATTAATCACAATGATGGTTGTGTTTGCCTTGTTAAGAAGATTGGTATTGAACTTGGAATTTCTGTATCATCACTGAATCCTTAATTATTGTGTCAGTTCTGAATTTACCTCCTGTGTGTGATGGATTGTTTAGTGACAACAGATACTGTCCCCCTGCCCCTCCCCCATGCCCACATCCCAGGAGGCACTCCCTGTTTTAGTGTGACTTTGGGGCTCATCTCATCCAGAGGTAGTGTCCATTTCTCCACTCCCTTGAATTTGGACTGGCCTTGTTTGCTTTGACCAATAGAATGTGGTGAAAGTGAGGTGGTTTGAGTTCCTACATGGCCTTGCAGTGCTGCCCGCACTTTCCAGAGCACTGGGAGAGATGGGTCTCTCTCAACCCGAGGCAATGAATCTAGCCTACAGGAGACTGAGAGACCAATGGAGCAGAATTAGGCAACCACAGCCAGTACCAACTACCAGACACATGAGGGAGGCCAACTTAGACTGCCCGCCCAGCTAACCAGCTAGCTGCATGCAGCTGTGTGGGTGAACAAAAACAAGACCAGCAGAGGAACTGCCCAGCCAACTCACAGAAGAATGAGAGATAATAAGTTGTTGTTTGAAGGCACTAAGTTTTGGGGGTGATTTGTTATGCAGTAATAGATAACTGATACAACCCATCAAACCTTTTAATCTGCAATTATGATATAGGAGCTCATTTGCTTAAGGGAATCCTTTGTAATTCCTCTGCAATTTTCTGTTGTTCCTCAGGTAGAGAGACAGGCTCCCTGTGTAAGGAAAGCTATTTACTTTCTTCCTCTTCTTCTTTTTTTTTTTTTTACTATTTTAAAAATTGAAGTATAGTTCATTTACAATGTTGTTTTAGTTTCAGGTGTACAGCAAAGTGATTCAGATATATGTATATATATTATTTTTCAGATTCTTTTCCATTATACGTTATTATAAGATATTGGATATAGTTCCCTGTACTATACAGTAGGTCCTTGTTGTTTATCATTTTATATATAGTAGTGTGTAAGTCCAAACTCCTAATTTGTCCTTCTTAATAAAAGAATACTCCAATCTTCCAAGGTTAGTAATAGAGAGAGAATGTCATGTAGGAAGGGCTACTCCTCCCCTTCTCTCTCATCACTGTCACCACCTTAGCATGGATACAGACCCATTGCCAGGGAAAGCTGGACCTACACACACACACAAACACACACACATGCACACACACATACACATGCACGACACACATATATACATATATAAAACCCAAGGTCACAGAGCTAATGAGGGTGGATCTTGCATTCAGGCCCAGCAGACTGGCTCCGGAGTCTGTACTGTTAACAACTGTACTCCACTGTCACAGAGAGTCATGTATGGTGTCTCCTAGATGTGGCTATCTTAGGAGCCCCTTAGGTACCAAACCATTCTAGCAGATTCCCTGCTGCATTAACTCCTTATCTATCTCCCAGCCTGCCTCCCTGGCCAGACACTGTTTTCCCTCCACCATCCAGGAACATCCTCCTGTCTAGACTCCCAGAACCCAGGCCTAAAGGTGGGAACTCCTTCATCCCAGATGAGTAATGTGGGGAGTTCCCATTCCCTTTAGGGTGGGGTGGATATTGCAGATGCCTCACTCAACACCCTTTCTAACTTCCCTCTAGTGTTCCTTCTTGTTCTGGGAGGCTGGAATGCTAAAACTACATTCCCCAAGACTCCCTTGTAGGTAGTCTCAGCATGTGACCTGTCTTTCACCAAGAAGACACACTGCTTAGGATTAGGAGACAGAGATGACCAGTGTGAGTAATGGCTCTGCAAAGAGAGATCAAATCTGACAAGTGTCATGAGTGAGGCACCTGGACTTCCTGGTTCAGCTTTGCTGGCGGTTTTGGAATCCATCCCTGGTGTCCAGGGTGTGGCAAATGGCAGTGGCAGGGAAGTTTCACGAACAGTCCAGTGCAGTGATTGGCCATTTCTCGCGGTTGCTTTGGCACTCGCTAACAACCAAGCCCAGTTCTCTAGCCTCTCCAGAAATTCCATAAAATACCTAATACCCGGTTCAAATAGCAAATGTTGGGTCAGGGCTAGGCTGAACCAGCAACAAAAAGTCGACCCACAGAGACCTCAGGTCTTACCAAAAATGAGGGAAAGAATCCACATCTGGAGAGCAAGATCAAGTTGGTTGAAGAAGAAAAGAAGCCAGGATACCAGGTCCAAATCGAGCTATCGAGACAGCATTTAACTGAGTCAGGAACCCTGGCCTCCTACCACAGGCTTGCCATATACTCATTTTAGTGGCACAATATATAGGACATGTCTTAAATATAATCGGTGACCTTTTCCCCCTGCGGCATGAGGAAATGAGGAATGATATCTCCTACCCAGATATCAGAGAGGTTTTTAGAGATTATTCTTTGGATTTCTCACCTTAAGAATGAAATAACTTTCACTCTGAATAAGCTAACGTCAGATCAAGAATTCATTTTGGTTTAAGATATAAAATGAGTCAAAGGTAATTTGTTTCAGTCAGCCAGTATATCATTAAAAAATGTTTCCATTCCATGTGTTACTTTATAAGTAAGATAAAGTAGAGCCAATGGGAAGAAACAAAAGCAAACCAAAGTTAAGTTATTGCTTCTGATGAGGTAAACCCTGTCCAGAGGAATTGTCAAGGACCAGCTTTTCTCTGATTGACAGGTGGGGGTGGGGTTTTGGGAGGGGAGGGAACCTTATGGGGTGAAGGAGTGTACTGCTGCAAAACACAGCTTGTTTGTCTAGGTGTAGCACTGAACCACAGCTCAATCCCCATGGCATCCACCTTGGGAGAAGCCCAGGCACTTGACCAGCAGTGAGGGATCTTTTTACATCATGCCTGGCATTGGCTGCATCTCCCTGAAGGGAGAATGCCCAGACTTTGAGAATGTCATTCCTTAGGGCTTCCCCTTTACCCTCTTTGCCCATAACAGTGCAACAAATATGCTTTAAAACAACAATATATTTGACTGAAGATTTTTCATAAACTCTTTCCTCTTGCCCAAATTCTTCTAGCTAATTCTGAGATGCCATTTGCAATGCCCAGTGGCCCAGGTATCTGACACTGACTCTTTTAACAGGTCTCTTTGTGAAACTTAGAGGGGGGAGACCTAAGAGGAAGTGCAGGGTGTTACAGATGACAGTCGTTTGGCACTTTCCACATTTTAATTCCTACTTCTTTAATGAACAGGCACTGAAAAAGTCATTGCTTTGAGGGACCATCTTCTTTCAGTTGTTCACACGAGGAGCCATACATGTTAACTGCATGACTGTAGATTGCAGTGGCTTTCAGCTGTCCTACAGAAATCTACAGATTAATGTGCATCTAGAATATTATAATATAGACTTTGATTGTTTATGTAAAATATAAAAGGGGACTGATCAGGTTTTGTTTATATCAAACACTCAATAAAATGTCATTGATTGATTATTTTCAACTTTTATTACTACATATATCAGTGTCAGGGTTTTTTCCTGGAACCGTCTCTCCCGTTATTTGTTTGGTTGCCCTTTAAGGGGGATTTAGTCTACATTTATCCTTTTTCCACCTAGTCGTTTCTATTTTCTCTGTTGGAAGTTGAAACGTATAATATCACGTACAGTAAATTAAAGTTTTTCTGTTCTCTCCTCCTTTTTTAAACATTCCTTCCCTTTAAAATTTGGTGCCTCTGGTTATTACCTCATGGTTTTATCTGATATGGCTACTTTAGCTGATTAGAGTGGTTATTTATATTAAAAGTATCATAGTTATCTTTATCATATAATCTTGAATTATATACTTTACAAAATTTGTGCAATGTTTTTAATGGAGTAGAAAAAAATCACAATAGAGCTTCCTAGATGATATAACAGATTGAACACATTTGCTTAATTTTGCTCCCTCCTGAAACCCTGTGAAAACTACAGTAAAGTGATTTAAAATAAAAGACAAACTCATCAGGGCCAGGTGGATGCAACAGGAGATAACAACAACAATTTTGCAAATTGGAAAGCAGATGTACAGCAGGCATCTTTAAAAATGCAGGAAACTAAATTCTAAACCTGGACTGGAGAAAGTGGAGAACCAACCTGATTTCTATGCACAGTCGGTCCTCAGAAGGCAGTGCAGGGACTTCTGGAAGAGCCAGCCCCCTCCCAGCCCCGCAGTGCACTGGAGGTTTCTTCCCTGCAGAGAGGAAACTGAGGCTATCTGGATTGGCGGGTGCCAGGCAGTGCTAAGGGCAGGGCTACCATATCAAAACAGGGAAATTAAGCAAATGTTTGTGCTCTGAATGATGATTCAGCTTTTTTTCATATTTAACTCTCAGAATACAGGAAGCCAGATGTTGACCTTCTAGGCAGGAGAAAGAGAAAAGTATTCCAGCTGGAAACTGCCCAGCCCTAGGGGAAAGACCTAAACCTACTGACATCCAAAGTTCTCTAACAAACAACCTCAGCCAGATCATTTTACAGTGAAGTGCAATATGGATAAGCCCAAACCAAACATCTCAAAACTTCCAATCAGGTTCCCCATATTAAACATAAGTAGACAGTCAAGGATTGCCAGATATCTGCGGGATGTCATGAACCTTGAAGGTAGAAGCTAAAATGAACCAACAGGGAAAAAGGCAATTTGGAGAAATCGGAAGCAGTGCAGAGAAAAGAAAACAACAAAACAAAACACTAAAAAGATCATTAATATCCTCAGAGAGTTAAGAAGATACTGCATTTAGGAAACAAATGCTATTAGGCAAAAACAAACAAACAAACAAACCAAAACCCCTGAAAACCCAAGCACTTTTAAAGAACAAAAACCAGTTTTTAGCAATTAAAAGCATAATAGCAGAAATGGTATTAGGGTTGGAATTAGAAATATTGAAGAGAAAGTTGAATAAATTTTCTGGAAAATAAAGAAAAAAAGACAAAGAAGGGGAAGAAAGCATCAAAAAAAGTTCAAAAAAATTTCCCAGAATTGAAGAACATGAATCTTGACTTAATGGGCCCACTAGATGTCCAGCATCACAAATCACAGTGCTCCACATCAAAGGACGTCATGCAAAAATTTCAAAATAGGAGTAAGATTCTACAAGTTTCAAAAAAGGAAAAACAAGTCGTGTGCAAAGGATCAGGGATCAGAATTATTTCAGACTTCTCACCTGCATCACTGGAAGCTAAAAGACAATGGAGGAATGACTCCAAACTGCAGGAAAATTATTTCCAGCCTGGAATGCATTGTCAGCCAAAATATCAACCAAGTGTAGAATAAAGACATTTTCAGACATGAAAGTTCTAAAGAATTTTACCTCCCATGCACTGTTTCTCAGGAAGCTCCTGGAGACTGTGTTCCACCAAAGCAAGGGAGTAAATAAGCCAAGAAAGAGGAAGACATGGTACACAGTGCTCGGAGCTGGATCACGGGAGCTGGTAGACGGGAGTCCTCAGGATAAATGGAAACAGGAGGACACCTGCACACCAGGTGAGTAGTGAAAACAGTCCTGACTGGAGCAGCGTGACTCAAGAAGTAGAAGTGGTCCTTTATGCTTTCCTTTTTTCCTCATGAGCCTGTTAGAGGCTCTGTCGCATCAAGACAAGGGAGTACATCAAGCATGAGACCAGGAGACCCGGAATCTAGACTTGGAGATCGGCAAAGGCAGGTCAAGGATGACAGCCAAGGGAGAGTGGAGAGTTCCAGGAGGGAGGTCTAAAGACAAAAACCAAAACCAAATCTATAGATAGATAGATAGATTATAGCTATAACTATGTCAGTAAAATGTTTTAAAAGGCTTTTGGAAGATGTCGAAGGAATGAATAAGAAACTAAGCAAAGAAAGTAAGCAAATGAAAAATAAAGGCAATTATTAATTTCAGGAAAAACAAAGATTATACAACGTTGAATATATTTAAACAAAAAGTGTACTATAATGACACAGAGTGGATGTGAGCTGTGAAACAGTTGGATGGTGGTGTAAGAAAACTAAACCCTCAACAACCGTAAGAGAAAGTCAGGTGATGATGTCTAAAACAAGGGAAGCAAAGATAGCATAATTTTATATTTAGTATTGCTACATAGTATTTAGGAGTGAAGTGTCATGATGCTTCCAACTTTTTAAATAATTTATCTAAAGTGTATGTATAGTTTTATATGTATATATTTATTTGACATTTTTTTCATAATGAAAAATTAGGGATAAAAGTCTATGATATAGAAAATGACGATGTATAAACACTGGAAGCAACAGATCAGAGAGGAGCTCCCGGAATACGGAGACTAGGGCTGTGGTGAGAGGCAGGTCAGGGGCTGGTGTTTTTTGGTGAGAAGGCGTTTATTTGTTACTTTTTGACACTCTAAGCTATGAGCCTGCCTCACTTAGAAAAAATTTAAAATTTGTTTAAAAAGGAAAGGAAAAAAGGACTCACAGTCCAATTACATTCTACCCCTACTAGTTTCATAACCATGGGCAAGTCCTTATCCATAGAAGACCGTGGGGTTCTGAACTATTATATGAAAAAAGTTCAACTACACCCTCTACTTCAAGTCAAAACTGCTGATTCTTTTATCAGACACAAGCTTATTTGTTTATTTAAACTTTGTCTTTCTTCATTACTTTAAATTTTTTACGTCTAAAACTTTTTCCAGATTATCAAATTTTGTTGAATAGAAAAATAATTCTTAATAAACATTACAAAAAGGATTTAGCTGTTTGTCACAAAAATGTGCACTTAGACTTGAGTTTATCGTCTTCACTGTCAACAAGAAACCTGGTCTTCCTAGATTCCTGGTCTCTGACATGGAAAAAAATATGGAGCATGTGTAACAAAAATAGCTCAAATGTAGAATCACTTGGGGAATAATTTGGACTTACATAGTTAAACGAAAAATCTCCAAAGTCATATTTGCCAGAATTACATCCAAGAACAACGTTTTATTTAGCAACTAACTGAGATGAATAGCAGCTTCAGTAGCTCTAAGCAAAGGCGCTATTCATCAAATTTAAGGACACAGGCAAAGGAAATTGATTCATTTCTGGACCTGATTGAGTTTCCACAGTTAGATGCATTGGAGGGAGACAGGGCCTGAATGCTTCAATTCTGTGGTCATTGCCTGCATGTAATCTGGTCTGGAACACCCCACCCTTGTGTCCTCAAGTCCAACCAGGCTCCCCCCATGGAAGAGGCTCTTATCTCCATGCCACTTTTAGAATAATCAATGAGATCTTTAATAAATATCTGAGATCTTTCAACGGAAGTACAGCTTTCTCTCAGGAGATGCCGGTGTGCCTGAAACAGCAGAAGCATGAAATATTGGAATACCTTGTGAAAGGGAGGGCCTTGCGCTTAGTCGGTGCTCTATCAATGCTTATTAAATCAATTGAAGGTCTCATGTTAAACTTATTATGTTTGACACAGTTGTAAGACTTATTTTCACCTCCTCCCTGTCATCCTGAGAGTCTGCTTGGGAGCCAGAAGAGCTTACTGCTGTGGCATGTTATCACTGCCACTTCCATAGTTCTTTTGAGTATTTGAGTCATATTGGCTCAGTGTCTCAGCTCACATCTGGAGGGTAAAGCTCTGTGGAGGGAGGCACCACATCTGTCACCTTCACCCTCACAAGGCACATGGGAGGCGCTTGGAAATACTTGGTAGAGGAGCAGGCTTGGTTCTGCTTTTTCTATTTTCACCACCTAGGAGGTTTGTTTGATGTCAGAATGCTAGGTTCCTTAGTTAACACATTAACTTGGGTTTGTAAGCTTTGCCCTTGGAGTGAAAAGACCTGGGTTTGAGCCCCAATTTGGCCTATTAACTGTGGGACCTCAGACAGTTAAACTCTCTGAGCTTCTGTGTCTTAATCTCTGTAAAGGAGGTGATAATAACACCTTCTTCACAAGATTTTGGTGAGAGTTAAATGAAATTATATATACATGTATATGTATATAAAAATGTATATGTATGTAAAATCTAGTACAGCATAAGTACACAAGAATGTTAAATCTCTTCTGTGCACGGATCAAGCTACTGATGTGTAGTGTAGAACTCCTTGGAAGTAGTAATAAGGGGCTGCAAACTATTTGTGATAGTTCAAAAAGGCTAAGGATTGTTATATTTACTTATTATAATAGCAATGAAAATGTTAAGCTTTTTGGGTATCAACTTGCTGACTCATGCTAGTCAGCGATGTCTCTTGGTACATACATGTCTCAGCTTAATTTAAAATGGGAAAATGAACTATTCAGGTATGTAACTGAGTATAAAAACTCAAAATATGGTTATGGTTATGGTATGGTATGGTTACTTGCAACTACAATGGAAGTTACTCAGAAGCATGTGTTGGTTACTTGGTTACTCAGAAGCATGTGTTTTGGAGCTGGCCCTCAACTCAAGAATTTATGATGAGCTTACAGAATTTGGGGAGCTGAAGTGTTTGCTGCTGGGCACTCCAAGTGTGTTTAGCAATAAAACTAAACCAGTTTCACCACAATAAGAACACACGTGCTGGCTAGACTGAGCTGTTGTAACTTTTCTTGAAACTCATAACAACTACATATGTATAGTTCATGTGAGAGGATTTTATTGCAAATTACTAAATAGCGGATAATGAATAATTTTACCACAGGCTTTTATTACTAGATGGCCAGAATCTCACATTGGCATGAAATGACTATGGCATTCTAAAGCAAAATAGAGTTATATTTATATAGTCCAGATTATTTGTGAAATCCTATAAACTCTCAACTCTCTTGTATTTTATCCTTTAAAATGTTTCAAGAAATTATCAGCTAGTATACTTTGGGGAGATAGTGTAGAGATATAAAATCAGAGAAAAGAGACTATTTACTAGCATCATAAATATGTTATAAAAATCCTAATGATTTCATCATACTTCCTTTGTTTATTACCACATTCTTACCAAATTCCTATGGGACTGCTGATGGTATGAGAGAAAGAAAGAAAAAGAGAGGAAGAGATCTTTTGATCTTTGGGTAGTATTTCCTAACTCCTTTAGCATGCGGATGATTTTATGTTATTTTGTGTTGTTAAGTCAAATTTCCCATTTTCCTTATCTGAACTAGACTGAAGCCAGATTGAAATTTGGGAGGGTATTTTTTACTAAGAGGGAAATTAAACGTTAAGCCATTGCAACCATAAATCCTGTTTACGTTTCCTTAAACTAAAGATGTTTTTACTCCTCCAATCCATATTTTTATCATTACTCTGTTGAATATATTGTGAAAATCTGCTCCACAGAAGATAGATATACCACAGGTAACCATGTATCATTTGTGCCTGTTGGGCATTTAAAATACTCACATTTCTGTCACCTGTCCATAAAGAATTTGTGAGATGTATTTTATCTTCCTCTCCGTGGGTCAATTATCTAATGAGACTTGATACCCTAAATAAAATTTTAAGATGTTGCCTACTTATTTGGATAAGAATTATCTATTTTAATTCTTTGCTTGCAAAATGTGAAATAATTAAAAATAGAACTTTGTGAGTACATTTATGGCAACTTGGATCTTACAAAAGTATGAAAGGAAGCTTTCAGTTTTCTTACTGAGTGTACATTTTAAGGACTGTTACCTCAATAGCAATTATGGCTAACATTTTATCACTGTTACATGATATAAATATGTAATAAACAATATCTGACATTGTTTCTACAATAACCCTGTGAAATAGATGGTACAAATATTATCAGCCTTATTTTACAGATAAATAAGCCTCAGGAAACTGAGGCAAGAGGGATTTTAAGTTACTTGCCCATAGTGAAATGGCTAATAAGTACTAAAATCAGGACTCAATCTCTGGTCCTCTTCCTCCTAGTTCTGTATTTCTTTTTCCCTTTTTAAAAAAATGAGGTGAAATTCACATAACATGAAATTAACTATTTTAATGTATGTGATTAAATAACATTTAGTCCATTCACAATACTGTGCAATTATTACCTCTTTCTAGTTTCAAAACATTTTCATCACCCCTAAAGGAAACTCTGTACCCATTAAGCTGGCAACCACCAGCCCCTGGCAACCACTAATATGGTTTCTGTCTCTATGGATTTACCTAAACTGGGTATTTCATATAAATGAAATCATATAATATGTGACCTTTTGTGTCTAGCTTCTTTCACTTAGTATAATGTTTTTGAGGTTCATCCACATTGTACTTCATTCCTTTTTATGGATGAGTAATAGTCCATGTTTTGAATGCACTACAATTTCTTTACTCATTGATGGGTGTTTGTTTGAATTGTTTCCACTTTTTGGTTTTTGTTAACAGTGGTGCTGAGAACATTTGGACATCTGTTCAAATAATGCTAATTATTGTTAATGACTATTTGGATTGTTTCCATTTTGGGGCCATTATGAATAATGCTGCTATGAACATTCATGTTCAGGTTTTTGTGTGAGCATATGTTTGAATTCTCTTGTGTACATACCTAGGAGTGGAAATGCTGGGTCATATGATAATTCTATATTCAACTTTTTGAGGAACTGCCAAACTGTGTTCCACAGCAGCTGTACCATTTTATATTCCCACCAGAAATGTATGAAGGTTCTAATTTATCCACATCCTCGCTGACACTTTTTATTTTCTGTTTTAGTTTTTTTTTTAAATAATAGCCATCCTAGTGAGTGTGAAGTGGTATCTCATTGTAGTTCCGACTTGCATTTCCCTAATGACTAATAATGTTGAACATCTTTTCATATGCTTATTGGCCCTTTACATATCTTCTTTGGAGAAATTTGTTGAGTCCTTTGCCCATTTTTTTTTTTTTTTTTTTTTTTTAATTTATGGCTGCATTGGGTCTTCGTTTCTGTGCGAGGGCTTTCTCTTGTTGCGGCAAGTGGGGGCCACTCTTCATCGCGGTGCGCGGGCCTCTCACTATCGTGGCCTCTCTTGCTGTGGAGCACAGGCTCCAGACGCGCAGGCTCAGTAGTTGTGGCTCACGGGCCTAGTTGCTCCGCGGCATGTGGGATCTTCCCAGACCAGGGCTCGAACCCGTGTCCCCTGCATTGGCAGGCAGATTCTCAACCACTGCGCCACCAGGGAAGCCCGCCCATTTTTAATTTGGGTTGCTTCTGTATTTAAAAATAATAATAAATCATTCTTTTCCCCAAAAAATTCCACTTTTACTCCCTTGGAAAATTTACCTTCCTGCTCCATTAGTGTGTCCTTACGCAGGGAAAAAATAGTTAACGCGTTCTTGAGATATTTTCCTGTGTGTGTATGTGATCGGGGTCATTCCTTCCTATGAATAAGATATGAAGTTCTCCACAGGTGATGGAGTTGATAACCTAACATGAAGACTGAGACCATCCATTTGTCAGTCACCATGGTGCTGTCCTCAGACTGGGGTGCCCTTCAGAGGGTGAACCAGGGTGGATGGCAGACTTGGGAACATGGGCTTCTATTTAACTTGGATCAGGAAGAGGAGAAGTTGCCTGGCTTGCTGCCCTGTGTCAGGGGATAATGGGGCGCCCGCTCTGGAGTGAAAGGTCAGGATGGGGTGGCAGTGGGGGTGAAGGGAGAAAGCCAGACATTCTTCATATGTGGCTGGACCTCTTGGCTGCTACAAGGGTATTTTCACGGTCAGACAGTTGCCCGAGGGAGTCATGATACTTTTTATGCTGTTTGCATTTTGTGTGCTTTTTTGTCTGTCTTGGTACTGAGTGCAGCTCTTTGTAGAAGTGCCAGCCTGTCTCAGGTGTGCTAAGGAGAACATGGGCAGAGGCTCTGGGCAGATTTGGGCCAATGTTTTGAAGGGGAAGCAGCTCAAAGAGCCAAGTGAGGTGGTGACTGCAGTAGAAATAAGGGCGAGAAGACACCAGAGGGAGGGAGAGGCTTGGGAGCCAGACTTCTGGCAGGTTTTCTCTGGGGCCCCTCCCTGACACTCCTCAGTGTTTACCCCTCGCAGGAGCCTCGGTTCTTCTGCAAATATGACTGGATAATACTTTGAGATATTAATTTACAGACTTTTCTCATATTTCCCCCTTTTACCTCCCCCCCCTTTTAATCAAATGGTTGACTCTGCTCCCTAATCTCAGGAGAAGGAGGTGACTGGCCAAAAAAGCAGACACACACTATAAGTTACTTTTTGTATGTGCTCTGAAAGCCCGAATAGTTAGGGGAGCATAGGAGATTCTGGGTTTGAACAAAATGGTTGGGTGAGGGAGGGGCTTTCCTTTTACCCCCGAACTTGAAGAAAGATCCTCCTGGGCTGGCGTGGGGATGAGGAGAGCTAGGGTGGGTACATGGGCACGAACACAGAGAGGAGTATGGGTCCCAGAGCAGAGGGGCCCATCCCCTGCTTTCCAGGAGAGCCTGGGAGGCCCCAAGGAGGGAACAATCATGTTGGATGTGCTAGGTTGAATAACGGCCCCCCCAAATGTCCACATTCTAATCCCAGTACCTGTGAATATGTTACCTTACATAGCAAAAAGGGACATTGCAGGTAAGATTAAGTTAAGGACCTTGAGATGGGGAAAATTATCCTGGTGGGTGCAATGTAATCACAAGATCCTTACGAGAGGGAGGCAGGTGAGCAGAATCAGTGAAGATGTTGTGATGATCTTGCACTGCCGGCTTTGAAGATGGAGGTAAAGGCTGCAAGTCGAGGAGTGCCCACGGCCTCCAGAGGTTGGCAAAAGCGAGAAAACGGATTCTCCCCTAGAGCTTCTAGGAAGAACCAACCCTGCTGACACCTTGATTTTGCTCATCAGACCCATTTCGGACTTCTGACCTCCAGAACTGTAAGGTAATACTTTCTCATTGTTTTAAGCCAGAGTTTGCGGTCATTTGTTGCAGCAGCACTTGGGAACTAACAGTGGGGGTGGAGGCAGGGATGACGGAAGGCCATGCCCTGCATCTCCTGCACCCCAAGTGGGCCCAGCAACAGCAGGACACCGGCAAGAGAGGTTAAAGAGCCACATGCAGGCGCAAGAAAAGCCCCAGCTGACTGTGTGGCCCCGGTGGGCTCCCAACCCCGTGCCCTGGCATGACAGGAGCACCCCAGAACTTCCTGTTGTAGTCCTAGGGAAGGCTGGAAGCTCCCCCCAAGTGACATTAACTTTCTGTCACCCAGCCTAAGTGAGCACTTAAAATATAAATAAAGGAAGTGAGTATCCTTGCCCTGAGCTTGGTAGCTGAAATTCCTACTCTCTATGTAAGGTTCGTTTTCACAACCCAATGAGGTAAGTATGCCTCATTATCAATTTAATTTGCTCCTGAAAATGTGCCAGATAGAGGAATTTTGGAATGAGCGAGACTATATTTTATTTTCTTAAATCTAAAAAAGTAATGAATTCCAGGCTTACCCAAAAAATGCAATTAGTTTGCTCCTAATATCACAGAACATCTTAAACGTCTAGATAACAATCCATCAAGGATTTCTGCCTCATATAAAGCCTAAAGAACACCAATCATCTAATTATTAAACACATCAGTGGGTGTTTTGTGTTTGATACAAAATACTGTCCAGTATTACATACCGACTATATTTTCATTCTACACTGAAATGAACTACAATGAAAATAAACAATACACATATATGTTAAAGATACAAAATGAATGCAAATATCACAAAATGCAACCCTCTAGGCAAAAGGCTGAGATTATGACTGTGGCTCAGGTGTACAACTTAACTTTTTCTCCATGAGAATTCCTCAAAACTTGGGTGATCATATAATTCAGGGTCAAGTTTTTGTGAGTAAAAGAAGAACTGTTAATAACTATGTTGGGTTAATAGCTGAAACTGGAACTATCTGGAACTATCAAGTGAGATATATAGTCATTCTACTTAAAGCAGTTTTGCAATTTGGAGAGTGAATTTTGCAAGCTTTATGGGAAATATTTGGATAGTAAGAGTTCAATGTTTTCTTAGGCCTGTTTTTCAGACAAGAGAAACTAGTACTCAAAGACTGTAAGCACTTGCCCAAAGTGCCACAGTAATTTCACCCATTGTGTAGGAATTCAAACCCAGGTCTGTATGCTTCACACTGTGGTTTTTGTGAGTGGGTTCAAAGACTTTAGACTTGGACCTCTTTTCTGAGACCCCAGAGAACTTGTTCCACCCCCAAAACAGGCATGGAGGGCCCAGGGAACTCCTCCTTCCCATCCCCTAACTCACAACCTCTGGTGCGGGCAGGAGCCACTTGGAATGGTCCTTCATCTTAAGTGCCTGGGTCTACTTCAGGGGCTTCCCTGCAGCAGGGGAGATGGGACACAGTCATCCCACTGTCATTCATTCATTCTTTTTTTAAAATTTTTTTATTGAAGTACAGTTGATTTACAATGTTTCAGGTGTACAGCAAAGCGATTCATTATATATATACATATATATTCTTTTTCAGTCTCTTTTCCATTATAGGTCACTACAACATATTGAATAGAGTTCCCTGTGCTATATAGTAGGACCTTGTTATTTATCTATTTTATATTTATCTATTTTATATATAGTAGTGTGTATCTTGTTAATCTTGTTAATGCCAAATTCCTAATTTATCCCTCCCCCCACTTTCCCCTTTGGTCACCATAAGTTTGTTTTCAATGGCTGTGAGTCTATTTCTGGTTTTTTTTTTTTTTTTTTTTAAATGTTATATGGAGCATTTAGGGGAAGAACATATGTTGTTACTATTCTTGCAAATTTTCGGAGGTTTCAAAGTGGGTTTGTTTGTTTGTTTGCTTTTTTAACTTTTGGGTTTTATTTATTTATTTATTTATGGCTGTGTTGGGTCTTCGTTTCTGTGCGAGGGCTTTCTCTAGTTGCGGCAAGTGGGGGCCACTCTTTGTCGCGGTGCGCGGGCCTCTCATTATTGCGGCCTCTCTTGTTGCGGGGCACAGGCTCCAGACGCGCAGGCTCAGTAATTGTGGCTCACGGGCCTAGTTGCTCCGCGGCATGTGGGATCTTCCCAGACCAGGGCTCCAACCCGTGTCCCCTGCATTGGCAGGCAGATTCTCAACCACTGTGCCACCAGGGAAGCCCTATTTCTGTTTTATAACTAAGTTCATTTGTATCTTTTTTTTAGATTCTACATATAAGTGATATCAAATGGTATTTGTTTTCATCTGTCTGACTTATTCACTTAGTGTGATAATCTCTAGGTCCATCCATGATGCTGCAAATGGCATTATTTCATTCTTTTTTATGGCTGAGTAATATTGCATTTTATGTATGTACCACATCTTCTTTATCCATTCATCTGTCAATGGACATTTAAGTTGCTTCCATGTCTTGGCTGTTGTAAATAGTGCTGCAGTGGATATTGGGGTGCATGTATCTTTTCTTTTTTTTAACATCTTTATTGGAGTATAATTGCTTTACAATGGTGTGTTAGTTTCTGCTGTATGACAAAGTGAATCAGCTATACATATACATATATCCCCATATCCCCTCCCTCTTGCATCTCCCTCCCACCCTCCCTATCCTACCCCTCTAGGTGGTCACAAAGCACTGAGCTGATCTCCCTGTGCTATGCAGCTGCTTCCCACTAGCTATCTATTTTACATTTGGTAGTGTATATATATCCATGCCACTCTCTCACTTCGTCCCAGCTTACCCTTCCCCCTCCCCGTGTCCCCAAGGCCATTCTCTACATCTGTGTCTTTATTCCTGTGCTGTCCGTAGGTTCTTCAGAACCATTTTTTTTTTTTAGATTCCATATATATGTGTTAGCATACGGTATTTGTTTTTCTTTTTCTGTGGGGTGCATGTATCTTTTCGAATTAGAGTTTTCTCTGGATATATGCCCAGGAATGGGATTGCATGATAGTATGGTAGTTCTATTTTTAGTTTTGTAAGGAACCTCCATACTGTTTTCCATAGTGGCTGCACCAATTTACATTCCCCCCAACGGTGTAAGAAGGTTCCCTTTTCTCCATACCCTCTCGTTCATTCTTTCAACTGATACCTATTGTTTTTAACCATGATTCTTTTCATGACCCCTGTATTAGTTTCCTCAGGTTGCTCTGACAAAGTACCACAAACTGGATGGCTTAAAACCATAGAAATGTATCCTTTCATGGTTCAGGGCCCAGAAATCTGAAATCAAGGTGTCAGCTGGGTCATGCTCCCTTCAAGGGCTCTAGGGGAGAATCCTTCCTGCTTCTTCCAGCTTCTGGTGGCTCCTGGTGTTTCTTGACTTCTGGCAGCATAACTCCAATCTCTGGCTCCATCTTCCTATGGCCGTCTTTCTGTGCGTCATCGTCTCCACATGGCCTTCTTATAGGGACACCAGTCATTGGATTTAGGACCCACTCTAATCCAATATGACCTTATCTTAACTTAAATACTTACATCTGCAAAGACCTCCTTTACAAATAAGATCACATTGTGAGCTTTCAAGTGGCCATGAATTTCATGGGACACTATTCAACCCAGCACAACTCCCCCTTTGACTTCTCACAGAATCACTACTTCTGTGCTCTTGCCAAGGCATGATCAAGAGTTAAACATCACTGGAATATCCATATGGGAAGAGTCTTGAGTGCCACAGTCTGGTGGTAAAAAATGGGGTGGGGGGCAGGGCCAGGGGCCTTGTCTTGAAGCTCTGTTTGCACAGCTCTTTTTATGAGATTGGAGAAAAGTCCATTTCCTTTTCAAAGCCACATGGAATTACACATTCGTTCCTGTTACTGTCTTGTAGCCTCTGCTGGTACCTCTGCTAATATGTTAGCCTGTGATTCATCCCTCCATCTAATAGCTATTGCTGCTCTGTGAACCTTATAACAAAGAGCGTGTGAGCTGCCAGTTAATCATAATCTGAATCTTCTAGAACCCAGGTACATATTCAGATGTACAGCACCTCATAAATGTGTAGAGGAGCTGCCTTGACACACAGCAGACGAGATTACTGCTCAGATTCCGTGCCGGACGGGCACACTGCCCTGCTGTCTTGTAAAATTGCCCTGGTTCTTATGGAAAGAAAATAGTCTAATGAAGTTCACGCTCCATGAAGAGTACAGATGTGCTCCATGAAGAGAAATTACGGGTCATTTGTGAACCAATTCTAGGACAAAATATGGATCATTAAAACCAACTTGCCTCAATCTAAGCTTTCAATACTCACAACTTTGGACTTTTCAAGCAGGCACACTTCAACCATTTCAAATTCTAGTTTTGGGGGGTAATTGTTCCTAGAAAACTGTCTCCTAACTTATCTAGTTGTCTAGAGAATACTAACAATTATTTTTCTTTCTTAAATCTCTCTCCTTTTGCCCACCATAAATTTTGGTGATAAAGGGATATCCTGAACATTATATAATGTATATTGCGTTTCAATCCAGACAAAGAGGTGGAGATGAAGTATGTCAGTCCGTAGAAAATCAAATAAGTTATCTAACTTCCTTCCTCTCATTTTCCTCATGGTAAGCAAGATGGTGACATTGAAGTGGTGGGGTTCACTTTTGGTCTTTCATCTGTCTAGCTTCTCTCCTTGATCCTGTGAGACTTCATGAGGATTCAAACACCAAATGATGATGTCTTCTGTCATTGCTACCACTTACCTCTCTGCCACATTTTACAAAATCTGTATGGAATGGTATTGCTAAGCCTTTGGAATGTAGCTGATCACTTAATCTAAGTGGACAAACTCTCCACTCAGTTTTGATCTCATTTCAGTGGTACAGATGCAGTCACTTGCACTGAGTCACTCGAGGTCCTGCATGTGACCCTCGACACTGTGTAGCCATTCTGTGATTACCCAGTGGCACCTGCTGTTCCCACCTGGTGGTGGGCTGAGTGGTGCCTGAGTGCAGAGTCGCTCGCTGGGGACATGGCAGGGCATAATGGGAGATGCAGCTCTGGGACACCTGCACCTCACGACGTTGCACATCCATTCAAAATTCCACAAGTGTTTCTTGAGAGAAGGCACTGTTCTTGGTGCTGGGTAAGAATAGGAAACAAAACGGGTAGATATTCTGGCCCTCAAGAAGCTTACATTCAATTATGGGAGACAGACACTAAACAGGATAAGTAAATTAAACACACTCTATCCAAAATGAAGATACACCCCATGGAGAAAAATGGAGCAAGGAAGGAAGAAATCAAGGCAGGCCTCACTGTGAAGGTGACATTTTCATAAAGGCCTGAAAGGGAAGAAGTGTTGTACCATGAGGCTATCTAGGGAAAAAAGCATTCCAGGCAGGGGAAAGAGCAAGTGCAAAGGCCCTGAGTTGGGAGGATGCCTGTTTGAGGAACAGTGAAGAGACCGGTGTGGCCAGAGGACAGGTGACAAGGAGGAGAGGAGAAGGGGATGAGGTCTTTTAAAGACTTCGGCAGGCATTTAGGATTTCCCAAGGAAAGTCTTATTTCCAGAATTTAAAAAGAAGAGTTGTAAGGTATCTGATGGAATGGAGAGTAGATGTGACTTTGTCTTTGATGAGATCAAGTTTCCTTTTCTTGGCTCAAGAGCAAGAATGTTAGAAGAAGAAGGAGAGGGGGCAAGAGTAAGAGGGAAGTGGAGAGAGGGAAGAGAGGAAAAGGAGGAAGCTTGTCCAGCCCAACCTGGCCTTTCCCCCGAACCTGACCCCAGATCTCTGTGTCTGTATCTGTGCAGGACATTTAAAAACCTCAGACAACTGACCTGTCCGAGGTGGAAATCAGCAGCTTCTCTGAGACACATCTTCTGTCTGCCCTGCTTGCAGACTTACCTTTCACAGCTCAACATCTAGCAAGACAGCAGGACTGAGTTACATTTTCTTGACCCTAATAGAGAGAAAGAGAGAGGGATTATAGGGGAGTTTATTTATCCAACATTTGTTCATTGAACAAACATCTGTTGAAGTCCTACTATGTGCCAGCCACTGCTACCTGGGATCAGACACTCTTACTCTTTTGCCCAAGGAATTTAGATGCCCAACACAAGTACAGGACACACTGTTTAGGTGGTGGGGCTGCATCTTTTCATCTGAAGGCAAAATAAGCACAAGAAATGCTTGAACAGCCTCTGTGCACCCCAAAGACCCCAGGCAGGGAATAATTCTGAATATGTGTGTTGGTACTTCAGGTGTAAAAGAAGGAAACTCACTCAGAATGCCTTAAAGAGCCCAGCCCCACTACAGCTGTGCTGTCCTTCAAGAAACAAACCAACTTTAGAGAAGGGATCACATTGTTCCTTCAACGGCTGGCATCTTTCTATTCCTCACTTCTCTACTTTGCTGCTGTGGAAGGACTTAGCTTCTTTCTGTCTTCTTCCAAAGAACCTGCTCTTGGAGACCCAAGATTCTAATTGAAATTCACGCTACCCAAGAGAAATGATCTCATTGGTCAGCCAACCCCCCTCTAACACAGAATGTGCCTCTGGGCAGAGACTGTGATGAGGCTACCTTAGTCATGTATAAATAGCTGTGATGGCGTCAGTCTTCCATTCCTGGTCAAATTAGCAGTGGCCAGTGCACTGGTTTCAGATGATAACACCTCTATGTTACATCTACTTCTTAAGGGGAAGCGATTGAAATGGCAGGTACAATGAAGTTTCCCAGAAAACCCCTAACTTAATTTCCCCACCCTGGCATGCTATTCTTTCAGAGAAGTGAGAGGAGTTCTCTGTTCTTTGTCCCCACTGTTTTCTTTCCTCATTAGACCTCCATCTACCCTGGCCTACCATATTCCTCACTCCACCCCAGTACCATAACATTCAACTGTCCAGGGTTTCTCTCCTGAGTGTGTGTATTTGCTCAGTTTTGACTCAGAAATCTGTGAATTTGGTGTGTTTAATAAATGAAAATTTCTCCCATTGTTCCAGGAGCTGATGGAGCTTATGTTAATTCCAAACTCTGTATTTCATGTGGAATTCATGAAAGCCACGGAGTTCAAAATTCATTTGTGTGTTCTTTCAGATTATTTGGGGCTTTGCTAGGACTGGCCAAGTTTCTGCTTCTTTCCTCTGGGTTGATTAGATCACATAATGTTTTATACTTAGATTTCTCCACACCATTATTACACTCAACGGACTTCATTTAGAATGTCGTGGCGTCACTCTGGTGTGAGATATGAGTGCATTCTGCCAGCCCACAGACGTGTGCTGGCATTTCCTATTAAAAAGAAAATGGACCACACACTTCTTGCTGTGCTTATGAGGTCTTAATGGGAATTATTAGGCCAGAGGGAAGACGTGATCATTTTATCGGTCATTCTATTTGAAGGAAGGAATCCCTTAATTTTCCTTCCTTCGTTGGAAGAACTGTTTACGAAGGTATAGTTCATCGAGTCCAGACGGCTGTGTGAGGGCCATGTGGGAATCTCAGACAAAGACCCTCTTCTTCAGGAAGGATATAGGAGTATAAACAGATACTAATAGGGAAATAATTCAGTTTGTACTTACTCTTGCCTGGCATTGTAATAGAGAGTGAGCTCTGTATAGCTAGGGCACCAGACAGCACTCTTCTGACACAGGGAAAGGAGCTGGACTCAGACTCTCTCTCCAGGTGTTCCAGCCCCATCTTCTGCCCCTGCCATGGGCTTTGAACATCATGAGTCACTTGCTGGCTTTGACCTTTCTGGTTTTGTCTCTGACAAGCCTCCACGTGGTGGGGCCTTGGGCATAATTCCTTCATTCACTTGTACATGTATTTATGTGTACCCTTGTTCATTCGTTCATTCAGTCACTAAGGCACTCATTTGACAATGATTCAACAGTATTTAAAACAATTTTTTTAAAATATTTTAAAATTTTATTTATTTATTTTTCGCTGTGTCAGGTCTTAGTTGCGACATGCTGGATCTTCGTTGTGGTTTCTTTTGTTGTAGCACACGGGCATAGTTGCCCCGCAGCATGTGGGATCTTAGTTCCCCAACCAGGGATCGAACCTGTGTCCCCTCGTTGGAAGGTAGATTCTTCACCACTGGACCACCAGGGAAGTCCCCATTTAACCGTATTTGATGAGAGCCTCTATGTGCCTTGCGGCATGTCAGGTACTGAGCAGTATATCCCTATTCTCCAGAAATTTATTGTCTTATTTGAGAGACAAATCTAGCACATATTTTAGACTTTAGTACAATACATTGCAGTTCAGCGTATCAGTACCCAAAATGTGGCCCAGACAGTAAGAGCTGGGGGAGTTCCTGGGAAGGTGAGCATGAGCAGTGGAGGCTACCTGGATAAAGTAGGACTTGAGCAAGACCCTAAAATAAGGGCATTTGGCAGGTATGGAATAAGGAGAAGGAAACTCAAAGCAGAAAACACAGAATAAGCTAAGGCAGAAAGTCATAAATGACAATGGTGCTTATGGGGGAGAGTGGAGAGACCACTCTGGCCAGAGGAAAGGGGCCATGTCCGGAGTTATAGGAGGTGAATGTCAAATTAGATCAGGGCCAGACTGATGAAAGAATTTGAATGAAAGAAACAGCACATTTGGACTTTATTCAGTACAGGTCTGAGAACCACTGGCACTCTTGAATATAAATGTGATGCTGTTGCAACAAACTTAAAATAGTTTAGGATTTCACTGTTACCCAATAGTCAGTTGGTGTGCCTGCGAGTGCAGGGTGGAGGTGAACCCTGATAAAGATGACCTCCTTGATAGGCAATGGGAAGGGGACAGGAAAACAGAACAAGGAGGGTTAATGTCTAATTTTCCTAACCTTGTGTGATACGCTGAAGAACTTTCTGATATACGTTTACATGGGTAAACTTGAATCAAACAGGGTTTGCCAGTGAGAGAAAGCCTTGTGTGCAGTGGCTCATTTAGAAAGGAGTATGTACTGGCTCATATGACTAAACTGTAGGAAAGGCTAAGGATGTGGCTCAGGGCAAAGAAGGAGGATTTTATTTATAACTCCAGTAATTTTACATAAAGTTGAAGACAATCACTTTTATTTGTTTTTGATTAATGTCCCAATAATTCACATATTTAACCAATTATGTTTCTCTTAAACATTTAACACCAGTTACATATCCAAATTCCCACAGACAATTTTAAACAAGAACATACTTACTATATACAGATATAATAATGCAATAATAAACACTTATATAGTACTTACTATATGCCAGGCACTGTTGTAAGCACTTTATATATATTGTTCATATAATCCTCAAAACAACCTTATCAGATAGGTTATTGTCAACCCAATTTTTGAAATGAAAAAAATTGATGCCCATTGTGTTTATACATTTAACAAGTTATATAGATTGGATTCCAACCTTGTCATCCAGACTTCAGAGTTCATGTTCTTAACCATTACACTTCTACTACCTCTCAATATAAAATGTTAGTATCATTATTTAACAATATTCTGGTGATATTAAACAATGCAACTACATATGAGAAAGAAATTATAAACGTGAAACATTGAAAAGCAGGAGGTAAAATAATTATTTGTAGATACTGTGATTCTACACCTGGAAAACAATAAGGGAAGCAATAGAAAAACTACTGCAAATAATCAATGAGAGAATTCAGTTTATCAACTTGTTATAAAATGAAATATAAAATTTAGTCATATTCATATGTAAAAACCACCTAGATAGAAGATATAATTTAACAAAAGCCCCATTTGCAATAGTAAGAAGAAAGCTAAAACTCTTCAAGATAAACCAAACAAAATTTATGCAAGATGCACCTAAAGAAAACTTCAAAACACTTAAGGACACAGAAAAAGACATGAAGAAATAGAAGGGCATACCATGTTCTCGGATAGGTTGTTTCAATATCATAAAAGTGTCAATTCAAGTGTCTTAATTTAAGGATTAACTGGAACTTAGTAAAATTTCAAAAGCTAACTTTATAGTTCATGTAGGAAAACTATGTATATATAAGCAAATATAGCTAGGATAATTTTTCAAAGGAAGAATAATGAGCCTTGCCAGATGTGAAAATTTGTTATAAAGCTATGATAGTTAAGACAACATGATATGACAAGTCAGACATGAATATGGAACAGAATGTAAAGTCTAGCAATGGGGGCTTCCCTGGTGGCGCAGTGGTTGGGAATCCGCCTGCCAATGCAGCGGACACGGGTTCGTGCCCCGGTCTGGGAAGATCCCACATGCCGCGGAGCGGCTAGGCCTGTGAGCCACAACTACTGAGCCTGCGCGTCTGGAGCCTGTGCTCCGCAACAGGAGAGGCCGCGGCGGTGAGAGGCCCGCGCACCGCGATGAAGAGTGGCCCCCGCTTGCTGCAACTAGAGAAAGCCCTCGCACAGAAACGAAGACCCAACACAGCCAAAAATAAAAATAAATAAAATAAATAAATTAAAGTCTAGCAATGGACAAAAATAAATCAAGGATTCAGGATATGATAAGCCCACATTTGATTATTTGGTAAATGGTGTTAGGATGACTACATAGCTATCTGAAGAAAAATAAAATTATATCCCCACCATATAATTTGTACCAAAATAAATTCTAGATGTACTAAATATTTAAATGTGGGAAATGAAAACATAAAAATACTAAAAGAAAAAAATGGGAGAATTTTTAGTACTCTCAGAGTAAGGAAGCCTTTTACAATGCAAAAACCATAAGAGCACCACTACAGATCTCATAGGAATAAAAAGGATTATAAGAGAATACTGTGTACAACTATATGCCAAAAAATTGCATTAACTAGATGAAACTGGACAATTCCTAGAAAGACACAAACTACCAAAACTGACTCGAGAAGCAACAGAATATCTCAATAGACCTATAACAAGTGAAAAGATTGAATTGGTAATTTTAAAACTTCCCACAAATAATCCCAGGCCCAGAGAGCTTTACTGATGAATTCTATCAAACATTCAAAGAAGAAATAATATTAATCCATTATAGACTCTTCCAAAAATAGGAGGAATACTTCTTCACTTATATCAAAATTTGATAGACATTACAAGAAAAGAAAACTACAAATGAATATCCCTTTAGAATATAGATGTAAAAATCCTCAACAAAATACTAGCAAACAAAATTCAGCCATATGTGAAAAGGATTATTCACCATGACAAATCTAGATTTATCACACTGTTAAGATTGGCTTAACATCTAAAATCAATCAATGTAACACACTGTATTAATAGAAGAAAGGACAAAATCGCATGTTCACCTCAATGAACCAGAAAAAGCATTGACAAAATCCAATACCTTTTCATGGTAAACAAACAAACAAACAAAAAAAACCTGAGAAACTCGGAAAAGAACTTAATCAAACTGATAAAAGTCATCTATGAAAAATTCACAGCTAACCTAGTGAAAGACTGATTGTTTTCCCCCTAAAATCAGAAAAAAGTCAAGGATGTTCACTCTCACTGCTTCTATTCAATATTGTACTGGAGGTTCTAGCCAAGTCAGCTAGACAAGAGAAAGAAATATAAGGCATCCAGACTGGAAGGTAAGATGTAAAACTGTCTCTATTAGCAGATGACATGATCTAGTATAAAAAATCCTAAGGAATCATAATAACTATTAGAACTAATAATAAAAAAAAAAACTATTAGAATTAACTAAGCTCAGCAAGGTGGCAGGATACCAGATCAACATAAAAAATCAACACAGCGATGAATAATGCAAAAGTGAAATTAAGAAAACAACTCCACTTGTAATTGCACCAAAAAGAATAAAATACTTAGAAATAAATTTAACAAAAGAAGTGCAAGACTGTAACTGAAAACTATAAGACGTTGAAAGAAGTTAAAGACAAATAAATGGCAAAACATCTCATGTTCCTACATCGGATGACTTAATATTTTTAAATTACAATATTCCCTAAATTGATCTACAGATTCGATGCAGTCCTTATCAAAATTTCAGGTGGCTTTTTTGCAGGATTTGACAAGCTGATCTTAAAACACATATGGAAATTCAAGAGACCCAGAATAGCAAAGAAAAAAAAAATCTTGAAAAAGAATAGCAAAGTTTGAAGACTCACACTTCCTTACTTCAAAACTTAAAACCCAGCTGCAGTAATTAAGACAGTGTAATACAAGCATAAGGATAGATATATAATTCAGTGGAATAAAACTGAGAGTACAGAAATAAACATTTATGGTCAGTTGATTTTCCACAAGGATGCCAAGACCATTCAATGGTGAAAGAATAGTCTTTTCAACATATAGTGCTCAGAAACTGGATTTCTACATACAAAAGAATGAAGTTGGACCCCCCTACCTCACATCAAATACAGAATAATTCAAAATAGATCAGAGACTTAAGTGTAAGAGCTAACTAGAAAACTCTTAGAAGAAAAAAATGAGAGTAAATCTTTGTGACCTTGATAGCAAAATGACACCAAAAGCCCAGTGACAAAAGAATAAATTGGACCTCATCAAAGTTAACAACTTTTGTGCTTCAAAGGTCACCATCAAGAGATTGAAAAGCCAACCCACAGCATGAGAGAGAATATTTGTACACTATGTATCTGATAGGGACTTGTATCCAGAATACACAAAGAATTCTTAGAATGCAACAGTAAAAACATAAATAACCTAAATTGAAAATGGGCAAAGGATTTAAAAAGCCATATCTCCAAAGAAGATATACAAGTGGCCCATAAACTCATAAAAAGTTGCTTAACATCATAAGCTGTCTGGGAAATGCAAATCAAAACCACAACAAGAAATCCATACCAAAAAGAATGGGTTTCTTTTGGGGTGATGAAAATGTTCTGGAATTAGATAGTGATGATTGTTGCACAACTCTGTGAATATACTACGGACTGTTGAATTGTTCACTGTAAAAAGATGAATTTCATGATTTGTAAATTATTTTTCAATAAAACTGTTATAAAAAAAAGCCATAAGAGAAAATGTTGATTAATTTAGTTATGTAAAACATTTAGATTAATCTGCATTGCAAAAACAACCATAACAAATTTAAATAGCACATGATGTTCTGGAGAAAAGATAGGAACAACTCATATCCCAGAATAGGGCTAATCTCCTTAAAATAATAGGAGGCTTTGTAAAAAAACCCAAAAAAACCCACAATCTGAAGTGGAAAATAGGCAAAGGATATGAATAGAGATTTTTTATTAAAAAAATTTAAAACAACATACAAAAAGATGTTAATTTTCAATAATAAGTGATATATTACAACCTCATTGAGAAACCAATTACACCCATCAAATTGGCAAAAATCAATAATTTTGATAACACTGTTGATGAGATTCTAGGAATATGTTGCTAGTAAAAATGTTTGAAGGGCAATTTGGCTATATATATCAAGATTGCAAATGCACATACCCTTTGATCCAGCAATACCACTATTGGGAATGAATTGAATTCAGTGGAAGCTGACCAACTCTCCACCCCCACCCCCGCACCAGCCAAAAGGAAATGGGGTCCTTTTACTTGTAGACTTTGCCAATTTTAATGGTGTGAATACTTCCACCATGGTCAATTTCAAGCTATTCTCCTGACGTCAATCAAGCTCTTGAAATTCCTGAAATTTTAATAATTGGCTCTTGCAAGCCCCGATGAGCCTGCCCCAGCATATCACTAAATATTCACTAGAATTTGCAAAAGGATATATGTATGAAATTGCACGATTATGTATAATGACAAAAGAGTTGAAACATTTTAAGTGGCCAACAATAGAGAACTGCTTAAATTAATGATTAGATAATAAAGTTGTTTAAAAATTTGAGAAAGCTCTTTATTTACAGATATGGAACATTTCTAAGCTATATTTTAAGTTAAAAAAACTAAGGTGCATAACAGTGCATATCATATAACACTTGAGGAAAGGGGGGATATATATGCATGGAATATCTCTGAAAGGGTATGTAAGGAACTAGAATCATTGATTTCCTCAGGGAAGGAGAAATGGGGGTGATTCATACACATATACTGAGCAGCACTGTGCTGAAAACTCTAGGGGCCTCTGCAAATCTCTGGAGTTCTTTCTCTATTTAACTCTCTCTTGAGTCCCCTGTTCTGCAAACTTTAGCTGCCTTGGACTCCCCAGAATTTTGGCTCTATCTCCTCAATTCAGGGAGTCTGCTGGTCTCCATGTGGTTTCCTCCTCCTTGTGCTGTGTCCTGGAAGCTGCCTCATGGCAGTAGGCTGGAACAATTAAAAAGTTCATCTCATTTGCTTTTGACCTCTTGGGAATCACTGTCCTTCATGGCCTGATGTTAATATTTTGACAGTGATTGTTTTATATATTTTGTTCAGTTTCTCTGTTCTTTTGGACAGGAGGGTAAATCCATTCCCTGTTATCCCATTTTGGCTGGAAATGGAAGTGAAATACAATTTTTAGAAAAAAATAGAATACCTTCATGACCTCAGGATAGGGAAAGATTTCTTAAACATTGAACATTGCTCACACAAAATTAAGATTTTATTTTAAAATTAAGACCCCATAAAGAGAGTGAATATAAGTCACAGAAGAGGAGAAGATATCTGCAATGCATATAATTGACAAACAACTCATAAATAGACTATATGAGATGAAAAAAAACCCTCTGCAGATTAAGATCTAAAAAATATAACCCAAGATAAAATAATGCAAAAGCCATTGATAGGCACCACACAAAAGAGAAACTCTAAATAGCCAATGACCATATACAGTGGTGTTCAACTCATTAATAATCAGGGAAATGCAAATTCATATCAAAATGTCAAACATTGCCACCAGGTAGACAAACATTTTAAAAACTAACAACTCCAAATGTTAATAAAGTGTGGTATGCCAAGAACTCTCTACCTTTGCTTGTGGGAGTACAAATTAATGTAACTATTTTGGAAAACAGTTTGGTACTTTCTAGTAAAGTTTAAAATATACAAACCCTATGATACAGCAAATTCACTCATGGGTCTACACCATACAGAACCTTATGCATACATGTAAAAGCATACAGGTTCAAGAATGTTCATAGGGACATAATAACCAAATAATGAAGACAATTCAAATGTTCGTCAGCAGTAAAATGGATAAAGTAAGGTATATTCTTAAAATATGCAACATTAAAAATGGATGAGCTGTGTCATACAACAATGTGGATAAAACTTACAAATATAATTTTGACCAAAGGAGTAAAATTCTAAAGAAAGCATTCATTATAATTCTATTCATCAAGTTCAAAAACAGGTGAAATGAAGTATATTATTTAGAGATGCACTCTTAGGTAGTAAAACTATAAAAAAAAACAATGTTTCCCTTAAAACGTAACTCATATCAGGGCGGAGTCAAGACGTCAGTGAGGGAAGACACTGAATTAGCATCTCCCCACAACTAGGGCACCTGCCGGATGCTGGTGGGGGACTCTGACACCCAAGGAGACAAGAGGAACCCCCAAGTGAACCGATGGGGGTAGGGCCGAAGCTCCTGCTGTGGGAGCTCCATGGTGGAACCACTGGACTAACAGAGAACCTCAGACCCCAGGGAATATTCATTGGAGTGAGGTCTCATGGAGTTCCTCATCTCAGCACCAATACCCAGCTCTACCCAACAGTCTACAAACTCCAGTGTTGGAAGCCTCAGGCCAGACAATCAGTAAGACAGGAACACAATCCTACTCATCAAAAAAAAAAAAAAAAAAAGGGGGGAAAAATATGTCACAGATGAAGGAGCAAGGTAAAAACCTACAGATCAAATAAATGAAGAGGAAATAGGTAATCTACCTGAAAAAGAATTCAGAGTATTGAGAGTAAAGATGATCCAGAATCTTGGAAATAGAATGGAGGCATGGATTGAGAAAGTACAAGAAATGTTTAACAAAGATCTAGAAGAACTAAAGAACAAACAAACAAAGAACAAACAGACATGAACGACACAATAACTGAAATGAAAAATACACTAGAAGGAATCAATAACAGAATAACTGAGGCAGAAGAACGAATAAGTGAGCTGGAAGACAAAATGGTGGAAATACCTGCCGAGGAGCAGAATAAAGAAAAAAGAATGAAAAGAATTGAAGACGGGCTTCCCTGGTGGCGCAGTGGTTGAGAATCTGCCTGCTAATGCAGGGGACACGGGTTCGAGCCCTGGTCTGGGAGGATCCCACATGCCACGGAGCAATTAGGCCCGTGAGCCACAAATACTGAGCCTGCGCATCTGGAGCCTGTGCTCCGCAACAAGAGAGGCCATGATAGTGAGAGGCCCGCACACTGCGATGAAGAGTGGCCCCCGCTTGCCGTAACTAGAGGAAGCCCTCGCACAGAAACGAAGACCCAACACAGCCAAAAAAAAAAAAAATAAATAAATAATAATTTTTAAAAAGGTGCTAATAATTAAAAAAAAAAAAAAAGAATTGAAGACAATCTCAGAGACTTCTGGGATAACACTAAATGCACCAACATTCGAATTATAGAGGTCCCAGAAGAAGAAGAGAAAAAGAAAGGGTGTGAGAAAATATTTGAAGAGATTATAGTCAAAAACTTCCCTAACATGGGAAAGGAAATTGTCACCCAAGTCCAGGAAGCACAGAGTCCATACAGGATAAACCCTAAGAAAAACACACCAGACACATATTAATCAAACGAACAAAAATTAAATTCAAAGAAAAAATATTAAAAGCAACAAGGGAAAAACAAAAAATCACATACAAAGGAATCCTCATAATGTTATCAGCTGATTTTTCAGCAGAAACTCTGCAGGCCAGAAGGGAGTGGCAGGATATACTTAAAACCTACTGCCAAGATTACTCTACCCAGCAAGGATCTCATTCAGGTTCGACAGAGAAATCAAAAGCTTTTCAGACAAGCAAAAGCTAAGAGAATTCAGCACCACCAAACCAGCTTTACAGCAAATGCTAAAGAAAGCTCTCTAGGTGGGAAACACAAGAGAAGAAAAAGACCCACAAAAACAAACCCAAAACAATTAAGAAAATGATAATAGGAACATACATATCGATAATAACCTTGAATGTAAATGGATTAAATGTCCCAACCAAAAGACACAGACTGGCTGAATGGGTACAAAAACAAGACACATATATATGCTGTCTACAAGAGACCCATTTCAGACCTAGGGACATATACAGAATGAAGGTGAAAGGATGGAAAAAGATATTCCATACAAATGGAAATCAAAAGAAAGCTGGAGTAGCAATACTCGTATCCAATAAAATTAGACTTTAAAATAAAGAATATTACAAGAGACAAAGAAGGACACGACATAATGATCAAAGGATCAATCCAAGAAGAAGATATAACAATTTAAAGTGTTTATGCACCCAGCATAGGAGCACCTGAATACATAAGGCAAATGCTAACAACCATGAAAGGAGAAATCGACAGTAACACAATAATAGTAGGGGACTTTAACACACCACTTACATCAATGGACAGATCATCCAAACAGAAAATAAATAAGGAAACACAAGCTTTAAATGACACAATAGACCAGATAGATTTAATTGATATATATAGAATATTCCACCCAAAAGTGGCAGAATACACTTTCTTCTCAAGTGTACATGGAACATTCTCCAGGATAGATCACATCTTGGGTCACAAAGCAAGCCTTGGAAAATTTAAGGAAACTGAAATTGTATCAAGCATCTTTCTGACCACAACGCTCTGAGATTGGAAATCAATTATAGGAAAAAAAACTGTAAAAAACACAAATACATAGAGACTAAACAGTGCGCTACTAAATAACCAAGAGATCACTGAAGAAATCAAAGAAGAAATGTAAAAATACATAGAAACAAATGACAACGAAAACATGACAACCCAAAACCTATGGGATGCAGCAAAAGCAGTTCCAAGAGGGAAGTTTATAGCAATTCAATCTCACATCAAGAAACAAGAAAAATCTCAAATAAACAATCTAACCCTACACTTAAAACAACTAGAGAAAGAAGAACAAAGAAAACCCAAAATCAGTAGAAGGAAAGAAATCATAAAAATCAGAGCAGAAATGAATGAAATAGAAACGAAGATAACAACTGCCAAGATCAATAAAACTAAAAGCTGGTTCTTTGAGAAGATAAACAAAATTGATAAACCCTTAGCTAGACTCATTAAGAAAAAAAGGGAGAGGACGCAAATTAATAAAATTAGAAATGAAAAAGGAGAAATCACAACTGACACCGCAGAAATACTAAGTATTTTAAGAGACTACTAAAAACAACTATATGCCAATAAAATGGACAGCCACGAAGAAATGGACAAATTCTTGGAAAGGTACAATTTTCCAAGACTGAACCAGGAAGAATTAGAAAATATAAACAGACCTATCACAAGTAATGAAATTGAAACCATAATTAAAAATCTTCCAACAAACAGAAGTCCAGGACCAGATGGCTTCACAGGTGAATTCTATTGAACATTTAGAGAAGAGCTAACACCTATCCTTCTCAAACTCTTCCAAAAAATTGGAGAGGGAGAAACACTCCCAAATTCATTCTATGAAGCCACCATCACCCTGATACCAAAACCAGAAAAGAATCACAAAAAAAGAAAATTATAGACAAATATCACAGATGAACATAGATGCAAAAATCCTGAACAAAATACTAACAAACAGACTCCAGCAACACACTAAAAGGACCATACACCATGATCAAGTGGGATTTATCCCAGGTATACAAGGATTCTTCAATATACGCAAATCAATCAATGTGATACACCACATTAACAAATTAAGGAATAAAAACAATACGATCGTCTCAGTAGATGCAGAAAAAGCTTTTGACAAAATTCAACACCCATTTCTGATAAAAACTCTCCAGAAAATGGGCATAGAGGGAACCTACCTCAACATAATAAAGGCCATATATGACAAATCCACAGCAAACATCATACTCAATGGTGAAAAACTGAAAGCATTTCCCCTAAGATCAGGAGCAAGACATGGATGTCCGCTCTTGCCACTCTTTTTCAACATAGTTTTGGAAGTCCTAGCCACGGCAATCAGAGAAGAAAAAGAAATACAAGGAATACAAATTGGAAAAGAAGTAAAACTGTCACTGTTTGCAGATGACATGATACTACACATAGAAAATCCTAAAGATGCCACCAGAAAACTACTAGATCTAATCAATGAATTTGGTAAGGTTGCAAGATACAAAATTAATGCACAGAAATCTCTGGCATTCCTATACATCAACAATGAAAAATCAGAAAGAGAAATTAAGGAAACACTCCCATTTACCATTGCAACAAAAAGAATAAAATACCTAGGAATAAACCTGCCTAAGGAGGCAAAAGACTTGTACTCAGAAAAGTATAAAACACTGATGAAAGAAATCAAAGATGACATAAACAGATGGAAAAATATACCATGTTCTTGGATTGGAAGAATCAATATTGTGAAAATGACTATACTACCCAAAGCAATCTACAGATTCAACGCAATCCCTATCAAACTACCAATGGCATTCTTTACAGAATTAGAACAAAAAATTTTACAATTTGTATGGAAACATAAAAGACCCCGAATAGCCAAAGTAATCTTGAGAAAGAAAAACGGAGTTGGAGGAATCAGGCTTCCTGACTTCAAACTATACCACAAAGCTACAGTAATCAAGACAGTATGGTATTGGCACAAAAACAGAAATATAGATCAATGGTACAGGATAGAATGCCCAGCGATAAACCCACGCACATATGGTCACCTAATTTATGACAAGGGAGGCAAGAACATACATTGGAGAAAGGACAGCCTCTTCAATAAGTGGTGCTGGGAAAACTGGACAGCTACATGTAAAAGAATGAAATTAGAACACTCCCTAACACCACACACAAAAATAAAGTCAAAACTCAAAAAGACCTAAATGTAAGGCCAGACACTATAAAACTCTTAGAGGAAAACAGGAAAAACACTCTTTGACATAAACCACAGCAAGATCTTTTTTGACCCACCTCCTAGAGTAACAGAAATAAAAACAAAAATAAACAAATGGAACTTAAACTTAAAAGCTTTTGCACAGCAAAGGAAACCATAAACAAGACAAAAAGACAACCCTCAGAATGGGAGAAAATGTTTGCAAATGAAACAACAGACAAAGGATTAATCTCCAAAATATACAAACAGCTCATGGAGCTCAATATCAAAAAAACAAACAATCCAATTTAAAAATGGGAGGAAGACCTAAATAGGCATTTCACCAAGGAAGACATACAGATGGCCAAGAGGCACATGAAAATATGCTCAACATCACTAATTATTAGACAAATGCAAATCAAAACTACAATGAGGTATTGCCTCACACTGGTCAGAATGGCTATTATCAAGAAATCTAGAAACAATAAATGCTGAACAGGTTGTGGTGAAAAGGGAACCCTCCTGCACTGTTGGTGGGAATGTAAATTGATACAACCACTATGGAAAACAGTATGGAGGTTCCTTAAAAGACTAAAAATAGAACTACCATATGACCCAGCAATCCCACTACTGGGCACATACCCTGAGAAAACCATAATTCAAAAAGAGACATGTACCACAGTGTTCATTGCAGCACTATTTACAATAGCCAGGACATGGTACCAACCTAGATGTCCATCGACAGATGAATGGATAAAGAAGTTGTGGCACATATATACAATGGAATATTACTGCGCCATAAAAAGAAATGAAATTGAATTATTTGTAGTGAGGTGGATTGACCTAGAGTCTGGCTGTCTTACAGAGTGAAGTAAGTCAGAAAGAGAAAAACAAATACTGTATTCTAACACATATATATGGAATCTAAAAAAAAAAAAAGGTACTGATGAACCTAGTTGCAGGGCAGGAATAAAGATGTAGACATAGAGAATGGACTTGACACGGGGTGGGAGGGGGAAGCTGGGTAGAAGTGAGAGTAGCATCAACATATATACACTACAGAATGTAAAATAGCTAGTGGGAAGCAGCAGCATAGCACAGGGAGATCAGCTTGGTGCTTTGCAATGACCTAGAGGGGTGCGATAGGGAGGATGGGAGGGAGGCTCAAGAGGGAGGGGATATGGGGACATGTGTATGCATATGGCTGATTCACTTTGGTGTACAACAGAAACTAACACAGTATTGTGAAGCAATTATACTCCAATAAAGATCTATTTTTTAAAAAGTAACTCATATCAAAGTGAACATTACATGAAATAATACATGAAAAACACTTAGTCCACGAATGGGCACACAGTCTATGCTCAATAAATTTTAGCTGAAAGTATTTATCTTTATCTTGAAACCCAGTTCTTTTCCTGGCAAACAGCATGTACTTGGGTTGTGGGTCTGAGGTGGTAAGTTAACCAGTTAACTCCAAGATGAGTGTCCTAATGATCAAGAAAGTGACCAGTTACTTAGCCTACTTCTTATGGACTCTAAATGGCATATATTTCTCCTGAGGCATTTCTTTTTGTGTGAAATATGTATGTTCTCAATCATAATTATTGATTTCATATCCAGCTTTTTCTTACAGTCAAAGAGAGAATATATGCAGCCAAAGGAAGTATATGTACATTTAAGAGATCAGCCCAAACATCAGAATAAATATCTTGAAAGTGACTGGAATCAAGTTGCAGGAGAAAGGATGTGGTATATGGTAAAGATGGCACACTGTCCTGACACACAGTTTCTGTAGATAGGGCTGTGATTCAAAAACATTTAGAGGTAAAAATATAATTAGCCTTGGTTTTTAGCAGGAGTTGAATAAGCAAACTGGTGGCATGATTTTGGAACTGCCAACTGTCCTTGGAGCCAACCGTCTCCAAACTATGGAAGTGGGAAGACAAGAAGACAAGGAACTGAACAATTAACCATCTCTGTCTACATGCTGTGTGTCCATTGCCAAGCCATACATGTTAGCTGGAGTTACCTCCATGATACCAAAATGTAGTGGACATAAATCTTAAAAAAATTTTAAAAAGACAATGTACATTATAAGATATAACATATAGAGAGTGCTATGCTCTAACTATTTTTTCAAGGACTAGCACATTGAATGCTCAGAATAACACTAGGGATTTATAGATGAGGTCTGTGGGGTGCATAAAAAAGTTAAGTAACTTATCTAAGGTCACACAGCTGCTAATTTAAGTATGGAACTAGGTTTGAATTTAAATGCTCTGGTTTAGTGTTATATCCACTAACTATACTGTCTGTCTAACTCTACTGCCTATGTTGACAGGATACATCTTTCTAAAGCATAGAAACTATGAGCTTAGCACCTAGTTAGCAAGAATAATGAATAAAAATAGGGAGCCACCAGGTGTTGTCCTTATTAATAAAACCTTTTGGTAAACCACATCATGAATTACATGGATGATTTGGAGGTTTGTGTATTGATTTTTGCATTTGGCTGCGTGTAAAGTGTTTTTCGTCTTGCTCAAAGAGAAGTTTAGGAATAGATAGTCCCAGGCTAGGATTGTAGCTCAGTGATTCCACAAGGGCTCCTTCTATATTCTGGCTCTTCTGTCTTTAGCCTGTAGCTTTCTTCCTGAGCATTGTAAGATAATTTTTACCTCCACTCATTGTGTTTGTGTTCCAGGATGGAAGAAATAGGAAGAGGCAAAAGACAAAAGTCAAAAATCTAAAGGGCATGGCAGCTGAGGCTATATCTTCTTAAAAGATTCCTTAGAAGTTTCACTCAAGGACTTCTACTTATATTTCATTGGCTACTTCTAAATCAATCCTAGAAAGTGAGTAGGGAGAAGAGAGTTGCGAATGGGAGCTGAGTCAGGCAACTGTTGTGTGTCACAGAATGACTTGCTCTTGGAGCCAAAATTGTTAGTTAAGGCTCTGCTCCTAGGAGACAATCATGGTGGCTTTGGTAGGGAAGGCTAAGGACTGCTGCCCATTGTCCAGTGAATGAATAGAGATTTGCTATGAACAGCCTAGGGCTTGTCAATGGTAATACTCCTTACCAAAAGGGACCTGAAAGTATTAGCAGGCAGAACCTTCCTAGTGGAGAGGACATCTGCTATTGACTTGTCAGCATTCACTCCCCCTTTTCTAGGAGTAGCACCCTGGTTTTCCTTCAGAAAGCTATTCCTGCCCAACTTCAGTCTATGTGGTTTGGTCAGGGCTAATGTCCAGGCCTGGGCAGTCAATATACTGCACTTCTTTGGTTACAATGATTAGTTCAGGGGTAGTTGGGCGACTCAAATTAGCCTGTTAAGACTCAACTCCAGAATTTTTGTTGAAACAATTGGGAAATAAGTGATCTTTTCCCTTGGATTGCTGTTTAGAAGAATAAGGTAAGTTTGGAGCTTCTGGGGGTAACCACATGGCTGCCTGAGATTCAAGTTAGAACAGAGGAAGGCAGACCAAGAAATGAAGAGAAAGACTGAGACTTCATGCGGTTGTTTGAACCTCTGAATCCATTTATAGCCGAAATCACGTAACCTGGTTTTTCATAAGTCATCGAATCGTTCCTTTATAAAGCTGCTATCAGTTTAATTTAATTTCTGTCACCTGAAGTTGAAAGAGTCCTCAGTAATATAGCCAGATATGTCAGCCCTGATTCTTCTTAACATCCCTCTCAGACTTGGGAGAAATCACAGTGGTTCTCTTTCTTCGTATTCACATATACAGTCACTCAGAGACTCACACCAACTTGATCCTCTCTCCTTTTTATCAGGGAGAAGGGAGTGGAGGGGCCTGGGTTGCCCACTTTCACAACTCTGTATCTGGAAATGAGAAGACAGATGGTACCAATAATCAAATCACAAATAAAATGGCATCTACGCAGATGAAATGAAACATTGCCAAATGTGCACGTGCTTCTGATCCATTTCTACCAAGAACAAATCATTTTGAAAATGCTTGACCTTTTCTTACAAAGCATTTTGGGGGATAGCCTTGTAAAGCAACCCATGGAAATCTGTAAGGGAATGTGACCAATAGAAAATCTTGAAGGTGACAGAATAGTAGTGATGGATGTATGCAAGAAGTTTTCTGGAATGTTTGGCTGGCTCCAAGACAAACATTTATTTTAAGGAAACAATTGTGAGAAATGCTGCTGTTTGAAAACATCTACATACAGAGCAAACATTTGATTTTGAAATCTATACTTAAAGTATTAAGTATTAATGGTACTTAAACTATTAAGTACTATTAAGTTTTAATCTATACTTAAACTATTAGGTTGCTGCCAAATACAATACTTGTCTGCCTAAACATACGTTTCAATTAAAAATGCTTACCAATGTAGACAGACAAGAAGGAAATGTCTGAAACACGGTCAAACTTAACAGTATTTTAAAAAGCCGAAGTATTAATTACTGAATTTTTAGAATGTTAATTTTCCGATCAAGATTTCAGTGTCACTTGTCAATTGCTGTATTATAAAAATGAACTAAGAATGTATAGCTTTTTTTTAAAAAATAAATTTATTTATTTATTTTTAGCTGCGTTGGGTCTTCGTTGCCACGTGTGGGCTTTCTCTAGTTGTGGCGAGTTGGGACTACTCTTCGTTGCAGTGCATGGACTTCTTATCGTGGTGGCTTCTCTTGTTGCAGAGCACGGCCTCTAGGCAGGCAGGCTTCAGTAGTTGTGGCATGTGGGCTCAGTAGTTGTAGCTTGCGAGCTCTAGAGCGCAGGCTCAGTAGTTGTGGTGCACGGGCTTAGTTGCTCCACGGCATGTGGGATCTTCCCGGACCAGGGCTAGAACCCGTGTCCCCTGCACTGGCAGGTGGATTCTTAACCATTGCACCACCAGGGAAGCCCTATAGCCTTTTTTAAAAAGTTCTATCTAAGAATCCAGCAGTCTTGTCAATGAAAAAAAAAAAGATTTTTTTTCTTTGAGACTCAAGAATCTTGTTGTTTTTCTGTAATTCCTTTTTTTGCTTTTAAAGAGGGATTAACCATAGTAAGGATCCTTGGAAAACAAATCTGCTTATTCTAAAACACTTTCCTATACAGTTTTTACTTCAGAAGGATCTAGATCACTCTCTTATATATATATATATATATATATATATATATATATATATGATAAATGTATATTATATATGTATTTTTGCATAGTTCTTTACAGTTTAAAAAGAGCAGTTCAGAGAATCATAGCTTGTATCATCCAGAGTCAGGAAATGGCATTGTCAAGCTTACCAAATCATGGTCCAGTGTAATTTCTGCTGTGTTGATGGCTTTATCTTGGACCCCTCAACTGTTTTTCAGTTATCTTAATTGTGAGTTGATTTCAGACTTGAACTTGAACATATTGGGTCAGGACACTTCTCATAAAAACATCTTTCTGAATCTATGGAATATGACTGCAGGATCCCCCAAGGAAATGGAGTTCTGGCCCTTGGAGACGGGGCAGCCAGCCAGCCAATCATTATTCTCATGAATGGAGGAAAAAGTCACCTGGCCTCCCAGTTTATCTGTACAGACAGTTTATTTGCTCAGGCAGCTCCCCTGTACTAGAATGCCTTTTCTCAGTTCCTCTCTACCTGCCTGAATGCAGAAAAATTTTATGGCCCATCTCATTTGTGAAGCTCTGCTTGATCATCTCCTCACCTAAAGTGATGGCTTCCTCTTCTGAAATATTATGCCACTCACTGGGCCCAGGTCCTAGGAACTAGAGAGGGGAAGCTGAGTCTCTGAAAGATTTCCCCAGTATAAGATTATTGAGGACAGGGGCACTACAATTTACACTCTTTTGGTTTTCCCCACAGTATCCTCCATAGTGTCTTTATTTATTTTGATTTAAAGACAAGTTTTCCGGTTCCAAAAAGGAAACTGAAAATAGTTGGTTGTTGTTCTTGTTCTTGTTGTTTTAACTGAGAGGCTCTTACACAGAGAACATAGACTCACCAGAAATAATACAATAAAAACAAGACTTCGTGTCATCCTCTGACACACTAACTCAGAGGAGGGAAAGGGCAGGCACCAATCCAGGCAGGAGAGTGTAGGCTGGAGGGGCAGACGGGCTTCCAGGGTTCCCAGTAAGAGCCTCTGTGGGAGTATGGGTCTTGTTTCCTCAGGCTGCCTTGCGGGGAAGGCCTCAGGGCTCCCTCACTTATTAGGCTACCTGTAGGCCATCCTGGCTCTTAGAGACTTGGAGCACTCAGGGGAACTCAACATGCACTAGGACCCGCCAACCCTCAGAATGTGAATCAACTATAGCATATGTTCCTAATTTCAAACAGATGCACTGCAATATGCTTGCCTCATCCTGATTATAACTTAAGGCCTACTAAGGCCTAAGTTAGGCGACAAACTGGTGACCAAAGGAAGACGGTGTTAGAACCAGGTGGCATTTGCTAGAAGAGTTTCAAAGGAGATTGTCCCAAAGATCCCTACCAAGAGTCACTGGCACACAGTAGGTGCTCATTAGATATTATGTATAGCTGTTAATTTGTAGGTAGGTAACTTCGATTGGGCTTGTCTATTCTTACAGATTCTTGGAAAAATGGAAGAGTGAATTTTGGGGGGAAGGGTGGATGTGATGGAGATAACGAAGGGAACATATGAGTTTCTGAAGGGCCAGTTCCCCTTGTCTAATTATTACTCTTTTCCTTTACTTATTAAGACTTAAAGAAAAAAGAGCAGTTGTTTTTCACTCAATGGCTATTCATTAAATCTTTATGGGATTGAACTGCCCCAGCATGTTTCAAATGCATGGGGCCTTTTAAAATAATAATAGCTGATTTCCCTGCAAAAAGAAAGGATATATTTAGAGGCTTTTCTGGGAGAATGAACTGGCCCCGGGGATTTGTAATGGACTGTTGAGCCTTTCACCTTGAGGTCAGTAGGTCAAATCCAAATCAGGCCTGGGGTGGCTGAGAAGCATTGTTTGAGTGACAGCTGTCCGGTGACCAGGGTGAGAGGAGCTGGAGGGTTGGGCTGCATTTCAAGTGCAGTGAACAGGTGCTGTCTGCGGTGATCTTGGTGGAGCTTGAGAGACTGTGGTCAGAAATAGGCTGAGCTTGGTCTCTCGGCCCCAGAGGCCATCTTCGACTTGGCAAAGTGAGGAGCTTGCCTTTCCAGTACTGTTGTGACAGGAGGAAAGCTGAGGAGACTACACGTACAAAACTGCCAAGGCCTCAGAAGCACAGCGAGGCTCAGGAAGCATCATCAGAGGAAGGGCTGACTTCTCCCTGCTAAGCTCTAAAGTGGCTTCCCTGCCTGTTTCTTATTTCTCACACTCTTGCTTTCCGAAGGTAGCTGGCACTGTTTTCTAAAACGGAGTAAGGACAAACGAGTGAAGATGCAAAGGGATCAATGGGAAGATGGCAGTGATTCAAGTAAATGGTGTGGGTTTTCTTGTTTTCAGTTTCTCAAATACATTTTACATACCACTCGCCTTAGACTCATGGCATCTGGGAGGTGGGGTAGAAAACGGGTGGTGGAGAGGGAGGGCAGAATTTGGTAGTTGCTTGAGAAAGAGCTTAGAGTAGAAAGCTACATTAGTCCCATCCTTTTGTTTGGCCATGCAAGAAACTGAGGCTCAGACAGTCTGGGAACAGATCACTGCGTAAAGTTTAAGTCACCAGCAGCACAGGTGACTTCAGCTGATGTAAACAGCGAACAGATGTATTTGAAAGGATATCGAGTAGCTCACAGCATCTTGTGGGAACCACGTGGGAACAGGCAGGAGCAGGAGCCAAGGGTGGCCAGAGACTGAGGATGCAGGAGCCTTCCCCAGTGTCTTGGGGGTTCTTCAGGGGAAGCCCCTTTCACTGTGTTTGCCCCTGAGCCACAGGTTAGGGCAGGGACTGTCTCCACTCCAGGCACAAAACTGGCATTCTTTTGCTTTAAGTCTCTACCCAAATTTCACCTTATGAGAGAAGCCTTCTCTGGCCACTATATTTACAATAGTAACACACTCCAACTGCTGCTCTCATCTTTCCCCTCTGCTCTCCATAGCACTTACTACCACCTGACAATTACTTGTTTATTGTTTACTCTCTGTCTCTACGCCCCACAGTGTAAGCTTCATGGGGATCTGGACATTTGGTTTGGTTTTGTTCTGCTTTAAAGCCCCTACAGCCCCTTTCTGAAGAGACAGAGTGGCCACCAGAAGCTGCTTGTCCCCTTAGGAGGGCAGCCTCCTTGAGATCCCAGGTCTGGGCAAGTGGCAAAGCTCCTCCGTTGGGAACGTCATAGGGATGGGGAGTAGGGTAATCTTTTTTCAGGGGTTTCCCCCTTTTGCCTGCATTCCAAAGTTCTCAGTTAGGTGGCTCTCCCTGATCCTAAAGAATGGAGGGGTGGAGCTGTCAGAACAAGTGTGAATGAACAGATGTGGAAATAGGGAAAGGAGTACCCTGTACTGTTTGGATGCCACGTTTTCAGCCACATTTTTAACGGCAGGCTAGAGGGATCTGTCCACTAATCTGGCTAAACAAAGATTCTTCCTGTGTCCAACCTCGCTTTTCATTTTCCTTTTTCTCCTCCCCTTCTTTCACCTGCAGTCCCCCCCACCCCGTCCCATCCCATCCGTTTCCCAGGAAAATAAATCTCTGGGAGGAGATCAGGAGAGTGGATCTCAGAGAATGCTTCTGAATAAACGTCTATATTAATGAATTATTAACTCAGCCACCCATGACCTTAAACCTAGAAGAGGGAGCGCCGAGGGCAGAGAGGAGAGCTGCTGAATTCTTTATTGGAGTCCTGTCAAAGGCAACCGGCCATTTGTTCCCCTCCTCCATCAGGAAAAAATAATTAATATGAAAGGTAAACTTTAAAAATGTATGTCAAACGAAATCAGAGAGTCTCCCAGACAGAAGCCTCTTCTTTCTTTCCTGCCCCTTCTGGCCTCTCCCTCTCTGCCCTGCCCCCCACTCCCACCCACCACTTCCCCTCCGAGCTAAGGGTACAGTGCTTCCTAAGGATAATTTTCTGGAAAAAAAAATTGCTCGAGAAAATGATGAATTTGGGTAGTTAATTTATCGATCCTGGCTCCTCTTCGCACATGTTTTATTTTAGAGGTCATTAATCAATGAAGAAAAACACCACCGTGTCCCCCCGTTTGCATTTAATACACTCTCGCTCCTTATTTATTCCTCTGGAACAAATTCCCAGCAAATATTCACCCATCGATTTGGGAGCGATGGATTTTTAGAAAGATTGGATCGCTTCCTAAGTGGTCGAAGTGATTTGTTTCATTGGTCTTCTAAATAATGAAGAGGAGGGGCACAGATTTGAGGAAGCGCACGTCGGCGGGCTCACTTTGAGAATTTCCGAGGCATGGCAGTGTGGTTGTGACCAAGCCGTCCGGGATCAGCTGCGTAAGCGGAAAGCGGCCCGGGGCGCCGGCTGTCCCGCCTAGGCAGCGGTGATGCGCCCCGGGGTGGACTGCGCGGACCTCTGCCCCAACCAAGCCCCGCCGGCCTCCTGCAGATCGCGGTCGGAGCAAAGGCCCCGCCCCGCCTTGTGAGCCTGCAGGGTAGGCTCTGGGGATGCTCGGACCCCCGCGACACTCCCCTTGAGAGCTTTTCTTGCGCTCCTGGACTCCCGGGCCCTCTGAGCGCCCCCTCTAACGTTAACCCACCTCCTGTATGCGAGTCCCCTAAGGCCTTTGGGCACTGGGGGTCCCGTCTCCTCCAGACCCGCGTACCCTGGGGCCGATGGGGGCGGACGGTGGTCCTCGAACCTGGCGGGTCAGGGATACCGCACAAGGGCATAGAGGGAGAGGTGGGCTCCGCTACAGTTCTGCTTCTCCCCTTGGCAAAGCGAGCCAACCCCCCTCCCCCATGGTGTCCCTATACCCCTCTGGCGTCAGTCCTTCCGGACTGGGGTGGGCAGGAAAATGCACTTCGTGCCTCACTGACCCGGGTTTGAATCTGCCTCCATCACTCATTAATGGCGTGACCTCAGGCAACCTACCTAACCTGAGCCTCAGTGTCCCCATCTGTAATATGGGGTTTAATGATAATGCTTTCTCCGCATGGTTGCTGGGCGGACTTGAAGCTTTTACCCGCACCTGGCCTGTCGAAAGCTCTCACAAACGGTCAGCTAGTTTTATTAGGAAGGGAACTCCCGGGCTTCCCAGAGTGTGGGCGGCAAGAGGCCTCGGGAGCAGTTGCTGCAGCTAGCATCTCAAAATCCCGAGATTTTCAAGTGTGTTTGGGGGGCAGTTCAGGGAGGAGTTCTTCGGGACGGCCAGTTCTGGGGACCGAGCACTTGCAAGCAGCAGGTTTGCGCAAAAACAAGAAGGCGGTGGGGCCGCTGCCGCAGTGTCCGGTCTCCGAGCCTCGGTGCTGTCTTTCCGGGAGAACAGAGAAAGAGTGTGAGAAAGAGAGTATGCCTCTTCTACTGTGGCCCGACAGCTACTCTTCGGCAGTTCCGCGAGCAGCTTAACTGAAAGGGGCCTAGAACTTCACCCTGTCCTCCCATGGAGTTGTTCAAAGCCCGAGGAGACTGCGTAGTTAGCCTCGGGGTCCAAAGCACCGTGGGTTTTCCCTCGCGGTGTTTGCCTTAAACTTGGGTACTATCAATCTATCCAGGGATGACTGATGACCTTGTCACAGCGACGCCAGTCAAAATATTTTCGGTCCAACTCTGTTCCAACCAGCACCGCGAATCATCCTGAGTGAGACCCGGACAAAGTCTAAACAGTGCGTTTCCCAGGCTCAGACGAAATGAGTGGTGGGAAGACAAAAAGAAACAAGCAGAAATCAGGAAAGAATGGCTATTAATTGTTCGGAGTGGTAGGTGCTAAATGAATTGGTTTATTTGGGGAAAGACAAATGTTATTTCTTCTCTTTGAGGTGTGGACAGAACTCAGGCGTTGGGAAAGCGCCCGAGCCGGTCAATTTCACACAGCGGGTCGGTGCCCTCCGCCCACCGACTTGTGAACGCCTTGAAGAACTGGGGGCGGGTGTCTAATTCCTTGATGTGAGACCACGCCTGGAAGGGCTGCCACGGTCCAAGGCGCCAGGAGTAGGTAAGGTGGGTGTGGGGCTGCGCTCGCACCCTGCACCTCGGACGCCAAGTTTTGGGGAGAGAGACCTATACATGACCCTTCGGGGCAGCCCCGGGCAGCCAAAGGCAAATAAGCCTCGTCTGTGTCCGGGAGCAGTTGTACCACCAGACGTAGCTCTGGATATTTGCCTTGTATGTCAAAAGGGAGAAGGAGCCAGCCCCCCAGGAAGACAACTCGAGAGTGGGTGAGCTCAGCGCTGGGCGGTGTGAGACTCCATTGCAGCCGCCTTCCAGCCCCGAGGCCAGGCCTGAGTCCCGCCAGGACCAGCGCCCTTTAGAGACCCTCGGTCTCACGCCTCCCAGCTCGCAAAGCCTGCCTCCTCCGCCGCCGACTGAGGGTTTCATTCCAGAGCGTGCCCCGCCCCGCCCCGACTCCCCCTTCACCCCCACCTCCGCCAGGATTTATGTGAGAGATTGCGTGGAGGGCTAGTCGACTCTGGCACCCAGCAGTACTCCTGGAAAAACGGAGCCCGGGAAAAGCGCAAACCCGCTGCGGGGACTCGGTCCTCTCGCCTGGCCGCGCGCGCCCGCCCGGATGCGGACACCCGAGCGCGTGCCGAGATGCTTTCCGGTTTCCGCGTTTCCACTGCTTTCAGGACCAGGGCGGTGAGCCGGCACCTAGAAAAGACATATCATGGGCAGAAAGAGACAACAGGCGAACGGGAGACGTCACGCCAACAAAAAAGTGGGGGGTGGGAGGGCGGAGGAGGTTTTTGTGCAGGAGAGGCGCACGAGCTGTGTGTGGATACAGCCGAGTTAGAACTTCCTTCTCCCCTCTCCCCTCCCCTCCGTTCTTCTGGCCTGCCTCCCGCCTCCCCCCACCCCCACCCCCATCGCGCGCTCTCTCTCTCTCTCTCTCTCTCCCTCTCTCTCTCTCTCTCTCTCTCACACACACACACAAACACACACACACACACACTCTTGTATTTTGTGCTGTCGTAAAACCCACGTGTCCAGCGGGGAGCCTGCCAGAGCGTGGAGCGGAGGAGCCGGGACGCGGCAGCGGCCGAGCGCAGCAGCCCGCCGCGGCTCCGGCGCCCGGGTCCGCCCGCACTCCCGCGTTCAGCGTAACTGTTCTCACGCCCACCGCAGGCCTCCACATCCCTGGCTTGCGGCCCCGGAGGGTCCCGGGCGGGCGGATCTCTAGGGCTTTGATCCCGCGCTGCCCAGGGGCATGTAGCGTACCCGGGGCGCACACTCTCCCGCACGCTCACCGAGACACGCACGCACGCACCCGCCGGCGGCTCCGAGTTTTCAGGTAAGCGTGGCTTGGCTGTGGCTGAGGGTCTTGGACCCTGGGAATAGGAGGCTGGAGGTCCTGCGCTGGGGGCGGGGGTCGAGACTGTCCCGCCTCCTGGCGCCGGAGGCCAGCGCGGCTCAGGCGCTGCGCCACTCCAGTTTGGGTCGGCTCCGGGCGGGGGCAGAGGGTGGGGGCTGCGTCCTGCCGCCGAGTTCTGCTGGGAAGCGCCCTCTCTCCGGGCTTCAACAGTGCCGGCTGGGCGCTGGGCGCCTCGGGATGGGAGGCAAGGCAGGGTGCACACAGCTCCCCCCGCGCGGCGCTGCGGCTTCAGAGTAAACTTTGCGCCCCAGCCGAATTGGGAGGAGGAAGCCTCCGAACCGGGTTGCCGCCGGCGGAGCCAAGGACTCAAACTCTCGCTCCAGGGTCTTGGCGGCGGTCCTCCCCGCCCCTCTTGCACCAGGCCCTGAGTCCGGCTCACGCGCACCCTCCTCTTTGCCCTCTGCCCCCAGCTTGAAGCGTCGGACATGCTGAAGCCCGGAGACCCCGGCGGCTCGGCATTCCTCAAAGTGGACCCAGCTTATCTGCAGCACTGGCAGCAACTCTTCCCGCACGGCGGCGGCGGCCCGCTCAAGGGCGGCGGTGCCGCGGGTCCCCTGGGCGCACCGCAGCCCCTCCAGCCGCCGCCCCCCCCGGAGCGCACTGAGCCCCAGCCGGACAGCCTGCGCCCGCGGCCCGCCTCGCTCTCCTCCGCCTCCTCCACTCCGGCTTCCTCCTCCACCTCGGCCTCCTCTGCTTCCTCCTGCGCCGCTGCCGCCGCGGCGGCCGCCGCCGCCGCGCTGGCCGGTCTCTCGACCCTGCCCGTGGCGCAGCTGCCAGTGTTCGCGCCTCTGGCCGCCGCCGCCGTCGCCTCGGAGCCGCTGCCCCCCAAGGACCTGTGCCTCGGCGCCGCCTCGGGCCCGGGGCCCTCCAAGTGCGGAGGCGGAGGAGGCGGCGGCGGCGGCGGCGTCGGGGATGTCCGGGGCGCCCCGCGCTTCCGCTGCAGCGCGGAGGAGCTGGACTATTACCTGTACGGCCAGCAGCGCATGGAGATCATCCCGCTCAACCAGCACACCAGCGACCCCAACAACCGTACGTAGCAGCAGCCCGCGTCCTCTCTTTCGGGGCGCTGGCTCCGTCGAGCGCGGGCGCCGGTCCGGGAGGCAGGTCGGATGAGGGGGACACCGGCTTGTGGGCTTTCCAGGCCGCGGGCCCGCACCTCTCAGACCACTGTAGCCAAAGTTTTCTGGGTTAGAGAAGGAAGGAGAACGGTTGGGACCGCCGGGTGACACCTCTGGGTTACCTCTTCCCCCTCCGCTCATTCCCTGCTTCCCAGCCCCGAATCTTTAAGACCCGAGTTGCTCGCGGACCGGGGAGTACAGCTCACAGCCCTCCCGCGGCATACTGCGCCTCGCGCGGGGCGGGTACTTGCGGCGCGCGATGGGAGTGTCCGGGGACCGGCCCGGCCTGGCCTTAGAGGGGACAGGGCAGGGACTGTTAGCGGTCCTGGGGAGCGTGGATTCCAGAGCTGATTTCTCCTTCTCGCTATCTTACTTCTGGGGTTAACTGCGTCAGCTCATTTTCGGACCGCGGGGTTGTCGGGGGACCGGCCGGGAGCTGCAGGCTGGTCCGGCCTCGCTGGAGTAGGAGTTTTGGATGACACTGGGTCAGTCTCTCCCTGCAGGCAGGCATTATTCTTAGGTTTACTATTTATTTTAGAGAAGAAGGAAAAGAAAAAGAATGCCAGTTGCTTAGTGAGAAAACATTTCCGACTTCAGGGCAGGGTCGTTCCCTGCGGATCCCGCATTCTCCGTGCACCCTTGACCCTGCAAACGTTTACAGTCCGTAGCCACGCATGTCGGCTTACGTATTGTTTTTAATGAGGGTAACAGTAATTTAGTATAAGAAGCTTGCTCTTCTTTTCCCGAAATAAATGACAAAATGCCTAAATTAACATCAGTTTTCTTCTAGCTTCCGTTCCTGTATTCACAATTTCAAACTCTTGATCCCAAGTGTAGTTCCATTTTCAGGTTTTGAACCAAAACTCTAAATGAAGATCAAGGATGTGTTATTTATTTTTTATATCCAATTCTTTTTGGTAATTTCAGAAGTTATGCTATGTTTACACTTAATGTGTTGAAATAAATGCTAAGTATACTTCCAGAGACCCCAGGAGAGAACATTAAAGCAGGTCAAGAGTTAGGTTGAAAGCAATACGGGATTTGAAACAGCGCTCCGCTTCTTTCTTCGTCTCATTCCTTCATCTAGCTTCTGTATGAGGAAAGTTAATTGTAAATGTATATGATCATTCTATTTTGAACAAGTCCCTTCTTGCAGAATGTCTACTAATCCGTGAGCTTCTTAATTCGTTGTAAAAGCAAAATAACTACAGGTTGTAGTTATTTAAAGGACTCCCAAATTTATTACTTTGATTAAAAACACTGAGCATGACCCTAGTGATTGAGGTGTATTAATCTTTTCATAATGGTTGGAGATAATTGTTCTAATGGAGATAATTATTATTAATAAAAAGAGTAGTTGTATTTACTTTTTTCCTTTCTAGAGTCTGAGGGTAAAGTATTTGGTTTAAAATGAGGGTTTCAACTCAGATTTACTCTGCAGTTAAGAAAATTCCTATATTTCAGAGTTCCAGAAAATTTTATAAAACTATGTTGTCTTAATGGATTTCAAAAAATACTTATCTCCTACTGAATTTCTTGATTGTGTTGTTTTCAAAGCAGTTCTTTAAAAAATGTAAACTAAAAAAATAAGATATGCTTTCATAAAAGGTATTTCTTACCCCTAAGTGAAATATAGTCACTGTGGACTGAGAGTGCTTCAGCAGACTTGCAGTCTTTCTTCTGAATTAAATTAGTGCTGGAAAAGACACCAGCAGTGCACCCCAAAGCCCTGGCTGTGTGCTGAGCTAAATGTGTTGTTTACAGTGCAATCTTGAGGTTCAATACATTTTCACCAGAGAAAAACCTAGACTAATCAGAGAAAGAATTGGGACCGATTCCTAATTAATATTTGGCTATTGAACTAGTTTATTGTCTAGGTACCCTTTTTCCGTGGCTGGAGGAAATGAATTATGATTTATTCAAATTCTTCCTATTGTGTTAACCTTCTGCTATCTCCTTTTGAGTCGACTGGACTGCTTCAGTGTGCAAAGTGCAGGGGCAAGGACAGGAGAGAAGGGAAGTCAGATTGTCCCATTAGAGTTACACTTCACATTGCTCTCTAATTAAAGGGCAACTGAGAAAGAAAATAGAAAGCTGAGGTGGCTCTCCATGTGATGCTGGGAGACTAGGTCTGCCATGCTTCCAGGAACTTCTCTGGGCAAGAGTAGGCACTCATTTGAAACCATGAGATGTGTTTTACAAAGATGAAGTGAGAAGCGATTGAGTTTAATCTAACTAGGGGATCAGAACAACTCAGAAATGCAAACAGTGCGAAACTGTTTTTTCCCTTGGCAGGGAAAGTTGATATATCACTTGAAAGATGGTGAATAACAGCTTCTCCCCATTCCCAGGTTGTATGTGGGCCGGGGGTGGGGTAAGAGGCGGGCAGAAGGGAAGCACCTATTAATTTATCAGTCACAGATCTTCCTAGTTTTCCTTTTAGTCTATTGCCCTTTCCCTCTAAAAGAATTCTGTGAAGTGACCACTCAGCATTGCTTCGTTTTATTACTTTGTATTTAAAAACGTATTGAGTCGTATTCTCTTTTTCTTACAAGGCAAAGAAAGGGGCCTCCATACTTCTCCTTTTAGAAGAGTAACTTTTTGCCTGAGATCAGCAACCCAGTAACACCTGTGAATCAGTATCACCTTCACCTTGAAACTTTATTGCCATCTATGGCAAATGCCATAAGTGAAGGGTGTTGTAGCTCTCTTTCACACATAAAAAGATTTAAAACCAACAGAAACTATACAAGCTGGCCCGGGTGAGCTCTTCCAGTATATATCTAACTAACTCTGTGTATGAAGTTATTCTATGATTGAAGTACGCTTTCCACTGAGGCTCTCAATGCTTAGTTGCCTCTTCCTTTATCTCTAAAGTCAGGTGGAGCTTGTGTAATGTAAATGGGGGATGGGGACCTTTCTTCCTCCTGTATTACAGCCCTCATTTGCTGCCGGTTTGCCTGAAGCCATTGATTCCTTCAGGCTCCGTTGCGGTGGCCTCTTCTCGGCTTCCGGGAGTTGGTGCGTTGTTTGAGACCCTGTCACTACTCTTGGAAGGTATTGAGCAGCGGCCAAGAGGGGCGCCGGACGTTTGTGTTTGTTCGGAGACAGCCGGCCGAGCCAGTTAGCTTTTCATACCTTTTTTTTTTTTTTTGGTTAAGACATTCCTCCCTCGTACCTGGGAGAGAGCAGGGGACTAATCCCGCCCTGGGTCTCTCTGCGGAGAATTGAGTCGGGGCAGTCCGCAACTTCCCCAGCTGCAGGTCTCTATCTCCTCCGTATTTCGGGGAGGCCTGCTGCGCAGGGAACAGCACCGGCGTGTGCGCAGGTGTTGGAGTTGGGCCCGAGGCTCCCCTGTTGGTAGCGCCATCCTTTCCAAGGGTTTGAGGAGAGATACTGGGGAGAGAAGGAAATCTGGGGTTTGTTTGGTTGAGAGGTCAGGGGAAGAGAGAAAAGGAGGGCGAGTGTTTTCTGACCCTCCCTAATCTCTTCCCACCCAGTTGGAAAACGCAGGTCCTGTTTGGGAAGCTCCCGAGCCCAGTAACCCACCAGTGGGATTCTCCTGACGCCAAGGCACACTCGCTGCGCTACTCCCCGCTGTCAATGGCCAGCAAGCGACTGAGATTTCAGACCTGGTCCCCGGTGGGAGGGAGGCTCGGCCTCACTGTGTGGGCTTTTGTGTTGTCCTCTTTTTCTTCTTCTCTTTGCTCTCTTTTTGTGTGCACGCCCAGCCCCATCCCGTAACACACATAATTTAGCTATTTTACATCATTCGTTATCTAGCGCCCTGAAACTGAACATAGAGCCATATATTAGATTGAGGTTAGAAGAGGTGGCGACTGTTTATTTAAGGTGATAAAACGGTTCATCAGCAGTAATCTCCATCGATATGTGCCACCAGAAGATGAAGGATGAGGGGACAAGCCACAATTAATTGCCCTATAGTTTTGTCGGAGAGAGTGGAGCCAGCGCAGACCCGCTTCGATCTCCTCTCGCGTCTCCTATTCATCATCTCCGCAATGTATATGGCGGCCTCGCAGGGGCAGGGGCCGGCGAGGTTTATCTCGGCGCAATATTCTCTCACCCTCACACACTGGCGCTGCCATTTAATTTATTAATACAGTCATCAGGAGACAAATAAAACCCACATTTCCTCCCTCTTTCTTTCCCTCCCCCTTTTGTCTCTCCCTCTTGATCCCAGGGCCAAGCCGGCAGCCAGGCAGAGCAGGGAAAGCCCAGCGCGTAGGCAATTCGTAGGGAAGCCTTAAACTCGCCTAGAGAGAGGCTCCCAGAAGGTTCCTGGGAGCTGGGCCGCCCCGCGGGGGGCGAGACCACAATCGGTTCCCCTAGCGGGCCTGCCTCGCCTCTGGATCTGCTCCTAGACCCGCTCCCGGGAGCCTAGAAGACCCCTCCCGCTGGCAGGAAAGGGGCAAGGCCTTCAACATACAGATTAAGTGCTGGGGGGCCTGGCGCCCACCCCATGCACGGTCCACCGCCATCCCAGCCAGCCAGTGGCTTGGCGCGGGGAGGGCTAAGCAGGGAGTGCGGGCTGGAGGGGGACGTGGAACTGTGGCGCGAGAGACTCGCAGCCACAGCGCTCCGCCTGCGCTCGGCCCCGTCGGCCGGCGCCCTCGGCGACCCCAAGGTCCAGTGCCCCCACCACGAAGCACGCGGAGCTGCCAGCAGGCGGCACTCCCGGGGCCGCGTCGCCGTCACCGGGCGGCGATCGATGGGCGCCGGCCCCCACCGGGCTCGGCCTGCGGGACAGAGGGCCGCGACCTCGGCGGCGGTCGCTGAGAATTTATAGCCGGGCGGTTACCGCCGCCCAGGCGGGGAGACAGGCTTTTCAGCTGCTCCTCGGTTCCCTTCCCGGAGGACACGTGAGGGCAGGCGAAAGCGGCGGAGAGGCTTTGGGGAGCGAAGGCCCAGCGCGGCAGGCGCGTCCCGAGGGTCCCCGCTCCTCCTGCGCCCACGCGCTCCTGCCCACCTCTCGAGAAGGCGAAAGAGACCTGAGACGTTTTATATTTCACCTTTCCTAGAACGAGAAATGAGATACCAGAGAACTCTGGCTTGCTTTGCCCCTTTTACCTTAAAATAGATCCATTTTCAATTACACAAGTCGCACGTGCCCTTGTAAAAACATTCAAACAATACAGAAGGATAAGGAGGGAAGAGTGAAAGTCTGGTCTTCACTCCACTTGGCCTGGCCTTCTGAAGCCAGTGGGTGAACAAGTCTATAACTTAATGACACCTCCTTCTCTTAGTTAGAGACCCATAAACAAGAGTATTAACAGATCTATTCAAGAGAGAGAAGAGACCATGATCTCTTACATTCCCTAATGCTAAAATGGCATTTTGAAGTATCTTGCTTGGGGAATATAATATCTCTCACAGATACAGACAACATTTTATGAATAATAATTATGAAGTTGTGAAAAAACTTACCCTGATTTTAAGAGAAAATAGGAACATTTATTTGCCTATTCTTTATGAATACAAATAGACATACTATGTATTGTTTGGCCTGGAATGCTGTATCATATATATAATACATATATATTTTTTATGTGTAGTTTAGGCATCTAGCCCACTTTTTTCCTCAAATCTTTTCATGTAGGTGTTAGTGGCTTGCTGTCTAGAAAACACTCTGCTAGAATGTTTGTCCACTTGGGCCACATTTGTCAACCCCAGCTAATCAGTTACTTGTTTTAGTCATCCTCAAGCTCCTTTGGGACTCCAAGACATAAGTCAGAAGCCACATGTTTTCAGCGGCGGAAGTTTTGTGTATTAAGAAACAGTAACATTAGGATATAACATGTATTTTGACGTAGCCTTTCAGGTAGAGTATTTTGAAATAGCATGAAATGGTTTATAAATGAAGAAAACTTATACTGGATGGACAAATGATGGTGGGTTGGCCTTGCCTACCCTGCAGGTATTCTTCTACATATTGGGAGAGCCTCAGCTTGTCACTCTACAGAATGCTACTATTAAGTATTTCAGCACTTCATGGAGACAAATGAAATTTAATAAGTTGAAGAAGTACTTTAGAGGACTTCTTAGAGAAAGGACTAGCCATACTCTATCATGCATAACAAATAACAGGAGTGTGCTTGTTGTCTGTGTGGGTGGTGGCCGGAGTTGGCACCTTTCCTCCTTATTTTATTGCTGATGTAGTGGGTGTGATGTTACAGGTTGTGGAGACCTTGTAAGTTGACGGCATCTCTGGTATGGACTGTTAGGGAGGAAATACCAGATACTCTTTCTTCTCACCCTTTGTTTCACTGAGCCAACCAGAAAGGGAAAGTCTGTTAACTCCCTGGGGTGATTTATTTTTATTTTTATGGCCATATTGCCTTTGCTTATTGTCATTTGTTTTAAGCTATTTTTGCTAAGGTGCTGAAAGCCCATTTCTGAAGTTAGGCACTAAAATTCAAAATTATGGACATTATCTACTTACTTTTCAAATCATCCTCTTACGTTAACCTCCCCAAACCCAAGAGTGTGGGAAAAAGAGAGAAATCTCTTTAATTCAATCATGCTACAACAGTTTTGCAGCCCCAAAATAGTGACTGCAGTGAAATATTTCAATTATATTGATTGAGTTATGAGTTTGGATATAAAATTCTCCTAGTTTTCATTAATCTTAGATCTCTAGGTTTGGAGGCTTTGGAGTCAGGCAGACTTGATTGTGAATCCTTCTCAGCCACTTTCTAGTTTCTGGTCCTTGGTCAAGTTACATTGCTCATGAAGCCTCAGTTGCCTCATCTGCAAAATGGGAATTGTGGTATTTAGATAATATGGTGGTTGTTTGGTTGAAGGTAGGTGTCTGGCACATAGTAGGCACTTGGTAATTGTGAGTTTTTATTGTCTTTTCCTTCTATCCCCCCTTTATCTTAAAGTTTTTGTTTTCACAATCAGAAGCTTGAGAGGGTGTGTGAAGTGTCTGCATTCTGGAGGAGTTGACTTAGGGTAAGGGTGAGACTACCTCCCTCCATCTAGCTCTAGGGTCAAAAGCAGAGCCTGGCACAGTTTTGACATTAGTTTGTGTTGCTGAAAGAGGGGTCCTTTGTGTGATGGAGATCTGGGAGGCATGGCCAGTTCACTACCTGCAGAAACAGGTTGCTACTTTTCACTTGAGAGGCCTGGGGACACCCTCAAGAAGCTGAGGTCAAAGGTCCGCTCATTCCCTGGGCTCTTTTGGGGGAAGTGGAGGAGTAGCTGCTGGAGGGGAAGGCGCCGTAGGCTGCAGCCCTTCTTCAATGAAATAGGATACTCACCTAGTCAACCTTCAGTTCGCCGTGAAGCGAATGGCAAAATGGGATCGCACACCATGCTGGGTTGCGATTAGGTGTTCCTCGAAGGTTCCTCAGTGACTCACTTGTCACAAGTTCTTTGGGCATTTCAATTGTTCAAGCACGGATAGGGCACACCCAGGGCGATGCACCAGGACTGGCTGTGACCAAGGCTGGGCGTAGGTGCCCTGAGGGCGACCCGCCGCCTAGCGCTGGCGCATCCGCTGGTGCCCAGCTCTTGCCATCTCCGCCAGTCGGGGCTCGCCCGATATCAGGCCCAGTGCCACAGGGCTCTGTTGCGCAGGGGCGCCGTGGCTCCCCAGGGAAGCTGGGCCAGGGAGGCCGGTTTCGCCGGCGGGCGCCGAGGCCGCCTTCCAGAGGCAGGTCCGCCAGGCCAGGGCGCAGACACGGTGGCTCCGCCAGGCCCATTAATAACCCGGAGGGCGCTGCGATCCGACAGCATGGTCGCCGCAGGCCTGCTTCCCGCGGCTGCTTGACCTGTTCCTGCCCAGTTTGAGTCGAGGGACACTGGAGGTCCACGGCCGGCCGCCCAAGAGGGTGGGGGTCCCCTCGCGCGCCGGCTGCTCTGAGGAACATAGGAGAGAGTAGGCTTTACTACAGCTCTCAATTTATAACGCAAAATAATCGCATTTAGCCTCGGGCTCAACCGTCTGGGCAGGATTTGGGGCCCTCTCCATTGAACCTTTAGCCTCATCATTAAAGACCCATTATCTTGATCGTTAAATTTGCTGTTGGTTTTTTGGGGGGCGGGCTTCCGGGAAGAGCTTGCACGCAAGCACAGGGCACCCCAAACCCGACAGAACAGCCCCCCCCCTTTCCCTACCCTTCCCCACCTGGCTGGAGTGCCCGGAGCGGGCGCTGCCGGGGCGCTCGAGAGACCCTAGCGCCAGTGCGCCCTCTGTGGCCGGGGTCTAGAACTGGGGCTCCGCGAGGCCAAGGCCGGCTCCGCCCACTCGCGTGGACGTTCTCGCGGGAGGGGAGCGTGGGTCGAGGAGTGGGGGTGGCGTGCAGCGCCGGACCGGTTGCCCACCTGCTCTGGTGATTTTGAAAGTCTCTTCTATAACTGTAAAGAAAGGAAAACCAGACATACCCTGGCGACCAAGGTAGAATCTCTCCGAGATATCACATTGGTCGAGAGACCGCCTTTTCTCTTGGTACAACGATAAATACACTTTGAAACACCGCTGAGAGAGAGAACCCGAGGGAACAGGGGAGAGGGTCAGAGGGAGCTAGAGGCAGAAGGGAAGAGGGAGAGAAAGGGGCAGAGGCCGGGGAGGAAAGCCGAGAGCCATCGCTTCCTTGGAGACGACAACGCCGTCCGCACCCAACTAGGGAGGCTTTTGGAGGCGCCCGGGGCCTCGACCCTGTGCCAGGTGGATTTGGGTGCGACGAATTCCAAGGGAGCGCGTCGGGTCACCTCTCCCCCTGCTCCCAGTGGCCTCGGCGCCCTCCGGCGTCACCTCCCTCGCAGGTGGCTCACCCGGGCGGGGATGCTGTTGGCGCGGGGTTTACCCGGGGTTAACCCTCTCCCTTTCCTCCCTCCCTCTCGCGTGTCTCTGGCAGGTTGCGACATGTGCGCGGACAACCGCAACGGCGAGTGCCCCATGCACGGGCCGCTGCACTCGCTGCGCCGGCTCGTGGGTACCAGCAGCGCCGCGGCCGCCGCGCCCCCTCCGGAGCTGCCCGAGTGGCTTCGGGACCTGCCACGGGAGGTGTGTCTGTGCACCAGCACCGTGCCCGGCCTGGCCTACGGCATCTGCGCGGCGCAGAGGATCCAGCAGGGCACCTGGATTGGGCCCTTCCAGGGCGTCCTCCTGCCCCCGGAGAAGGTGCAGGCCGGCGCCGTGAGGAGCACGCAGCATCTCTGGGAGGTAAGTCGGCCGCCACCGAGAACCTTGCCACCCAGCCGGAGGTTTGGCCGGCAGAGAGCCCCCCTTGTTCCCCAGAGGGTAGTGGAGGCTCGATTTCTCTGGTCACGCAAATGCCTGGTATTTGCAACACCTGCAGTGAAGAGGTGCAGAGCCAGGCCCCGCACTACAGCAACCCAGCCAGGAAGACAGGGCTTACAGGTTTCTGAAGATGGAATCACCATAACAAGCTTCCATTCTAGCTGTGATAGATTTGACTGTTGTCTCCCTTGGTCTTGAGTAAAAGAGAAAACACCTGAGGAGATAGAACAGAGGAGATTGGGCATTGGGATGTGAGCTAGGTGAATTTTGTGCCCTATTTTAAGCTCTTCCAACATGTTGTTTTTGTTTTTGCCCACTGGGCAAGAAAGAACATAAGCATCAACAGGAGGAAGGAGAGTCAGGTTCATTTTCTCAGATAAAAACAATTTGGTAAATGCTGAATGTGAGAGACTGTAACATCTTTCACAACTTTCACAGTGCCCAAAGTAAAGCAAAATCATACTGTGAATCAGATACCACAAATTATGCTTTTTCTGACAAAGTACAGTTATTCAGTCTTCAACAAGGTACTGCAGGAAAACTCTGAGCAGTTTGGTGTAACCCAATTGATAGTACTTCAATGGTACAATCTTACCTGATGCTATTACTTAAAAGTCAGCAACGTATTTGAAAACTATTAACCTGAGATTTGTCTCAAAGCTTCATGGTTGATTATTGAGGTCCATTCTGGAAGAGACAGACCCTTAATGTAGGTTTTCCCCACACCAGTTTTAGATACTCCCACCATGGAGAGTTATTTATGAAAATAAGGTGCCAGAAGTCTTACTCTTAAGCAATACGTACATCTGACTGAGGCCAGGCAATATAATGGAGTGGGATTTGCCAGAAGACAAACTTTTTTAAATGCCAGGGGCCAAGTTGGCATGGACCTTAAGGCTCCATTAATGGCTCATTTCTGCAACAGCTTGCCCCCCACTCTTGGCTCAGTAGCCTGCAAGATGATCATTTGCCACTGCAAGTTGCCTTACAGTCACTAACTAAACTCATGCGATTCAATAATCCACTCAGATTTTTGCTGAGCACCCACTCTGGCCAGCACTATGACTTGGTCTCCAGAACGCTTGTATGACTATTGGCAGTGGGGTACTAAGGCCTGTGTCTGCAGAGCTGCCTTTGATTAAAGGGGAGGAACTAAATCTGTGAGCTCATAGCCAAGCAGCCCAAGATGACCGCCTGGTGGCCAATGGGCTGTGTACCCTACAGTTATCCACTGGTGCACTGCACTGTGCCCCGGCTCCCAGGTTCCATTTCACACCCAAACTATTGTGAAATTATTACTGGAAAACAATTATACATTTTTAATCTTTCAGAATAGAATTCTTGAATGAGGAAAAAAAGAGGCATATTTATGTTGCCAAATAGTGCTTTTTTTTTTAAACAGAAATTTTATATAGGGAAATGGGCCAGGAGAAAATGGTCAATACATTGAGTCAAGTTAGACTTCAGAGCTTTTGGATAGGAAAAACTGACATGTGGGAAATAAAGCATCTGGTTTTGAAACATTTTCTAGTTGGTTTTTGTTTTTGACTAATTAGTTGTTACCTCCACTGTGGTTTTAAGTTTATAAAACAATTCCAGTCACTTTTCGTGTTCCAGTGATATTAGGAACTCTATACCATACAGTTAAAGATCTGCCAATACTTTTCTGAGGAAATCGTAAAGCAATTGCTTAGTGGTACAGATTTGTTCTATCTGAAAATGTTAAAACTGAGCACTATTACGTTGCCCTCTGATGCCTTGGGTTTAGTGCCTGTCTATTTTTAGAGTGCCAGGGGACAAAGCCATAAATATGAAAAAAATCCCATAGCTTATTGTAGTTGTTGGTTTTTGTTTTCCTAAAAGGCTTTGAATGATTGGGATGTTGGCAGGAGACCACTATACAGATAGAATATGATGCTGTATATCAATACTGAAAACTATGGAGCCTTTTTTCTGCAGCTTTACTTGTACTTGATGAAGTTAAAATTCTGTTGTAGCAAAGAGACTGGGGAATTTAATTAGTTTGTTATTGTTGATGATACTTTGGTGGATATAAAGTGAGTTTTACCTGCTGTTTAGGGTATGTGAGTTGAGTGTGTTGGGGGGTGGTACATAGACTTGGTTCTGTGTTACAGAGAAAGACTTGCTGAGTTTATGCTTGAATGATCTGCTTCTAAAAAGGACATAACCTATTTATTTTTATCATCTGTAAGAATAGTTACAATAACATGCATTTAGGGGATTGAAGGGATATTAAAACTGAGGCCATGTAATATGTTTCAGACTCCTGGGAGATCATATAAATGTGACCGACCAGGGTCAGGTAACTTAGTGCCAATGTCCATGTGTAAGATAAAATACTTATTTAATAGGTTTCAGAGTTTTACTAGTATAATTATTTTTAAGATGTGAAGTGTAAGTTTATTTTTAATTTTTAAGCATCATGATTTATTATTTTTATAAAATGTGACTATTTGAATTGTTACATTTATAACGGAAAATTCTAAATGTTGGATTGTTCCTCAGATTTTAGTCTTTCCTTTCAAATCTAAATTTTATTGTGAAAAATTTTTAATTATTATATTTTTTATATTAGAAAGAATCAGTAATTGGAATACACTGTAGGTCTATAGGAAACTTTTGGCAATAATTGTTTAATGACTCATGTAATAATTATCCATTTTGAAAACATACTTTTAAAGATATCTTCCAGACTATCAGATCGACATAAAGCAGATCTTGAAAAAATTAAAAGCAATCGATCATGACTATTTCATTTAAAAAGTCAACTGGAATTGTTTCTCTTTCTCACATTATTTTTCAAGTCACTTGCAGGTGAAGAAATGTCTTTATATTTAGAGTTCAATACTCAGGTCCTGATGGATCTTACCAAGGTTACTTATCTTTATTTCAGTACAATAAATGGATTGCTAATCCCGTCATTGTTTCCAAGTAGATGATGGATTTTTGTTTCAGTTTACAGTTCATTGTTTTTAGTAAGGTTGTACTTTATTATACACATGAAGGCTTATTACAGAAACAATCAGATTCACTTTAGTTACTCCTTTTGTTGAATCATTAAAAGCTCTTTTTTTTTTGTAGAAAAATGATTTTTAAATATTTAACATATATCATTTACGGAGAGCTTGTTTGATTGGTTTGTAAGTGTGCTATCATCTTTTAGTTAATATTTTCTTTATGTAAAATCCTGGTTCATAAAAATACAATTTAAAGAAAGTTAAATATCATTCCACTACCTTCATTATGTTTTGACTCTTTTGGGTATTTGTAGTTTAAGGAGGTTAACAAGCTAAAAGCCAAATTATTAGTCCTTTTTTGGGCCAATTTCTTTTAGAATCAGAATTCTAATGTGTTTTACAAAAAAATAATAAGTTCAGATACTTTAAAACAGAAATATTACAGGATGGATTAAGCAATCACTTGCCTTGCTTATATACCTGTATTCCAGCAAGACTTGAATGCATGATATATTTCTAGCTATTTGGCCATAACGGGAAAGATCTTTCTGAATGTTTTGCAAAGAAAACATAGTCTTTCTCAGCAATTAGGTCTTATTGATGACAGTGAGATAATTTTGTCCTAATGTGTTTTCTAATAAAGAAGTGAAAAGGCACATTTGATTCCAACATTTATGAAAACATTATCTCAATTATTAATGTGCCCCTTTTCCCTTGAGATAAATTAATCTAGTCGTACATGGTTTCCCCTTTCTGCTTAACATCAGAATTTAATACGACTGGACCTGAGGAATGTACACGGTGTATACTTTAAATTCTACTGGAAGAAAATACGGAAATTTAAAATTAAGTTACAGTTTAAGATAGCCTAGAATTACTCAAACCTTTCAACTCAAAGTCTGATTTGACAAGAAATTTTACCAACATTGACAAAATAAATTGCACTTATTTTCACCCTAGAAAAGTTTTTCTGTTAATTGAAATAATGCAGTAACTTGTTAGGATTACAGTCAAGGTACTAATTTTACAGAATTTCTCTTTGCCTGAGTAAAATTTGAGTGTCTCATTTTCAGTTGCACTACGTAGAAAGCTTCATTATTTTTCTTCAGAAAATCAAGGGGTATAACATAATGTGGTCCTTTTTGTGGTTTGATTTTGTGCCATAATATTTTATATTTAATAAGAGTTTTACTTTGAAGCAAATGGTCTATTTTTCATCATTACTATTTAGCTTAGGTCAAAAGACATTAATGAAAACCAATTTTAAAAATATATTACATGCTGCTAAATGTTTATATTTCAAAGCCATCACAGGTAATTGGTGCTAGAAGGAAATGAATTGATTTCGTATTTTAAGTGTATTCTATATGTTTCCATAAGCGACCCACCTCCATCTATAGTACTGTACCCATTTGTATATATTTAGATGTTGAAAAAAATCACTTGAAAATAATAATTTTAAATTCAATAAAAATCATTTTTAAATTCAATTAAAATCACTTAAAAATTGTTCCAGTGATAGTGCTGTAACTGTATACTCCATATTTTGCTTTATAGACCTGGGCTCATTTTGGCCTTGTTCACCAAAACACCAGGGGACAGAATTATGTGGCTGTCACAGCTATATTGAAGTAAAAATTGTGTTTCTTAGCAATTTATCATTTAATATAGCAGAGTGCTTGTCATTTTAGTTTTGAATATATCGACTCCATGAAATCCAAATAATGTCTCCTTCAAAATAAACCATAGTCATGTTACTATTATGTTTTTAATTATGCAGAGTAACAGCTGGTGCATCTCTTTGGCTTTGCCTCATTTGATTTGAAGATATCTTTTATAGTGGTGCCCACTTGATCGAGTGTGAGCATTTTGTAGTTTTACATAAACTGTAAAACCATCTGCCGCCTCTTGAAATGGTTTCCAGAATTGTGTTAAAAATCAAAACTTAGTACTTAAAGTTGGCTTTGAAAAGGTCCATTTAAAGTCCTGGTCCTCTTGGTTTATGTACCAAATGCCACCCTTGGTTTTCTAAGTCCAAAAATGACTCTGCTTTAAAAAAAATTATAACAGCCATTTGGAAATTCTCGTTAGTGAAGTTTAATCCAAATATGCATGTGACACTACAGTATTTTAGTTGCAAATACTTTATAAAGAATGATGTGTTCTGTATCTGCAGGACTATTTTTCTCATTGGTCAGTTCAGTTTATCTATTGTTTACAGATTGCTTCTTTTGATAGCATTTTGTCCATGTGAAGAAAGTAATTCACAAGTATTTCTTGGTCCATAACTGCATATTTTCTTACATTGTATAATTTTTTTCCTTTTTCCACACTGCCTTAAAAATAGGGTATGGAAATTAAAATCAGAATTGCAGAGGTTACTGGACAGATGAAATCTGCTGTCCCCAGTCACTGCGTGGCAGCAAGTGATCTGATGAAAATGTGATTTTGGTAACACTGGGTCAGAGAAACCTGCAGGGGAGCCTTTTAATTTCACTGTGTCAATTAAGGCAGTTTTAATTATTCAAGGAAATCTACTGTGTTACCCAGAAACCACTTGTAGTTGTCGTATAATATTATGAGTTTTAAACATTTTTGGTTGAATATGGAAAACTGCCTATTACTCAGCTGAGGAATCATGTCCACAGTATCAAAATCCTCTTTTCTCAGAGGGTGGATGTGATACATTGGTGTTTGGCTTTTCTAAAAAGTGCTGTGCGTGGGGCCACTATGAGACTGCCTTGCTCTCCTTTTTTCTTTTTCTTTTTTAGAATCATATATACTCCACAATTTCATGAGTTCAGACATTCCTTGTGTATTTACACAAGAAATACAGACTCCGGTATAACTACTTAGCATAAAAGCCAGAGCAGCCAGAACAGTGTATACTTTTCCTTGTAAGCATTTGCCACCTCGCTCAGATAAGTTACAGAATTCCATTATCCAAATTGTTACACATGTGTGACAGAGGTTGACCTTTCGTCATGTCAATCCTTTTTGTGTAGGCCCCAGGCTCCAGCCTAATGGCTCAAACCCTGATTTACTCACTGTAATAAGGGCAGGAGGTCGAGCAATTGTCAGGCTGCCTGTTCGTACTCTTCTTGGAGCCTGGTTGAAGGCTGTTAACACAAAGCTTTTCAAAGTGAATTTACAACCAGCACCACTGACAGAGGCCAATCAGTGCACCATAAATGTCAGGTTAGTGAGATTGAGCAGTAAGTAAAGTACTGACAGCACACTATTGGCTGGAATCAATTGGCCAAGGTTTAACTGAGAAGAGCAATCTCTGTGTGGTGGGCTTAGGGAAAGAGCTAAGTGTGCAGTCTGGGTTTCCAGGTGGAGTCTGTAGATTTACCTGTAAGGATTGGGATGCCACCCATTAGCTGCGGTGCATCCAGCATCATCGTGTCGATATGCTTCACGATCTGGGAGTTCAGAGCGGCAGAGCCTGCTGATTCTGAGTTGGGTGGTGAAAAATGCCCCTAGCATTAGAAAGGAGAGAGAGAGAAAAAAGCTATTAAAATATGGGGCTGTCGGAACTGGGAGACACATCCAGTGCGGTACAGTTCAGTGAAAGGTAATTTGTTTAAATTGCAAAACTGTAACAGGGCTTTCTACCAAGGCAGAGAGACAGATAAGCCTGTTCTTTTGCTCTTCCTGGGGCTCAGCAGGGTGAAACTTTCATGGAAGTCACTAATGAGTGATTATGGGTTGAGGGTCTGAATATCCATGAAATGTGGTTTCCCCACCAGACAAATGTTTTTATCATTTTGTATAATGACAGCCTGGACAACAATTCATTTAACTCTGACGGCATCAGCATTAAAATGGAAGAATCCATTAAAATGCTGTATGCAAGGATTTATAAATCAGGCAATTTCCTTGATTATTGCAGTCATTTACAAAATTGATTGTTCCAGTGTGGTACAGGCAGGTTTCAGCAACGATCATTGACAACAAGCACATTCTGATATCTGTAGCTACTGGCCACTAAACCAGGTCAGTATTCCTCACCCCGCTTCTGTTCTTGGTCTCAAGGTCAGGCAGACTGATTTCAAAGAAGCTTATAATTATGAAGTTTCATTTGTCTTCAGAGGAGACTCACCTAGGCTGTGAGGGTAGGTGTGGGTTGCTCTTAAAGGTTGTAGCATTCTATTTACAATAGCCAGGACATGGAAGCAACCTAAGTGTCCATCGACAGATGAATGGATAAAGAAGATGTGGCACATATATACAATGGAATATTACTCAGCCATAAAAAGAAACAAAATTGAGTTATTTGTAGTGAGGTGGATGGACCTAGAGTCTGTCATACAGAGTGAAGTAAGTCAGAAAGAGAAAAACAAATACCGTATGCAAACATATATATATGGAATCTAAAAAAAAAAAAAAAAAAAAAGGTCATGAAGAACCTAGGGGCAAGACAGGAATAAAGACGCAGACCTACTAGAGAATGGACTTGAGGACACGGGGAGGGGGAAGGGTAAGTGGGGACAAAGAGAGAGTGGTAGTGTATATATGGACATATATACACTACCAAATGTAAAAGAGATAGCTAGTGGGAAGCAGCCGCATAGCACAGGGAGATCAGCTCACTGCTTTGTGACCACCTAGAAGGGTGGGATAGGGAGGGTGGGAGGGAGGGAGATGCAAGAGGGAAGAGATATGGGGATATATGTATATGTATAACTGATTCACTTTATTATAAAGCAGAAACTAACACACCATTGTAAAGCAATTATACTCCAATAAAAATGTTAAGGAAAAAAAAAAAAGGTTGGAGCACTGTTTTTATATTTTAATCATACTTTGTGGGGAGGGTATTGATGATCCCGATATGCTTCAGATCAGTAGCACAGATTTTGAGATGTTTCCAACTTAAAAGGAAGTAAGTTTTGCAAATTGCATCTGTAAATATTTGTTTGATTGAAGATCTAAAAGTCAATAATGTGTTTTATTTGTTGGTCCTTAGAGTTCTAATTACCCAATAGATATATCAGAGAGTCACTGGATTTTAGGTCAATTAATTCTGGAAAGCCTAATAAAGACATTGTTACAAGTGTGAAATGCTCAAAATGGTGCAGATTTTCCTATATAAGAATGCACACAAGTTCACTTGGTGTTTAATCATTAACCACAAACCACAAAGTTGTCTTTATTTCTGCAATATCAGAGATGGGCATGCCAAATGTGTCTGCAGAGCTCTATCCAATGAAAGCTGGCCGTGCAGTTTATGCTTAGTACAGAATAACTAACTTTAGACATTTGTTTTCAATCATCATTTTGTTTTTAATCATAATTTTCCCCTTTTGGAACTCTAACACAAACTGGGGCTTGTAAAACAATAACACTTTAGAAAATTGTTTAACACTGTTGGGAAGGCAAAAAATTTTCAGTTTGTCCTGATTTGAATATGTAATAATTTGATCTCAAGGTAGTTCTTTGTTTTAAATTGAATATATATTTTTTGGGAAGTCCTGTGGCTTGGGGGCACTTTGCACTTATTTGGCTACTGTTATTTAATACTGTAAGTCAGAAGTTCATTTTCATTTTTGATTAGTTGTAAAATTCACTACTTAAAAATTGAGTAAAAAAGGCAGTGTTTCAGTTCAGTGTCTTGATATGATCTCTTCATTTTTATTTAAATTTTTTTTTACACAGTATTCTGGTTTCTGTTAAGACTTAAAAGCCGTGTGACTAGATCTGTCTCGGGGGAACTCTGAACGAAGCACTCAGTTTTATAGGTGTTTTTGCCAGTCCCCTTGTAAATTTATTTAATAAACCAACACCTACAGCATGCAATTGTGAAATAATGATATGGGATTAAGCCCATTTTATTAAAATGAACAGTGTTTTTCACTCTCTGTGATCATTTTAAATTAAACCTGCCTCAGATAATGAAGTGTCTGTAGAAACATTTGGTGTAATCTAATTCAGTAGAAAGTTCTTAAGTGCTTTTTATAATTGGAATCAAATTAAATGTAATCAAGTCATGTTTTCAGTATCTTGTAAAAAACCAGGGCCTCAAGTGTTGTTAGCACACTTGGGAATATTAATGTTTATCGCAAAAGCAACAGTGCTAAATTCCTAGATATCCTTGCAAACTCCAAAATGGTAGATAACCCGTAAATAAATTCTAGGTTAGAATAGAATGTTTTTAGAACCTGTTGTGTTTGTCCCACACTAATATTAAAATTTATTTTTGATATACAAAATGCACAAATAGTTCCTGGGAGAGAGAGTCCTGAAAAATATTGGTCTACTGAGGAAAACACTTAATTTCAATTTATTGCAATTAATTACAATTTAAAATGTGACCTGGATAATCTACAAAGTAGAAAATCTAATTGCTAAACTTTAAAATGGTAGAAATGAACTTTTCTATTAAAAATAATTCTTAACATAAGAAATTTAAACTATATGAAAGTATAAACCAGTGGTAACCATTATTGACAATTTTTATAATGGTCTTTTGAGAGATGACTATGTAATGTAATATACCTTTGTTTGTATATGCATTGTATATACATTGAATCACAGTTTTGCTAAAAGATACTTGTGCTATCTCCTTGATACTGCAAAACACATTTTAAAAGCAGCAACTAATGACACTGTTTTCATAGGATCTCCTGCAGATGTTTAAATTTGGCTCACGCATGAATAGATTTTGATTTTGTGTCTAGTCCCACCCTCCGCTCTCTGTATCTTTCCTGGTGGGAAATTTCATTAACAGTCTGCAGACCCTACTGATACTATAGAAGCATTTCTACTGATATTTTCATGTTTTATAGCACATCTTTAATAAGACCAGAGCCTTTCTGAGATCTACAGGGAGATTTTCATAGTCCTCAGGGAGGAAGGAAAAAATTTTTGTGTTTCTTTTAATACATCTCAAGGTATTAACAAAAAAGAATCAAATCTCTTTGAAATGCTTTTCTAAGTAAGAAGACTCCTTGATTTATGTAGCTGTGTGTGAGACTTGGGGGAAACTACTTAATTTCTTTGTACCTCTTATTTCTCCATATGTAAAAGAGAGCCATATTGTACTATTACACAAATTAGAGTGACAATATTTATGATGCTTGTTTAACAAAAGAGATTTTCCCTTTTTCAATTGGGGTTTTAATAATAATTTTTAACTCTGTAGTGGACTTGCATATAGTAATAAAGAATCTCATTATTTGTCTGTGGAAACAAAAGATTGTACATGGTAGCCCATGATACACAGTTTGGATTTAATTACTTACTATAAAATCAGGCTTAATAGTTAAATGCAAATTTATTTAGCACTGCTTACAAGTAAGAAAGGATTATGTATTAAGGGGATACCATACAACATGGATGTACAAAAAATCATCGCTGGCTTTAATTTTTAAAAGAACATTTCTAATGGAGGGCAACAGGGTGACTACAAATATTAGACACATAAAGAACATTTCCTAGAGGTACATGATTTCAGTAAGTGAAATGGTCACTCATAATCCTCACAACAGAGAACTGACTTGCAATATGAACATGCAAGGGGAAGGACTTAGTAAAATCACCAAGCAGCCCTAAACCTGAAGGTCTTTTGACCATGGACCTTGAATCAGGAGCAATTCATTAGGTAGGTTTGACCCTGGATATTGAATTCTGAATAGAAAAACATCTCAATGCCCAGCATATCGTGACTTGTCAATAAATATTAAATGACAACAAATCAACATAGTGGCACTTTTGCCACTGTCCATAAAAATGTGTGTGCAGCTATGTGTATACCAGTGAATACCTACATAATAGTACATTATACAACTTATGAATATGTGTCAGTGCTGATCATATGCAAAGCAAGAATTCCAAGTGACAGAAAATTTTAAATGAAAAAATAAACATAAATACCAAAACTTGTCATAGAGAACAAAAATTAAACTGAAATTAATATTTTTCTAATATATATTTATTGAATATTAACCATATCTCTTATGTTATCTGGAGTTTTTACTTTGATGATAATCTAATCAGGGGTGATAGTCAAAATATTTGACAACCAATCCAGCTTAGACCCTGCCTCATAAACCTGGATGCCTACAGTTGTATCTGTGCTCCATGGGCTACATATCAGCTCCAAAGCTAGGATAGTTAGCAGAGGTTTAGCAAAGCCATTAAACAAATAGTCTGTAATGGGTATAAGTTTCAGTTTTGCAAGATGAAAAAGTTCTGGAGATTGATTGTACAATATTGTGGATATTCTTAACACTACTAAACTATATGGTAACTTTTATGTGTATTTTACCACAATAAGAAAAGAATAATAACTATATTTTCAGTGATTTTTCTTCTAGCTCAGTGATTCTTAAACTCTCACATCCTGGAGACAAGAATCTCCAGGTGCAGGGAGCCCAGCAAAATTCAATCTGGAGACCTGCCCCCAAAAGATTCTGATTCAGTCAGTGGTCCTGCATTGCGACCCAGGAATCAATTTTCTGAACCAATGTCCCACGTGGTGCTAGAACTGCACTTTGAGAAACGAAATGCCAAGCTCCACCTTTCTCGGCCTTACTCCTGAGGTTGTCAGCTTCCCTTCGTGCTTCTTCCCTTGTCTTGGCTGATCTTGAGCAAACCTGGCATCTCTTCGGTTTCCCTTCTATATCTGGTGTCGTCTGTTCCTATGTTAATTCTAGTCTCACCCTTTGCTTTCATTCCTGCTACACCTTGCTAATCTCTGGGCATTTCCAATCTCCTCCCTTACCACCCACACCCCAAGATAAGTAAATAGACAGATAAAAATAGATATAAATATTAAAGAACTACTAACAGATAGCAAAATGGACTTCCCTGACTTTCATATTTTCTGTCTTTCTGAAGTCCATCTGGCCAGGTATAAGGAAGCAGCCAAAAAGGCAGAAAGCTTTCCACTGCGTGTCAGCTGCAGTGTGTAATTAGCCCCTTAGCAATCAAGGTGTGCTTCAGGAGGAGGTGGCCCTCTGGAAGGCATTTGGTGGCGTTCACAGGGCCTGAGTTCCAGCCCTCACTGGGTGTGAGCTGTGTGACTGCAAGCAGACACCTTCACTCCCTCGGCTCTTACCAGCACTACATCTGACGGCACTGTCCTTTCCATGTCTCCTGCCAGCCCCTTCTGTGCAACCCTGTATCGTAGAGAGGCCATATACTCAATGCATGATATTTGTGATTTGCAGTCTGTAAATTTTCCATATGCTAACTTTATCTGCAAATGTGCTGGTTGTTTTCTGTCTTCCTCTTCGGGTTCCCATTTCTGCCCGTTGAGGGAGCATGCAGCCTGTATTTTGATCACAGCGTACCGTACCTGCTCTTACTGTTTCAGTTGTTCCCTGTGAGAGGTGGCTCTCAGACTCCGTTTCCCACACTGGGTCTGAAGTCCTCTATCCTCGCTTGTCTGTGGGACATCTCCATTTAGGTATCCTGACATTGTTTCAAATTGGGTTCACTAATGGTGGCCACCTCACACCTCCTCAAATAGGAATCCACTTATCCTTAACTTACCGTTCTCTCATTCTCCTTTTTGGCCAATGAGCCTAACATTTTTGGCGTTACTGTAATGGCTTTTTAAAATATTTGTATTTCTGGCAACTAACAGAGTATCTAGCACACAAAAAGCACTTAATAAACACTGTTGATCTTTTTTTTTTTTTAGAGTTGGAGTTGTTATATGAACAAATTTGAAAAAAAATAAATTTGAGGATCACTCAAGTAAAAGTTAATAGTGCATATAAATTATTTTGTAAAAAAAAAATAATCAAAGTCCAAATATGAATCCTAAATTACATCCTTGCTTCTGGCCAGAAGTATCCATTACTGAAAGGCAAATATCCTCTGTTGCTAATAAAAAATAAAAGAAGATTTCTTTTTATTCTTGAAATTTGAGAACTCGTTTGACATTACTAAAGATGTCTAGAGAAATCTTATCTGTGACACTTTTATAAACCAGGTGTTAAAAATTGCAGTGGGACATCTTAGACACAAGCTGCAATTGGTGCTAAGAGCCGCTTTCAGAGCCGACTTCTGTAAAAAGTAAGGAGGTAATAATCTGACACTGGAAACGCTGTTGATCGGACAGCAGTAATAACAACTAATACATTTAAGCTGAGACGTTGTGCCAGGCGTTCTGCTGAGAGCCTTATAGGAGTTATCTTAATCCACCCTCAGAATAACCCAACAAGGTAAAGACTACCACAGTATTTTTCAGATGAAGCAAGTTTTTGGGTGAAGGCAGAGAGAACTTAAGTAACTTGCCCAAGGTAGTAGGTAGTAAAGGTAGGATTTCCACTGAGTTGTGTGAGCTGCAGAGTTTTTGCTCTGAACCCATCTGTTGCTGTGCTGCCTGCCCTTTGCACTCTCAGACCTGAACTCCCATCATATTACAGGACTCCAGTCTCTGCCACAGACTTCTCTGTGCATCCAACCTGGTCTCTGGACCTGGCTGGGAACACTCCCTCCTTGGTGGGCACCGCTTTGGTTTCTCAGACACAGCCCAGCCAGCTTCACAGAGACCCCATAGCTCAGGCCCTTGAGATTAGTCCACCTTGTGTTCCAGGATCATGGGCTCCACATTTATCATCCCAGAAAATGTGAACTCCCCAGCATTCAGAGAAGCACATTTATGGAGAAACTGCTGTGCATGAGGTGTTGTGCATGTCACAGAGATGGGCAAGACCAACTCTGCCCTCAAGTACTGTAGAGTAGTAGGATTGCAAGTAATTCCAGTTGAAAACAGTGTCCAGAAGGTGCTTTTTGAGGTGCACAGAGGGGAGAGGTTCCTGCGGAGATCAGGGAAGGAGGAGGAATTTGACCTCGGGACATAGATAGTTAATACTCAGAGAGTCAGGGATTGGGAGGAAAGATGCTTCTAGGGAAAGCTCAGCCATCCCCTCATAGTCCTTAGAAGCCCAGCTTTCTCCCTCTGCTCCTTCATTCTAAGAGAACTGCTTCCTGTTCTTTGTCAATGTCTTGCTAATTTCCACAGCTGTGCTTTTGCCTAAGCTATTACTTCACCTAGAAGGTTTTTGCTTCTTATTCTGGTCAACCTATATCTTTTACTTTTTTAGAGTCATATCTTCCAAGAATTCATTGGGGGTTAATCCCAGGTCTCCACCACCCTTTCCACATTCTCTTTCCTTCAACCCTGTCCTTGACAGTTGTTAAAGTTTTGCTCTTTCTCCTGATATTGCTTGCAGCCTCGGTTTGGTAAGCTCATTTTGGGGACGTACTTTGACCAAAAAATTGCTTGTTGTTTGTCTGTGATTCAGCTTTGACTGAGTGTCCTGTATTTTTATGTGTGAAATGTGCAGTCCTATTAAGGTGACAGTTGAGGAGAGACCTGATGAAAAAAGGAATGAACTGTCAGGGAGGCCAGTGTGCTGGTAGCCCAGTGAGTTCAGAGGAGCTTGGTGGGAGAGAAGGTCAGAGGTATCTGGGATCAGGTAAATTAGACCATGGGAAAGACTGCATTTTATCCTGAGCGAAGTAGATCTTGAGAGAGGAGTAGCACAGGCCAACTTATGTTTTTTGGTTTTTTTAAAATTAATTAATTTATTTTTGGCTGCATTGGGTCTTCATTGCTGTGTGCAGGCTTTCTCTAGTTACGGTGAGCGGGGTCTACTCTGTTGTGGTGTGCAGGCTTCTCGTGGCAGCTTCTCTTGTTGCGGAGCGTGGGCTCTAGGTGTGCGGGCTTCAGTAGTTGCAGCATGTGGGCTCAATAGTTGTGGCTCGTGGCTCTAGAGCGCAGGCTCAGTAGTTGCAGTGCATGGCCTCAGCTGCTCCGCAGCATGTGGGATCTTCCCGGACCAGGGCTCGAACCCTGGTATTGGCAGGCGGATTCTTAACCACTGCGCCACCAGGGAAGTCCCAACCTCTGTTTTAAAAGGATCACTCTGGGGTGCTGTGTGGAGAACAAGTCTGTGGTGGGACAAGGGTGGATGCTGGTAGGAGGAACTCAGAGGACAGGATGTGACTGGAGAAAGAAATAGGAGTTGTGAGCATTTGGCTGTTATTTAAATCCATAGGACTACTTGAGGTCAGCTGGGCAGTGTGGGTAGGCAGAGCTTTGACTAGAGGAGAGCTACGATGTCTCTAGTTCTAGAAACCTCTGTGAATTGGATCTGCAGGTTGAATGTGGATGAAGGACCATGTAGTTAGGTATAGCTGTGGATGCCTCACCTCATTTCCCTCCTGCGCCAGTAATGGGAACTGTCCTCACTCTTGCCTCTGTGGTTGAATGGCAGTGAGGCAGTGATACAGCGACTTCGAATGATGCTGCCGCTCTGAAACGTGTTGGCATCTGTGAACCATGAAGCCATTATATGTCCTAGATGCGGTCTATACCAGGATCCTTCCCCAAGGAGAGGCTGCTTAATCTGACTCACCTACACGTTCTGTGGAAAATCTCCTGCATGTCCTCTATTCGTAGTGAGTCATCCCCATGTTCTCTTGCATTTTTCACCATGCTTCTTGCGAGGTCTTTATTTTATTTTATTTTTTTACGATTATAAGTGCTAAACATATTTATGAAAGGGAATTTGGAAAATGCAGAAAAATGTTTTTAAAAGAAAAGAAAAATGAGCTGTAATTAATTTGGTGTCATTCTTATTGCAGTTAGTTTTTTTCATTTACTATACAGACAAAAACATGCTGTTTGCCTTTTATCATAAAATCAATAAGCATTTTTCCCCATTCTGAAAATTCTTTGAGTATATAGCCAGTGATGTTGATTGGCTATATACTCTTAATATGGTTGAATCCGGTTGTTGAGTACTTGTGTTGGCCCTCCCTCCCTCCTTCCCTACCTCCTTTCCTCCCTTCCTTCCTTCCACCCTCTCTCCTTACTTTGAAAGTATTACTAATCATTTGATATTCTGAGTGTATTGGATCATGCTTGCCAAAATACCTGCAGGAAAAAACACACACAGAAAAACTCTGTTTATACTAACAAAAATAACATTGAGAACAACAGGAGACATTTGTCCTGCACTTTCTAGTTTATTCGAGATTTCACAACCGGCTCACTGATTTTTGTTGCTGCTGCAGCCTCTCAAATGCAGGGAGTGCTCTGTCCTGCCTGGTACGAGTGAGATGGGGAAGCTGGGTCCTGGGGGCTGCCTGCTCTGCGCTTCAGAAGGCCTGGCGGGTGGAGCTGGCTCTTTTGACCCGACTGCTCCAGGGGAGCTTTCCATCTGTCCAAATGTTAGCCTGGAACTAAATGCCTCCATACAGTGTTGAAATCCCTAACAAATGTAGTGACAACACTGAACATAAGGGCTTCATTTTTTTCAAATTGCTTGCATTTACCGTTAATTCAATTTGAATTATAAGTCACCTCCACGTGAATGACTCACGCACTCATTATTATGAGCTTTGTTTTTGAAAATGTACAAAACAGGAGAAGTTGGTTTGCAAAGCCTGCATTGCCAAGGTAGTATTGAACTGGTTTCCAACTGAGAAAATTGTTTTACGTCTTTGCACATCTTGTATTCCAGGCCTGGAGTTCTACAAGAAAACAGAAATATCTTCTATTTTTAAATTTAATTTAAATTTTTTTAACATCTTTATTGGAGTATAATTGCTTTACAATGCTGTGTCAGTTTCTGCTGTATAACAAAGTGAATCAGCTATATGCATACATGTATCCCCACATCCCCTCCAGAAATATCTTTTAAAAGCACACTTGGATCACTGTCCACAGTGGCTCTTGGAGGGGATAAATATGCAAATCAAACTTAACTGTGTAGCAAAATGAAAATTCTTTATTTCAGGACATTTCGTTTCAGGCCAGTTGAAACCCTTTTCCAAGTCCGGACCTTCTGGGATCTAGAGGGGTGGATAGATTAGGCCTTATAGGTTGTGACGAAAAGTGGGGAAATGGTTTCAAAAGCAAATCACTTTCACACTGTATAAAAGACTGGAGAGAAACAGTAAGGATATATTCAGAAAACAGCCATATAAATAGGTAATTGCTGAAATATTTGGATAATTTTGAGAATAAATGCAGGCTAACATTTTTGGACAGTGAAATCAGCTTTTCATAATAACTCTGTCTCCCAGCCAGTAATTTCCTTGTTCTCCCTAATTTACTTCACTTTTCTGTAGCTGACAAATTCCTGTGTTCTGTACCTCAAATAAACCGACTTTCCAGCTACCAAGTTCTGTTGTGAGACTCTTGTGTTACCTCCTGCTTTTATGCACAAACTGGTTCCCGCCACCCTGCCAGGGAGCTATGGAGCCCTGAAAGCTCTGGGCTTTCTGATGACTTTCCCCATGGGGCTTCCAAGGATGCCCGATATCCCAACAGTTCATTTAATTTTGGACCCAGGTCCAGAGTAATTCTAGAGTTATGCAACTTTTAACAGTCTTAGGGCTCCTAATAAGGGGTGTGGGTACTGGGAGAGGGCAGTGAACACACCCAGCAGTCTCTGCTAGGGGGCTTATGGCTAAGTGGTCACAGCCAAGGTTGGACTGCCCTAGAAGGCAGTGGGTCATTTGAGGTACGTTGGGTTTTTGGCTTTTTTTTTTTTTCCTGGCCAAGGAAGAGGAACGGTAGTGACTTCTGAAAACTGTTTAGTAGCCTGGCATGATGGAAATTTTCACGCTCTTAACTTTGGATCGCAGCAAGTTTGTGTCTGGAAAGTTTAAAATGGCTGTTTTAGGAACACATTCTAAAGGACTAGGTAACCAGTAGGAAATAAGGTGGGTTTCATTTTGGTGTCTTATCACCTCTCCTGTTTGGCTAGAGTCACCGATGTGTTTTGCTCAGATTTACCCCACTGGCATAAGATGTCTAATGATGGAAGTTCTATTTAAATCTTGCTGAAGTTACCAGAGCAGAGAGCATCACTCAAAGCAACTGTGGAGAGTGTCACATAGGAATGAATGTAAAATCCAAGTAGCAGTTGCTTTGCATGCATGATGACTAGCACGCTGAAAACTGGAGCAGAAGTTGTGGAGATGTGTGAAGTGTTAACAGAGGCAGTCCCAGATCTGGAAGAGTTCACACTGTGACCGAGGAGAGCCGCTCAACCAGTCAGTCTATATACTGGGGCTGGCCAAAAATGTTCGTTCGTTTTTTTCCGTAAGATGGCTCTAGTAGCACTTAGTTGTCTTTAACTTCATTCAAAACAATCTTGTTAAGTTGTGTTGTGACAGCTGTCATATCAGTGTGGAAGTAAAAAAAAAACTTATCAAAATCGGTGAATTTTTGTGTAGCCATTTTAATATTGAAGATGGAAGGAAAAAAAGCAACATTTTCGGCATATTATGCTTTATTATTTCAAGAAAGGTAAAAATGCAACTGAAACACAAAAGAAGATTTGTGCAGTATATGGAGAAAGTGTTGTGACTGATTGAACGTGTCAAAAGTGGTTTGCGAAGTTTTGTGCTGGAGACTTCTCGTTGGGCAATGCTCCACGGTTGGGTGGACCAGTTGAAGTTGATAGCGACCAAATCGAGACATTAATTGAGAACAATCAGCATTATACCACCCGGGAGATAACCGACATACTCCAAATATCCAAATCAAGAGTTGAAAATCATTTGCACCAGCTTGGTTATGTTCATCACTCTGATGTTTGGGTTCTACACAAGTTAAGCGGAAAAAAAACCTTCTTGATCGTATTTCTGCATGTGATTCTCTACTTAAACGTAATGAAAATGTTCCGTTTTTAAAACAAATTGTGACGGGCGATGAAAAGTGGATGCTGTACAATAATGTGGAACGGAAGAGATTGTGGGGCAGGTGAAATGAACCACCACCAACCACACCAAAGGCCGGTCTTCATCCAAAGAAGGTGATGTTGTGTATATGGTGCAATTGGAAGGGAGTCCTCTATTATGAGCTCCTTCTGGAAAGCCGAATGATTAATTCCAACAAGTACTGCTCCCAATTAGACCAACTGAAAGCAGCACTCGACGAAAAGCGTCCGGAATTAGTCAACAGAAAACACATAATCTTCCATTAGGATAACGGAAGAGCACATGTTTCTTCGATGACCAGGCAGAAACTGTTATAGCTTGGCTATAACTGCTCCTCTCCATTCCTGCTACAGTGACCGGCAGCTTCTGCCTGTGATGCCTAGCCCTGCCCCCTCTTGGAATTAGAGGAATGCGTCTGTTTGTGGGCTGGAGATTAGAGTTTCGGGTGGGGGACTACGAGGAAAGCTGTCTTTTTGGGTGGCCTCACAAGACATGCTTCAGACCCGAAGCTGATACTTCTAAACTTCCTTCTCTGATAATCTATAATTTTCTGTTTTTAGAACTACATTGTCAGCGATGTCAGAGAGACCCTTCTCAGATGATTCATCCATTTAAGACTAGCAGTAATATCTCTTGTTTGGAAATTAAGCAACAGAAAGGACTTCAAGGGGGCAAGCTAAATAAAGACATTTTAAATTAAAATATGTCTCTGCTTATACTACCAAGTTAAGTCAGGTCAGTTTTATTCCAGAGCTTTAAACAAGGTTGAAAATTTATATTTTAATTTATATTTTTAAATTTCTTTAATCTGAACATTTTAAGTTAAAAATTATTTTTACAGGTTTTTCCTTCATCGTGTCTTCTACAGTGCCCAGTATACATTAGCTATTTTGTAAAGAGTTATTGCTTAGTTTTTAACGTCTTTCATTTTTTCAAGGTGTTTATTTATTCTCATTTTACCTTGTTCCAAAAAGATTTAAAATGGCTCTTAGAAAGTCTACATTTAGAGACTGATAAATATTTTAGGGATATGAAAATGGAAAATAGCAACAAATGTGCATAGCTTAAAAATATTCTAGGTATTGTTTTGGTTCTAGAATGTGTTATATCCAAATAGTGTTGTCTTGACATAGTTACCTGATTTACTCCCCCTCCAAGTGTTCTGTTGTTTATTTGCTTGTAGAATGGGTATGATGTTACCATCATCTGGAGGCAACAGAGCAACACATGCAGAGTTGGGCAGGCTGAGATCTGTCTGTGGGGTGTAGCTGACTGTAGCCGTGCAATGCTGTGTTTCTTTATTAAATTTTTTTTTTTTTTTGCTTATAAAACAAGGAATTGATGTTTATTATCAAAAATTAAAAAAAAAATTAAATTCTCATAGCCCACCACCTGGCAACAAACTCTAAATTTTATTTTATTTTATTTTACAAACTCTAAATTTTAAATGTATTTTTAAAGAAAGATATATATATGTGTGTGTGTGTATTATGTTGAAAAAATTTTTACTTAAAATTATTGCCTAAGTGTGTTGGAGTATAATTAGTATTCTTGTAATCACTTTATTTAATATATTGTCCAGCAAATGGATAAGTCAGAATTAGCTTAACTGTTTCCTTATTGTTAGATATTTAGCATCTGTGTTGTTTACAGGCTTTCATTATTTTTATGAACATATTTAGACATGTTACTTACCATGCTTTTGACCTCTGTATATTGGGAATTATTTCTCTCTTACAGGGTTATTGATAATAATGAATAAGGCAATATATGACAAATAGTAGGTTCTTATTAAATATGGGCCCCCATTTTCTTTACCTTTGGCCTGAATAGGGCTGTCTTAAGATCTGTGAGTTGATGTTTATAAACATTAACTTACTGATATTTTGAAAATGATAATTACAAAAATGTAAAATTCCTAACTTTATGCAAGAGAGAGTTCTGAAAAGTTGCTTTAGGTTCAGTTTTGCAAACTGAATATTTTTAAATCACTAGGGCAGTGGTTCCCAAGCCACTGGGAAGCTTTTTCCCTAACTTTCTATAGAAATTTAAAATCTACCCAAAGGAAGGGAGAGCTAGTATAAGTCCTCTTGTACCCAGCATCTGTTTTGAATAATTTTTCTTTCCATTCTCTTCCTTCTGTTCTATCCTGCCTTTTTTTTTTTGCTTGTTTTAATTTTGTTTTGTATTTTTTGTTATTGTTCGAATATTTTAAAGTAAATCCCAGGCACCATAGCATCTTACCTACAGATACTTTCTCTAAAAGATACAGATTTTAAAAACCCACATAACCATAATACCATTATCACACTCAGCAATATTAACAATAATTTCTTAATATTATCTAATTTGCATATTCCATAATTTCCTCCCAAGTATTGTTTTTACAGTTGGTTTGTTTGAATAACGATCAAAACAAGATCGTCACATTGCACTTTGTTGAAATTTCTCTTAGGTCTCTTTTAATCTATAACTGTTGAATAGTTGTGGAGCTTTTTTTTTTTTTTTTCTTTTATGAGAATTCTTGAGTCTTCCCCTCTAACCTACTGAATCAGAATCATCAGGGAGGTAGTCTGACGGTCTGCATTTTGTAGAAGCTCTAGCAGTGATTCTGATGGAGAAACAGCTTAGAGAATCTCTGTATCAAGGAGCATAGTTAAGACACCTTTGGAGTGAATTTTTTAGTAGAGGAGTAAACTTTTTGAAATATTAAAATAATTACCCCATAATTCCCCGCTTTATTTATTTTATAAATGTGAACCCTTTATTTATTGGATTTTCCCAAAATGAGAATTACTTCCTGTACGGGTGATGATTGAGGTGATTTATGGTTTCTTTTCACAATAACTTCTTTTTCTCTTGATGATTGTTCCTTCTGATAGGTGTTTTTACTGTTTCCTGTTAAGAAATCAGTACTAAAATTTCTCAGTCTATTTGCATCATATATGTAGTTATCTATCTTTGTAAAAAGTTTTTTAAATGAGAATGTGTAGGGAAATAAGAAAATAAAAATTATCTATACTCTCTGTTTAGAGGTAATCACTGATAGTATTTTCACTGTATTTCATTCTAGTCTTTTCCTATGTCAGTCAACTTTTTAAAAAACAAGGTTTTAAGTTCTATTATGAGCATTTTGGTAACTTTCTAACATGATATATTGTAAATGTTTTTTTCGGTGACTAAACATTCTTTACTATAAATTTAATGGCTGCCTAGTATTCCAGCATATGGGTATGGCCTAATGTTGGGTATTTGTCTTGTTAATTTTTTCCCGTGGTATGGATAATACTCTAATAGAATCATTATAGATTTTTTTACGTACGTATGATTGTTTTCCTGGTTTAACTTTTTATATTTCTAAGCTAAAATGTTTTTACACTTTAAAGGCTTTTAATCTTGCCTAATTTGCCTTCGGAAGGGTTGTATCAGTTTACATTCTTCTGAGTGGATGAGAAACTATTTGTTTCCCTGACCGCGTATCTACATTGTGCTCTTCTTCTATTATAAACCACTTATCTGTCATTCCCTCTTTCATATTAGTGGTTTTTAATATAGGACCTCACTTACACTCAGTTATGCTTTCTGAAGCACATGATACCTGATGATTCAGTATTTGATCCTTTTGACTCTTGGAGTATTAGGAAACACACTTCGGGGGTCAGGGATTCCACCTGTGGTCAGTTCAAAACCCTCAGCTCTCATTACAGGGATAAAGGATGGTAGAATCATGTAGCTGCTATTGAGTTTTTTTGTGTAGTTTGATCATTTTAAATATTGCATTGTGGCATAGATAATGAAATGTCCTAGTTCTAGAGGTAGCTGCATTTTGTGGATAAGCAAAATGAATCCAAAATAAATGAACTTTGTCAATTATCTCTAGTAACCTTAGAGACCAAATTTGCAGACAAAATATTTTATAAATGGTTGTATAGTTTCCATTTTTATTACCCTTCATTCCTTTTGACATTTATACTGATGCCATAATAGGCATATGTTCTGTCTCTCCTCCCATGCAAACTCTGATACCACTCTGATACAGTTTGAAACTTTAGCCCTGGGTGACATAGACCCTTAATGTACCTGATTTCTTATCTAGCTTTTCTGGCTCCCCTTCAGTCCAGTCTCTTGTGTCTGATGGGAGCTCTAGGGGCTGTCATTACAGGGTGACTGAAAAAGGAATACCATGGAAAGACAGCTAAGGTTTGGATGGGGAAAGGGAGACGTGGGGTCTTTGAATATTTTTAAAAAACTGTTGAAAACCATGGTTTGGAGTAGATGACAGTCCTTAAACAAAGCTCATCAGAGTGGAATGAGCAAAGTCAGGGAAGACAGGATCCCTTGTAAATTTCAACTTGGCCCAGGGTGGGCCAACTTTGGAGCCTGACCAGACAGGCTGAGCTGCTGTTACTTTTGTGTTGAAGGCAAGTTGGTTGTGCATCTCTGTTGTGTGGGGCAACTGTCCTGAGCAGCCACACCAAAATACTTTGCATTTGTGACTTTTTATGCAGCACAACAGGAAGAGTCAATCTGGTGATTTTCTGAATAATTATTTTAGTCTAGATGGCTAGCGGGATAACTTAGACTCCAATGGAAATGATTTTATCTTAAATTGTCCAGTGTAGCCACTCACATTGGTACAATGAATGTTGCCAAATTTTAGCTTACTTTTGTGCTGTTTATACACACTTCATATGGTGCTTTGTTTTAAAAGACCTCAGAGTATTTTTATGGAAGTATTTACAGGAACTTTGGTTCTCAAGGGCTAAGGCAAAAATATTATTACTTCATTGGTAAATGTTTTTGTCCAAATCTGCTTTTTAAGACAATAGCCTAATAGAGCTGGCATTAAATGGAATGATTCTGGTCTTTCACAGATACAGTGTCTAATTCAGAAACTCTGCTGTTTTTGGCAATCACACTGCCTTGATTTAGGTGGGACAGGGATCAGGGAATAAAATGACTCCACCCAGGAGCAAAGTGGCCAAGTTTGACAGCAGTGAAAACTAAGACATTGCCACATCCGGAATATTTATGGTTAAGACCAGGGAAGTCTGGAAAGTTAGACAACTCTGTCATTTATTAATTTATTAGCCTTTGCATCATGCTTTACTTTAGAAGACTCATCTATGGCCTCTGAAAGGATATGTCTTCTACCTCTGTATTTTTTCTCTTCATATAAAATAAAGATACTCTACTTAGAGTTTTCTAAAAAAGTAAAATAAAGGGAAAAACCATCCATGCTTTCGCATCCAGATCTGTGAAAAAACTGCTTTCTCTCTAGTCATATATTGTGTACCCCAAAGATTTGATGCTAGGACCTCATCATTACAGATATTTCCCTGGAGACGTATAGTGTGGGCAACTTATAAAACATTTTTTTTTGAAGCTTGTGTTGCGTTTTCCTGAAAACTCTCCCAGTAGTACCCTGCTCAGTGCACATAAACAAACATACACACACACACACACACACACACACCCCCAGGGACTCTTCAGCTGTGGGTGCCTTTCGTGCTGCTAACCCAGCTAGACTTGTAGTACATTTTAAGTCTGGTGACTCACAGTCTATTTGGGTTTTTTTTTTTTTTGCCTCATTTAAATTGCGGTGTCATAAATCACTCCATTTTTTAAAAATCATTTGAGTAGCAGACACCCCAAAGCATTAAAATTAAACAATGTTAATGGGGATTTACTTTGGCTGCTATTGTTTTAATATGACAAATGGCCATGCATCAAGCTGCGTAGCACAGTTTATTTATGCAGACATAATTGGGCCTTTGAAATGAAATATGCAGTGAGCCATTTGCCAGAAATTCAAAGTCGACTTGACATGGTCCCTCCTCCAATCTTACTCCTCCTGTGTGCTTGATAAGTTTACAGCAGAATGTAAGCTAGATGAATACTCTTGGGTGGGGGACATTGTAATTAGGCTTAGGAAAGAAACTACCTGATATTCAAAATGGAACACTTCCTCCTGCATTTCTTCGACGTTTTTTGGTGACTTGTAGTGGGAGAGACTTGAAAGTTAGAAAAAAAAATATTTTTGGTTTCAGATGTCTGAAAAAGAGGCCGTTTCCCAAAGTGTTCTCATTGAAGAGTTTCGTGGTCTGAAGGACACTGAGCCCTAACATTCAGGCTTTTGGAGAGAAACCATAGAATGTCCTTTCTCAGAGATCATGGAGAACAGTGTGCACGCTCTCTTTTCCAAGTCCTTGTCAAGCCCATATAGGGTCCTGTCCTTCTCTCTCTACGTTCATTCTGTTGTGCTTATGTGAATGGAGGGAGGGATAGAGATATAGTCGTTCATTTATGGCTTTACAGATGTTACTTCAAGGTTGTAATTACTTACTTTTTAACAGTTAGGAAATAGGGACTAAGTTGGCACAGCAGACAAGTTCTGGGAATGAGGAACCAACCTGTCAGGAATTCTCCCCAATTCATTTCAGCTTCTCACTCTTGTTCATGCCTAACTAGGCCCAATCCCTCATTAATCTGAGAGGGTATTGGGTCGTATCAATAAAGGCAAAGAGAAGGGAGTAGGAGTCCATGAGTTATGTCACATTCGTGACAATCACTATATCTCATGCCTTGGAATGAAATGTCAAAGGACACCTCCTTTGTCCTTAGGTGACTGCTTTGAAGTCTGAAAGAAGGGATTGTTTTTTTTGTTTTTTTTAACATCTTTATTGGAGTATAATTGCTTTACAACGGTGTGTTAGTTTCTGCTTTATAACAAAGCAAATCAGCCATACATATACGTATATCCTCATTTCTCCTCCCTCTTGCATCTCCCTCCCACCATCCCTATCCCACCCCTCTAGGTGGTCACAAAGCACCAGGTGATCTCCCTGTGCTATGCAGCTGCTTCCTACTAGCTATCTATTTTACATTTGGTAGTGTATATATGTCGGTGTTACTCTCTCCCTTCATCCCAGCTTACCCTTCCCCCTCCCCGTGTCCTCAAGTCCATTCTCTACCTCTGCGTCTTTATTCCTGTCCTGCCCCTAGGTTCTTCAGAACCTTTTTTTTTTAGATTCCATATATATGTGATAGCATACGGTATTTGTTTTCTCTTTCTGACTTACTTCACTCTGTGTGACAGACTCTAGGTCCAGCAGGGATTGTTGACTATAATTGATGATGATTTTCGTAGTGAAGTTTCGAATGTAGCTTCTCTGTAGTGGATCTCTGTAGATCTGAGACCCCTGGCAGTGACCAGTGAACTAGTTCTGTTTGGGAAGAGCATTTTCTCTGGACTTAGCTAATTAGTTATGGAAATGGTCTCATACCAGCCACCGCCATACCTGGGTTCTGAAACATTCTCAGAACCGGTCCAGTTCTTTTTAAGACATTACCGATTTCTTAGATTCTGTTTTAACCAAGTTTTGTTTGTTTAAGCAAGATATATTTCCTAGACAACAGGTCATATATATTCCTACATTTTCTTAGAATGTAGGAAATAAGATTAATTTTAAGGAGACTATTCCTTGCCAATGACAGGAATATCCAAAGGTTTTACACAAAAGAAATCTTCCAGATACTCACCTGATCCTAGTCTCCAAAGATTTTTTTTTTATCATAATCATAATTATTAATAAGATTTTTTGTCTTATAATGTGATACAAAGTGGTTTCTTCTGTTGGTGTAAGGAAAGTTGATAAATGTTTTTGTTGTTTTGGTACAAATGACTTAGCAGTAAATTTAACTGAAAAGCCAGACTCCCAAAACTTAGACAAAGACCGCACCCCACTCCCAACACTTACTTCCTTTTACTCCTATTAATCAGAAGCACTGGGAAAATCTGATAGTTGAGGTGGAAGGGGAAAAAAATCAAGAGGTTGGGAATAAGTTCTCATTTCTAATCCTTAGAATTGTAAGTTTGAGGGTAAAAGATGTGGTCTCTGTATGCAGCACCATTGAGAGAAGTAAATGGAGAAGTGACTACATATTTGGGGTTGAAAAAAATGAAAACACTGTTAGTAATGAGTCTTAACCCTTTTCAAGGTTTGTTAACTTTTAAATCCATGCCTTGGCAAGATCTGTGGATGAAACTAAAGCAAAGGAATTTGAGCCTAAAACAGAACTTTTAGAGGAATGATATTCTAAGGGATTTCTGGGATAATATGTTAGTATTTTGAAGTCATTTAAGATTATATGGAATTCAGGACTTAGTATATGGATTATTATTAACAAACAACATCTCCAAAATCTAAGCATAGTAAGAAACTCCTGGGGTGTTCATTAAGCTTTAGTTCTACCCTGAATATACTGATTCAAAGTGTCTGAAAAACACTTTGCATTGTAAACAAGCACAACACCATTTGAGGACGTTAAGTAAAGGTTGTTGTGTGATCTTCCCAAGCATCTTCCTTCCTTCCAGTGCTGTATGAAGAATGAGCCTTTATGTGAAAGGAGCTACGTGGGGTGAGGTAACGAATAAGGCCTTGGTAATCATGCAGGTTGTTCAAACCCTGACGCCACTTCATGTGATTTGGGACAAGTCACTTTTAACTTTTCTTAGCCTCAGGTTTCTCATTTGTCAAATGAGGAATACCAGTCTTATCTAACTTTGATAAGAATTAAATACAACTAAGTTATATAAATGAAGCATGCTGCTTGTCACATAGTCAGTTCTCAGTAAATGTTTCCTTCCCTTCACTGCATTTTCAAAAAACATCTAGGGTATGAAGTTCTGCTCCATTTAACATCTAAGCCAGAGAGAATCAGCAAATCTACTATGTCAGACCTAAGCAATTCCTGTTTATAAAAATAGCGTCTGAAAGGGCTGGCACCCTTTCTTCCTCCCTCCCTCCCTCCCTCCTTCCCTCCCTCCTTCCCTCCCTCCTTCCCTCCCTCCTTCCCTCCTTCCCTCCCTCCTTCCCTCTTTCCTTCCTCCCTCCCTCCTTCCTTCCTTCCCTTCTCTCTTTATCTTTTTCTCAACAGCGGTTAGCCCTGAAACACATCTTGAAGAATCAGGAAATCTTCAACCGTGGGGAATAACTCATTTCTTAATACATGCAACAATGCACGTATATTTTTGGATTAGGATCAGACACAGAGGATCTCTTTTGTAATGACTTTATTTAAATACTCTCATTTATTTAGGGTTTTTTTTTTTTTTGCATGATAAAGTCCATGTGTTCCATTAAAGTGTTTCCAGTATTAAGGGATTAAAAATTGCATTTGAGCCAAATGATAGTCAATAAGCAGTTACGAATTCTCTCAAGAGATGGTCTGAGAAGTTAATACAGCTGCAATTCCACTTATATTCTTGACAGCGCACAGTATTCCAGGCTACTACATTCTGTTCATTATGTTAAAAGTTATCGTTATTAATATTAACAGCGTTTACCATGTGCCAGGCATTGTTCTGTGCACTTTGCACACGTTATCCATCTTAATCCTTGAATCATCCCTCTGAGGGTGGTTTAATTATGCCCATTTTATACATCAAGAGCTGAGGTCTTGGGAAGCTATATCTATCATAACATCATGGTGCATTGTAGTCATAAAGTTTAATATCTGTATTTCTCAGTAGACTGAATAAAAGCAACTTGAAGTCAAAGGTCATGTCTGACTCAAGTGTCCAGCTGACTCTTGAACATCGCGGGGTGTTAGGGGTGCCAACCCTCTGCCCAGTTGAAAATCCACATATAACTTCCATTCGCTCCTCTGTATCTGTGGTTCCTCCCCATCGCGGTTTTGCACAGAGATTTCAACCAACCTCAGATCTGTGGTACTATAGTATTTACTATCGAACAAATTTGTGTATAATGGGGACCTGCTCAATTCAAACCGATGTTGTTCAAGGGTCGACTGTATATTTTCAGTTTTGATAAATATTTGGTGGATGAACAATGATGATAAGAGTTATCATTTTGAGTGCTTACTCTGTGCCGAGATGTTTTGCATCTAGAATGATCTAGGTTTGTGTCTCAGCTTAGTCCTCTAATAGGAGTGTGTCCTTGGGTAGGTTGCTTAGCCTTTCTGTGCCTCAGGTGCATCAAAGGCAAACTGGGCATAATAATAGTATCTTTTCTGTAATGCAGCTTGAGGAGTGAATGAGTTAACATATAAAGCTTTTAGTGCCTGGGACAGAGCAAGCAGCCTGTAAATATTAACTATCATTATTATTTCCAACCCGGGCATGTCTCATTCCAAAGTATGTGCTCTTTTTATAAAAACACCTATATTTCTTTTTAAAAAATTATTTACATATCTTTAAATAAAAATTGTGTATATGTAAGGTGACAGCTTGAGGATTTTGAGATATACATATATATATAATATAGATATAGTGAAATGATTACATAGTCAAGCTAATTAACAAATCATCTCCTCGCATAGTTACTGTTTTTTGGTATGTGGTCGTGCACTTGAAATCTATATTTTAGCATATTTCTACTGTTCAGTATGGTGTTATTAAGTAGAGTTATCACGCCTGTACATTAGCTTTCTTGCTGTTACGCTTAGAAATGTTCATGTAGAGAGATCCAGACTTCCTTTGTCTATTACTCAAGCTAAATTCCTACATTGTGGTCTTTTCAGCACTGAGAAGCCCATCTGTTAACACACAGGATACATAAATGTGGAGAAACACCTCAGGCCTTTCAAAATTAGAATTATTGCTGGCTCAACCTTCACATAGCGGGATAAACACATTCCTCTGTCCAAGTAACAACGAGTTATGCGGGGTTTTTTGTTTCCTCTTCCTAACTTATCAAAGAGAAGTTTCCAAATCCTGGATGTTCTGTAAGTACTTTCTAATGGGTTTCCTTGTTTAGTTTTCCACAAGAGCAGGTATAACCTCCCCATATCTCTGGTGGAGCACTCTTAAAGTGTGTTGACATTTCAGGAAGCTTTGAATGTTTCTAAATGCATCGGTGTTTTGGGCTGAGTGGTTGGCCCAGACCCAGAGAAATGTGCCTACACAAGATAGTTTCCAAGATGATTTCTAACATGGTAGAATTTTGGTTGTACACACATATGTATTATACAGGTTCATATCTCTTCCAGACCGCTGCCTTTCTCTTATCGTCATTATTTTAGAGGTTTTAATTATTTATTAAACATTTACTCTCTCAGATGTGTTAGGTTTTGTTAATTTTTTTCTATTTTTCCAGCATGTAGATATTATATCTTTACAATTGAACTTTGATAAACTCCTACATATTATCTTTGGCAAATAGTATCTAGAAGGCTATTTTCTGACGAACAGGACATATTGTCCATCCAATTCTCCAGGCCCTGGAAATGTACAGTATCTCCTAGTGAAGGGCCTTGTAAGGAGAAAGGACACATTGATATTGATAACACATTTTAAGTTTTGGAAAGAAGATACAAAGTCAGCGACACCTAGTGTGAGATGGCTATAAATATGGAAGTAAAAAGAGAAGAATGACTTGATTGCAGAAATGGTGTTAATTACCTTTGTTATAATCTCCTTTTCCATTTAAAACAAAGTATTCTTATTATCATAGGTTATGCATTTTGCCAAACTGAGGAGAGAGTAGGAATCTCATATAAATTCTTCCTGTTCAAACATGTATGTTCCTCCTATAACTGAGAGAAATAATCACCTTTGATAGTACTGGTAGTTTTCTCCTTTTTGAAGTGGAATCAGAGTCAAAGCTTCCATCATAGAAGAGGACAAAAAAAAAAGAAAAATGTTCTGGTAGCTTATTACACCTTCTTAAAAAGAAAAAAAAAAGACAAAAGAACAAAACACAACCAAAATATCTTTTTTCATTAAAAGTCATAATTAGCATTGCAGATACAAGCCAGAACTTCAGCGCTGTCACATAGGGTGAACCTTTTGATAAATTGAATCTTGATATTTACAGAATCTATTAAAACACAACCAATAGTATGTTTGTTTATATGTTGACAAGATGATATACACCCTGAAGGTCAAGGGTGATGTGAACTGTTATGGTGTTCTTGTCAAAGTAGCTAAGAAAGGGGGGCTATTTAAAGAGTTTTGATGGAATAATGGCTTCACCAGAAGTGTGACAGCAAATACAAGGATCATCTTGAAGAAGTTCAATTGATTTGAAACAAAAATCTGTGATGTTTATCAATCAAAAAAATAAAATGGAAAGTTTCTCTTCCTTCTGTAGCATGTTAAAAAATTGGCAGCTCAAATGGAAAAACAAATAGTGAAATTAAACAGAAAAGCATTGATTTAACTTCTTGGGTGGTTTATCAAATGCCACACTGAACTTTTCATTCTGTCTTGTCATTTATTAATTACCCTCTTTTAATCAAACCAGTTAAGGATCACTTTATAAACTTTTGGGTTACTTCTGTATAAATAGTTCCAGCAACGGAGTCACTTTGTCTTTTTACAAAGAGCTTTCTCTAATTGTCAGCCAAGTTGTAGTTCTTTTCCCCTTGTAAAAAACTCAGAATGTATCTGAAAAATAAATGTGAGGTTTACATAATATTTTCCTAGCATGATTTTACCACCGCATTTGGGTTCCTTGTTTTCTTTTTCTTAACAGTTGTAATGGCTTTAATTATTGGAAATGTTAACTCTAAAATGTAACACCAAAAAGAATGCGGATGCATTCAAAATCAGTAAGTTTTTAAAGAGATCTTATTTTGGTACTTCAAATGAGCATCTAGAAGAAACATAGTAAAAATTGTACATGTTAATTTCAAAGTAATAGATTAAGCTTACTTTAATGAAGAGGGTTGGTACAGTCTGTTAACAAAATATGAATTGGTGTAAGGAAATAGATTTAGATGTTCGATCCCCTCCATCTATTTAGAAAGCTTTTTAATTTTTATGTATTTTAAATTATTGTAGCACACAGAAAGCTAATTTACGGGCATATTTTAATTTATTTTTGGAAGGACCTGAACTTGTTCATGTGTTTGTCATAAAATGGAGTCATTAAATGAAATTAAGACGGAATAACTGTAAACAGACATACAAAAATTATTAACCTCACATCTCCACCAATCATTTTTAGTTAAGATTTCTGCTAAACAGTCTATGTGGTTTAGCTTGCAGGAATTAGTTCTTTGAGTACATTTCAATAGACTGGTTCATCTCCAGTTACTGCTCAGCATGCAGAGATGTGTAATAGAACGTTAGAGAAGATGTCAGTGTTTTAAGAAACTGAGCACATTGCAGTGCAGGAACGTTTAACCTGCAGTGGTTGACACATTCAGCCTCTGCAGGATATGAGGACACCCAGATCGTACCAAATAAATGCATAAAAAGAGGCAAAATATTCTTTAAGAAAAGCTCATGGATCCCTGTTCTCCGTAAGTAATTAGAAACTTTTGCTGAAAATCAATCTCTATGGCTGTCTTGATTTAAAAGATCATGGTCATCCCAGAATTAGCAATTATTGGATGGTTTACACAGGCTGGAAACTATAGTGAGGTAAAATGTATGAGAGTGTTTTGAGAACAATAAAGTTCTACACAAATGTACCGTGATGTCGGATAAACTTGGATGAAACTATAAGCATTGAAAACGTTTTACTCATCCTAACAGAGGGAGGGTTAGAAGTCAGCAGTTCAGATAAAAGTGTTCGTGGAACATCTTTAAGGCCATGTAGGATTGTGAAACTCACCACACTGAAAAAGCTAAGGCCATTCCCCCAAACAAAACACAACAAACCAGAACGCCATCCCTGGCTCCAAGAGTGAATGCAGGAGTTTCTCCACTGATGTGGCTCGACTCTTGTGTTCATGTCTGAAGGCTGCATTTCAGCTTTGTATTAAAGACCTGTGGATTTAATAAAACTTGAGGGTGTGTCCTTGAATGGTCACTGTAGATAAGATGTTGGTAATGCAACATTACCCCAAATCACCCTCATCTTCCTAGCCCAGAGCCCCAGGAACTATATCTAAGCCACTAAACTATTACTAAAGCTGATTAATTACCCCTGACTGCTTTGAAATAAGACAAATGATTTAAGAATTTTCTGTAGCCTATTATCAAACTCATTAAGTCATCTCAAACTGCTGGATTTTGGATGAATTTCTGAATTCCTTAGAATCTATTCATGCACCATCACCCCCCAACACACACACACACACACACACACACACACACACACACACACACACACACACACACACACATATTTATCCATGTTACACAAATATTAAAATAACCAGACCAATCTATTTGGACAGCAGAATACAACATAATTATTTAAGAATTTCATTAGTTTGTTTTGTTAACTGTCACATTGCCCTGGGATATTTTTTTCAATTTTTTATTACTTTTTCACTCTCACTAAGTGAAGGAAAGTATTAAAATTATATTTGCAGACGGTCTAAGATCTTACAATAAAAATGAAACTTTCTTGTTAGGCCAAGTCTCGCTGTTCTGCTGACATTCATGGGTTTTCAGAGGTCTCTGTGACTAGAGAGCGACCAGGTTTCTTATGAGAACTTTTGGGGAAGAGTTAAATTATAAGGCTGTATTTTAAGCCTCATCATACTATGAAGTCAGACCTTTATCTCCTTTTGGAAATCATTCCATTTAAGTTTTAGAGCTGTGATCATATGACTGCAACTCTGAATGTATTCTGTGGCATGTTGCATGGTGTAATGTGAACTATGTAGGCCTAAGACGAGCCACACCACTTCTATTTTATTTCTGCTCTAATTGTTTTAATGTGTTTATAGGGTTCGTGTTGGCCAAGAATGGCAGTGAGATATATGACGTTATTCGCCCAATACAGTAGACTGTTTCACAAAGTAGATACCCAAGAGGCCAAAGTGTTTCCAATCGTTATTATTTTCTGCTCTTTTGTAGAAAGAATGAACATGTAAAAAGAAAAAAAAAACCTAATTACAAATTATTTAATTAGCCAGTAAATCTAAGAGACTGCAAGTACATTTTAGGCCACAATTTTTCTTTTTAATATGAATCCTTTTGCGGGGGAGGGGCAGGGACTTGCTGGGTATGGATTATTTAGGTTTTTTACTTTTCAGTTGATTGTAGTGCTATTAACAGGTTTAATATTACTGATGTCATTTAAGCTAAATTTAGTCTAAAGAATATATGTTGCAGTGTATTTCTTTTCAGTTTCCTTTTCATTTTCCAGCTGTCATTCGCTCTCCATGTTACTTTTTGGTTCTCTCTCTGCCTCTCCTACTGCTCTCCTCACGTCCTCAGAGTTCTGTCAGCACAGTGTGCATGGGAACCTAAAAGTCCACACTGCCAGCAGGCTTCTGGGGCTCCAGTTCCCAGCTACATCACCTCCTACCTAACCCTATAATCTTGTGCAAGTTCCTTCTCTTCATGCCTCAGTTTCCTATCTGTGAAATAGGCTAAAGAATGGTTGTGAGGATTAAGTGAGATAATAATATGGTGCATCCATGGTACCATCCCTGAAATAAGGTAAGCACTAGGTAGATGTTTGCTGTCGTTTCCCAATATGCTCGTTTCCAAGCCACTTGCAAATTTGTGTGCAAGGTAAGATGAGGATGAAGGAGCACTAAATTGGGAGTCAAGAAACCCGAGGTCTGGATCTGGTTCTGCTCTGGCTTTCTGTGTGTGGTGACGGTGCAGATCATTCTAGGAGTCCTGGGATCATCACATTTTAGAATTTAGAAGAGACTTAAGGTTACCCTAACATTACTTATGGCCAAGCAAACCAGGAGATCCACAGAGCCTGTAATTACTCCCTGCGTGCCACATATAACTAGGGCAGAGCTGGCCTTGGAAGCCAATGCAGTGTTCTTATTTCTGAAGTCAGTGTTTGCCAAAGTGTGTATGTTGTTGTAGTTAAAATAATTTTAGGTAGTATACAGAAAAATGTTTTCACTACTACCGTATTAGTGGTATTAAAGTAGTGTTAAACTTACTACAGGATTAGTAGTATTAAAGTAGTAGCATTAGTAGTGTACAGCAAACCCACAATTTTATAAATAGTGTTGATTACGTCAAGGCTAAGTTATGTGAACAAATTGAATTAAAGTCGTTTAAAAAAGGGCATCAAGTAGGTAATGGTATAGATAGTGTAAAGATAAAGCAAAAATCATTAATGCCGACGCTGAGGTATGGGAAATCCTGCTATTCCAGGTTCACCGCTGTCCCTTCAGATACTGACAGAGGCCAGAACTATGTGACAGCCCACACAGTTTTCTATGATTTAAGATCTTTTTTTAATTCATGATTATATGCCCAAAGAGACTTCTTTGGCCCGAGGAGTATTTCCTGTTCTAGTAACTTAAAAAACGGATAAATGGATATTGGTTAACCGTATGACATCCTGTTCTAGAATCCTAAGTGCAAAGGGAAGCAGTAGTTGTTGGCACTGGCACCGAGCTGAGGGAAGTGTGAGATGCACTTTAGAGGGAAAAGGCAGATATGAAAACCCAAATGTCAGGAATGGTTCTGATAGTGGGTTATCTTATCACACACAGATGCATATTTACTCATTCACGTTCCACAAAGATTGTGAAGCGCCCATATCTTCCCTTCTCTGTAGCTGTATGTGCACACACAGGTAAACCCTCTTTCACACAGTAGCTATATTTTTGAAATGTTATAAATACTTTGAATTTGCTTTATTTGGGTTATCCCTTAGGGCTCTGCAGAAGTCGAATATTCTAAGGAAAACTAGTAAAGCTTTTTGTCAAACAAAATCACCCCTTTATCTCGTATAAATTTGGATATTTATATATCACATTTTTTTTTAAAGCAAAGCAGACATAATTAGAATGTTCAAGATTTGAGCATATTAGGTAACAAATACTTGGTTTTCTTTCAGTTATTTGTGCTGTTTGTTGATTGTTTTTGAAGACATGGAGGGAAACCCTTGGAAATGTCAGCCGGGTTCATGGAGAGGAGTGACAGGGCTCTCACCCACCCTTGTTTTTTTTTTTTTAACTTTTTATTTGATATTGGAGTACAGTTGATTAACAATGTTGTGATAGTTCAGGTGATGTTATACATATATATCTATTCTTTTTCAAATTCTTTTCCCGTTTAGGTTGTTACAATATTGAGCAGAGTTCCCTGTGCTATACAGTAGGTCCTTGTTGGTTATCTATTTTAAATATAGCAGTGTGTCTGTGTCAATCCCAAACTCCCTAACTATCCCTCTCCCCCTGGTAACCGTAAGTTCGTTCTCTAAGTCTGTGAGTCTGTTTGTGTTTTATAAATAAGTTCATTTGTATAATTTTTTCTTAAGATTCTGCATATAAGCCATATCATACGATATTTCTTTCTCAGTCTGACTTACTTTACTCGGTATGACAATCTCTAGCTCCATCCATGTTGCTTCAACCACCCTTGTTAAGCACCATTTCTCTATCTCTCCCTCCAGGAAAGTGCACTAGGTCATTTTTAAAATGAATGAAATTCTAATATTAAATTGGCTGTTCTTTGACAAATAAGAAAAAGGAGAAGTTGCTTATTATCCCTCCAACTAGGGAGCTAGCCTGGCTCAAATCAACTTTAAAGTATAACTTGGAATCTTGGTAGATTCTGAAAGCCAGTTCTTTTTTAGGTGGTTTGTGAACTTATCTCCTCATATGGATGATTCAGAAGCACAGCTGGTCATTTACAGGTAATATTTAGTGAAAGTTAGGTCTTGCTGTTGTGTTAAAGTTAGCACCCATTTTTTGGGTAATTTCTTTTGTGTGTAGTTTGGGATAGTGCGCTTGAGAGAGAGGAGGATATAGGACAGTGTGGGCCACAGGGTCTTTGCCGTTCTTGAAGGGATCTTTGGAGAGTCATTTCCTTACTGGTATATGCTGAGCCCATCCTTGAGGTCACAGTCTTCCCTTGGTGTGTGCAGGCTGTGCTGGACCCTGGTGCCTTATTTCTATAAAGTCACTGCACCTACTGTTTTGATTCCATTGACTGATCCAACCAATGCTTAAAATGTGGGAATTTGGGGACTTTGGGTTTATTACAGAGGTGGAGTTGAATTGAAAGAGGGCAGAACCTCTTGCTCATTGAGTTGAACTAAATAGGGGAGGGAGGAGTACGAAGGTTGGGCTGAGTGACGGGGGAGGATGACCAGGAACAGGGAAGGATGGGTGGCAAAAAGGATGCTGCAGGAATGGCCTCTATTTGATGCAAATGTTTTTGTAATTTGTTTGTAAAAAGATGTTGACATAATTGTACAATTTATTTCAAACCGTAGTAAGCCCTGCATTTGATTTTTTTTAAAAAAAGAGCTGTGTATTTGATAGTCACATTTTGTATCAAACCATTCAAAAAATACTCTAAGCACAACTGCAAGGTCATAGATTTCCTAAGTGACATCATAATTTCAGATCATAATTATATCATAATTACCATGCTTATGAAAAAAATGGGTTAAGTTCTAAGATATAAGAACATCTTTAATCTGAAATTATCCATGCTTGGCCAGATCAGCTTGCCTGTATTTTCTTTCACAAAACATTTGGTCTCAATTGTAGATTTCTTTCTTTAAAAAAAAAAAAGGTCAGAAAAAGTTCAAAATGACATGATGAAATATATATTTGTTTGGAAAAATGATCTGGTTATTGCCATGGCAGCTATATTAAATTTTTAGGGTTATGTGATATAGTTCTTATATTAATACCATCTTTGAAATTTATTTATATGATGTAACAGCTCCAATGGTCACATTACATCCTTGAAAGCAAAAATGTACAAACTAGTCAAGATTTATGCAGCTTCTTAGCAGGACAAAATTATTCAACTTAAAGGAAAAATGTATATTTGTTGGATTTTAATTATGCCATTTAGAATTTGACATGTACTTAATTTATGACAAAAGAAATGTAAAGACGGTTATAGGAAAAAAAATCAATTAAATAATGACTTGGTAAGACTATATAATTTAACATATCTTGGTAAGACTATATTATTTTGCTTTCTAATGAAAGCAGAGGTCTGAGAAATGGGTGTTATGAATGAGAGAATCTTTATATTCAGTCTTCCCTCTGGTGCGTGAAATTGTTATACATATTTACTCTTGTTGCTGGTTTGTAAATGGTTTACTGATCAAGAGAAGGTAAGTTGTTAATTCTTAAATAAATTATAGGTATTACTGTTTCTAACTTTTTTTATTGACCTATTATTTCATCAGTCATGTCCTCCCATTTAAACTGAACCTCAGGTTCTAAGGTAAAAAAATTTTTTTAATGAAGTCAGTTATTTTTTAGGGTTAATTATGGTAGTTGTTGCAAGGGTGATTATAGAAACTAAATATTTCTATTGAGATAGAGAAAAATACAATTTTTTAAAAGATTAATTTTTATTGGCGTATAGTTGTTTTACAATGTTGTATCAGTTTCTACCGTACAACAAAGCGAATCAGCTATATGTACAAATATATCCCCTCTTTTTTGGATTTCCTTCCCATTTAGTTCACCACAGAAAAATATAAATTCTGTGAAGCTTCTTGTGATTATACTTCCTTGGTCTTATAACCCAGTTTTGAGTAATTATATCCCAAGCTCAGAATTGTTCTGTAAAATAAATATATCAAATTCTAATTCTTTTGAGGACATAGAAGTAGTATTATTTTCCCTCTCTAAACTATTATTTTAACCTAAAAAGAAATACGATGTGTTACAATAAAATGAGATAAAACTGAAATGACGTGGAAATTTATTTTCAAGTTGGAATGTGCCTCAGTTAATATTTTAAACATTGAGTACCGTGGCGTTTATGTTTTTAATTAAAAATAATTGTATAGAGTTTTTTTCAGAATTTGTTGTTATTTGGCTCTCTTAGTATTTAAGATAATGGAGAAAAATACAGAAAATTTTTTAATTTTTCTAGTAATTCTTTTTTGTAGCTGTGTGTCCGCCACTATTCTCAGCCTTTGTTATGTGCCTTATTTTTCTCATTCCTAGCACAGCCTATTATTCTCTTTTTACACATGAAAAAATGAACTTGGAAATATTAAGCAATTTGCTCAAAGTCACCCACAACTCAAAGTCACACAGCTGAGATTTGATTCCTATTCTGCCCAATTCCACTGAACACACAACACCCAAGGGATGAAAATTCCCTGTCATTTTCTTCTGTACTTAGTTTTTCAGAAATATTGAATTAAAGGGAAATTTGTTTTGGAAAGGAAAACTCAAACCCACCAGTAAAAAGCAATGATAATTGGTGCTATTTATTGAGCACTTACTATGTGTCAGGCACTTATATGGATCATCTCATTTCATCCTAACCAAACCCTTTTGAAGTTGCACTAACATCTTCCTCATCTTACAAATGAGATAAGTGTTTTGCCCAAGATGACACAGCTCCTAATTGCTGAATCCAAGATTCAGACCCAGGCTGTCTGATTCTATTCCATGACTGTGTCTACTTTTCACTGAAATCTGAATGTATCCATTACATATTTGCATAATTGAATTCACTTTCAATTACATGGAATTTAAAAATATATAACTGTTGAAGAGTTTATTTTTGACTTAGATATACTCTACAGCTTGGAAGGTATGAATTATAATTAAATTGGCACAGATCTAATGAAAAAGTATGTGACTTAAGGTTGTTATTCTCCCCCCCCTTATTGGACATCAAAATATTTTTATATGTACTCGAAATGGTTGTTATAGCTTTTATCCTTCCGAGTTCCAGCAACCAAGTACTTATATTTAAGACATATTTACATAGTCATCAATTCATCGGATCATGGAAGTTGAGCTGGAGGATCCCGAAAATCATCTAATTTAACATCCATACTTCACATTGGAGGACTTGAAAAGTCAGGTTAAGTGACTTATCTACATCACAAAGTTAGTACTGGCCAGGTCAGAATCAGAACCCAGGATTCCTATTTTGTAGCTCATCTACCAATGAATTAATTAGGAAATATAAAGGCATAAGGCCAAAGAAGGTAAATAATGCCTTAATTTAGAAAAACTTTACAGTTTACAAAGCAAGCAGTTCTATTGGGTGGGCTGATTTAGTGTGACTATATACTTTCTTTTTAGTAGGAAAAAATGGTGGCATCAAAGGGTTTGATCAAAGTTGAAAGGGAATGCTTTGGAGTATTAATAACCATTGACTCACTAAATCCAGAATGCTTAACGTCCACCGAGCTGAAACACTGAGCCACCCAGTGTAATCTGGCCCACTCACATGATCTTTAAGCTAAAAATATGTCTTATGAAATAAACCAACCAAAGGTTTACTATTCCAGTTTACTTTTCTAATGGTCATGAAAATGTGGTCAGAGTTTTAGACAAAACCAGTACAACAAAACACAATTGTAATCAAATACAAAATGATCCAGTAAAGGGATCACGGAAAGCTCAGAGTCCCTAGCTTCAGAGAAGAGGAAATGAGAATGAGATCAGATAATTCAGAGACCCAAAGAAGCTTATCAGTCCTTAAAGAGAACCTCACCAAAAGTACGTAAAACACTTCAAGGATTCTAGCTCATCCACAGATGGTCTCATTTCCATTTCTTCATTCAGTACTTTCTCCTATCTGAATGTGTAGAATCTGGCAGTAGTTTCATGTGTGTGTGTGTGTGTGTGTGTGTGTGTGTGTGTAAACACACCCCCTTTGAGAATCCACTAAATCTACAGAACTTCTTCCCAGAAGATTACCCATATGCACATATGTCATTTTCTTGAGATTCAAGGTATTTGTAGCCTTGCCTGAAACCTCGCTATGGACCCTGGTGTGAGAGATCTCTTTCCATTCTTTCCTTTCAGCCCACAGATGCTTCCTGTGGAAAGAAAGGAATCCTAAGTCTTGTCTAAAAGTTAGGAAGCATGCATGTTCTAACAATGTGATAACTAGGTGTTGGTTTTCTTTGGGTGTTGACATTAGTCACACCTCCGCTAGCCAGAGATTTGCATACCTTGTGCCTCAGACGTTCAGGTTTACTACTTTTCTTGGTTGGATTTCTGGGGAATCATGCCTTGAGGACTTGACTGCGGATCCAGGAACACAGGACTGTCTCTCTGTGGGAAAATACCATGTCGGCTACACACTGGCCAGCCCTCTGGCCTGACTGTGTAAAAGGAGCTTTATTAACAAGCCCTAACCAGGGCTGTTTAGAGACCTGGGCAACTTCCAGTTTTTGAGGTCCTTGATATATGGAAAAATGAAAAAATGCCGAAACAGGGTTACAAAAACAGTGGTATACTTTAAATGTTTATCTTTAACAACTTAATGCTTTTAATACCAGAAACATATAATTGCGCTATTCATAAGTTAATTACAGGATTCATAAAAATGTTAATTTATGGTTTACTTCAGGCAGTGTGGTCTGGTCAAAGGACCCAAGTTCAGAGTTTGCAAAGGCTGCCTTCTTTTAATCCTGTCAGTCTGTCTCCTGATTGTAGGTATAACCTCATTTGGAAATGACTTCAAAGGTCTAAATTTGAGGCTCTTTATGTAAGTGAGGCTGAGTGGCACTGCCGGCACCCCCTGGAGAGGATCTGCAGAAAATGCTTCTGCAGGAGGAGCTGGGGTTGCCCAGAGTCCCTGACCTTCTCCTCCAGGCCCCCAACACTTCCAAAGATACCTGTGTCCTTGACCTGGAGCTGTAGCAGTACAGTCAGTGGCCTCACCCTGCACCTCTACTGAGGACCAAAACGGACCATCTATCTGTGCAATAGAAGGGTCCCAGGGATGGTCATTTGTCCTCCCCAGGATGACTTCAGCCCTTATTATGGTACTTCAAATTCCTTTCAAAAGGCAGACCCCCTTTCAAGCCTCACTTGAAGATAAAGCTCTAAATGGAAAAATTCTTTCCAGGAGCAGCATGTTGACCTACACTCAAAACTGGGTGTAAGTCTCAGTTACTGGGAGCCTGATGAGGGCAAGCACTGGGCCCAGAAGAGAGGGCTGGAAGGATGATGGAAGGTAGAAAATGAGCCACCTAAAGAGAAGACTAGGGATAGTAACAGTGACCACAGCAGGGGGCAGATTTGGTGGGGGGGTGGGAGGATGAGAGGGGACAACTGCAGAGAGGCAGGTATGTGCCAGGCTCTGGCCTTGCCGTTGACTGAAGTCTCCATCCAGCTGCTTTGCAGTGACCTCTGCTCTGCAGAGACAATTGAACATTTTTAAAGGAACTTAAATGTTCTTACCAAAAAAAAAAAAAAAGATAAGTCTGTGAAGTGATGGATGTGTTAAGTAACTAGAAGGAGAGGAAATCCTTTTACCGTGTATATCAAATTATCACCATGTACACTTTAAATGTCTTACAATTTTATTTGTCAGTTATACTTCAGTAAAATTGAAATTTAAAAAAGAAACAAAGAACTAGGGGGAAAATAATAAAAGTACTGTTAATTTTAATTAGTAAGGAAAAGTACACTTTTTCGGCAATATTGCATTCCTTAAAATTTTCCCAGTTGGATATTCAATTCTGCCTTAGATGTGTTGGCCTGCCCAGAGGGCAGAGAGACATGGTCCAACCTTTAGTGCTTGGGTACCTAGAAGGCACCTTATCCTATCACCTGTATCCTTCTGACTCTCCAATCAATCATCTATCTACCCAGCCACCCATCCACCCATCCACCCACCCTCCCATCCACCCACCCTCCCATCCACCCACCCTCCCATCCACCCACCCACCCACCCATCCACCCATCCATCCATCCACCCATCCACCCATCCACCCATCCACCCTCCCATCCACCCATCCACCCTCCCATCCATCCATCCACCCATCCACCCATCCACCCATCCACCCTCCCATCCACCCTTCCATCCACCCTCCCATCCACCCTCCCATCCATCCACCTTCCCATCCATCCACCCACCCATCCACCCACCCACCCATCCACCCATTCACCCACCCATCCACCCATCCACTCATCCACCCATCCACCCACTAAACCAACTAACCAACAGACATTTATTGAACACCAAGCACTACAGTATGCTGAGCTCTCTGTTAACCGTTAGGGAAACTATAGCAAACAAGACATTTTATCTTTGCCCTCATTGAGGTTATAGTCTGGCAGATTTTAATTAAATGTTTGTTTAATGCTGCCTTCACAGTCTACAATTTGTTTAGATAGTTAGCTTTAACTCTTTAAGTCCCGATGTCCTTTTTACAGAATTGTAATGGATTACCCTTCCTACACCTAGGAACCCCATTCTAGACAAATGTTCAAAGATTGGATGGGAAAATCTACAGATGGTCATGCCAGAATAAATGTCTTCTGATTTGTTTAAGTGTGTATCTCTCCTATTGAACTGTAAATTGCTTGAGGGTAGGGACCGGGTCTTAAGTTTTTAATGCCCTGCACTAAGCACGGTGGCTGGCATATAGTAGCTGCTTTCTAAATGTTTGTTGAAAGAATGCTGTCTGGGAAGTCAGAAGTCTCCATTCAAGGCTCACCATTACTGCCATGACCTTCTGTCTTTGCTGCCTCGTCTCCTGGATCTTGATGGGGAGGAGATCTATGGCAAACCAATGTGATCATTCAGTCCTCTGCACAACTGTGCAAACCTTCCTTCAAGAAGAATGGTTCTGAGAAGCCAAATTTCATCCCTCTCCCATGTTTCTTGCTCCAGGACAAACTTGGAATTTCACTCGGTTTTGCCTGAAAGCAGTTATCGTGGGAGGACAGCAAGCTCAGGGGGCTCTCCCTTGAGACCACCTGGTTTAGGCCTGCTTTAGCCTCCACACTCTCACTTTCTTGAGCACCCTGAATCTAGGATTTATTTTGTTTCTTCCATTCTCCTGTGATCCAAGGCACGATGGTGTAAATTGGGAATTGAGGGCATGCTTGGTACTGTCCCAACTTGATGTAAGGAATGTCTCCTAAATTATTTAAGATCTGAAAATATGTTTTCTACGCTCGACAGATGGTCACTTTCCCCTTAATAAAGCGTGTCTGACAATCACACTTTATTGGTGTGGTTAGGAAAAGAATGTCGTAGACTTGAGAAAACATAATAATTTAGAGAGTGACACATTGCAGTGAAGAAATAAAGCTGTAGACTACTTTGAAAAGAAGTAAAACCATAGGAAACCATGATTTCATTGGAACAAACGTTCTGTGTCTTCAGAAAGTTCTTACTAAAAAAAGGAGGGTGACCTCTAGGGCATGGTGTGTGTGTGTCTACACATACATGGAAGTAGCCTCGCTCTGATTTTTTAGGGACATTCTCTTTGCAAACATTCCCCACTTAGTACCTTGTAAGTTTTTTAATATTATCACTAACATAGCAGTTTGCACCTAGGCTTTGGTCCAAGCTGCTTCTTGGAAATCATAGCTACCATGCTGAAGTATAAAATCGCTAATCATTTTCATCAAGGTCTAAAGGTCTGTATAGTATCATACCCCGTGGAATTTATAAACCAGTAATTTCTACTACAGTAAGGGTTAAATAGTACCCCATGAGATACAGTGCATGAACCATATGGAGAATTCAAGTGCTTACCACAATGCACTCACTTTACTGTGTTCTTTCGTAGCTTTCAAGTGTGGAACTATTTGGTACACTATCATAGATAATGTGCAAATCCCAGCAGTTCACACTGGTAATATTTCTAGGATTATTTTAACAAAATAATGGTCCCCTTTCCTATTTGGTAGAAAACTAAGGCTTTGTTTTTCCAACTGTAGGAGTATGTTCATTCAAATTTCCCTGTGGTTTAATTTTCCAAAATTGATGCTTTCTCACAAGGAGCACGTTGTTGTTTAATTTTTTCAAAACCCACCTGTCACTGACTTGAGAAAGGATGGAGCGTAGCTGTGCGTGTTCACTAGTCAGAGTCTGAGATCAGTCATAAGGCGGGATTCTCTGATGCTCAGTGCTGAGATCTGGTTCCACAGATCCCTTTCCACCTCAGCCAAAGTGAAAATGAGAGAAGATCAAGAAGGGCCAGAATGGGAGGGTGGCTGGAAGCTGTGGTGTTTTGCTCGTTCATCTCAGTAGATAGAGGAAAACGTGGTAATACTGTGAGCTGCCCTTTGTTTATAATACATACAGTTCGTGGCAGCAGTCTTTATAAGCCCCAGTGGCATTTAACAAATATGAGAAGATACAGGCTTTCTTGATTACTTAGATCTGAATGTTTATTCAAGCTTTCATGAGAGTTTTTCTTCATTTACACAGAGCTCTCTCCACTGAACAAATGTCCATTTTTAAGTGTGGACCCAGTACATGTGAAACAAGTTTTCACAGGATTCAAATTCATTTCATTTGGTCAGGACTTCTTGCTGGTTACTTTAATTAAAACTGGATTTTTTAAAAAAAGAGTAAAAGCAGTCTTTGAATGGGTGGCTTACATCAAAGATTTTACAGTTCGTGAAAGACATTAGTGCTGATACAAAAAAAAAAAAAAGGAAAGAAATGAAAGATAAATTGCTGCATGAAAATATTTCCAAGGCTGTTCTTAGCAATATAGGATTAGTGGTATTTTCCTTTTCAGTGTAGATGTTGTATGGATACTGGAGACAGTTGTGCACTGTGGGTATTACTGCTGTGACAAAGGAGAGGGGAAAAGATAAGTTTGCAACCGAGCCTGCAGATGGCACCAAGCCAGTGCCCTGAAAAATGGCAAATGTGTCACAGCTCACAGCTGGATGCAGAAATATTTCTCTTTAATTTGGATGGATAAAACTTTTTTCACAGCAGGGCACTCTCAAAAGAGGACAACATCAAAGAGGGTGGGTCTCCCCAGTCAGGCATCAGCGGGCTCCAGGATGGAGCAAAATGAATGAACTGTCAGGACTTTTTCAGCATATATGCTTCTGCCAAGTGAAAAGTTAAAGGTTCAGTGGCTTGTTCGGATCACAGACAGAGTCCTGATAATGCAGGCCTGATCCCCAAAGTCTTCCCTCTGATCAGCAGACAGAGGATGTCTGAAGAAGAATCTGGATTGATGGATGGCAGGCTTTGTATGGATGACCACCGCCATCCTCGGAGATAAAGGGATTCACTAAATGCTCAGAGGCTCTCGGGAGCTCCCGATCTCCATGCTGGAATCCTCAGTCACCCACTCTCCTCTGCCAGCCTGCAGCCTCCCAGCTGCTGCCCCACAGTGTGACCAAAACACCCATCTCATCTCTTCCCACGCCTGGCTCTCTGAGGCAGGGTTCACGGATACCACCACCGGTGTTTTACGGTTTATTGACACTTTTCAACTGTTTTTCTGATTACCATATTTCAGTCTTGACTTATGTGTTAGTATTATCTGCAAAGTCAACATAAACCTCTAATGATTTTCTAATATTTCTGGAACTTGATGAATGTGAATTGACAAAGTACAGTATATAGCTTTATATCAGCATTACTGAAAATACGGCAACGGTGTATACAACCATTACTCATTTCTTGACCTTTGAAGCCTGAACTCAAAACCTTGGCATTCCAGATATTCCAAAATACTCCAAACCAAAATGAGAGGGAAGAGTTTTCTTATGAAAAATAACAACAAAATAAGTTAATTCTAATGGAGGGAGAAATTTTTGAAATGAAAAAACATGTATAGTATTATATATTTGAGAAAAAAGTGGAAAAACTGAACACAAATAAATCTGGCCACACTAACGAGTATTTGCTTTAATGAAGGAACTTTCATTTTAGAATGTGCATCTTCATCCACAGACTTAGGCTTTGGCCGTTTTTTTGGTGGTCCTGGTCATTATGACACATTGCCAGTGGAAGGAGAGTGGGTTTTACAGAGTGGGGGAGTGGTGTCTTTGTCCATTGCATGGTTGCTTTGTGTAAATTTGACTAAGAGGTTAAGTAATTCTCACTAAATTTTCATTTGCTCTGAAAATAGGAATTTGATAATGACATTATTAATCATTATGGACATTTTCATGGCCCTCAGTCCTTCCTTTGAAGAGTTTCAGGTGCTTTTAATGAAAAAGCTCGGCTAGTTCTCTCTGATAAGACAAATGGGATGTGATAAAAACAACAGTCACATGGTGGCCCATGATTCAGGAGGGTTTCATCCTTGTCACACTCACAGACCCACTATATGACTGTGGGCAAGTCATTTCACCTTTCTCAGCCCAAAGTTTCTGATCTGTAAAATGGAATAAATGTTCCAGCCTACCTTCTAGGTCAGTTGTAAGGATCAATTAAGCTTGGGAAAGTATTTTATAAACTACAATCCCGCTCAGATGTGTATGACCTGGTTATTAGCTGCTGTTCTTTCTTTGTGTTAAGGTGGAGGCAGATGCTTCACTCATTTTTTTTTTTTTTTTTTTTTTGGTGGAGCCACACAGCTTGCAGGATCTTAGTTCCCTGACCAGGGATCAGACCCGTACCCTCGGCAGTGAAAACACAGAGTCCTAACCACTGGACCGCCAGGGAGTTCCTGCTTAACTCATTTCTAAAGTATTGTTTTGTGGTCTCTCTTCTCAGGGTTTGACTTAGCTTGAGTTGAAAGTTTACAAGAAAAGCTTTTAGGAGACCACAGTGGTGTGGTTCTTGCTGTCTTCCTCTCTAGATTGGGAAGCAGTGCCCAGAAGCCATGGCTGGCAGTGCTCCCTGTCGACCTGATGCTCAAGGCTGCCATCCACAAATGTCCCCTGCTCCTCATCCAGGTGCATTTGACTGCACAGACAGCTCACCTACCTTGACCATGTTCAGTGCTCATGTAGACATGAGGCACTGTGAGTCGGAGCCTCCTCTGGCCAGAAATGTCAGTGTCTTCAGAGGTCAAGCAGTCCTACATGGTAGGGGATGTTCAGTAAGAGGGCTGAAGCCACAGTTAATTAAAATGCTTGTAACAACCTGTTAGTTACAGAGATACTCCAGGAATGCTCTTAAAGGTGTGGTGGGTGCCTGTGTCTTTTGGGTTACATGTTTGTAACACTGTGTTAACTTTAAGAAATGGAAAATGTAGAACTGAAGAAATGCTTCCTTACTGTTTTCTAGATAGTATTCACATTCATCCAGCATTTTTTATATTTTGTTTTATTTTTAGATAGACTCATGGGGGGGGGCAAAAACATAAACTAGAACGACTGGTTTATTCCTATACCCCCTTTATGTTATTCCCAATTTTTCCTTCTCTCTCTTTGAACAAAAGTTGATTTCCTGGTATGTACAAAGCTTTGTGTAAGGTACCAATGGTTAAAATCTTAAAATATTTAAAATGCATTCCTGCCCTCAACGAGCTTGTAATGTTCCGGTCTTGTAATCTTAGCAGTAATGAGTTTGCAAATGCCACATGTATTATCTTGTGGTCAGTGTCCACGAGCAGGTTAGTAGATGAAGTCCAGGCTGACATTTCCCATCTAATTATAGTGATGGCCTAGGGATAGCTAATGCTTTTTGGACTCTTACCATGTGCCCAGCGCTGATTTACGTCCTTTACATACACTAGCTCATTTGATTTTCATATCAGCCCTTTGACTGGGACTGTCATTAACACCCTTTTTTTCAAAGAAGGTCTCAGCTTCCTCAGGAGGTTAAGTAACTGCCCAAAGTCACTTGGCCATCCGAGGTGAAGCTATGATTGTAACTCACACACATTGGAGCTGACACCCACACGCGTGCTCTTAACCTCTGCCCTCTACCCTCTCCAGTTCCTCCTGACTGGGGTGGCTCCTATTGCATGTTTTCATTGGTAATACTTTAGAAATTCTCCTCTAACAACCATACGATTAAAAGTAAAATATTTTATTGAGCAACAAAGGTATTGTGTTTTTTAACTTTTCAGTCCAAACAGTCAAGAATTATTCTTTTGTGTAAACAGTTGTATAACAAAATATTGCACCCCTATCTTCTGATACAAAGGAATCTCACAGTAAAACATTTTTATCCATCTTGCCAAACAGTATAGTATTCAATTCAGTTTCTCAAATGACTAATACACTTGATTATTGAAGCCCTTGTTTTCTGAATTTTACAGAAAGATGGGGTCGTCTAAAGGTAGTGTGTAGAGAATAGGTGGAGGAGATCTGAGAAACCCTCTTTGTATCTATTCTTCCCTGGATCTTCCATGTGCTGTGAAGGGACTTAAAACAGTGCTGGCTTCTCAGGTCTAAACTGGAAAACTCCCCAAGACCTCTTCCTGACCCATTTTTATGGTAATTGTTTATTACATTTTAATCATCATATGAAAACCACCTTTGCATTTCATAGAATTGAAAGAAGTTAGGTTCAAAAAGGATGTAATATTTTCTTTAAAAAGCCCTGGTTGTTAGCGCTTAGAATGAAGTTTTAATTGCATTTAGTGGCGATTTCTTCTCAAGCTTTGAATAAAATCTGAGATCTTTAAGAAGCTATAGAATTATTGTGAGGATTCATTTCAGTTCATTTCAGCATGTTTTAAGTTCCGCCAATGTGTTAGGCCTTGTGTTAGATGTTTGGACATAAAATATGCACCCTCACCTCAAATTTTGGGGGAAAACTGAAGGAGAGTGGTGTTTCAGCACATGACCAAATGCTGCTGCTTGGGCCTAGGCACGGGGACATGCCACGGTGTGGAATCGTAGGAGAGGGAGCCTGAGATGTCTCCCTACTCTCTGAAAATTGGCTAATACTATCAAATAAAACCTTTGGACATTTTCTATTTCCTTTTTTCCATGCCAAAATTCAGAGACCCCAGTTCTGGGAGGAGCAGATTAATGTTTAAGTTATAATTCAAGTTCCTTTTGTTTAAGGTCCGTGGCTCTCTTTAGAGTATCTGTAGGATTAAATGAGGTGTGAGGAGGCCTCATTCTGCCATTGACTAGAGTCTCAGTTTGTCTAAGTCACTCACTTTTGGAGACCCCTTTTCCTTATGTATATAGTCGTCCCTTGGTATCTGTACGGGATCAGTTCCAGGACCCACCACGGATACCCCATTCTGTGGATGCTCAAGTCCCCTATATCGGGGGTCCCCAACCCCTGGGCCACAGACCGGTACTGGTCTGTGGCCTGTTAGGAACCGGGCCGCGCAGCAGGAAGTGAGTGGTGGGTGAGCGAGCGAGCGAGCTTCATCCGTATTTACAGCTGCACCCCATCGCTCGCATTACCGCCTGAGCTCCGCCTCCTGTCAGATCAGTGGTGGCGTTAGATTCTCAGAGGAGCACGAACCCTACTGTGAACTGCGCATGCGAGGGATCTAGGTTGCACGCTCCTTAAGAGAATCTAATGCCTGATGATCTGAGGTAGAGCTGAGGCTGGGCGCTGGGGAGCAGCTGCAAATACAGATTATCATTAGCAGAGAGGTTTGACTGCACAGAGACCATAATAAATCAATTGCTTGCAGACTCATATCAAAACTCTATCAGTGAGTGGCAAGTGAAAACAAACTCAGGGCTCCCACTGATTCTGCATGTGAGTGAGTAGTTATGGTGAGTTGTATAATTATTTCATTATATATTACAGTGTAATAATAATAGAAACAAAGTGCACAATTCATGTAATGTGCTTGAATCATCCCGAAACCATTCCCACCCCCTATCCCGGTCTGTGGAAAAATTGTCTTCTATGAAACTGGTCCCGGTGCCAAAAAGGTTGGGGACCGCTGCCCTGTATAAGCCAGCATGGTGCATTCGGCCCTCTGCCCTTGTGTCTGTGTGCCCTCCGCGATTGGCTGAATACGCGGATGCGGAACTTGCACGAGAACCAAGGGCTGACTGCAAACTGATCAGGTTAGAACAGGCCATCTCTGAGATTTCTTCCAAATCTCATTTCCCTGGCCTCTAAACTTAGCCAAGGTACTCAGCTGTCTAGCAGAGTTGGTGACTGAAGCCTATCTAGTGGAGGAAGTGCTCTGCCTGTGATTTTTCAAACAGGGTCCCCGCTTCACTGTGGGCCCTTGGTGATGTCCCAGTGACTGCGACAGACAGCAAAGGTGAGCTTTGCTGAGCTGGTGGGGTGCTTCCTGGTGGACTTGCTTTTATCTGTTCTTATAGTAGACCACAGCAACTTTTATCTGTTTTTATAGTGTAATTACATTTATGACTTCTTTGACTTAAAATGGACCCCTTGCTTAAAAAGATTATTGAAAGCCTCTTCTGGTAAAAATAAAAGAAATGAACTCTCTTCTCTGCACTCCCACTCCCTGGAAAACTACAGCACAGATGCTTGGATCTTGGTCAGATGATGGCTTCTGGGCAGCACCCAAGGGATCAATGTTTGCAGTGTTTCCAGGCTATCAGTTCAAACAGGTTTTCTTGAAAGTGGCCCGCAGTGGTAGCAGACTGATTTTCACGGGGTAGCAATAATTCCTTTACAGCTGGAATTACCAATTTAAATGCTTTATGAGGCCAAGCAGCTAAGTAAATGAGTGAAGTAAGGAACACTTAAGGATAGGGAGTAGTAGGGAGTATGGAGAAGGAGAAAAGCCCATGGCTAATCTAAAGGGGCCACTTTGAAGGGGCCTCAGTTTCTGTGGATTAGTGCCAGAGATTGGGGACCCATCTTCTGATTTTTTTTTCTCAAGAAAAATTAGAAATTAGATAAAATTTCCAAAATTTTAAAACACCGGAGAGAAAACAAAATTGGTCAATTACGTGAATTCAGCCGGAGGGCCACCAGTTTGCAAATCTTGCTTTAGAGAAACAGATTGCTCAGAGCCACCAATATACACAAATTCTTATCATTCAGAAGATGGTTTTCTTGCTATTATGTTAAAATGGGCCCAAGTCAGTCACTGGCTTACATTGTTTCTATGATTATTATTATTGTTAATGTTAGTTGGCAGCATTCATAAATGACAAAGCTGTGGACAAGCCACTCACGACCAGTGTTTTTAGGACACAACACTGGTGCAGTTTTTACTCATGTTGTTCTCATTTAAAATAGATTCTTGTTCTAGGAAAATAAGATCATAGGAGAGAATGCAGTTTCCTGATCTTCAGGATTGCATGAAATGCCTTTCACATGGTGGTTTTCAGTTAATCTATGCGTGGTTTATAATGAGCGACAATTTGTGTGATCATTATCTCAACCACATGTGTGGCATTTCAGTAAATATTATTGGGTTGAAAACTATAAAAATTTCCTTAAAAAGGTAAGAACGAGCTCTCCCCCTTACTTATCTTTCTACTCCCGCTGATACAGGATAAAAGAAAAAGTACAGACCGAAACCAGTGGTTTTAAAATAGCAACAAAACAATCAGGAAGGAAATCAGTGGCTGATAATGTAGTGATACATATTACCAAGAGTTTCCCAGGAGGATAACACAGATACAGTTTTTAACCTTGGGTAAGATAGTAGGCTTCTGTATTTCAACAACACATGCAAAAATTGAAGTACAGAGAAATAAATGGCTAGGCTTTCTTTTCATTTATTTTTCTCTCTTTGATTTAAAAAAAAAATCAGGAAAGTCCAAAGTATAATATATAAATGCCATATACAAGCCACCAAAAAAGTGAGTGTTAACACTTTGCCATATTTGCTTCAGAATCTTTTTTTTTTTTTTTTTTAAATGAAGCATTTCAGATACATGTGAGTTCCCTTTGTTTTCCTTCCATCCCTTTCTTTCCAAAGCCAGGACTCTGATGAAGTTATCATGAATCCTTCCTATGTGTCTGTTCAGAATTATACTATATGTATAGATACATATAGATAGGCATATTGCTATATGTATATTATAATATACACTCTTATAAAAGATACTATTAGGGTGTTATTTTGTATATTTTGAAATGTTGACAAATGATATCATATACTTTAATCTGCAACCTGATTTTCTCAATCAACATTATGTTTTTGATGTTTATATCAACTAGATCTTAATGCAAACAGGTCTAGTTCATTCATTTTAAGTGTTTTGTACTTTTTTGTTGAATAAATAAACCACAATGAATTTATTCTTCTGATGATGGATATTTCTCTTATTTCTAATTATTTACTGTTACAAGCTGTGCTACAGTGAATGCCCTTGAACTCATCTCCTTAGGCACATGTATCAGAGTTTCACTGGAGTAATTTCCTAGAAGTGAAATTGCTGAGTCACAGGAAATATGCATTGTCAACTTTATTTCAATATTGCCAAAATGTTCTCCAATGTGACTGTGCCATTTTATATTCCTTTTCAGCAATGCTAGGATTAGCTTTGTAAAACGAATATACTTTCTACAGCTTTGAGGGGTTACCATTACAAAATTTAACCCTTTTCCTACCAAGTATCCTGTGTGTTTCTTTACATGTGTTTCCCCTACCTCCAGAGGGTCATTTGTTCAGCTTCCTTAGAAAAAACAGAGCAAGTATTAAAACTTTGGTGGTTCATATTCATTCAGAATAAAGTGCACAGTTTCCAGCAAAACTGTGCTTGATTCAAGGGTTCTTTCAAGGAATTTTTTTCCTAATCTAAATTTAACTCTTACCTTCATTCTCACCATTTGAATGAATACAATTTCTGACCTTTTCGACATTTTCATCAGTCCTGAGGAGATTGTCTAAACACTTTATGCATGATTTTTGATATTTTTCTGCTTATTTTAAATCTTTTGAAAGGTAATGAAAACAAAATAACTCTTGGTCTTGGCATTAATACATCTCCTTAGATTCCTTAAAATTTTTAGACCTATTAGGTATCTAGCTTAAAATTACATTTTAGCGTCACACAAATGTAGATGTTAATGCGGCTTCCAAGAACAACTTCCCGACCTTGAAATTGTTGCAGCTGCTCTAGACTGAAATCTGCTGAAACATTTCCCCACTCGTGGTTCCTCCTCTCCTAGAAGGAATAATGTCAGCCCATCTGGATACAGGGACAGTGTTCTTGTATAGTTCGGATACATGCAGAATTTTATCGCCATCTTTAAAAAAAATTTTTTTTAACTAAGCTCTTAAATGGAAGCAAACTTGAGCTAATGATGGAGAGTAATAATAAGACTCAAATTAGGACCCAGAGCTTTTCTGAGAAGTCGTCTTTAGTTCCTCTTTAGCGTGCACATGTGGGTATCTTGGTTTTCCCAATTTTATTCTACTTCTATTAGGAAAATGAACAGAAATAGGCATCACTGCCTTCTGGCCCATTGTTTCTCTTTCAAGAAACACAGGTTAAATGTTAACTCCTAACAGCAGAAGCCAGAAAGTGCTCCAGGATGGTCTTGAGCCAACTGCAAAGGCACGTGTTTTCGACCCACCTCCCTAAATAACTTAGGTTGGAGGTGCTGCCCGTATTAGCGTGATGGGCACCCTTGAGGAAATTTCACATGCTGTGAATATATGTTGTTATGACTTGACATTTTATGACATTTATGAAGCTTTTATTTTGGGGCGGGGGTTGAAAAACATATCATCAGATTCGTGTTTTGAAAGATCACTCTGGCTATACTTTAGAGACTAGGTTGGAAGGGCCTGAAGAAGCTGCCGGAAGATCAGTTAAGGGACCTTTGTAGTCCTTCAGGCAAGAGAGGAAACTGGTTTGGGCAGGATGGTGACAGTGGAGAGGGAGAGATGTTTAGGAGGCAGATTCAGCTGGATCTGGTGATAGCTGGGCTCTGGGGGGTTGAGGGAAAGAACAGTGTCAAGGTTGAATGAGTTTCCTCAACTCTGGCTGGATGCACACTTGTGCGATCCAACTAGGTACATGGGATTTTCATCAGTTTCGTGTGAAATCGTGTGATATCGGTATCAGGCTGAAGCCAGGGAGGCTCAACCTCGTGCTGTGCGCTCATTGTGTGATATTTGGGGAAAGCCTGACAAATAGCCATCTACTTTCCTCAAGGCGAGAGGAGTTTCTCCAGCTAGGCAAAAATTGTAGGATTCCTGTAATCACAATATACTTAGTTTAAGGAGACTATTGTTGAAACAGTGTGGGAGGAAACACTTGTTTTTTTTTAACATCTTTATTGGAGTATAATTGTTTACAATGGTGTGTTAGTTTCTGCTTTATAACAAAGTGAATCAGCTCTACATATACATGAATGGATAAAGAAGGAAACACTTTTTATACTCATTTTCAAGACTGACTGGCTAGTGTCTGGTGTTCAAATGAGCTAACGCTCAAGACAGCACCCACGACTACATACAGACGTTAGAGAGTTTTACTTGCTGTTGAGGACATTAGCTACAAGCACAAAGGAGAACTGCGCTTCTCCAAATGTGTCATTATTTTCACTAGCAGCTGTCATGGGTGGTTTGTTCATGGGGAAGGACAGGGCAGGGGGCTGGATCATCAACATTTTGAGCTCCATTATAGATAAACAGTGGCATTCAAAGAACTGATGGCTTTGTTCAGTGTCGCATGGGTGGTCAACAGCAGACTCAGGGTTGAGACTTTGAGCCTTTGAACCAGTTTCCTAAAACGAAAACAAAGGCAACAACAACAAAATAAGTACAGTGTAATAACCTAACCTAAATATGAAATCTGTCATTAGGTTGCTCACAGAGCAGATGTATCCACTGCATGAAATGTTTCCATTCTCTGCCATCATCCCCGAACTAGGAATTTAAAGTCATTAATCTTAAATACAATATAATCCAGGAATCTCTTCATTCTTCTCAGGCTACATTGATTATCAGCTGTGATCACTCTGGCCTGCTACCCAGTTATAACTTCTCCAACAATTGTATTGGTTAGATTGGTGTCTCTCTTCTGTTTCTGGGGGTTACTGGAAAGATTGGGGGTGAAGACAAATGAGTTCAAGAAAAGCCAAAAAAAAGAAAAAAATCAGCTATTTTAAAATGACTGGTGATGATAAAAAGAACTGTCATCACTAAGCCCTTTGGCCTCCAGAATAGAAATACTGAGCTAAATTAATATGAATGACCCTACTAATTTTAGGGCCGAAATGTAACCAGTGAGGCTCTCTGTGAGACTTATCTCTGTGTCTACTTGGAAAGGAAAAGTGGAAAGGCTGATTAGCAAAGGTAAAACATATTTTCTCAGGATGCTCTGGGGAACAGAATCTTACTGCTGATTTTATTTGAAAAGGTCCAATTTTGCCATGGTCCTTCTGAGAACTGTACCCCTTGCTTCCTGGCTGCCTCTAGGGCTGAGGATGACCTTTGAGAATTGCCGTACATATATAACCCTGGATCTCCCACTCCTCTAGATACCACAGCCTTCAAGGTACCCAGGGCTGACCTGGTTTCTGGAAGTGAGAGCCGATTGTCTCTGCTGTCAGCACTGACTCCGCATGTCCTAGGCTGGCTAGTTATTTCGCAGAAGACTTTTTGTTCCACACTTATTGCCTGGTTTGAAGCAGATTTCATTTCCTTGAATGTGATCTTGAAAGAAAATCTGCTTGAGGTGACCTAAGGCAATAATTATTAGACCAACCTTAGTTAAGACATTAAAAATCCATAGGAAACAGTTATTATTATTTTTTTCTTTCCCTTTGTGAGGGTCTCTCTTTTTTCATGACTCCTCTCCTAATAGTTTCAGGTCCTGACAGCTGAAGTCCTACATCTTCTGCGAGGTGAGAGTCCGTTTATTTCATCTGAATCAGAGTCTGTTTTATCAGTGTGATACAGCTCCATAACGCTCCAACCTCTGCTAGGTGTCACCCAGCTTGTTAAGCAGACGGTCCCTGCCTCCCGAATGCCTTCGAACAGTTATGCGTTTGAGAGCAGGGCCTCTCATGTGGATGTTCCAGCCATGTCAGCGTGGCCTCGCCTCTCAGCTTGCTTTGTTTACCCAGCAGCTCATTACTTAAGAGTAGCCTGTCAAAAGAGGTTAAATATTCTTTGGGAAACATGGTCACTCACATCCTTGAGATGCCACAAATATATTTAATAAAGGGAAGATTGGCTTGATAAGAAAAACGTGATTAACTTGCATCACCAGAAAATGTTTTTCTTCTGTTATTCCAGTTGAGTTTCCACAAGCATTCATAAGCACTAGCAAACCTACGGGCAATAAATTGCTGCAGCCGACACGTAAAGACACCAAGGGAAGCAGGGAAAATGATTGCTGATGATTCGTTCTAACTACTTGACCTTCTGACCTCTTCTCTAGATATATGACCAAGATGGGACACTACAGCACTTTATTGATGGTGGGGAACCTAGTAAGTCGAGCTGGATGAGGTATATCCGATGTGCAAGGCACTGCGGAGAACAGAATCTAACAGTAGTTCAGTACAGGTAAAGTATACCTTGATTTACCGCTTACAAAGCCGAAGCCCTTTGCCTTGCATATATAAATTCAGGCTTGCTGCTAGTTTTGAAAAAATCCTGCAGAGTCCTGAAGAACTCTGCAAGGACTGGCAGGAATTTTTTTGCTAGGTTTGTGATATCTCCTTAGTTCTCGTAACAGTAATTTCTTGAGAATTCAGGAAGAAAGATGCTAGGAGAAGGCCTTTTTCACTCACTGCATGTGATAAAGTTACTTCCGCGTCATCACCTGAACTTTCATAATGGCCTGAGTGAGCCCAGTGAACTCACTGACTCGGAGGGATTTCCCCCCCAGCAGACGTGTCCACATGTAAACAGGAGTTTAGAGATTCAGCCCCAGGTCGCTTGCCTTCAGTCCCCTTCAGTCTGGCTGTCTCCTAGAGAGAACAGTTTGATTTGTACAAAGGCATGGGAAATCAGGAACTCTCAACCCTCCCAAAGCTGCTTTTCTAAAACTGTTAATGCTCGGCAGCCTTGGCTGAGTCAGAGCAACCTCTTCTGATCCCTTGAAAGGTGCCAAAGCGTTTGGCTTTGGTCCTGAGACAATTCAGAGTACGTTTCAGGGGATGAGGTGGTTCCAGAGCATAGAGAAGGCTCTGGTCTCCTGAGATATTTGGGCAAAGCCCAAAGGGTAACAAAGATGAGGTGGAGCCACCCCCATTGCCCAGAGTCTCATAGGGAGGCCTGGGGTGGGGTAGGGGCATAGAAGCAAGGTGGATTCCCAGATCCTAAGCCACACCTGCCCAGTGCGCCTGTTGGTCAGGCATTTCCATTTACTGCTAAAAGCTGGAGTGGAGACAAAAAGGCAAAGACAGATCCCATAGGAAAAAAGCCCTGCCACTAAGCCTTCTTTTCTCAAAATCCCTCGAAAACATGTGCCATGTAAATATATGACCTCAGTTATAAACAGCCGTGTTCCCTTTCGAATCAGAAGCAACTGTTTAGCTTTACCAGGCACCACAGACACATCAAAGCAGAAGGGCCCTTGCTCGGCAACTTGGAGTCCTGCCTATGACGATTTATTTTCATTTTCATTTTTTTTTTTTTTTAAATGAAGACTTAAAAAAAAAAAAAAAAGCTTCATTCCCCTTATAGGTTAAAGGCTGCACAAATCTGGCTTGCTCTCCAAAGGCCTCCAAATTCAAAAGGAACATATTTGGGCAGCATGTGACTCACTGCCTTGGTTTCCTAGGCAGTTATCTTTCATTACATAAGGGTTTAAACGAACTTGTGCACGACAGGATCTGGTTACAGTCTGTATATGGGCTTCACCCACCTTCCCTGCAGCTGCATCTCTGTCATGAAGTTTTTATAAACCTCGGAGCTAGAAAATTAGTAAAGGTTCTGCTTGTCCATTTGGCAAGAGATAGATTGGCTGGTTCTGTCATGGGCACCCAGGGAGCTCTTGAGGCAAATTCTGACTTTGGGAAAATAAGAAACCCCTACGAGGAAGGTGGGTATGAGCAAGTCGTTACCTTTCTGTCAATATTAAGTGGGTTTTATTGCTCCCTTTCCTGATGGCACTTACACATCAAGTTCTCTCTGCCGATCTGTTTTCGATTACTTCAGATCTTTATAAAATGAACTACAAAAACACAATTTAAAAACTGGCATCCATCACCGGTGACCACGTCCAAGAGTAAGAAAATAGAAAAGTTGGACCCCGAAGAGCCAGCCTAATTTTTATTGTACATGAATGTCCTCTTCACAAAAAGTCAGCTGGTTTAGATTCATTCTGTTATGATTTGTAATATCTAAATGGAATTTTCTTCAAAGCGCCCTTGATTGATTGACCCTTAGCTGAACGTTTTGTTTTTATTTTGAGGCTGACAATAATGTTTGTTGGCGTGTGTTCTGCTTCAGCTGCGTTGGGACGCCATGAAGCTATCTTTATGAGTCATCCAACCACAATACTAAATACATGTCAGCAAAGGAAATATTATCTGAAAAGGGAAAAATCCCTTTGATGTGCTTCGACATGCAGAGATTTCTGCGAGTTTTGGAAGCTCTGCCCGCTTGTAAGGAACGGTGTATGCTTACACATTTTTTTCCCCCTTTCGGCCTACTCTGTGCCTCAAAAGACCACCCATTGCTCGAAAACAGTTCTGCTCTTTCAGCGGCAAAGTGTGTCATTTGGTTTTAGCACATTCATTTGCCGGGCGCTGTGTTTATATTAAGGGAAGCCAAACCGAGAGATGAAATGTTACAAGGGTGAAGTACAAAGTCGACTCAATTTTTCTCAAGTTAGGAGATGCCAGTGATTTATAGCCCGGCTCCAATTTTGATTTTTTTATGTAGCAGTGGAAAGAATTAATAAAATGCACAGCTCTTGGAGGTGCGGAGGGAGGAAGGGGAGAGAGGTCCGGACAGCTGGCTGGAGTTTTTGTCAGATATTCATAGAATGTTGGGAAAAAACATTCTGCTTAGCTAGCAGTGCCCTCGTGAGACAGAATGGCAGCAAGTAAGGAAAATAACAAGATAAATGAAATTTTTGCAGCTGCAAGTAAAATATTGAGAATCTGCACTTTTTTTATTGATCTTTATGATACTATTGCCAAGAGCCACTTTGTGGTGACAAAATATGTTGACAAGTGCATATCTCACTGCCATGAAAAATGTGGTGAAGGCTTCGCCTTATGTCTGCAGTGTTATACAAGGAACAAATTGCCCTGCTATGGCCAATTCCTTACAGAAAGGCTAAATTTAAGGTCCACCAACCCTAAACACTTTTATCTTGAACTTGAGGCTAATATTTGTAGCAATTCTTCATTGAGAAAACCGGCGGCAGGCTCCTCTTTCTTTTAATCTGTAGATTTTTCTTTACAGTGCCACAGCTGTTATAAAAAAATGGTTATTTCTTGGTACCTTCACTCCATCATTTCAGAGTGTAATCTTTCAGCCAGAGTAAAGTGCTCCTCTTGTATTTACTGAATTTCCATCCATTTCACATAAGAGGGTTTTTCTCTTCTCCTGTATCAAACTTTAGAAAAAAGGCAATGGGGAAGATTTTTATTTCTTTCAGTCCTTATATCACAAAGCTGCTTAATTTTATTACAAATTTGAGAACTCCCAATGCCAAGTTGTAAGAATATATGCAATGCTTTCCCTTCAAATAAGAAATCAATAGTATTAATTTATATGTGAGGTTAAGGCACCGGAGTCTGCAATTTGCCAATAGAGAGAATTTTCTCATTAGTATGAGATGGCATTTTTTTTTTTTTTTTTTTTTTTAATGAACTCTTCCTTTCTGCTGTCTCCCGGGCCAAATATCTGTCTCTTCAGCCAAGAGGTTCTGTGGAGGGACACTGTGGAAATAAACTGTGAGCTATTTATCATACCAGGTTACAGGCTCTAATTGGTTGTTGGGAACGATAAGGTGGGTGCAGATTTTATTACAAACAGAAACTGTTTAGGTGGAAAGCCGGGCAGAACTTTTTCGGGGCAATAAAAGTGTGGATGGGGCACATGAGTCCTACCGATTACTAAGCTGGGTTTTCTTTTGTTTTGAATAGGTCGAATATATTCTACCGAGCCTGTATAGATATTCCCAGGGGTACCGAGCTTCTGGTGTGGTACAATGACAGCTATACGTCTTTCTTTGGGATCCCTTTACAATGCATTGCCCAGGATGAAAACTGTAAGAATTTATTTTAGCTCTGAATTCACATTTCCAAATACCTATTTCAAAGCTAACTTTTTAAGAGTGTTGTTTGAAACTCCTGAAATGCGGTTCACTCTGCTGTATAACACAAATGTGCACAAGTCTGTTCCATCATTTTCTTTTCCTTGTATGTCCTTTGCTTTTTCAAAGGGAGTCTTGACTTGTACAGGCCAATTTTTCTTCGCCTGCTTATGATTTTAAAACCTTTGTCCTGGTTTTAAATCATTGCCAGCAGAAATGTTAAGGCAGTTGGTATTTACTGAGCACCTACTATGTGCTTGTTTACAAGAGCAGCATAAGTTACAACTTCTCTTCTGAAGGGATGCACAGTCTTGCTGGAGTCGCATTATTTGCAAAAATGAAATAATGAGAAAACACTGCTGTTTAATCAGGAGTAACACCCCTCCAGTCAATTGGCTTTGCTTCCTCTTAAGTAGTCATTGGAATGAGAAATGGTAGGAAAAATCATAGATGTATGATTGAGGAATTTGTCTCTCTCTAAACAACTTAGTCTAAAAGTGAACCATGTAATTTTCTCTCTCTTTCTTACCATGGCAATCATTATGTTTAAAAAATAATCTAATGTCTAGGCAGATGCAAACTTTTGCAGCAATTTTCACCTAAACTTTATACATTTGTTTTTATCAGTTCTTTGGGAAAATGTTATAAAGTGACTTCCAGTATTTGGAACAGAATTAAGTGATTCTGATGTGCTTCAGTGAGAAACACTGGTTTTAATGACACTGTTTTTTCTTGTCATCAAATTGACTAATCTGTGAACTGATAATTTGGGATTATACAGTAGAAAAAGAAGCAGAGAGAACAGATCTATTTAAGAAACTTCATTTTGGAAAAAAAATGTGTTATTTTAATTTTTCCTTCTCTACTTACTTTCTCTCACACACATATAAACTCCAAAAAAATGTTTATAATACTACTGATCGAAATACTCATCAGATATTTCTTTTCCATGTTATCTTTATTTTCTTTGTAAAAAATAGAATCCTCAAAAAGCATATTACTCTCAACTTTCCTTTTCTACTTTACCCTAACCCCAAACCAATCTCAAATCAAAAAATGAATCTTTGGACATGTAAGTACATTCTTCTTACTTCCCAAGTTTCCATTGGAAAGTTTCTTTTCTGCAGTCATACTCCTGTTTGAGGGAGTGTCTGTTTCATAGGAGAAAATCTCAGTGTTGGACATGAGTGTGTGGTTGGTATTACAGGCAGAAATGGCCATGGCGGCCAGTGTGCTTTGTCTTCCCACAACGGCTCCATGCCCAGCTCCCCTAAAACTAGATGTAGATCCACACACAGAAAAGCACCAGTATCAACTCCCCTGATCTGCTGACATGGGCCTGTCTATACATTAGAACCTTGGTGTAACTTCACCTTCTAAAGGATGGAATCTGATCCAAAAAGATTCCAGAAATCTTATAAGGCCTTCTGTTTCCTCCTTTAGTACAGCCTGCTCCAGGCTCTGAAAATATTGCGGTATGTGTATCAAGGAATGTCTGGGAGTAAACATATCAAAGTCTAGAGTTGTAAAGTACATAGCACACAGTCCAAAAATAAATTCATTCATTCATTCATTCATTGATATTTGTTGAATACTTACTAAGGACCAGCATCATTGCTGGGTGCTACCAATACAGCAGTGAACAAAACAGACAAGAATTCCTGCCCTCCTAGAGCATAGAGTCTAGTAGAGGGAGATGGATTATCAACCTGTATATGAGTAAATAAATAGTTTGTCAGGTGATGATAAGTGTCATAGCGTTAACAAAGCAGAGAAGGGGTGAGGAGTGCCAGGAGTTGGGAGTTGCAATTTTAGAGATGATCGGGGTGGGCCCTACTAGGAAGGTGGCCTTTGGGCAAAGACTTAAGGAGATGAAGGAACAGGCCATGTGTTCTTTGGGAACAGAGTGTTGCAGGCAGCTGGACTCCAAGTGTAAAGACCCAAGATGGAAATGCTACTGGACTGTCGGAAGAGCATCACAAAGATTGACATAGGTGTGTTGGTTGGAGTGTATTGGTTGAAGTGGGGAGGAGTTACCTTAGATTTGGGGGCAGGAATCTTGTAGGGCCCAGGAGGTCACTGTCAGGACCCTGGCTTTTACTCTGTGTGCATTGGACAAAGGGGGTATTGCAGAGTTTTGAGCAGAAGAGTGATATGATCTGAGTGAAGTTGTAACAGGATTACTCTGGCTACTGAGTGGGGACCTGACAGTGAGGGTGGGGATGGAGCAGGATCCAGTTAGAGGCTCTTGCTGGAATTCAGTGGGGGGAGGTAATCGTGGTTTGGACCAGTGTAAAAGTGGTGGAGGTGGTGAGAAGTGGTTGGATTCTGGATATATTTTGAAAGTAAAGTCAACAGCATTTGCTGACACATTGGATGCTGAGTGAGAGAAAGGAGTCAAAGATAACTCCAGGGCTTTGGTCTGAGGAGCTGGATGGATGGAATAGCCATTTACTGAGTTATGAGTCAGACATGGGAACTGTGGAACGACTGCTCAGGGAATGTGTATCTCTGGGGTGGAAGTCTCACATCTATGACATTGCTTCCACCTCATGATGCTATTACATGGACGAGAGGGATTTAGGGGCTGGGCTGGAGGATTGGGGGTTGTATGTGCCATTCACAGCCACCTGACGATGGTGTCTTAGAGTGTACCAGCTGGTCTCCAGTTTCAGTGTGATAGTGCCATCAAAAATGTACTTTCTGGCAACACCAGGTGCTTTGCTTCTGAGGCCTTCTTTCTCCCATTGTCCAACCTGTGTGAAGCATTCTTGAGGTTGCTGATTAGAGTATTGAATAAACTCTCCCGGGGCACATGTTATGTATCATTTAGCACCTGAAATCCTTGGAAGAAAATTCACAAAGCTAACGCACCTCGAAGTATTATGGATTCAGTAGGTAAACTATGCAGCTCTTTTGGGTTGAGTTCAGAACTCTAAGTAAGGGTGGAGGGAAGTTTAAAGGGAATTAAGTCATTGACTAAAGTGCTCAGCAGTGACCATCCCCCTCCCCCCTAAGGGTATTACAGGAATTTTATTTCAGTTCTTGTCTCAAAGTCATATATCTGTCATGTGATTGGCCACCCAGGAAACCAGCGGAAAGCTTCATCAGATGGCGTGGGGGGAGATATATGACTTTGACTCTAACTCGAAGATGGATTGTCATTCCATATGATTCACGGAGAGACCTAGGGCTGCTTTATAATGAGGGATCCTTATTCTGTACTGAGAAAATACTCTGTGTGATTTAAAAGCACAAATGTGTGAAAGGGCATGGACAGATAATTTAACAGATAGCCTTCTGCAACCCTGAGTAATTGAAATCATCTCAATGGGATTAGCAGTTTGAAGGCAATTTTTATCCTACCGAGTTAGCCACAAAATAAATTAGGTACCCTAAAAAGAAGCTTCTTGAGATCAAAGACTTATTTGACAGAATGCTTCCACAGAGCCTCCTTATAGTGCTATGCACACAGTAAACAATTAATACGTGCTCACTGGATACATATTGAGAATTTTGTTGCCATTACTAGAAGGGGTACATAGTTCAGCTAGATTTGTTTCTTGGTTAATGAAATTGATACATGGTCCAAGACATTCAAGGAAAATATGATTTTACTTAGTGAATAATACTTATTAAGCACTTTCATTTATAAAAATATCATTTTCTTCTCATGGTTCTTTCAACGTCGAAAGTACACATTTCCTATTGAGCATGTGGGAGGGTTCAGGCTTCAGTCACTGGGCCCTCTGGCAGCGGCCACGAAGCAGTGGGACACACTCACTGCCTGGAGGAGCCATTGAAAGCAGCCTTGCCTCAAAGAGAAGGCAGCATTTCACACAGGCATTTGGGTTCTGGAAGCAATTCCTATGTTATTTTCTTAAAAAAAAAAACAAAAAAACCCCATAGTTATAAGTGTAATAGAGCTCCAAAGAGAGCACAGCTCTGTCCACTATGGGCCTTTCAGAAGAGCCTGAAGGAACGCCTGTGTCGACAGATTGTATCCGCAAGAAGGAATGAGGTTCCCCAAAGCTTCCAGTGGGGGATTAGCTCCTGCAGAGTGTAAAGACCATAGTGTATTCATATTCATTTCAGAGGAAATTGAAAAAAGAAACCTGGGAATAAATGTTAAACACGTCTTCCTGCTGCTTTTTCTGTCTTGGCATGTGAAGCTGAGGTAGCAGAATGTGACACTTGATGGCAGCGCAGAGGTTCGCTGCACTGGAGTAAACTCTGCCCGCAAGAGGCCTGCCTTTTTCCTTTGATTTTAATGAGCAGAAAATAAAAATGGGCACCTCTGCACGGCGCCCTGACCCCACCATCCCCCCAACAATAAGGAACTAGGCCCCGGATAGAAAGGCCCTGCTCAAGCCTTCTACTTATGAACATTGAGGCGATTACAGTATAGTTCAGTCCAATGAGAACATCTGTGTGCAAGGCCCTGTGGGAAGCATTGTGATGGGGTACAAAACCTCAGACCCTGTCCTCAAGGAACTCCGTGTAGGAGAAGGCACGTAAGCAAAAACTACAACACCAAACCTAACGCAGGTGCCATGTGGGATGGCCGTAGCAGCGAGCCTGGGCTAGGTGGGTGTTAGGCCCAGTCTTACTGCAGTTGGGAGGGGCCCGGTTCTAGGCTCCTTGTACACAGTGAGCAGCTGGGACTGGATCCTCACATAAATCCAAGAACCAGAAGTCACTGTTTTGTCCCTTAATGGGACTAGAAAAGTGCTACCCTCAAGCCAATAGGCCATGGTGAAAAAAACTGTATATCATGCTCCAAAAAACCAGCCCCAGCTATGGGAGGGTACAGGGTTGGATTTTGCATTACCTGCCAGCTGTGGAAACCCTGGGCCAAGAAGTAATATAAAACTTGGCTCAGAACTGGAGGAACCTGTAGGGTCCTAGAACAAACAGAGGAGAAGTCACCCCAGAGGGATGTCTTGGTATCTGCACAGGAGTCAAAGCAACAGCCACTGAAAACACCTTCACAGAAGGAAGTGGCAAAAGACACAAGGAAACCTGTTGTCATGAGAGATTTGACCTCTTGGGCTCCTTGATCCCAGCCTTGCTTTAGGATTCAGGCCCTCATTCCCCCATTTCTGGGGATGTAGAGGGCTGAAAGGTGCTCCCGGATTTATACTGCCAACCCAGACCTCTCACCGGAGCCCAGGCTCTTGTCCACCTGTCGAATTCCCACCTGCACTTGCCTGTCTCACAGGCGTCTCAAACTAAACATGGTAAAGTGAAACCATCCTACTCTGTCCTGCAAGCTGCTTCTCCCCCAGTTCAGTACCTCTCACTCCCATTCATCCAATTGTTCTTTCTAGAAACCTTGACACCTTGTTCTTTCTTACCCCTTCTATCCAGTCATTCATAAATCCCTGTTGATTGTGTATTCTTAAATGAGTTTCTTTTCATTTCTGCTGCCACCTCCCGATCAGCCTCACCATCAGCTTTGGCCTGGACCCCTGCGGTAGCCACCTGCATGTCACATTTTCCCTTTTAGTATCACAGCAGCCAAAGTGAAAATTCACTGATTTGTTGATTTTATTGTTTCAGCTTATTCACTTGTTTTGTTAATAGGTAGCTCGGTTCCATAGATCAAAATCCAGAAAGTAATATGGGCATATAATTCTTCTTCCAAAAGGCAATCAGTTGAAACATTCTTAGGTGTCCTTCCAGATGTATTTCTTGCCCATTCTCTCATTTGGGCATATTCTCCCTCTCTTTCTCTGGCTCTCACTCTACCCCTCCCCTTGTATGCAAATAGCAGCATACTACATATTCTTTGTTCTGCACCTCACTTTTTCATTTAATGATACAGAGTGATGATGCATTTAAAGCATAAATCTAATAACCTTATACCCTAGCTTAAAACCCTTTTTTGGCTAGCCATTACTCTTATAATCAATCCCTGGTTCTTTAATATGATAGCCCATGGGCTACATATAGTTTCCAGAAATGTTTTGTATGGCTCACATAGTGTTTTGCAAAATTCGAATTCAAACATCTTTACGCTGGCCATGCCCTATTTAGTTTGCTGAAGACCCCACCATCCTCTGTTGTGTTAACCTGCCTCCCAGCACTTATTTCTGCTATGTGCCCTGCCGCCATGGGCATTGGGAATTGTGCTGCCTTCTTCTCCAGCCTCAGCTACAGCCCATCTCTGCCTCATTCTCTGGCCACATGAGTCTGCTTTCCATTCCTTCCATGCCCTGAGCTCCTCACCTCAGCATGTCATGCAGACTCAGTGGCACAGCTGCCAACGTGTCATCTCCTCTCATCACCTTTTTCCTCCCTTTGCACCTGTCTGATGCTGTGTACCCTTCAGGACTCACATTCAAGGTCACTGCCTCAGGGAAGCCATCATTCCCACCCTAAGTTTAGCCATCCCTGTTAGACATTTTCTTGGCCTCCTTTCTTCTCTGTCATAGCACTTATTACACTTGTAGCAACTGTATATCGTCAATTCTAAAATTCATATATTTTTCACATTTTAATCTTTCTGAACCTGGTAAGTGTGTTATAATGATCAGTGACTTACAATTAACGGTGTGGCTTGCAATCAATGGAATTTTAGATTTGATGAAACCGAGTAAATATTCACCTGTAAGGACATCTGTATAATATCTGTCTCTGTCACTACAGTTTACGTGGCCTGAGAGCCGGGGCTGTGGCTCTCTTGTTCCCCTGTATTCTCAGTGCCAGCCATGTCAGGCTTGTCACTCATGCTCTGTAAGCACTTGTGGACTGAATGAATGGATGAGGGTGTAAAGTAGGACTTTGTTGTATAGATCCTGCATTGCATTCTCTCAGGGGTTTAATTTTGCAGGATTTGATGCGTTCATGTTCTTTCCTGACTAAATCCTTTAGGGCTTTGAAAGTTTGCCCTCTTTCCCTTAACCTTTGTCTTATAGACCGAAGAGATTTTACTTGCTCACTATGTCTTCATGTAGAAACCCCTTCATCCTTTTGGGGAATTGCCTTAGTCGTTTCTGGGCCTTTTGCAGTGGTCTGGACTGTCATGGCTTGGGATAACATAGTGTTTTCCGATTCATTTCTTTTCATCTTATAATTCCCTGTGTTTTGTTAATACTTTTGTTTGTTGGGCAAGTCAGACTGGTATTAGGAAGAATGATCCTCTGTGTCCTTTTAAGTCCTGCTTAAAAAAGTGTGCTTTGTATCTAGACCTCTAGGGTCCTGTGGAAGTGTGCAGGAGCTCTGCAGGACAGCTTCGAGAGCAAATATGGTTGCTTTCATGAAACTTATCCATTCCTAGCCTTACTTTTTTTATTTCCTCTCTAAATTATATGCTCATTTCATTCAGCGGGATTGAATTTATTCACAAGTACAAGAAAAGATCATGCCAAAAGCAGAATATAGAGTGCAGGTGTTGCTTCTATATCTTGAAAGCATAGTATGTTTGTTTTGAGGTGTCCCATAGGATGAAATAAGACAGAGAGTAACCATCCCAACTCTTATTACCTAAATGCTATTATTATCATTAACTCAGATCCCGTTTATCCCAAATCATTACACAACCTGGTATAAACTTTTCTTTATTACTATTTTGACATTGATTATTAAACTTAGAAAAATCCATTGGCCCACACATTCTTTTGTTTAATAGAAAGGTGGTGCGGCCTTAACAATTTTTCAAAATGAATTTATTGGGTTACTTTCTAGGAGCGTAAGCGAGAAGTCAGCATTTATAATCTATACTTAGAGTATTATTTGTATGATTTCCCCCAGAGGCATCATATTCCTCTTTCCAGCAGTGAGCTTCTGGCTGCTTTTCCTGCTCTCTTGCATGTTGATGACATCTTCATTCCACAGTCTCCGCACCCCGCCTTCCTTCCTGCTAGTCTGGCCTTCCCAATCCGCAAGAGCTTAGTGTTGCCTGAAGACTTGCGGGTTTCCCTGTGCTTTGTCTCTTCCGGATTAGTTATAAACAGGCTAAATAAGATGAATTTTACCCTAATCTCTGACAATGCTGCTGTTTTCTTTTTTTTATTAAGAAAGAGCCAAAACATAAAACATTTCTCCTTTTCTTTCAGTATGTATTTTAAAAGTCACAGTCTGTGTACAAAGATTTTTTTGAGAGTCTGAAATGTGTGCACACATTTCATATTGGTTATACACTTTTGTCCCAGAAGTTGAAATTATACATAAATTTTATATGTGAAATATATACATAAATATGTCTATGCATGTGTATATAGGTGCATATATAACATGTTTATGCATGGGTATATATATACACACACACACACAGAACTCTGTACTAGCTGTAAAATGTCCTTTTTTTTTTTGCAACACAGCTATTGAGCAGACACAGAATAGGAGTGTGGTCAGAAAAAAGTGCCTTGGAAATCAGAAAGCTAAAGCTTCCAACTTAGCGGTATCCTTAACCGAATGTATGACCATGGGCAAATTATTAGACCTGCTTGGTCTGTAGCATTTTTTTCCTTCTTTCTTTTTTTGGTAATAAGAGAGGGTAGGATTAGATCAGTGGTTCTCATCTCTGATTGTGTATTAGAAGTACTTGGGGAATTTTTAAAAAATTCAGACGCCTAGGCCCTACCAAGAGATTCTGGTATCTAAAAAAAAATCTCCCCTGTGAGTCTAATATGCATTCAGGGTAAAGAACTGCCAACTAGACAAACTCTAGGCTCTCCCCTGGTCTGTGAGTCTCTTGTTTTATTTCTCCTTCCTAAGACAGGATGGGCCAGGCCAACAGAACCCTGTAGGATGAGCTATTCCTTTTGCTGGATTCATCAAATACATGTGATTATGTAGAACACTCAGAGATGAAGAGTCCTTAGTGGCGACCCATTAACCTCCACACGTGGTGTCTACCTGTCCACTCAAGCGTGGAGCCTCCTGGCGGTCACGGTCCCCTACCACTCTCTTTTTATAGTTGAGGACGCCTGAGTCTTTGTGCTTCGTAGGACTCTCAGAGATGGTCCGTGTCGGACGAATGAGAGCTCCCAGTTCATGTATTTCCTCCACGTGGCCTTGAACTAGTGGCCAACAGCCATAGTTTACTTCCCATCACTAACCTTTTTGCCAGTCATCCTTTTTAAACTTTTTGGTCTCTAATTTCCTTCTCTTGACCACCCTGTAACCTTTCATCTCTGTGATCTCTGAAATACCAAGAAATACATTTTATTGACAGAGTGGTTACTTAAAAAAAGAATAACAGTTTTTAAGCATATTAGGTTCTAATTACCTCTGAACCTGTGGGTTGACCAGTGAATACATGATATATATTATTAACACAAGCACAACTTAAAAAAAAGAAAGAAAGAAAAATTTCAAGTATATTAGGGTTCCCTCCTCAAAAATGTTTCTTTTAATTCTTTCCCCACTCCCACTGCCACCACCCATGCTTGAATCCATCTCCCTTCATTCCAGACTCTTCTTCTAGAATAAGAATGGTGGCTGTTGTTGATGGTAGGCCCTGTGATGAGTACTTTCAGTATCTCATTTAAACCTCATGAAAGGGGGTTTAAAGATAAGGAAGCCAGGGCTCCTAGAGCTCAACATCTACCGAGTGGCAACCATAGCATTTACAAGCAGCTGTCTATGCATTATCGCACCCAATCCTTCCAGTAACCACTTTACATTTTACCAAGGACTAAATTGTGGATTCAGATGTTCTATATTTGCCCACAGTCACAAAGGTATTACAGTCAGCCTTCTGTATGCAAGGGTCTGCATCCGCAGATTCAACCAACCACAGATGGAAAATATTTGGGAAAAAAATTCCAGAAAGTGCCACAAAGCAAAACTTGAATTTGCTGCATGCTGGCAACTATTTACATAGCATTTACGTGGTATTAGGTATTATAACTGATCTAGAGATGATTTAAAGTATCCGGCAAGATATGAGTAGATTATATGCAAATACCGTGCCATTTTATACAGGGGACTTGAGCATCTACAGATTTTGGTATCTGCGAGGGTCCTAGAACCAACCCCCATTGGATACCAAGGGACAGCTGTGAATAGTGGAGTTTAAATTTAGGCCATCTCGACCGCTAAGCCATGGTGCTATTATTGTTAAGATGATTACTTCCATTGTCCTCATTTTACAGATGAGGAGACAAAGGCACAGGGAGATTGCATAACTTGCCTAAGGTCACCAAGCTGATAAAAGGCAGAGTCAGGATTTGAACATAGATCTTTCTGATTCCAAAGCCCAAGTGTCAAGCACCACGCTCCAAGATTGCACACTCTGTCGCCTCCCACTCTTACCTTACACACCGCACCCTGTCTGTGCATCGTGCCTCACTCGGGCCCTTCCTGAACACTGATTCTTTTCTTGCTGTTCCTCTGGTCAGAAACGGTCAGTGTCTATTTCTTAGGCCTGAAGTCTTCTGTTTATTTATTTGGACATTAAAGGCCCTCTGAGATCTGCTCCCCGAAAGCCCAAGCTGTGCTCGGTCAGCTCGATTCCCGTGCCATCCCACCAGCGTGCCAGACTTCTGTCTCCAGGCGTCTTTCATAGGGTCGCCTTCATCTCTTCAGCCAGTTTTTCTTGAAAACCTGTTTTGTGCTGACAGGGTTGGATGGAAGGCCTGAAATCCTGAAGGCCTGAATCTACCTTCTCTGCTCAAGGCCACCCTCTCTGGGGAGCCCCACCTTTCTCTCCCTGTCTCTTGCTGTACTTCCCGTCTGAGAACCCCCAAATCTAGGCTGCAGCGTGGAGCCTCGTTATGGAGTCATTTTATCTCAAGTCATAAGTGAGCTCTGTGAGGGCAAAGACCATGTATGAAAAATCTCAAGCAGAAAATAGGTACTTAATAAATATAGGCATTGAATGAGTTCATTTGTGGTAATTGTGCTTGCCCCCTTAAATCAAATTGTCTGCTCTATGTCCATTCTGAGTCCAGAAAAACCAATTTTTAAACTGTTGACTTATAGGAATTTTTTAGAAGTGTGTGTTATCATGCTTATTTGAAGGGCTAATAAAACTGATCTTCTCAACCCCTTGCTGTTCTCCCAGTAAATGTCCCCTCGACGGTCATGGAAGCCATGTGCAGACAGGACCCCCTGCAGCCCTTCAACAAGAGCAGCAAACTCTCCCCTGCCGCCCAGCAGCGCTCCGTCGTCTTCCCACAGACTCCGTGCGGCAGGAACTTCTCCCTCCTGGATAAGTCTGGGCCCATGGAATCAGGATTTAATCAAATCAACGTGAAAAACCAGCGAGTCCTTGCAAGCCCGACCTCCACCAGCCAGCTGCACTCGGAGTTCAGTGACTGGCATCTTTGGAAGTGCGGGCAGTGCTTTAAGACTTTCACACAGAGGATCCTGTTACAGATGCACGTGTGCACACAGAACCCCGACAGGTAACCCCACCTCTCGTTGCTCGCCGGCTGTGTTTGCTTCTGAGACTCACTGCTTGCCTTCCTGTCGCCTCCTCCAGTCACACCTCGGGGAAAACTCTGTGATCAGAGGTCTGCATTCTGGAAGGTCAGAGAGTAATGTTGGGCCCCTCTTTGGCTTTATTGTGTAGAAGGGCTGCATGAACAGTGGCTGCAGAAAGGGATCTGCTGTCGCTTTCCAAACAGCTCTGCCCAGGTCTGACGGGAGGCAAAATAGAAGGCACATTGATGAATATCATAGATGGAAAAATGAGGTCAGGATAATTAGAATCCTCTCTGTCTTCCAAAGATAATATAGCTGGCCGCTCTGCTGCTGTTCAGTCGTCTCAGGGTTCACCTCCAGTGTGCCGTGGGTATGAACTTAATTAAGTACTAAGAGGTAATGAATTGGAATTTTTTGCTTAGTACTATTTTTCTTCAGAGCATGCAAACCCATAAATCCTGCAAAGCTGTCAAAAGGAAATACCTACTCTGCTAGTGATGTGGAGGAAAACAGATGCCACTTATTCAATAAACTAATATCCACACAGAAGAAAAATGTTGACTAGATACCTCAGAGTCAAAGTTGCTTTGAAAGTTTGTCAATAAAGAATTTTATGGCCATGAACTGAGGATGAAATTTAGCTGAACAAGTGAATTAAAATTTCAGGTACTCTGACGAGTGGCACAGTAGATATAATGGAACTATTATTTATGAATCAAAACTGGTTTATTCGACAGTCTTGATAGCTGGGAGTGCAAAAGAGAAAAATCAAATTAATTCAGTAAGAAAGGACAGTGTTTTATCTCCCCTTCACATCTTATGAAAATTTGATTAAACCCCAAATATCTAAGAATATTTTGAATATAAAAGCAGAAAGTAAATTTTGGAAGTAGGATAGGAGACTCGAAAGCAGGACTCCGGAATTATTTTCTTAATTTGGCCACCGATGATTAACCTTAAGCCACTCAGCTCTCCTTGCCTTATGATACACACCCAACTCTCCCCTCCCAGCTCTGCAGGATACGACAGTGTACCCGAACCCAAGCAGGCAGGGAGGATAGAAGTGTGGTGGAGAGGGGGTGAATCTTTTCAGAAATAATAATGATCCATTTTAGGGTACATGTGCACATTTACATGTGTATGTATTTTTATTTGTGCCATTCTAGAAACCACTTGCTTGGCATCAAGCATTGCTGTGACTGACTGATGTTGGAGCATTTGTATTACAGCTGTTAAGGCGGCTGTGTCTTTATAATCTTTTACCTTCAATAGGAGAGCCCCCTGGTGAAAATATCCACAGACTTCTGCATATCTTAGTACTACTGGCTTTAGAGGGGACACAAAAGTTTTGAAAATGTTTTCCTTAGTCCAACAGGGTTTTTTTTTTAAAGTCTGCCTTCCTTGCAAGTATACAGATAGCCTCAAGATACATCTATTCAGAGTTTGCAAAGCATTTTATTTTTTTAAATATAAAAATGCATTAAAATCTTGTTATTATAAACTTGCTTTTTGAATTGAATGAGTTTAGGTGTATGGATCTGTTATATGCACAGGTTCATTGTGGTCGTAATAACTGAACATACAAGGTAAGATGAAATGATAGTTGAAAGTTTCTGGATACAGGAACTGAAAGCTTAGCTTTGGGTATGATACAGTTTTCATGCTGAATGTCATATAAAACAATGAAAATATGTCTTGGTAAATAGAAAGTTAGCAAAACAGACTGTTTTTTCTGACGCCAGTTACGCTTTGAAAACCCTATGTGGATTATGGTTTAAGTCCCTGTGAAGTCTGTTCTGTCAAATAAGAGTGTCAGAATTTGTAAAGCATCTATGTAATCTGTCAGAAAAGTGCCCTACAAATTAGAAAACTTACATGTACAAAATAGACTTCCACGAGAGACTGTTAGGTCATCGCTGATTCCAAGCTAATCTAGAGTTACTGGCAAAAATCCAAGTGGCTTGAGACTCCCATCCAGTGTGAGACCCTGGTGGGCTTATTTGATGCAGATGCCCAGGTGTCGTTTGGCCAGGTTCCCAGATGAGGTGAAATAATGTGCTTGATATTCAGGTAGATCACCAGGGTGGAAATCAAATTATTAAAGCAGTGGGTTCCTACTTCTCTCTTCCCTGTGCTTTGTTGGTGAAGACTTGAGAGGTGGTATGATTCACCATCATTCATGAATAAGTTAAAACTAAGAATTATGAGCTCAAAGAATTAGTCCCTTTATAGGCAAAGTAAGAAAGTACAATGTTTCTTACTAGTAATGGGGAGATGCTTGAATTACTCCATCACATCGGAGATGATTATTGGAGATAAGGGAAATAGAGATGCCCAGTCTCTTTGACCCACTAGTTTCATTGAGATACATAATTTCATTGAGATACATAATTTGCTTTCAGCATATAGGTTCTGTATGGTGTTCTAGAACCTAGCATGCTCTCCTGGTACCGGCAAGTTTTGAAGTAGAAGATACTCTCCCTAATTCTTAACCACACAGGTGAATTGCTAAAGAGGAGAAATATGCAGAACTAAAATGGAACATCAATTTGTGCACGGTTGTGAAATTCGGAGTCTTTCCTCTTATTTTCCATGTGGAGACTTACAACTGCTGAATATACATATTTTCTTTAGTGATTGACTCCATAAATTAGGTGGCTTTTAGTCTTTGGCAGTTTGTGCCCATTCAGCCATATACAGTGAAAAAGCTTAGAACCTGCCAGTGAGAAACCATTTCCCTTCTATTTGAAAAACTCAAACGTTTTATTTTGATAGGAAAATCTTGCTAGAACTAGAGGCAAGAAAGGGAGACACAGAAGACAAAGTCAGAAAGTAAACAGGTTAGAGTTTCAAACACGTCCAAATTTGAAACAGGCCCCCAAATCTTAGGTCCAAAAGATTTTTCACTCAACACACTGAATATTTGGCCATGAAACCCAAGACATTTGAACCTTCATGAAAGAGACTGTGTGTGTCTTTATTTGTGAGCTTTTGCATGTGAGGGACCATCAGTGAGTCTATGCCTCGATATAAAGGAAGGAGGTCCGAGGATACCCGGGGCTGTCAGCATTACCATTTTTCACTACCGTGTTATTTACATTGAACGCAGAAAAAAATTCCGTTTGACCTTTCATAGTAGGAATTAGCATTCAAGATAAAAATACACCCGTATGAGGGCCCAGCAGCCACAGAATTGTTATTTCTTTATTTTATTCTGTTAATATTAAACATACAAAACCAAAAGTCTCTTCTTCTTTTTTCTCAAGCTACTGACTTTTTCTTTCCTGAGTGAATTCAAAGGGAAGAAGCTGTCGGAATCTAGATCTAGACTAAGGACGAGGGACTTAGGGACCTCATAAACATTTGAGGTTTGGCATAAGCTTATTACCTGGGCCAGGGCAGCTTGACTGACTTGTGCCTGAAACAGGAATTAGAAATCCCTTTTCTCTTCTGTTTTTCCACTACAGAAAGTTTCAACAGTCCCATTTGGGGGCAGGGGGAATCCAGAAAGGGGTAAGCAATGCCTTCAATCATAGTGGATTATTTTCTGATTAATATGTTCTCTTTTATTTTCTGCAGAATGTCTTTTTTAGTGCTTATCTTTATTTTGCATCCTTTTCCTTACTTTCTGATTGTGCTACCTGGGGAAAGTTTGCCTTTAGCCTCCTGGGCATACTGTCAGCCGTTCACATTTATGTTTTGAGTATCCTTGTTTATAATTGGGTGTGGTGGTACCAGAGGGGAAGATAACTCTAGAAGGAGCTGTTTGGTGGGCGGAGCCTGGAGATAATCCATCACCATAATAGTTTCTTTGGAATGTGTCAGTGTTCTCGTGTTCCACTGTTTCCCCCTCCCCCAAGTGTGAAGGTTACCTTCTTTCCATGCTCTCCCAGGGTTTCGGCTCCATACTTAAGCCACTTTCCTGAAATCTTTTTCTCCTTACATAGAGCTTAGTTCTTTTCTCACTCCACACAGCTAGCAGTGACCTAAGTAGCGCCCCGTATGAAGTCCTGGGCGATGTGCACTTGGGCCTGACTGACGGGGAGCAAGGAGACATTCCTTGCTTGTTGTTCAGTTGTGGGCCCAACTGAACAACTTTTGTCCTGGAGGCTTTCATGCCATGAAAAAAAAAATCAAAGAAGGATTAATAATATTTTAAACCAAACCACACTTAATTTTGTTAAATGTTTCATCCTTTTCCTATGTGTGCAACAAACCAATTACAGACTCAAAGTAAATGAATTGCACATTTTACTGGAGTCATCTTTAGCAGAGGAGCCGCCAGTTGCAGAGAATGCCAGGGGACATACAAAATTGTCTTGCTGCTTTCTTTTTGCTTAAAAATCTACCGGCATTGATATACGCTAACTAAATCGACCCAGGCTTTGTCTGTTTTTTAAATATTTCATTGTTGAGGACAGAGCACATTCTAGTTTTTCATGAAGCTTGATATTTCTGTGTTGGAACAAGCCACACAAGGCTATTTAAATTTAAATTAATCAAAGTTAAGTAAAATAATACTTCAGTTTCTCAGTCACCCTAGCCGCATTTCCAGTGCTCAGTAGCTGCTTGTGGCTAGTGGTTCCCGTATTGGATAGCGTAGATATAGAACACTTCCGTCATTGACAGCACTGCTGGATGTCTCAAGTAGTGTTAAAAAAACAACAACAACAAAAAAAAACCGCCAAAAGCTTTTACTGGTTACGAAATGTTATCTCTTTGTGAAGAATGCTCATTGCATTTGTTTTGAGAATAATAAAATGCTGTGTGTGTATGATGACTTGGAAAGAATCAAAGTGCTTTAGAAAGGAGAGTCCCGTTTAGCTGCTGAGTGACATGAGAGCCTACAAAGAGTGAAGCTGAACACAGCACTTGACTATGCCAGTCCTCCTGGGCTGCTTCTGGTATGACACATCAAAGGGAGCAGAACTTGGGATTTGAAACTGATTGTATCCAAAAGTTTAATAAATTAAGGCTTACTTTTTAATTTTTTTTGGTCGATGATGATATTTTCTTTTCTTTTCTTTTTTTCACTTTTGTATCCCTTTAGTATTTGTAGAACTTTTCAAACCCCACCCTTTATTCTATGAGTCTTTTTTTTAATATCCAATTTTTAAAGGTTACACTCCATTTACAGTTATTACAAAATATTGGCTCTGTTCCCCGTGTTGTACAATGCATCCTGGAGCCTATCTCACACCCAGTAGTTTGTACCTGCCACTCCCCCACCACGGTATTGCCCCTTTGACCAGACCTTGAAAAGTTAATGGGAATGTTAGTCATCACAGTAAAAAGCTGAGTAATGGCAACTGATTCTGTGCCCCCAAAGCCCTTTAGCTGTAATCTGAGAGGTGAGGAGTCAGGGTGTGCTACTAAAAGCATCCATACAGAGTCTTAAATCCTGTGGTCAGTTGTCCCAAAAGAAGTTGTGATGTCTGAGGTTCTATGGTGATGATGATGATTTCTAAGTAAGCCCTGCTCTTGGGCTTGAAGATTTCATTCTGTCCTGAATGTATTCCTATGCCCTTAGATGAACTCTAGGATACAATTAATGTTAAAATTACTTTTTGATCATTTCCTTTTATTCATTTTTAGGAAATATTGAAAATCTAGGGAAAGCAGCATCTTGTCTGTATTTTCTGAGGGCTAACTTTCCATATATTTCTAGGCTGAGAGAGAGCATCTGTTAACACAGTGGCAAATAGAGTACACATTTTAGTTCTAAATTCTACATGAAATCAGTTTCTGCAATGGTGAATATGACCATATGCTCTAAAATCTTACTCTTTAAGGTACCAGACTTAAAGGGATATCACTTTGTTTTTTGAGATCAACTAAAGTTGGGTCCTATATTTTGGTACTAGATTTTCTTCTTGCTCTGAATTCTCAACTGTTTACCAAGTAAGTTTAAATGGTCTATATTATAGTTAGCATGACTAGACACACAAAACCGTGGAAAGCTCTCCCTGCAGGGCATTGGCTGGTACACACGATGGAGGAGGGAGGTCGCATCGTCAATGCTGTCTACTGTGAGGCCGTGTCTTGGACAGATCCTTAGGTGGCACGTGTTTGTTGATTATCTGAAAGCAGGAGCAGAACATGATGGGATGCGAGAGGGCATCTAGTTCAGTCCATCCTGCTTACCAGAGAGATGAGGAGATGGAGAGTCAGGGACGTTGGGCGACTTGTCAATTCCCACAGCTGATTGGGGTCAGAGGCTGAAGCAGAACTCACCTCTCCCATCTCACCCATTCGAGGCTGTTCCATTCAGTCAGCTGAATTCTGCAAAGTTTTAAAAGCTGTGCCGTAGGTCATGGGATACCTAGCGAATACCGCTCAGGCTGGTACTGGCCAAGGTGATTTTTTATAATCTGATTTGCCTTTCATTGGTGTTACCTTGATATAAGAATTCAGCATAAGCCTCTCTGTGGTCATCTCTTCTGTGTGTAAATCTTTGCCACCTTGACTATTAGCATAAAAAGGATGGAATGACTTCTGACTATAGGAAATAAATCACCCCAACTTTTGACAGCAGAGTTAGAAAAAAAAAAGATTAATTGGTTTTATTTAGTGGCTTATTGTTTATTGTGATAGCTATTAAAAATAGATAACCAGAGGCTAATAAATGTTAATGGTCCTTCACTATTAGAAAAATCAATTGTCAGTGGATATAGCATATATTAATATATTATTTTGTTTATAATCTTCAATACATTTAAAAAATTCACCCCTGAGAGAATGATTTCTTGAGGACCCCTTTAAGGTTAATGGTTACTACAAAGAATAAATTTGGCAAAAGGATATTTTCATCTACATATGATTTTAATGGCTTCAAAGCTTTATTTCATGATTGTAATAGAATGCATGTGCAATTTGTCAAGTTTGATAAAGTCCTTACCAAGGACTCTTATATATTTCTTTGAAACTTGTTTGAGAGCAGTTAGATAGATTTCTAAATGTAAGTAATTAAAATTGTATAGTATTGAGTTATTGACCAATCCCAGACTATTAATCAAGCTAAAAAATTCTACAATCAGTGCTCAGTGCGCTGAAGCCTGGTAAAATAATCGTATTTGTGTTCAGTGAGGCAAGTAGCCACAATTAAGCACTTCACTTGACAAATGAGAGGGTACACTTTATTTTGCACGTAATTGAATTGTTGTACATGCTCGGTCACCATTGTTTCCTAGCCCTTCATTTTGGTTTCTGGTCATTGGAGCTTATGCATTTGCTAAAGGTAGAGCAATTAAGTCTGCTTTTGTCATTGGCTTTCTAAACGCAGCCAGAAATGTCTGAGCCACAAACCAAGGCTTCCTGAGCACTGTTGATATCGCTCATGACAGATTATTAATTTTCTCAAGAAAAATTTTGATAAACAAATTAGAGCCCTGTCAAGGAATGATATGAAATAGCCTCGAATAGGGAAAACTCCCCAGGTTTTATATCACTCACCAGATTCTGCTTAAGTAAGCAGAAGAACTTCTGTAGAGAGGACAGCATTTTAATTTATTTTATGAAAACCAAAAATTGATTTCCTTCTCATGAGCTGAAAAGAATGCGCTCTGATAATCTTGCTAATTATCAGGTATTTGTCACAACTTCCTTCCATTTGCTTTTGCATCCCAGTACTCCTCCTGCAAACATAGTGACATCCTGTCATTTCTGTGCTGCTATAAATCATTGCTTGCTACCAGATTAAACTGGGGAGCCGAAGTTCACGAAAAAAGACCCAGTGGATAAATATGAGTTTAGGTTGGGGCGGGGAGAGAGTAAGTAGAAGTCAGGATTTCTTTTACAAAGAAACAAATCTGGGTACACGCCTGTGTTGGTCTGTGCACTATCAGACAACCCCAAGTTGGGGATGTGCTATAGACAGACCCCAGGACAGTCTAGTATCTATTGAAACACACATGCAGCTTGCTGACTTGCCTGCATCTTTACCTGGGACTTAGAATAAGGTCCAGTCACCCTAGAGTGACCTTGGCATCAAGAGCTTATTTCCTTGGAGGACAGTTTATCCTCACTTTTCTGAACTGACAGAGATTATAACATCTGCTTTCCCTGAGAGGATTATTGTAAAGATTAAACTAGATAATTGATGTTAAAGCCCTTTGAAAAGTTAAAGGGCCACAGAATTACGAGAGACAATTACATATCTTCTCTTGTACTATTCTGCTTCATCAAGTCTGTACTCTCAACGCTCCAATATTTGCCCGGGGGTGGCTCAAAACAAGAAATAGGAGTTCTTGAAATGGTATGGCTAATACCGGAAAGGAATATTCTTTGGGGAATATGAACGGGTCTCATCAGCTCTGTTAATTTTGTTCGTGTGGCAACACGTATAGTAATGAGAACCTAGCAGCCCCAGCGCTATGCTTTGTTCCAGAAACTGAGAGAACGTCACCAAAACGTTTTGGCCCTTGCCTCATGATGCTGACGTCTACTGACTGACATGGAACGTAATGACCAGGCAGTGTCTTCGTTTGTTTCAGACCATACCAATGCGGCCACTGCTCCCAGTCCTTTTCCCAGCCTTCAGAACTGAGGAACCACGTGGTCACTCACTCCAGTGACCGGCCTTTCAAATGTGGCTACTGTGGTCGTGCCTTTGCCGGGGCCACCACGCTCAACAACCACATCCGAACCCACACTGGAGAAAAGCCCTTCAAGTAAGTAGCGGCTCGCACTGTACCCCTTCTCTCTCTGAGCCTTTCCCGAGAGCCGGCAGACAAGGTGGCCCCAGCACTGCCTGGCTCAGCCCGCTGGTGGAGAAAGCTGTTTAGAAAGTCAGCGTCCAGGCTGCAGAAGGGCCCCGCTTGTTTAGTGGTCGATGCTGGGAAAATGAAGTCAGGAAATGTATACACTGATCCTGGGTTGAGCTGTGCAACCTTGGACGTGAGACGTTCTTCGTGGTCTGTTTTCTCACCAGTAAAATCAGGAAGTAGGAGTAAGTAATTTTAAGATTCTTTCTGGTTTCTGAGGGTCTGTGCTTCTAGAATTTGAGCTAGGAGGCATGCAGAATGCCATCTCTGGCCATCAGCAAGCAAGTCCCCTGACCATCAGCAAGGTGGCCACAGTCGAGGACAGCTGAATGAATCGTCTCTTGGGAAATGTGAACCCTTTAGGATTCTGATGAACGATTTCCTCCTCTTTTATATTTGTTAAGGGGGGGTTGAATCTATTATAGCAGCCAATTGGTAGCTTTTCAGCGTGCCCTTCGGATCTCAGACTTATCATGTTAATGAAAAAAAGAAAAACCAAACCAAACATGGGGCATGTCTGAGTCCTTGAGGATTCAGGGAATGTGGAAAGAGAACGGAATTCCAAGGGCTTTGGCAAGGTAAGGGCACCTGAGCGAGAGACTATGTTTTCTAGATACAGCACAGTCATGAAAACGGTGGACATCTGAATCCTGCAAGATGGTCTATTCATTCACTCGCTCACTCATTCATTCATTCATGTATATATGTGTTCATTCATTCAGCAAATATTTATTGAACATCTTCTTTTGTACTAGGCACCCTGCTAGACACAAGAGATATAAAGGTGAATAAAACTCAGCCCCCTAGTCTTTGAAGACCTCATAGTTTATGGGGAAGCCCAATTAATAAGCAAGTATTACCACATAGGGTGAAGGGTGCAAAAGTGAAAAACAATAAGGCATGTATGTACAGTGTTTCGGGGTAGCACGGAAGTGGAGTAATCAATGCTATCTGGAGAAGATGATGTTTAAGATGTGTTTTGAAAGATGAGTAGGAGTTTTCCAGACATACAAAGGAAAGGAGGCTTTCTGGTAGCCCATGTGGGACATGGAAAGGCTTGGGAGGGTGAGCCAGCTTGTGTGAGTGGTTGGTCATCTCAGAGCAGATTTTACTATCTGTGTGATAGACTCTTTTTTGTTCAACCCTCTTATATCTCTCTTTCTTCATTTGCCATAATGACTTTCCTTGATTAAGGAGGAACAAGAAAAGGGCATGGACAACAGCCTATTTACCTTCTGTAGGACAAGATCAAGCAAGAAAGGAAATGATTCAGGCAGTAGGAGATGAATCCCCTTTCTTGGTCTCAGCCAAGGAGTCTTCCCAGAGTCTCATTACCCATGCTTTTCCCTCTGGACCTGCTGGCGTAGCATGCAGTTGCCATGGTGCTCAGCCTGAGGCTGGGCTCAGCTTGGGGTGGCAGAGTCCTGCTGGTCTGGGCCCTGCCTGCCTCGGTGTCTGCCAGGTGAGGGAGAGGCTCACAAAAGGCTGTCGTCTTTACCCACCTCCCCATGAATTAGTTACCTTTATTCATTATTCTTAACTGTTTTCCATTGTGGTTTAATTTATGATATTAACTAATAATGAAAAGTTTTAATTTTTGTCTGTGTACACAGGTGGGGCTTATTTACTGCATAAAGGCATCTGGCTGAGGGCACTGGATGGGGTCTAAAAATCCAGCCTGCACTAGGCCAGCCAAGCTGTGCCCTCTGGGGCTGCCATAGCCCCAAGGGGCCCTTTTTCTAAATCCACCCTTAAGGGCCGGGTAGGTTAGCACAGTCCTCGAGTTCCCTATGGCAGGTGTCTGTGTCTGCACAGTGGGCTTTGTCATTTCCCCCAGGCCCTCGGGGGTTCACAGATTCTGCTTTCACCACTGTTCTAGATGTAGAAGATGGCAATGGCACATTCCCTGTGCCTTTGAGCAAGAGAGCTCTTCAAAATCAGAGATGCAGGAGGACTGACAATCCTCCTGGCCCCTTATATTAGAGAGGGTAGCCAGATGGATACAGTGCCAGGAATCAGATTGATTTTTATCTTGTTGCTGTGTAAATAGATTTTAGTAATTAATTGAAGAGGTTTCAGGGTCAGAATGGGAAATAGATTTCTATTAATGTTAAGGTGTTACTTAAGTATAACCTCGTTGACTCCAGTCAGTTTTTTTTCTTTAACATCCTGTTTTTGTCCTGTTTCCAATAGAGGTGCCATTTTAACTTAATTTTAATTCAATAGATTAATATTTGAAGGGCTTTGGTACTTGCATGTTTTTCCTTTCTCAAAGTATTTTTGGGGACCATAACCTAATTTCATCTGGAAAAACAAAAAAGGAAACACCAGAGTTGGTTGGATTAGATTCACTGCGCCTGTTTTAGTTCCTCCTGCTTCTTCTCATATTAAGATAGCCATATGCTGTAGGGTTTGTTTTTTTAATTTATCAAATGTTAAACATATTGCCAGGGGAGAACTGAGTGTACGCTTATTTTATAAGTGCAAGATTTAAACGTCTTCTAGGAAATGGAAAGCTAAATCCTTCAGTGTATACAAGCAGATCATTCAGGATTGAACTACCCCAAGGGAATTTTGGGAATCTTCCAACCATAGCTCATGGATATCCATCCCATGGACATTTGTAAATATTATGAGGATATCCTTTTACAAGCCTATAAAACAAACATTCAAAAAAAGTTTGTTGCAGATTAGTCAATAAAATGGATTTTGCCACAATGGTTAATTTTACTACTTCAACTAATGGGTATTGGCTGAAACAATGTTGCAAAGAAAGAAAAGAATCTTGTAAAGATACACAACCCATGCCCCAAATGGCTCAGTCCCCACATTGTCCTACCCACCCAGGGCCTGGGATGCCTTCGCAAGATTCTTAGGGCCCAGGCCACAACAGGGGAAAGTCTTTTCTAGCTTCTAAAATCTTCTGCTGAAAAGTGATTTTTCAAGACAGATCAAGATTATTGCCATACAAGAAGCCTGGAGAAGATTTGGCAGTAAGAGATGAGAGTTTCACTCCAGGCTTTGTCTCACAATCTGATTGGCTGAAATGCCACTGAAAGACTCCATCCCCCATGCTCTAGGTAGATCATGGGTTTGTCAGCAGCTAACCTAGGCTGTGGATGCAGAATTTATAAGGTGAAGGAGATCATAGGAAAAGCACATATGAAAGGATCATATTGAAGTTTGTACTTTCCGTTTGTACTGTGAGACTGGAAGTTGTGGAGAACAAGGAACAAAATCAAGACATCATTTCATCTCACAGCAATTGCCAAGCACTTTATTGAAAAGAGGAAAGAAGGAAGGAGGGAAGGAAGGAAGTTGTCAGTCTCAAACTTACTCTTTACAGTGAGAACCCCTCCTCCTTCTCTGTTACTAAACATAATCTCTCAAGATCTCAGAGAGGCTGCTCTGCCCAGGGTCCATGTGAGCTGCTTGATGCCTGGGCCCTGCGCCTGGGAAGACCAGGACTTTCCATAGGAGAGTTTCTTTTCTTCCTCTTCATTAGAAGCAGGGGAAATACCACTAAGTTTTTGCCTTAAGTGAAGACAGTTTGGCTTAGTATAAAAAATAATCAAAGGATATTCCAAAGAGCATCTGATATTTTAACAAGATCTAGGCAAAATCAAAGCAAACCAAAAAAACACATCAGTAAAATGCATTAAGCACATCATACGTACGAAGCAATTTGGTTTAATTCAGGAAATATTTGGTGACAGGCTATAGAGGACCAGAAAGAAAGCTTCCTGTAGGTTTTCTGTGAACAGAACTTGACATCATTTTGCACATCTGTCAGTTTCAGATGACAATTGTTAAGCTCCCTCTGTACCTATAAGCCAGTCAACTATCACATTAAGTAAAGAATGATCTCAAATCTAAAAGGAACTCAAGTCTAATTAAGGTGCCCACACTGGCAGAAAGTTGGGGAATTTCTCTTTGCTGCGATATTTGGATGGCTTTCCACTTCACTGTTCCTGCAATGTTTCCTTAAAGGCTGTGACGTCAGCACTGAGAAGAAGACCCTGGGTGCCAGAGCAGTTTTAGTCTCCTGGATCATTACCCGCATCTTTCTTTCCTTCTTATTCTGCTAAACCACATGAAATCCAGGCTTGGAGGTGCCCATGGCCAGTCACTTGGCTGGGATTGTAGTTCAGGGTTAATTCAGTGCCAACACAGCCGAAGTCCAACTCTGACCTGCCAGAACCTAAGTATTTGCATTGAGTCTGTCCTTCTGATGTGTTCCATTAAGCCATGTAAATGATTTGTGAAGGGATTTTTGTTCTGAAATTAAAGATGATGAACATAAAACTGAGGCTCTCCCCTTATTTAAAAATATTTTTATGTCAAGTTCTCTTTACATCCTTAATTATACAAATTACATTCTTATAATTACCAACACACATAGGTGTTATTTCTAGTAGCCCACTTTCTTCAAGAAGGGGAAATTCCTAGGAACAGGATCCAAGTTAAGGTAATTTTCTACACATCTGCATGTGTTTTTACTCACAGTTGGTGAGCAGATGGCCCTAGAGATGATTTTTCAGCGATGATCTCAGGAGAGCCCTATAGACTTAGTACATTTCCTGACTATGACAACACATGGTTCCATGAGTGTAAATATCTGTGAGGCAGTTAGGCAAACACAGGAGAAAAATGTTAACTCCCCTCTTACTGTCTCTGCCCAATCTGGGTGTTTAATATTACATGTAGACATACACATTTGCCTTATACGAAGCACTACACTTCCCACTTCTGAATTCTTTATATTCTGATACACAAGATCAAAGGTGCAAAAACATGACCTATGTAACTAGTCTTAACTTATAATTTTTGAAACTATTCTGCTGTCGTTGAAATTGATTCTAGAGCTTCAAAATTTTAAAAAAGGAATATAATAATTTGAAAGTTTGTCAAGCAGTGAAAGGTAGTATATTTTGACACACTAATCTAGGAACTAATCAGTTTTCTAATAAACAATCAGCAATTCACTAGCATGTCATCAGCACTTCAGGAGCTCTGGAGAGGGGATGAGCTGCCCATGGATGTTAATGAATACACCAAAAATCATTAGCTGATCAATACTTCTGAGTTATTTTCATTGAGCTGATAGGTCTGATACATTAAAGCTGACATTATACATTTGTCAAGATCACAGTGCAGTTTTTAACAGTGGAACAGGCTGCTAAAAATATCCCCTGAAAGACAATGAGAGAAACACAACTGCCTCATGCTGACACGTTCAGCTGGTGCAGGAGCCCTGAAAAATCCAAGCGTGATAGTCAAGCTCCAGCCTCCCAACGGTAAAACATATGCAAGACTCCCTAGTAGGGATAGATGTGTTTTATTTTTATAGGTAATTATTTCCCTGGCAAGGCACTTTGTATAATTTACTCAAAAGGAAAAAGACAAGGCTGCCTACCGGGTAGTGGGGCACGTGGCATCTGATTGGGCGTGTGCGGATTTTCTTCTGATGGCTTTACCGCAGCCCTACTAGTGCAGGGACCTGAGACCGAAGGTTGCACTATTTAAAAGAAGAACAACTGTCTGCAGCTCTCCTGAATATCTTTTCCTTTTAAGGTTTCAGGAGAGGACATTAGGGGGAGCGCTGAGGTGGCTGCCGCGCCCTGATGGGTGCTTGGCCAGTGCTCCAGGCGGCCCAGACAAGTGGAATAGTGACAGGGAAGCCACTGTCCGTGCCCAGCCTGCTGCAGCAATGTGCGTGTGTGCGTGTGTGTGTGTGTGTTTTGAAGGTTGTGTAGCCATCAAGCTAGTCGGTGTGTGTTACAGGGAAGATGGCTTAGGCCCAGGGTCTCTAGGTTAGCATTTTTTTTTAAGTTAAGGAGAGGAGGAGATATTCCTGAAGTGCGATGCCAGTTTTCTCCTTATCAGACACACCAACCCTTAATTACGGCCCACGTGTACATTCTTCCTGCTGTACCTTGTAGAGGTGAATTTGAAGCACACAAAACATTGGTTGATTTCGGGTTTTTCTGAGTCCCCTATCCCAATGCAAACATTTTTTAACCCTAACTTTGGTGGAGCTGTGATACTCTAGCTTTTGCCCCAAAGCAGTCACCCACACCCACCCGCCACAGTCACTGAAAACAAATGCACTGCTTCTTCCAGTTTCCGAATTCAAAGACGATGGCTCTCTGGCTGCTGTGCTGAGGGGAGTAGAAGTCCCGATTTTAAATTAGCAGCAGGTGAAATTCTATTTGTCATCAATTTCTCTTTGGGGTTACGGAGCAGAAAACTGCAGACAAGCTGCTGCTTTGATGGCTCACTCCTAAAAATCTCTTTTTGTTCTTCATCTATTTGAACTGACAGTGATCAGAGCTGCAGCAGGACAGGGCTCTCTGGAGAAATCACCTTCCCTCTGCCTATTGACAGATCCCTCTGTTCTGCGTCAGCCGGGCTTTGTCCCATCACAGGCATCCAGGCCTTGGAAGGAGCCACCAATTAAACCTCTTGAGCCGGTAAAATCTGAAGCCACTTTGGAGTGTCTGTTCTGATTAGGCAGGATGAGAGGAAGTCCATCAACCTGCAGGCCCCGCTCCCTGGTCTCAATTTTCTCTCTTGCCTCCACCAGGTGCGAGAGGTGTGAGAGGAGCTTCACGCAGGCCACCCAGCTGAGCCGACACCAGCGGATGCCCAATGAGTGCAAGCCAATAACCGAGAGCCCAGAATCAATCGAAGTGGATTAACTGATTGACTGGTTGGAATTAAACTTCAAGGAAAGTCATGATTAAATGTCACGGACACTTAAGCAAAACCAAAGATTTCCTCTGAGCAACTTTCAATCAGTCCCGGAAAACCAAAAGCAGTAATAAAATAAGTAAGATGTTAAGAGATATTGATCCTGGCGTGGAAGTCAGACCAGGAGAGAGATTATTTATTTATGACTAGGGATGAGACTCATTTCAGTGGACAACTCACCTGGGATGGCTCACATTTCCAGTCCCACCGTGTATTTGCTTTGTTTCTAAAAAGCTTTTTTAAACTGTTATTTAATACCAAAGGGAGGAATCAGATGGCTTCTTCTGCCCACAGTTGTGACTAAGAATGCACAGGGACTTGTTTCTCGTTGCACCTTTTTTAGTAGCATGATTCAAGGGGACCCGTTGTACAGCCCCTCTTCCTGCTGTTTCAGTCTGGCCTGGCCTGCCTCAGGCCGCCCAGCAGGGCCCACAGATTCGGGAGCCAGAGCCTGCGCTGAGTCCGGGCCATCTTCAGCCCCACGGCTGCTCCATTTCTGTGCTTTCCACACTTAACTATTTCTCATGCACTTTTCTCACGGCTCCTTCCTTCCGTCCAGCAGCCTGGTCTTGATGCAGAAGAGCCTGGAAGTGGAAGAAGATGGTTTAAAAAATTCAAGGGGAAAAAAAAAAAACGGGGACTTACTGTGTCCTGTCAAGATTTCAAAAACATTTAAAATGTACGGAGCTTCATAATACAGTATATTGTTCTGAAGCAGCTAGTGAGAAAGTTTTGTTTTCAATAACATTTTAGCTTAAAAAAAAAAAAAACAAACACGAAAATAAAGTTCTTCAGTATGAGGCTGAATATAAGGTATTAGGCTTCCAGTAATTTTTTGTTGTGTCTATGAAAGTGTTGAATATGTGAGCAAAAACAGTGCCAAGCCCCACTGTCAAGACCATTCTAGGCACTTTCATCTTCCTTCCTCGTACCTCCAGGGGAAGCCTGGGAGGCCCTCCTGAGTGTGGGGCATTTCTGCAAAAATAGGTGAAAATAGCCCAGACAAGGAAACCTTGAGAGGAGGGGCCACAGAGAGGTTGTGGTTAGAAAAGACTGCCCTGAACAGCTAATTTTGTCAAGAGGAGTTACCTTCTCATCCCCTCTGGCCCTTGATAATATTCTTATTTCAACACTGATCCACTGAAAGAGAAAGGAGTATGTACATAGTTTCACTGATCTTTGATTGAGTGCCAGGAAAATGGGTGTCACTTCAGCTACCCTTTGGGCAATTCAGCAATGGTGCTCAATCAAATTGTGTCGCATTCCACACAATAATCCCACATCAGGAAGAACTGACGGCTCTTGCATATTAGCCGGTAACTCCCAGCAGCATCACGAAGACCGAGTCTACCTTGATGGCCGGTGTAAATCTGAACAGTTTAGAGCACTTACCAGCAGCCATCTCTTGTTTGTAGATTTCTTGGTCACCTGATAGCAGGACACAGCCCTTTAAGGAACTCCTTGTCTTTTTAGCCTTGCCATTGTCTTCTCTTAGCAAAAATGTGAGACACGTAACTGAACTGGCCGCTGAAAGGCAAGGATAGCTGTGGTTTGGTTTAATCTACCGTCATGTATTTTGTTCTCAGAAATCTTCCTCTTCTTTTCATTTCACTTCCTCATCCCTTAGCACCCATCTGCCACATTTAAAATGGAGTGAAACGGGGCCTCACTAACTGTGTTTGTAACTTATTTATATATGTCTCAAAATAATGTCTCACAGAGGAATCTGGCTAATTCTGACCTCCGTTGCCCAATCTGAAGTCGTTCGGATTTTCCCCCATTTCTTGCTGTCTCCTTGTCATGGAAGCAGTAAGCAATCTGTGCTGCTGTGTAACTGTTTCTGATGGAAAATATTTTCTTTGGTAGATTGGAATGTGTTGTGCTTTTATAGTTTCTTGCCCTAAGTGATAGAGACGTTTGACAAAAGTGTGAGCCATTGGGAAGGGTGGAAAGAATATGTAGCTGCAAAAATCTGCCCAAGAAGGGTGGAAAGAATATGTAGCTGCCCAAATCTGCAAGAAAGTGACAGACTGGCTACACAGATGAGCAAGCTGCTGCATTTATTCAAGTTGAAACATTTGGTTGTACTTTTTCAAAATGATAAGGGACTCATCTGTATGTTTCTAATACTGTTTTCAGTGAGAAAAACCAGTTCTGCCTTTTGCCTCATTTCACAGTTTTACGCAGCGCATCCCACCCTGTGCTCGTGAGCTCCCACGCGAGTATGAGAAGCCTTCACTCCTCCCTTGATACCCCGCGTGGGCAGAGTCTCCAGAACAATGGTCTCTACCACTCTGGTGGCTTTGCCAGCTGATCACAAAGTCCCACTTAATATGGCGGTAACCTCTATACTGAAAGATTCTTCTAGTCTTCTGCTCATTTAAGTCCCTTTTTCTCCTTTATTTGTAAGGGAAACTTTTAGCATGTCTTTTCTACCAAATTTGGTCTGAAAATATTTGCTACTGAACAAATAGAAAATTGGGGACATTCAAAATTTTCACATTGCTGAGCCATTGCTGACTTATAGCAGACCGGCCTTGGCCATAAGTCTACTTGTAAGATAGGCCTATACCTGCCAATTGACTTGGAGCCCTGAAGCAGGTACCGCCATCGCTTGGGTCCCAAATGCTCTTAATTGAAGCTGGAGGCGGGGGGGCGGTTCTCCTTAAAACCTCCCAACAATTGCTTTAGCCTTTTCTATTTAAAATTGACAGATATTTCCTAGGGACACTGCAAATGGGTGGTAAACACTGCAGTCATCAAGATCTGTCAGTTTTCTTTATTAGCAACTTCCTAATTAATCATGGTATAAAAAGAGAAAAAGAAAAACTCTGAGTCATTGAGGAGAGGGGAGGATATCTAAGATGAGAAAGGGAGACTCTAAGAGCTGAATCAGTCTTTGGCTTTTGGAGCAATCCTTTTTTGCCCCTTTCTATCAGTGGGGACTGATTTTTTTTTTTTTTTTTTCCCAGAATAAGACATGCCATCCTAGCACATGCCAGTTTGTCTAGCTAAGAGCCTAAGCTAATGGGGGTGATTCCAGGTGGGTGTGCAGACATCATATTTCTAGCAAAATCTCAGTAACTTTAGGTAAAGCTGAATATTTTCCCCAGGAAATGTGCATAAATATTTTTAAGATAAGCTTTGCATTTTGGTTGTCTTTATCTTTTAAAATGACTTTTTTTTGGAAGAGATATGCTTTTATAGAGTTGTGTGGATAGCTAAAACTATAAAACTAAATCTTGTGTAATTTATATAATTTGATTCAATTAGTAAATATTTATTGAACGTCCATTCAAGTGTAGCCTTATGGGGGAAAACTGTGTATAATAGAGAAGGCTTATGGTACACTAGTGTCCTCACAGGACTTACAATTTATCGGATTGTACTTTGGGAAAAGTTCATTCTAGTCGAGATAAACAAAGATTTACTAACATTTACCAACTCATCAAATTTTTTTTGTCAATTGATTGGTTCATTGTTTCATTCAAGTATTTATTGAACTCTTATTTTGTATAAAGACCCCATTTTAGGTGTTCACGGTAAGGAGTTTTACTTAATTGAATATTGGTGAGAAAATAATATTCTCCTCCTAAGCGTCTGGCTAATAGCATGGGCCTTTTAGGCCTTTAGACCATTGTCTCAGTGAAGTTACAGAGATTGCTACAACTAGGAGAATCAGAGAGATGTAAACTCAGCTGGGGACCAGAAGGTAGCAAATTTCAAAACAAATTAAGATACACAACTTGGATGTCTTTGGCTGATCAACCCGGCTGTTGGTTCTTAGCAACAATCTCAAGATACCAGGATTAGGGTCTGGGTCTTAAGATTTTTATGACCCTATTCCAGTGATAAGGTAACAAATGGGGACAGGGCTGGAGTTACTCAGGGCAGGAGCTCTGCAGACCCTGTGTGGGTCTGAGTGGCCTTGTGAGTGTCAAGCCTTGGCAATGCAGCCCTTGTCCCCAGTGTGTGGGCTGTGGCACTCTGAGAGGTTTCAGAGAGCACCATCAGGGTGGATATTCACTGCTGGTTGAAAGGTAGCAGTTGCTTGGTTAAGTTTGTTTTCGAACCTCACTGTCAAGCTCTTTATGCGCTAAAGCTGGAGGATCTTCCTCTTCAGTGGCACCGCCTCCAAAGCCCCAGGTACCTGGCACATCATCGCAGAACTAATTGCTAATAATTGGCTCTGAGTTGTGCATTTAAGAAACTGATGTTTCATTGCTCTTCATAGTAGAAGTAGCATCATTACTGTTATTTGTTTTGCACTGATTTTAAAAATCAAATGCAAGTGTCTGTTGAGTCGTTTAAAATGGGAAACCTGGCACATCTCACAAAGCAGGGCATTTCCAGAACAGCATGGGGTCATGGGTCCTCCGAGCAGGCCCAGGAGCCTGTGTTGAGAAGCAAATCCATCATTCTCATATTAAGGCTACATATGTCTACAGAAACCAGGCCAGGAACAACAAATAAACTAAATAAACACATTTTCAAAAAAGTTGGTTTCAATTTTCCTTCCTTGACGTGAATTTAATTTTATTTCCCATAGCCTTTACCAATTCCTGACACCAAATCCTGAAAGATACTAAGAGATATGCTTCTTTAAATGATAACAATAGGTTTCAGAAATGTCACTCATTTGTCAAGTTCCTTTCAAGGTGAAGAGGTTCGGGGACATTTTATGAAGTGACAAGATGTTTAGGTCCTTATCCACCCAAGAGTTTGAGGCTTTCCCCATCACTAGCACTTATCTGAACTACCACAAAATAACAACAGAGTCCCAGGAAAAGCCACATATTTCAAGCCTTCTCAAGATTAAATTCTACAAACCCAGCAATCACCTGTCACATACAACTGACCAAAGAGAGCCAAACTGAAAAGAATATTGCTTTATCTATGGAAGCCTTGCCACAGATGTTTAGCCTGTAATCCACGGTTGTGTTTAACATTTAAAATATTTATTTGATTTATTCTTTTAAGTAATGTATGTCAGATGTTTCCTCAAATCAATATGAAAAATGATAAAAAAACAAAAATATGCCATAAAACAGGGCAAAGACATAAAACCATTGAATTGTCTGCCCTGTATACTGAGATGCTACCATTGTACTTAGTATTACGAAAGAATCTGCTGTGTATATTTTAATGGAAAAATAAAATCTGAGCTTATTCCCTCAGATGTCGACGGGAATAATAATAATGATAGCAATTTATATTGTGCAATCACTGTCAGGCACTGTTCTAACTGCTCAACATGGATTATCTGATTTAATCCTTGTAACATAGATACTATCATTATCCTTTTCTCCTATATACTTAATCTTATCTTAGCAGCTTTACATTTTCACCCTCCAAAACCACACGACAGTAATTTTTTAAAAGGGAAAATATCTCTTAATTCAAACCCTTTTTAAGCATATGAGCTTTTTAAAATAAACAAACACAAGTATAGTTTATTTATCAAATGCATTTGTGGAAACAATGCTAAAATATTCTCAAAATATGCATTATTATAGTTGCTGATTTTGTATCTCTAAATCTGTGCCTCTGGACAGCAGAATTTCAAATATCCCGCTGCTGGCAGGTATTGTTTTATTTTCCTAAACATGCAACTAAAATTCCACGGTAAAAGAAAAAAAATCCTCTCAAGTGTGTGATACACATTAGGACAAATGGCAACGGGCAGGAAGGCAGGTTATGTTGGACACTGGCCAAAAAAGAACTAGGCTTGAACGCTATTGACAAGTGAAAGCACATCCTGAACGGGGCTAAGTGAAATCTAGTTTTCTTTCTTTGTTCCGACTAAATGCTAAGTGAGTTACTTTTCAGGCGTCAATGGAGTAATTATGCACTTGTGTCCATTAAGAATATGAGCTTCTGTGGTTAGGCTGTTGATTTAAAGCACTGAAGTAGAAAGACTGGAGTCATTACAGGTTTGGTTTGTCAAAGGCACAGATAATGTAGTTCTATGCATGAGGTACTCAAGGAACCAGTTCAAGTTCTTAGAAACAATCTAGATGAGACTATTTGTGAGAGGTATTCAAGAAGGAAGTTTACAAAACTTCTTCATAAACTGACTTAATTACAGGGCAGTTCTTTACGATGGTCCTGAAATTACAATCTATGTTACTTTTTTCCAAATATGGATTCTAACAGGCGCAATGGTTGTCAAAACGATGAACGTGTTTTCCCCGTCAGTCAAACACGGTGGGCTCCAGTTGGTATTTCCTGTTTCCTGCCTTGCAAAACATCCCTGTTGCTGCTTTTCTCTCCAAAGCTTGGCACCTCACTCCTGACTGAGAACAATCTTGATATAGACTTCAACAACTTGGAGATATTTTTCTATAGCGCGACTCATTCATGTTTTTAAAAGCTCCTATCACCACAGATGATAGGTGATCCCTGCATGTTGGGGAGAGCGGCCGTTTCAGACCAAGTGTCCACCAGCGTACCGTCCCTGTTGATCCCCATTCAAGCGTTGTCTAGTGCTAAAAATCAACCCTGGTAGACTCACTTTCTCTGAATAATTTAGTACACATACTCAAGCTTCTCCCAACTTGGAGAGAATAAAATAGCAAAGAACAGGCAAACTTTCTCTCCTGGGAAGTTCTAAGTACTCTATGAAAGAGGTTTCCCCTGCTACGAATGCAAATGCCAAGTTGGTGACTCAGATATCGAGGAAAACTTTGGCTTAGATCAGCAAGATTAGTTTGGAAACCTGATGTCCCCTTAATTTATTTTGTTATATCAAGGGGAGGGCATCCAGCTTTGTAATATGCTAATAGAAATGTGATATTTAGATGCTATCAAGGCACTGTATAAATTTCCCTCATATGCTAATTTAAAATTTACTGTAAATGTTCCCCATTGAAATAGAAATATGTCTCTCTTCAACTTCCCCGCAAAGAAAATGGCTAGAGTTAGGGCTCAGTTTCTGTTCTTGATTTTTGAGGTTTGGAAAGTTTAAATAAGTCAGTCAAGAGAATGAGGAGAATCTCACCGTGGGTAGTGAGGATCCCTTGCTGTAAAGACCACTGATGTGACAAGAACAAGTATTATGCAATTAGAATGGTAAACAACTTGCTTATGTTTTTTTAACTTATTAAACTCACATCTTAAAAAAACCACAAAGAACCAATGCGATGATGCATGCAGCTGTACTCTTATGATAGAATCTACCAGGATTCGATTGTGTTTAAATGAAAAACAGGCACACATTTAGAGATAATTGGCCAAGAAGTGTAAATATATTTGATTAATAAAACATCCCTATGATGACTTGATCTGCCCTTGGTTTCTTTCTAGTCCCACATTGGTCCTTTTCCCAAGTGCAAACTGTTCAATTCTAGCATGCAGCTTAGAGACCTAGCAGGCAGTCAACAAACTCGTTGGGGGAAAGTATTAGCTAGAAAATGGAATGAGAAAGCTTGTAGAACTTGCTAGCAGAAAGGTTGTTAAAATTCATGCCTGTGGTTTATTAGATATATTCAAGATTGCTCTTTTCTTCACTCCTGTGCTCTCATGCCCGTTTGCTAAACCAAGTTGGGTCCCCTCTCAACGAAACTCATTCACAGAGGCCCAGCCACAATTCTGTGGCAGGATGGATTTGATATTTGATCTCTGGCCTTCATAAAACTTCAAGAAGTTTACTTGCTCTGTGAGTAACCTGGATCTGTGACTCTTCTCAATGTCCAAGGCCGTGGGGCTCTCAGTCGGAAAGCTAAAGTCAGCTGTTTGATTTATCTCTTATTCTGTTAGGAAATAAAATTCCACTTGTATCTGAGAAATAAATATATGAGCATCAAGGATTAGCAAGAACACTGAGGCTGGAGTGGGTGGAAGGAGGCAGAGATTGTAGGAGGTGAGGTTGGAGAGGTATGGAAAGGTCCAAGGAAATGGTCCAAGGTCCATTATGTGGGGTGGACCATTTAGAGCCTGGGTGGCCATTGTGAGAACTTGGCTGTTTCCTCTGAGTGAGGTGGGGAAAAACTGGCTCTGAGCAGAGATGGGGCATGGGCTGACTGAAGAGGCTCATTCTGGCTGATTTGTTGAGAATAGACTGTAAGGGAATGTGGGCTGAAGATGGGAGATGGTTAGGAGGGTATCTCAATACAGATGGAGATGATAATGTCTTCTGCTAGGGTGGAAGTGGTCAAGGTGGCCAGAAGTGGTTAACTTCTGGGCATAGTTTGAAGATTGTCAGGATTTGCTAATGGGTCGGATGCGGGCTGTTAGATAAAGAGAGGAGTCGAGGATGACTCCAGGGTATTTTGGTCTAAGCAACTGGAAGATGCACTGTTTCTGTTTGGGAGTTGACACTCCATTTTTTGGTTGCTTGTCCTTTCCATAAGCACCAGGATGATTCCAGTGTAATAAATGTGAAAACGATCCTGCCAACAGGCAGCTGCCTGACAAGGTTGTTGACTCTCCTGAGTGGCCAAGCTCAGCAGCGAACCCCAACCTGGAAACAAGGAGTTTTCAGGTTGCTTCTTCTGTCATACCAAATGGATATCCCATTGTCCAGGAACAACATGCAAAAATTTCTCAAGTAAAAGATTACATCAGAAGTGAGGATCTACTTTCAAAATAGTAGTACTCAGCAGCCACCAGGCACCTGCGTTTCATTCTGGAGATTCTTTAAGGAAAGGGTGCTCTGGGAATACACATGAGACTGTTTTCCTGTGTAGCTTGTTTCTCTGGTCAGGCTCCATGCTTGGGTGGAGGGAAGGCAGGGCCAGCCAGAAGGGTATTTGTGGTTTTCAGCCTCCTGGTTGGTACAGTTCTAAGCAGGTTTAATGAGACTTCTAGTCCGTAGACAACTCGTGTTTGTCATTCATCCATTCATTCATACATCCACTTAACAAATATTTTTTAAAATCTATGTGCTAAGATTCCATTTTGCTTAATACAAAAATCACTAGGACATGGTGGGTGATGAAATTTGGAAGCGAGAGAAAGACATGTAATCAAGTAAAATATAGAGGTTGTAGGAGACTGTACAAGAAGCAGTGGGGACAGATTTGAGAGAATAGTCAGTTCTCCCTGCAGGCAGAGTTCAGGCAAGTCCACAGAGTTGCCTTCTGAGATGTGAGTCGAAATGAACAGAGACAAGTGTTTGTATTCCCTACTAAATAGATACCACAGTGAACTGTCCATGTGGGCTCTTTTGGAAGAATTTGCCACCTATGTTGAAGGCTACCCAGTATGCCCTTCCCTAGGAAATTTGTATTATATTTGAATCAAAGTTTTTTTGTTTTATTGAAATTTTATCATTGCTGTCATCCCCATGTGGATAATAAGTTTGCACATGGAAACTAAAGAACTTGCCAAAGGTCAATAACCAACTGAGGGTTCATAGCATTGAGTCAACCTGTGGATATTCTTACCTTTTGGGGGTGATGGACTTCTTTGAGAATGTGACTGCTCCACAGAAAAATTTACAAACACACCCAACTTTACATTGAACTTCAGGGAGGGATCCTGGATTTCAACTTAAGAACCCCTGATTCAAGAGTCATGTACCACAATGTTCATTGCAGCTCTATTTACAATAGCCAGGACATGGAAGCAACCTAAGTGTCCATTGACAGATGAATGGATAAAGAAGATGTGGCATATATATACAATGGAATATTACTCAGCCATAAAAAGAAACGAAATTGAGCTTTTTGTAGTGAGGTGGATGGACCTAGAGTCTGTCATACAGAGTGAAGTAAGTCAGAAAGAGAAAAACAAATACCGTATGCTAACACATATATATGGAATCTAAAAAAAACAAAAAACAAAAAAACATGGTTCTGAAGAACCTAGGAGCAGGACAGGAATAAAGACGCAGACCTACTAGAGAATGGACTTGAGGACACAGGGAGGGGGAAGGATAAGCTGGGACGAAGTGAGAGAGTGGCATTGACATATATACACTACCAAATGTAAAATAGATAGCTAGTGGGAAGCAGCTGCATAACACAGGGAGATCAGAGCGGTACTTTGTGACCACCTAGAGGGGTGGGATAGGGAGGGTGGGAGGGAGGCGCAAGAGGGAGGGGATATGGGGATATATGTATACGTATAGCTGATTCACTTTGTTATACAGCAGAAACTCACACACCATTGTAAAGCAATTATACTCCAATAAAGATGTTAAAAAAAAAAAAAAGAACCCTGACTCTCTAAGGTCTTGCATTTCGAATGGTGCCCTTCAGTTGTCAGTTAGAGCTTCAAAAATTTGAATGGAAATGAAAATAATAGGTAATAGTAGATATAGTAGTTAATCAAAAGATGTGCATTTCTTCATTCTCTACATGAAGATTCTAAGTAATGAGGAAGAACAAGCAGGGTGGATTGGCTCCCTCTTCTAGCAAGAGTGACAAGAGGCCTGGGTGCCTGCTTCTGAGACCAAGAACTTCTCTCCCTGTTTATGATGTAGTATGAGGCCCACACAGACCCAGAAAGGAAGCCAGGCCAAATCAACAAGTCAGAGAGGTCATTTTCTTATTCATTAAAAGGGGAACTCACAGCCAGGCAGAGATTTTTCCCACCTGTTATCCCAGATTATTCCCCTTTCTGATCCCCAAATTGAAAGCAAATCTGGGTGTACAGAAATTATGCATGACATGCATACAATTGTGAGGGAATACTAATTATTTAGAATCCCAGTCACAACCAAAATCAATTCTTTAGTACCTATCAGAGCAGGTAAAATTGAACTTTTAGTCCCAAACTCACCATATAATAAAATGGGGAGTGATCTTACAGGGTCTTTCTGTCAATTTTCCCTGCTTTCAGGTAACTAGTACCCACACATACATACACACACATTTTATAAGAGATAACAATCCATTTTATCTTGAACATCCTTAACAAGACTTTCAAGCTTCCATTTGTATTCTCTTCTGAGTTTTACCATCCTCTTTGCTATTTGTAGCAGGTTGAATGGTACACCCCCCCAACACACACACAAAGATATGTCTACCCAGAACATATCTTTCTGGGTAGACATATCCACCCAGATATGCAAGAATATTTTGCATATCTAGGTAGATATGCCTTATTTTGCGAAACAGTCATTGCAGATATAATTAAGCTAAGGATCTTGAGATGATCCTGGATTATCCAGGTGGGTCCTAAATCCAGTGATGCGTCTTTATAAGAGACAAAAGAAGAGAAGACACACACAGGAGAAGGCCATGTGAAGATGGAGACAGAGATTGGAGTGCTGCAGCCACAAGCCAAGGAATGCCTGGAGCCACCAGAAATGGAAAGAGGAAAAGACTTTCCCCTAGAGCCGTTGGAGGGAACATGGCCCTGCTGACACCATGATTTCAGACCCCTAGAGACTCCAGATTTGAGAGAGAATAAACTTCTGTTGTTTTAAGCCTCCAAGTTTGTGGTAATTTGTTATAGCAGCTATAGGAAACTAATGCACCGTTGTAGTTCATAACCCAACATATTGCAACTAGTGAGTGGCAGTCAAATTCACTTTTGGGAAATTTTCTCCATTAAGGTGATTTCATTTGCTCTTTTCCTCGTTGGTCAATGAGGCTTACCATGTCACTTTTGCAATGCAGAATGACAACATTCTCTAATGATAAGTATTCTTGAATCTAACTCCAAGTGCCTGGATCTATACAGAATCTATTCTGCTGATTCTCAGGGTTGGCAAGCTCTTTTTTATAATTTGCTGACCATTGTTTGTTTTTCAAACTTTTATCGTCTACAGAACATATAATGGCAAAGAACATATATGTAGTCCACCAATTTTAGGTATAAAGAGTTGTCATAAGTTTTTAAATAATAAAACATTTAAAAATAAATCATAATTTTCTTCATGTAAACAGTAGGAATGATAGCGTCTGTTATCTTTCCCCAAATTGTCTTCCTGAAAGGTAATCTGGTCTGGTTCCATGAGGGACAGCTTGAGCCATAGGTCTGTTTCCATGGCTTGGCAGTTTCTTTTCTTTTTCTTTATTTCTTTTAATTTAGAAACACAATTCCCAATTATATTATTGGCAATGGCAGCAGGTATTTGATGGTCCATTCAGAGTGGTCAACATTCAGGTTAGCCACAAGCCCAGGAATTAAGGAGAATTTTATCACTGAAAATTACTTTCAGCTGTGTGTCAGAGTCTACCCTGAAGAACATACACTGTTTCAAAGCTGGAAATTTGAAATTTCAACCTGAGAGTTAAAGGCAAATGGTTTCCTAAACCACTCTGATTGCATATGGCTGTGGAAAGTATTTCTTCCAGTTCTGTTGTAGTGTTTGTTTATGGTTTTAAAAAGTGTCCAAAATCACTGATTTCTTTCCAACAAATAATAAAAATAATCAAGTATCAAAAAGCCCTTAGCAGTTAGACATTTGTATTCCAGTTTGGTCTTATAAGAAAGTACAATTTTAACTTAAAATCATGATATCTTAGGGCTGATTGTAGAATCAGCGTGCTCTCAAACTGTAGAGCACATTGTCAGCAGTTCATAGACACACAGCCCACCGATTTTAGGTAAAATTTAAAAATACATCCACTGAAAAATAAATCTTGAGGGGAGAACATTTTGAATCATTGAAATGGTCTTTCCCTTTGCTTCTGTGGATTCATTCCCTTTGCCAAGTTGAGCTTGTAGTTTTGGTTACTGAAGAGGTGGAGTCTATTTCCCCACACCTCAAATAGGGGCTGGCTTTTAGCTTGTTGGTCAGTAGTGTGTGTAGAAGTGACTGTGGCTAGCTCTGAGCCTAGCCCGCAAGAGGTTTTGTGTGTTTCTGCTTGCGCTCTTGTATTTCTTTGTTACCAAGCGAACATGTCTGGGGTCGTCTGCTGGAGGATGCCAGGCCCTTGGAACTGAGCCTCGTTGCCTCAGTAGCCCCAAGCTGAGAGCCAGCCAACCCCTGGATGTGTGTGAGCCCCACCAAATTCAACAGCACTGCCAAGCGAATTCCCAAATGATTCTGACGACATGAGCAGTACCGTTGCATGCCACAAAGATCTGGTGATTCTTAGTTACATGGAGTAACTGTGGCAATAGATAATCAATACAATAACCAACATAGCTCAGTGTAAAGGATCTGAGAGCTCGTGTTCCCGCTGCTTTTTCATACAGCACATCAAAAAGACGATCAGTGGCTGTGAGTCCATTATATTTACAATTTTCAGTATTTCCTTCAACATCTAATTAAGATTTGGAGGCAGATTTTTGGCCACCCACTGTTCTTTGTGAATAAAGCTGGCTATGGATTGACACTTATTTAATAATTGACAATTATTTTATTCTTTTATTCTTAGTACATACATATTAAGTACCCCATCAATACTGAAACTGACTCACCTTTTCTATTATAGCTCACAAAATAATTATTAAGGTAACCCCAAAAGTCTCTTCTTCTGTAGTATTAGATTTCAGTGTTAATTAGAACAAGAGTCATCACACGTTTCTCCCTCATATTCATGTATGCTGAATGTGTACACTGTACATCAGTGGTTTTGTCCAGCTCCAGGGTGGAATGTCTGTTAGCACATGTTTTATTTACTTGTTTGACAAACATTTATATAGCAGGTACTCTGTGCCAGGCACTGTCCTAAGTGCTTTACATTATTGATTTACTTCATCCTCCTAGCAGCTCTGAGGCGGTACTATTGTTGTCCTATTTTATACACAAGGACATTGAGGCTCAGGGCAGGGGGTAGGGAACTTGTCCAAGGTCACACTGTTAACAAGTGGCGAGTAGCTATGTGGATTGAGGTATTCTGGCTCTGGAGTCCATGTTCTTAATCACTACACATGATGGAAATTGCTTCTCTTTATGTCATTGTCATGAAGTGGCACCCACAGTGCCATCTGAAAAGGGAGCTTCTCCAATAGCTTGTTCTGCTTTCTTGCCAACCATGATATCAATCAGTAAATATTTAGCTGGCTTTTCAAGCTTTGGGCAATAGTGTGGCTTGTTTTGCTGTAGAGAATGTCACTTTAAATGATGCCTCTGTACTTTTGGTTTCTTGTATGCCTTAGCAGCATAATTTGTAAATTTCTTGCTGAAAAGTATTATTTTGAGCTTGTTCTAGAAAAACTGTTGGTTTATCAGGAAGGTTGTTGTGCTGTGTTTAAAAATAAGGGGAAGACTCGAGTTGCTTTATGACACTACAGGACAAAGATTTTTAACAGAAAACATACTAGAGACCAGGGGTAAATGGAGAGGGGATCTTATAAAATCTATTTTTCAGATATCATATACTAGGATTCACTCATCCCAGCCTATGTAGATACATATTTTATATATTTGCATTTGAGTTCTGGTGATCATTTACATTTATGACATCATCCTGAGATGTATATTTTTAGTACTATTTTTATTACTTCTTTTGCATTTCAGTGTATCACTTTGGAATTCGTGTGTGTGTGTGTGTGTGTGTGTGTGTGAATTGGGAATAAAATGATCGATAATTGAGAGGCAGCAGAGGGTCAAAGTTTATTAACTCAAGCTAGATTGCCTGGGGTCATGTTTCAAATCCAACACTTAAAAATTATGTGACCATGAGCTAGGTACTTAATGTCTCTGTGACTCAGTTCTCTCATCTATAAAATGGGGATAGTAATAATAATAACTACCATATGGGATCATTCTGAAGATTAAATGTGTTCACTTGAAACAGTATCTGGCACTGATAAGTGGTTTGTATATATCTTCCATCTAGCAAATAAAAATGTATGGATAACAAGAATGAAAAATACAAATTTAACTGTTGTTGGTAATAACATGCAAATATAATGAAGAACTGTAGCCTGTTAATTGAAAGTTAGCCATGAAAAACTGACTCCATGTAATCCTAATAGTGCATGTATAACTTAAGAATATAATGGTTACTGAGAACAGAATGGGATTTTTGTAAAAACCCTACTCAGCCATACATTGCAAATGTGTTACATGTGTGTAAATAAACTTGCCTCCTCACCGTTCCCACTGAAACCACTAAAACTACCAAGGGACACATTCAGACTACCATTGCTGCATAACTAGTTACCCCAAAATTTAGTGACTTAAAACAGCCTTTTTATTTTGCTCACAATTTTGTGGTTAAGGAATCCAGGAAGGGCTCAGCTGGGTGATTCTTGTTTAGAAACTCTCAAGCCAGCAGTTGGATGGGCTGGATCATCTGTGAAAAGCTCTACTGGGCTGCAATCCAAGATGGCTCTCTGGTGTGGCTGGCAGTTGATGCTGGCTGTCAGCTGGGAGCTCAGCTGGGGCGGTTGACAAGAGTGCCTGGACATGGCCTCCCTAGCATGGCAGTCTTAGGGGAGTTTAACGTGTTACATGGTGGCTGGCTTCCCCCAGAGTGAACATCCCAAGAGGACCAGGCTTGGAAGTCACATAGCATCACTTCTATCATGTTCCATTGGGTGAAGCTGTTACAAACCTGCCCAGATTCAAAAGAGGAGACATTGACCCCCACTTCTCTACACAAGGAATACCAAAGAATTTGAGGACCATGATTTTTTCTTTTTTATAAATAACTAGATTAATTAATTAATTTATCTTTGGCTGTGTTGGGTCTTCGTTGCTGCGTGCGGGCTTTCTCTAGTTGTGTCGAGCGTGGGCTACTCTTTGTTGCAGTGTGTGGGCTTCTCATTGCAGTGGCTTCTCTTGTTGCGGAGCATGGGGTCTAGGCACTCGGGCTTCAGTAGTTGTGGCACATGGGCTCGGTAGTTGTGGCTCGTGGGCTCTAGAGCGCAGGCTCAGTAGTTGCAGCACACGGGCTTAGTTGCTCTGCGGCATGTGAGATCTTCCCGGACCAGGGCTCGAACCCGTGTCCCCTGCACTGGCAGGCAGATTCTTAACCACTGCACCACCAGGGAAGTTCTGGGCCATGATTTTAAACTGCTAAAGACCACTTAACAGAATTCTAGTAGCTATCAAAGATCTGCAGAACCATTCATCTGCAGTGTGTATATCTAGATTATTCAATACCAGTTTATTTTTTCTTAAAGGTCTAATGTTTTCATCTTTGAGCCATTCACAGAGATTGATTCTGGGACTTTCATAACAGAAATAGCCCAGGACCAGGACAAAGAGAACTTGGAAGTCAGCTAAAACTTTGAAAGAGTGAGGAGAATCCTGTGAAGTTCCTTGAAGCTCATTCATAGCAGTGCTCATCTCTCTCAGAGCCTGGAGATCTCACTATTCTGCAACCAACGGGCATTTAAATAGCTCTCTTTATGGGCCAAGTCACACTGACTCAGCAGTGTCTAAAAGTCACTTTTCCTGAGGCTTGGGAAGTGAATCACTATTTCCTGGCCCTGCTGCTTCTCCAAGCAAATTTTGGACATGACTCTGGAAAAAAAAAAAAATCCCTTCCTCACACTACGCTCCATTTGTCCCCCTTCACGCACTGCCCACTCCTCCATGCATCTCCTATGTGAAGAGTTTCCCTGGCTCTGAGTCTTAAAAAAGCCTCTTGACTAGGCCCTCCTCTTTAGGAGCAGGAAGGGACCTGATCCACTGAGTCCCAAATATGAGGGCAGCACCTGCGTAAAACAGACCCAAAAGTAACTGCTCTAGGAGAAATTATTCTTAGGTGAATCCTTAATGGAAATAGGCCAAAAGCCACAGCTGGATGAATTCTGTTTTCAGGTTTAGAAATAGTTTGCTTTCTAAAAGTTGACATTGTCCATGGGACAAATATATTTAGTATCTCCCATTGCTACTCACTGGGGGTAACTTTGATACATTTACTTTAGGCCAAATAACAAAAGGCCACAGTCCCTCTGATGAGGCAGATACACTGGATTCAGTGTGGATGTTCCTTGAGTCTCACAAGGTGAGGTTTGAAGAATCACTGATAGGTTTGGCTCATTTTCTTTTAAAAGACCATTTCCCACAGTTAAGAGCTTCCTGCCAGCACCCTGGTCTTTCTCCTCCTTTCCAGCCTTTTTTCAGTTTAAGATGGCTTTCCTAGATTGAGTTGTTTTCATGTGCTTCCTGAGCGTTAGCCTGGCGGGTTAGCCTTCTGTCAGCTCTGCCTACATGAGCCAGGCAACCAAGAGGCAAGACTTGGGTTCTGGCCTCCTGCCCTCCCCCTGCTTAAGGAGCTAGGGTCCATCCCCAGCTCATTCTTCAGGTACCCAGCCTACTGCAACTTTCATTCTGCAGGATTTCCTTCCAACCGTTTCCCTTTGAGCCAAGTTTTGGAAGTGCTCAAACTCCACAGGCCACAGCTTTGGATATGAATTTGAGTCTTACTGGTTTTATGATCTTCTGGCCAATCACAGAGCCTCTTTCATTAAAAACAAAGGAGATAAGAAGAGGCTAAGGTTTTCTTGCACATCAACAAGCTCTTCAAAGCAACATTGCAAGAAGTGCTAATGACTCAGACCAAATGGAATCCATTTCCCTGAAAAAGACAAGAATATCTAAAGAAGCAGGAAGTGAAACTTGGGACGATCAGTGTTTTTTGGATTTTCCAAACTCCAGCCTCTTTCCAAATACCATCGAGCTGCATCCTGCCTTCTCTTCTCACCTGTCTACTTGAATGGACACTGCCCTTCAGCCTTTCAAAGGAAACTGACTTAACCCATAAGGAGAAAAACCTCAGACTTCAAACCTTGGGTAGGATTCTCAGATTCCTTTCATTACCAAAATGCTTTTAGTTCACAGTAAATGTTTTATTTTTTAAATTGTGGTAAAAAATACATAACATAGTATTCTACCATTTTAACCATTTTTAACTGTACAGTTCAGAGGCATTAGGTACATTCACATTGTTGTGCGTCCATCACTACCATCCACCTCAAGAACTTTTTTCATCTTCCCAAACTGGAACTCTATACCCCTTAAACAATAAAACTGGAACCCTATATCCCTTAAACAATAACTCCCCATATTCCTCTCCCCCTGGACCCTGGCAAAGACTCTTCCACTTTCTATCTCTATGAATTTGACTGTACTCGGTACCCACATGAATAGAATCATACAGTATTTGTCCTTTTGTGACTGGCTTATTTCACTTAGCTTAGTGTCTTCAAGTTTCATTCATGTTGTATCATGTCAGAATTTCCTTCCTTTTTAAGACTAATAATATTCACTGTATGTACATACTATGTTCTCTTTATCCATTCATCCACCAGTGGACATTTGGGTTGCTTCCACCTTTTGGCTATTGTGAATAATGCTGATATGAACATGGGTGTACAAATATCTCTTCAAGATCCTGCTTTGAATTCTTTTGGGCATATTCCTAGAGTTGGAATTGCTGGATCATATGACAGTTCTAGTTTGAACTTTTTGAGAAACTGTCATACTGTTTTCCATAGTGGCTGTACCATTTTACACTCCTACCAACAATACACAAGCTTTCCAATTTTTCACATCCTCATCAACAGTTGTTATATTCTGTTTTTTGTTTGTTTGTTTGTTTAATAATGGATCTTAGTGGTGTGAAGTAGTACCTCATGGTTCTGATTTGCATTTATTTCCCTAATGATTAGTGATGTTGAGTATCTTTTCATGTGCTTATTGGCCATTTGTTATACCTTCTTTGAAGAAATGTCTGTTCAAGTCTTTGCCCGTTTTAAAATCAGGTTAGTTTTTGTTGTTGTTACTGAGTTGTAGGGTTTAATATATTCTGGATATTAACCCTTTAGCCAGGAATTATATGATTTGCAAATATTTTTTCCCATTCCTTGAGTTGCCTTTTCACTCTGTTGATAGTGTGTTTTGATGCACAAAATTTTTAAATTTTCATTGAAGTCCAATTTATCTATTTTTTCCCTTTGTTGCCTGTGCCTTTGGTGTCATATCCAAGAAATGATTGCCAAATCTAACGTCATGAAACTTTCCCTGTATTTTCTCCTAAGAGTTTTATAGTTTTAGCTCTTACATTTCGGTCTTTGATCCATTTTGAGTTAATTTTGATATAGGGTATAAGGTGAGGGTCCAACTTCACACTTTCACATGGGGATATTCAGTTTTCTCAGCACCATCTGTTGAAAAGACAGTCCTTTCCCCACTGAACGGTCTTGGTACCCTTGCTGAAAATTATTTGACCATCTATGGGAGGATTTATTTCTGGATTCTCAAAGTAATTCTTGACTCACTGGATTCTGTTAACTATCACAGAATTGCTTCCAGGTCCTTCAGACCAGATGCTAGACACTGAGGCCCCCTGGATGTCCTAGAAAGTTGATTCACCTCGTAATTAGTTCATTCATCCATGAGCCACTTTGGGGGGTGCATATCAGTTCTTTGTGTGTAAAAGATTTATAGTGCATTTTCCAAGTGAATGAGTTTAACACAGCCCTGAAAATGTTAGTAGGCTGAGGTAGTAGGGAGTGTAATGAACAAGCCACTATATATGTGATGAGAGTAGAAAGTGGGAAACATGGGGTGCCTTTGTATTGTGTAGCAGCTTGGAGTTCGGGAAAGCTTCCTTGACCAAGTGAAGTTCAGTCTTAACAGTGAAGGACAGTGGGAGATTGGGACTGACATATATATACTAATATGTATAAAATAGATAACTAATAAGAGCCTGCTGTATAATAAATAAATAAATAAATAAATAAATAAATAAATAAAAATTTTTTAAAAGTGAAGGACAATAGGAGTTACTTCGGTGAAGAGCTGGAGAAAGATGTCTCAGGCAAGGGAACAGTATGTCATCGAGTCTTTTCTGGTCTTCTGAATATGCTTTGACAAGACCAAGAGCCACAGAGAATTAAAATGATGTTTCCTTATGTGTCTCCTTCCCTAGACTTGAAGTTCCTTGAGGGAGGACTGTGTGATACTCACCTTTGTATCTTCAGTATGTATTGTTGAAGCACCTGCCCACAGTGGGAGTTCAGTACATGCTTATTTCATCAGACCCATGAACACTGAGCGTGTATCTGTGGTTTCTGACAGCTTCTAAGCCAGATCTCACCACCAAATGAAACATTTTCCTGTGTGGAGCCTCTGATTTTGTCCTCATAGCTACCTTGTGAGATAGCCGTTGTTATCGGGTTTAGAGAAGAAAACCAGGGCTCATAGAAAGTAATTTGTCCAAGGTCACATGGCTAGTGAGTAAAGAAATCAAGATGTGAACCCAGATATGACTTGTAATTACTTCGTGCTGCTTCATTTTGCCCCGGTAATTCAGAATTGTGGGTAGGGAAACCAGCTTTCATTGAGAGCCTAGATATCATGTGAGGAGCTTGACTGTCTTCTGATAATAGCTAACTTTCACTGAGCACTTACTATATACCAGCCTATTACTAAACACATTGCCTGTCTTTTCTCACTGAATTCTCACAACAGCCGTATAAGGTAGACACTATAATTATCACCATTTTACAGATGAGAAAAATCTAGGCACAAAGAGCCAGAATCTGACCTGGGCACACTGACTGGGGGACCAAGCATCACCCTTGAGTCCTCTCAGTGTCACTGGGAAGCAGTTACTATTATCTTTAGTATCAAGAGGAGGGAACTCAGTCAGAGGGGTTGATATTTATTGTCTTTGCTCTTGGTTTTAAATCATTTTTATTATTTGGAATGATCTCTTCTTTCTCCCTTGTCCATCCCTCATCTGCCTCCAAATAATCAGAAAACACACTTACGATGAGGTCGAATCGCTAAGAAATTCTTTCTCTCAGCAGAGGCTGAGTCACTTAAACCACCAATCCTTCTCCAAGGTCTTAGTTGTTTGATGTTCTTTCTGCCTTTGGAGGGTTGATTAAGAGCCCAGCAAAAAGAGGAGCTTTAGAGCTTCTAAGTTCTGAAAGGGTCCGGTGACCCCAGGCACTCCAGCAGCTGGGTCAGACATGGTGATCATGATTTATAGACCAATAAACAAAGCCTCTCCAAACCATGTTTCTCTTCCTTTAAGGGAGCAAGCAATGAACGTTTTGAGTATAAAGCCTAGTTTTCGTAAAATATTTTTGTTTGTTATTGAGAAAAGCCTTAGTATTGGGGGTGGGGTAGGGGATTAGTGGGAGCAAGAGTGAGGGATACGTGAAGAAATTAGACAAAACAGAGACTCCAAATCCTCACAGGCACAAACACCACACATTCTGACTTAGGTGGTTATATCCAAACGGCTCTTCGTTTTGTTCCCCTACAAACCCTGTTTGCAGACAGTGACTGTTGGCTTATGTGTTCCCCTGAGTAGAAAATTACACATGTGGGAAATGAGCTTCTCCTCCCCTCTGCCTTCCTCCCTGCCCCCCACTCAATGCTATCCCCTTCCCACCCTCCCCTCCCCAACCAAGAAAAAAAAAAAACACAACCCACCACACTTTTTTGAGCTACATGATGCAATGTAATTTTTTTTTTTTCTGAACAGTGAAGCAGCGGTTGTTTCTCTCTCAACTAATTTTTATTCCAAGACCTCACAAGGCGTGAGGAGAATAACTTCCTGAGTGAAGAAAGCATTCGAGTGCCTGCATCTAAAGATACACAAATCCGAGAACTTAATGGGAGGAGGGTGGAGACTAGAGGGAATGAAAACAGAAGTAAGTCATTCCTGCTGCAGGGAAATTAGAAACCAAGACCTTTGTTTTGTTTTGTTTTCTTTTCTTTCTTCCTTTCTTTCTCTTTCTTTCTTTCACTATCCCCTCCATCTATAAATAACCCTATGGACTTAAGTTCAGCTTTCTTCAGCTGGAAAAAAAAAAATTCTAAGGCATGCCTTTCTTTTCTCTTTCTTTTAAAGATCTAGGTCACTGATTGTGGAAGTTGGGATATGGAAGATTCTTAGGAGATGTTGTTCCAATAAATTCTAGTCTGACTTATTGGGTTGTTAAATTATAAATTCTATTAAGGCATATTTTCTTCCACTTTCAACTCCAGCAAGTTTTCCCAGTATAAAATCCTCAGATTACACACAAGTGAGCACTAAAGTGGAGACTGCGGGAGGAGGGTAGATAAGGGTTAGGCGTCACATCCAGAAAATTCCTATAGCCATGAACCTTAGGGGCGCACAATTAGCAGGCTTCCCGGGAAGGTTATACATCATGTCCAGGACTTTACATTAAAATGACTTTTTACTTGAGTCATTTGTTAGTCCATTACCAGTTCTCATATCAGATTGCATTTCATCTTGTATTAAATCAAGGTAATCTGGCATGTAAAAATAGCCTCCTTCATGTCACTTCCAACTCTGGACAAGACTTGGAGATTCCGTGGCATTTTGCCTCACCCTCCTCCATGAGACATGCAGAAAGAAGCACAGCCTTTTGCCGAAAGCATTCATTGTTGATTGAATCCCAGATTCTCCCACAAAGACGTGCAATGCGCAAATGAAGGCCGAACCGTGTGTGCTAAATGCTGATTTTTCTCTTTAGGGTTCAACTCACTCTCCTCCACCTACAGTCCTAAAAGGACCTGAAATTGAGTGACTCCTGTTGCTAATCCTGCAATCATTACAGACCCAAAAGACAGAGGAGAGACCCAGAACTAATTACAAAGGAGCAGAGGAAACCTGCATGAAAAAGCCACGACCTTATATTTTGAGGCCAACTGGATCTTCCTTGTTCGATGACTAGCTCCATTTCCAAGCAGCGTGTCCTTTTATGGGGACGCAGGGGAGGGCTGGTTAATTACCAAGACATCACTGGTAGGGAAACCGAGCGTCCACATAATTCATTCTACTTATTGCATGAAGGTACTGTTAGGTTTTTGTGCCACCCGGGACAGGAATGGCTACAGTGTTGGAGTGAAATCCTGCCCTCCGCAGGCCAGGACCTCATGTGTCCCATCAATTACATTCCTAATGCTCTTCCCCGGTACCCCTGTGTTTCCAAACGCTTAATGCACCTATGAGTAAATGATTTCTTTCCACTACTTCTTAAAGTGCCAGAGGCAAGAGAAATTTAAACAGACCTAAGATCAACATTGTGCGTTTACTTGGCCTCCCCATCTAGCAACACTGCCATAAATTTCCTCGGCTTCTTAGTTGGGAATTTAAAGGGCCTAGAGTCTTGGCAAGGTTTACATGACAACGTTTCTTCTATGTGGATTATAAACTTGCAAAATCCCAAGCAGTGGTAGGGTATCATATTTGGTCAGTGGGTCAACCTGAGAAGCCAACAGAAAAACTCAATACCATGTCCAGCCAAACCCTTTCTTCTGGGTTTGGCCTGGTGGGTGGAAACAGCTTGGTTGGCTCCATCACTGACAGGGTCAGAAGCTGGGTCTTGGGGGCCTTTTTTTTTGTTGTTTGAGGCTTTGCTATTCTAGAGGCCTGTCTTCTGTGGCCCTTGCAGAGCCAGGGGCCCTAAGCAATGCTCTAGCTGGCAGAGCCCCAGAAGAATGTTCCAGAGGGAAGTTATAAGCTCCAGCTTCGTGAAGCTGTCTCAGACAACCATTCCTCAGAGCGCAGGAATGCACAGAGAGCGGGAATCAGTGCTGGTCTGTGCTGAGGGTTACCCTGGGAGGCCTGGGGTTCATCAGCCAGTCAAGTGTGCTTGATTCTATCAAAGGAGGCTTTGTGATAAGGAGATGCCCCTCCTTCTCTGCCCGACTACATTTTCCTCTTCAGAAAATGGGTCTTCAGAATGACCTGCTGTGGAGTTATATATGCCTCTTTGCCCAGGTGTGTGGTGGTTGGCATGGAACCTTCTCACACAGGGCTGGTGGGGGATCTTGTAAATGACTTGGCTCCAAGGGGACTGCAAATGTCCCTCACTAAAGCCGAAGAGCATTTCCTTGATGAGAACTGGTCTCCTCCAAATGAAGCTCTTCCCTCAAAACAAGCATGAAATTTTTGCCTCTTATGGGGTCACGCAGTAGAACAATAAGTCTCTCTGCATTGAACATGAGTCCTCATATGCAAAGAGCTATGTGTTAGGAGCTGAAGGCCAAAAGTGGTGTAAAAATTGGCCAGCAATTGATGAGCTCCAGTAACCACGTGTCAGAGTGATGTATGCATGCATGGAAAACCTTTATCTTTTCCTGCTGCCAGGGAAAGTGCAAAACTGTGGGACTTTACTCTGACTTTGGAAGGACACTTTGGTTTCACTCTTAGTTAGAAAAACTGTGAAGATTGTTCTCAAATCTCGAAATGGGCTGACAAAGAAGTTTGCAACCAGCAAGACTGACCAGCGAGAAGAGGAGGGAAGGCTAAGAAATTCTTGGGTTGGAGAGCAGTAGGAGGCTAACTTTGCATTTTACCAAGATTTATTAGAAGGAAACTAAAATATAAAGTTATGGAAATGATGCAGAAAACCAATCGGAAGTCACTGGTATATAGTATTTGGACAGAATGAGGCATATCAGGGGAAAAATGACAGACATTGAAATAATGCATGGTCACACAGGTGTTTCTGGTTTGTTCTCTCATAATTCAAGGCCCAGACAGTATTCAGTTAAAATTAAGTCAAAAGGCTTCCATTGAAAATTGATTCAAGGATATACTCTTTACATCTGTGCATCATCAACCTATGAAAGTCATCACCTGGGGGTATCATTTCTGTCCAAGTGAAGTAGAAAAGATTACTAGTTGGAAGCGCAGTTTAGATCAGTAATTTTTAAGCTTTTTTTTTTTTTTTTTAAAACAGTGGAACTTTAAAAAAATGAAATCTTAAACAAACTCCCAAAATATAAAACAGTGGAGATGTTTCGGGTGGAGGAGGACCCACTGGCCTCTTCTTTGTCCCTTGAAATACTCATGGCTCCATAGAAAAGAGTGTGAAATTTTGCGTTTTAGGTGATTATTTTTAAAACCTAACCAGTGGGCAAGCATTGACCCAGGTATCCTCAACAAACCAGTTCCCTAGTGGCAATGGCTGGCAAAGCTTATAGCCCCAGTATTTCTGGAGCTGAAGCTTCTAGGCTTAGTTTTGCCATGAATGATGCTGTTAGGGACAGAATTAATGCTGCTTGCTGCCATTATTTTCCACTTGCCTCCCTTGGATATGAAAAACGTAGGGTATCCATCCTCTTGAGTCTTTCCTGGGCTGGCAATACCTGTTACAGTCACGCTCTACTTCTGGATTTTGCTGGTGTTTAGAAGTAACCAGTCTGAAAGGCATCAGAAAAACAGATTTTATCACAACTTTGCCTATTGAAAAGGTCAGTAATAATTTCCTATCATTGTACTGCAGAAATATTCTCACCAAAAATTCATGTAGATCTCCAGAGACTGTTAACAAAAGCAAAAGAGGACATTGAAGATTGTTTTCTGACTTCCTGCCTGTACTATCCCTTCCTGAGGATTGCAAGTCCATCTTCTTAATTTGGGATGTGATTAAAATGGATTGGTTTTCAAATCAGATATCTGTGCCCTACCTCAAGCCTTGGTTGTGCATGTGATGCCTTACTCACCCTACCTTCTGTTCCACTTGTGAAGTCAGTGCTTCTGGGAGCCAAATTCCTGAGGATTTTGAAAATACATTGTCAGCCCTGGAATTGGGTTAACTGGGAGTGAAATAAACAGGTTAGCAGAGGAGGTGCAAATCTTATCTAGAGGTCTGTAAATCTAGTAAGGATATTCACTTCCAAATAAATTTGGAATCAATTTGTTTCTCCAAAGGTAGGTATATATGGATAAGATGACTCTGCCTTAGAGAGTTGCATGATTCTTTTGTGTTTAAAATTTTGTCAACTTAGCAAGAATTGACTACTAAGCTATGTAAAGAAGTTCCATTTTATATGGAGATTTGACTCCAAAGTCAGTATTATTTAAGGCAAGAAATGTGCGTAGTCCAGTCATCCTTGAAAACCCCTTATAATGCATGTAAAGTACAGAAATGTATATGTATAAAAGTTTCATTATATAGTAAAGCAATATATAATAAATATTACTTGTGCAAGAAATAATTTTATACTATTTTTAGCTGCACAAAAAGACAGACCCGCCTGAGTATGTATGGGTGCGCTGTTGTAAGTTAACCTGGTGTGTGTATGGCCTTTCGCTGGCATCCGTGTGTGGGCGCCACACAGGCACTGGGGCCATCGCTGAATAATTCCTCTGTATTCACCGACTGCCACTCCCTGACTTTGTTTATCCATCACCCAGCCCTGTTTTTTATGGTCCCATTTCTTTGCAGTATCTCGTAGCTTCTTGGCATCTGATTTACTTTCCTTGAGATGAAGCATGAGAGGATTGACGTTTCTTATTCATATTAGTTGTTAACTTTGTAATACATTCTTCTGATATGAAGAACTAGTCTGATAGGGGGAGTCAGAAATCAGCCTTGTAAAAGAAAGAGGAATACATGTTTGGACCAAATCAACTTCAAGGGCTTTCCCCCTACATGTTGGATGAAGGTCAGGTAGGGAGATGTAATGCTTTCCACACTTACCTGATTTAGATGTGATTAAAATCATAGTGTTGAAAAATAGTCAGACTACCAATCATTCTCCTAATATACCAGTTAAGAAGAATTATTTAAAATCTCAAGTAAGCTTTTGCTTCTTAGATCTTGAGGGCAGACCATTTGAATGACCTACATACACGCATCCGAATGCTCTTATTGCCTCTTGGAACTGATCTCCCCGTGTTTCTGTTCCTCAGAAAGAAATAGTTGAGATACCTTACATTTATGCAGTGTTTTGTAGCCTAAGAGGCACATACTTTCTTATTTGACCTTCACCATGACCCTGTGCAAGTCATTGTGAGATACAGCAGTGTTATCCCCACTCTACAGATGAGAAAACAGAGTCTGGGAAAGACCAGATGACTCACTGAAGCTTACACGGCTAGTGAGTGGCAGGGCTGAGACTGGAACTCCAGTCTTCTGGTGACTTTCCACTCACCAGGGAAACTTTCATTTATGATCTTACTAAGTCAAAGTTTACTTGGCCTCTCTGTTTTCTGCACAGTACGTTGTTGCTGTTTGTGCAGGCGATAAGGAGAATATTTGTTTCACACTACACTTGTGGAAGATAGAGTTCTCAGGCCACAAACTTGTAAGAATTGTGGCTCCATTCCTTACATTTCATTTCTGCCTTCATCTGACAGCCGGAATACAATCTAGTCAATTCTAACATTTGATCCGTAATTTTAAGGGCAGATTCAGTCACTTAAAGGTTTCCTTTTTCTTTCCTTGTCCAGTGAGGGATTATGGGTTCAGAAGGTCTTCCTTAGCAACGAATCATCTCAGTTGATTTGAGAGAGTCTTCCTTAGCGATAGGGTGTCTGGGGTGAGTTTAGGGGGGTGCATGAGATTGTGAGGGTGAAAAGTGCTCGGGCTTCTTCATATCTGTGCAAAAGATCTGGCTTCTGCTAAGAGATGCCATGTATTTTTGGTCTTAGCTGGTCTTCACCTCTCCATGCTGGCATCTGCTACAGTGAATGATGCTTCATCAGAGCCCTGGCTGGAAGCCCCAGGCCGTATCTCCTTTTGCAGGGGCTGGTTACCCTGGCCTCAGGACCTCCTGAACACTGCCTTTCTCTTCCCTGTGTTCCCACTGCTGCACGCCATTAGCTTGCTTTCCAGGGGCACGATGACAAAGGAATTCTAAGGGGCTTGGCCACCTCTCAGTACCCACAATGGAAAACATGCCCAATTCTCTATATCTAATTACTCACCCCCCAACCTGGGCAAAGTGTCCACCCCATCTTATGGCCAATCACAAATCCTCTCAGCTCTGTTTTGCTCACCAGCTCTCAGGATCGCTATTTTGGGTGAGGGTGAGTTGTGGAACCCCACAGAGATTAATTAGGTCTCATCGCTTCCTCTGTCAGACTCAAGGATAAGCAGCTTTTGAATTTAAAAACTCATGATTTACCCCTTTGTTCACCTATCCCCTCTGAAATTGCCCTCCAGTGGAGGCCATATGGCTAATGGCCCTAATGGGAGATGCTCACGGGGTCACAGTGCTAAAAAAATGCAAACAAAAAAAGCCTCACATGGTTAATATATCAAATTATTATCCCACCACACTAAAAAGTATGTAGGGATTTGATACATGGCTATTAAATAGAAAACATACATGAACACATAACTTTAGTTCTCTTCTCCAAAAGGCAAAGACAAATGGTCCATCAAAAGGTCTCTAAAGTTACAGCTGAAACAGTCTTGCAAATCATATGTGCCCAAGGAACCATTAAAACATGCATCATTTTAAAGGGCAATGTAAAAGCGGAACCCTCAGAAGTGAATTTCACATTTGGTGAAACCTCAGTATTATAAGTCGAAAAGTGGGTAACTGCAAATGTTCAAGCTTCACTGGTAATCGTTTTTGCAGTAGCAGTGTTTAACAATTGTTAGGAGCTTGTCAAACATTACAGTGGATTTTTAACATTCTCTTGCCCCACACTTAGAGGTAAAATTTATAATATAATATACATATCATTAAATAAAAAATGCAGAATGTCATCTTTGAGGCATACTGATTGATGCAAAATTGAATCAAATAAATGTAGCTTATGGCTATCTTCCAGCAAGTGCTTTCCATGCTAAAGAGTTCCATACAATAGATTTCCATTATAAAAATCACATCAATTTTTACTTAGAACATTTCTGAAAACAAGTACAGCCACTTCCAATCAGCTGCCTGGTGATAATTTAAGATTCTCTTTCCATTAAGTTGTAAAAGTTTGACCAACACACAGCAGAATCTCACTCCTTTGGTGTCTTGATCTGGAAATCACTGTTTCCAGGGCTGCCAAGGATTGTGCTGTCAGTTGCTGTGGGACGAAAACAAACAAACAAACAAACAAACAAAAAACACCCAGAACTTTTCCTGGAGATGGAAGCCACATCATTTGGAAAAGAGAGATAGGTCTTGGGCCAAGCTCCCTTCCATGACTGCATGTTTGGAACAGAAAGCTTCTCTGTGCTGGAGAATTGATTGATTGCTTGATATTTGTTGAGGACCCGTGGTGGGTTTAGTTCTCGATATATATGAACACGTCAATAGTTTTCTTTCTCAACCAGAAACATGATGCCTCAAGATGCTGCGTCCAGTACTTTCCAAGACAACGCTACCTGGAGTCATTCCTATATCCTTTCAGGATGGATATAAACAAAAAAGTAAGTAAACATAGTTTTATCAGAAGTTTCTTGTCCTTCTTATACAGACCCCCAGTACTTCCCAGTAATGAGTCCAAACTCCGAGTAGAATTAGAATGGCTTTTCATCATCAGTAAAGCCTGTGGGAGTCAGTCCCTCATGGACCTCCATGGTAACCAATGGTGTATTTCAGAGCAAAGATCATCTGGAATTAAGAGGAATCCTACCATTTCTATCACCGGCAGGAATAAAAACCCCAGGCTTGGCAAACCGAGTGGATGGTCTGTGCTTCCAAAATGACTGCCCAAGAGGATTGCTCTCCTCTGGCTTGGACGATTTCATTAATTGGTGTCTAACTCATAAGTCTGAGTTATTTATTGTAAAACCCAGTAGGGACCATGTGACTTTGAAGATCTGATCAGACCCAGGCTGTGTGGGCCAGACACTGAGCAGATCAAGCCTCCCAGCATTAATCTGTCACAGTCCATTTTTCACTTGCTAAATCAGCTTTATGCAAATATTCATTCCCCTAGCGGAGCTCACCTATTCAGAAACTCCTCTTCCTCATCTCCAGCATCTGTGGATGTTTTGGAGCTATGGGCACATAACCTTAAGTTTTTAGATGTACACTTCGAATTTTAGAATGGGAAGAAGTATTAGCCACCATCTTATTTAAGCCCCAATTCAACATATGGTGAAGTTGAGGTGAAATGACTTGTCCAAGATCACAGAGCCAAAGTGACACCAACAGGAAAAAATTGTTATTACATAGGTTCTGCATCAGCAGTGCTAGAAAGAACCCAATGTTTTATCTAGCCCTTGGAAGACATCCTTCTATTCCCAGAAGCTTGCCACACACACCCCCCAACCCACATTATTTAATAGGTTATAAAAGCAAAACGTAATGTAAACAAACAAACCAGCAAGCAGAAAGTAATATATATTTTGGAAAATTCCCTCTCCTCTACTCAGAAATAACTATGGTTAACATTTTGATGCATATACTTCCACTTTCTGTTTTTAACCTGGGCATAGAAGGCATATGACTTTTTACAAAACTTTGATCCCATTAAAATTGGTGAAAGTGATAGAATTAGTCTATTCTTTTGAGACTTCTTTACTTCATTCAGCAAACAGATTAAGACTTTGCTCTGGTTATTTAGGGAACCACAGAGCTGTTTAGGCACAGCCCTGCCTCTTGCATGCATTAACATAGAGATCTTATTTGGGTCCTGATTCTTGCATGGGAAACTCAGGTCTCTAGATTTAGGAATAGTATCTTTCTGTCACAAATCTTGTTCTGTGGATATTTACTCCCTTGCTGCAAAGACTTCTGACACCAACTCCCCAGAGTTAGATTTCGCAGGTTGAGGGCACAGTTAGTCCTCCACAAGACCACCTTCACTTCAAACACCAGCCACAAACGCAGGGCCCCCGGGCCACCTGCACTTCTGACCAACTGGTTACAAATTTGAGGGTTCCCACTACCCCCTCAGGTGTGATAATTTACTAGGATGACTCACAGAACTGAGAAAGCTGCTTTACTTATGATTACAGTTTCATAGGGTGAAAGGATACAAATCAGAATCAGAAAGAAAAGACACACAGGAGGAGGTCTGGGAGGTTCCCAGACACAAAGCTTCTGAGCTCTCAGTGAGCATCACCTTCCTGGCACATCGATGTAGGACAACCAGGGAAGTTCACCCCAGCGCCAACGTTCAGAGTTGTTATTGGGGTTTGGTTATGCAGGTATGAATGAGTGAATCTTTGTCCACAGTCCCCGTCCTCATAGATGGTGCTGACATCGCATGGCTCAAAGCCCCAACCCTTGAATCACATGGTTGGTCTTTCTGACAGAAGCAGCCCCATCCTGAGTCATCCCATTGGCATAAACCGGGTTGTGATGGGAAAGGGGGGCACTGTGAATAACAAAGATACCACTGTCACTCCAGAAAGTCTAAGGGATTAGAGGCTTCCTCCCAGGAACCAGGAACAAAAGTTAGCCAAATTCCTTATTATATTGGACCTGCATGAGTACCATTTTTTTCCTATCACCATGCCTGTACCTCCAAAGTAAACTTTTAACACTGGGTAAAGAAATGCATTTAACTGACACCACGTCTTTGGATTTCATGAGAAGCCGGAGATCTTGTACTTTGTGTCCATCAGCCTTGTTCCCCATATCTGGGTGGGGGGAGGGGGGAGGGGGAGTCTTCCCATCCAGGGTTCTCGTTCAAGACCACCTCCAGTGTATTGACTGTGACTAGTGGTTGGGTAGCCGAGTCCCCAGTTTTCTAGGTTGCCTGGAATGCTTAAAGACTCAGTGTTGGTCTCATCTAATATCTGTACTTCTCTCCCTCACTGGTGACCTTGATCTTTTAATTTTCTAAATTGGTTACTAGGCAAGCCCTCACGTTGAACGTACGGTAGGGGGAAAACTCTGTTGTAGCTTCATTCCTGAGCTGCTGCTATTTTTTTTCCTTTGCAGTTCAGGCAATTTGTCTCTCCCACCTTCCAAAATACTAAGAAGGAAAAAATGTGTGTTTTACGAAAGAGAGGTACAGAGTAGATGCTGGAGTGGAGTGGGGTGTTGGGAGCACCAAGAAACACAAACTCCTATCTCTGGAATCAGAGTCACCAGCAGGTCCTGGAGTTGTCCATTCTTTTTGCCTAGCACTCCCTCTAGTGACACCAGAATTCTCTGAGGTTACAATTGGACATAGACAATGACAAGCATCTTTAAAGAGGCATAAGGTGCTACAAGGTTACAGAGAGGAGTGATTACTTCCATTTGGAACTAACATTTGATCTGGGACTTGAAGGATGACTACAGTTTGGAAATGTTGAAAGTGCAAGGAGAAAGGATCACATTAGCTAAGACCTGGAAGGAAAGAGAATCAGGCAAACAAAGAGTTACCCAATGTGACTGAAATTTTGAGTGCCTAGAAAAGAATTATGGAAGGTAAGTCCAAAAATTTTCCAAATGTCAATCAAGGTCCATGGAAGGCTAGGCCAAGGACAATGGAGAGTCCATAACCTGTGTTCTATTCTGAGAAGTGTTTTCACTTCTGAGGATCATGGGCCAGAGCCTGTTTATTCCCCATCCATTGAGCAGGAACATATGCAAACTGTCCTGGGCAAATGGGTGTTTATCCGGTTATCTCAAAACTCTTTCAGAAAGAAACTACCATTTGATCATGAGCTGCTTTTGAATCCATGCTTTGAGTCTGGGTCTAGGCCTCCTTCATCTATGTATGGGAAAAAGTTGTATAAAGAAAGGGCACTGATAACATTTGGCCATGCCCAAAGGCTGACTTGAACATGAAAAACAAGGTTTCACAGACTTAACTCAAAATACCTCTCGTGTCTGTGCAAAGAAAAAGTGGCCAACTTAATTCTGTTTTGATTTTCCCTGATGTGTGACTTGATCTGTGGGCTGGATTTGCACAGCCACGGTCGTGCCAAACTCCATTTGTGTTTAAGGCATACTCATGACCAAATATGGATTGCTCATATTTTGTGTGGACCATGTGTCTCGGTCCAACTACCCAATCCAGGACAGAGCCCTGGCCAGGGCTTGAACAGACACAACATAGACCAGCATTATGCGATGCATAAACAATTTTGCCTGAAATGACAGCATGTGACTAGCTCAGCTGGTAGATTTTCAGCAGGAAGTATGATGTAGCCTGTGAATGGCTGCTGCTAAAATCGCATTCTGATTGTTCCCTGCCAGCTTTAATCTCGGCCTCCAAAGCAAGGACAAGGAGGTTCTTAACTCCTCTTTGGAGCTTCTAAATTCCAGTGTCTTCTAGAGAGAGACTGGTAAAGAATAGTGTGATAGAAAAGAGAAGAGACTAAAAAAGAAGATATAAAAAGAAATAAGGAAGGAGGGAAGGAAGGGGGGAAGAGAGGGAGGGAGAAGGGGGAAGGAAGAAAAGAGAAAAAGAGACTCAGAAAGAAGGAAATAGAATGGTAGCGGGGGTGGGGGTGGGGAGGAGGAGACTGGAGCAGAACAAGAAAGGACACGGATAGGAGCAGGATGGAGGAAAACCCCTGCAGACAAGGGCTGACACTTAGGAGAGTCAAACAAGGCCTGGTGTATGTGGAATCCATCCCCTAGTGTCTGTTTCAGGGGAACTTTGGAGAGCTCAAACATTCCATGGCATTGAGAAAGCCTGGCTAGCTGGATTGTCTTCTGACCCACTCCCTGGTATGGTTATGCTTAAATTATTCCAATCCAATGGAACATCTGCCAATGTTGATTTAAGAGGATCAACACCCAACACCATGCTAAGTCTGGGTGTTTGTATTGGGTTTAAATGCAGGGCTTCTTGAACAGTAATCTGCATATCTACTTCACGATGCTGCTGGCCTGGGTATAGCTCAGCTCCACAACCTCCAAGGAAATTAGTCAGGGATAATCAATATCTATGTAGCGTCAGGGTGAGTGTGTGTGTGTGTGTATTTGGATTATTTCTTTTTTCCCTAAGCCATCCCCCGCCCCACAAACTGTCTCATATATAGTAGCTGCCTGATAAATAATTGTTGTATGAGTGAAGCTTTTGTCTCAGGAAGAATTTTACATGTGCCCACTAAGGTCCACATTCATGTATTCATTTTAACAAACATTATTGGGCACTTACTTTGTGCCAGGCAGTGTTCAGGAGAAAAAAAATCTCTGCTTTCACAGAATTCCACTCTAGCTAGCTTGGTCCCAAGGTATCTACTTGGTGACTTCTTTCTGCTGCCATTATTTATTTATATAGACTCTTTTACTACATAGGGAACCTCCCCAAATAATTCTATTTTGTGTTTAAAATCTCTTAAAATTATTCCAAGTTCCACCATGCCATGGATCATTGAGAGGATTAAGTGTGGTAGGGTGAGTAAAGCACCTTACACAAAGTTTGTGCTTAGTAAATATTTGTTCTCTTCCCCTTTCAGGGGAAAAAGTCATTATAGTATATTAACTACCAGTTCAGATCGCTCAGTGATTAGGGCTGATGATGGGCTCCACTTACTAACTGTGAAACCTTAACCTCTCTAAAACTTGCTTTTCTCATCTCTAAAATGGGCAGGAGGAAAAGATTGAAGGAAGTAAGCACATAAAGTCCTTAGTACAGTGACTCATCATAGTATGAATCCTAAGACACTGTTCCTCCCACGGGGCTGATTCCATCCCAGTATGGGATAGTCCCAGATGGGATAGTCATCTGGATGATTGAAGGAAAATGTGGACAGGCTAGAACACTGGGTTAAAATTATCAAGAAGAAATTAAACAGGATGGATTCTAAAATCTGCCCTTAGATTAAAAGTAATTATTTAAGTTCCACCTGGGGCAGGGGCTTAGCAGTGGTGAGAAGGTCTAGGAGTGTTGGTTGATTAAAGTCAGTGGTCCTAGGATGAGGCTTGGCCACTAACATAACTAGAGGGCTCCTGGGCTTCATTCATAGATGATGATTCCAGAAGAGAGAAGTAATTTAAGTCACATCCCCCTGAATTATTACGTAAATTATTGTGCTCAGTTCTGAAAAAAGGTGGACAAACTCGGAACATCCAGGGATTGTGAGCCAGGGGGTACAGGATCTAGAAGCCTGCTCTCCTGGGAAAGAGTATAGCACATTGATTAAAAGTACGGGCTTTGGGACCAGACAGACTGATGTTCTAGCATTGGATGTCCTTCTTATTAAATGAGTCATCCTGAACACGTCATTTAACTTCTCTAATTCCTTCATCTATAAAATGGATATTAAGTGAGATAATGCGTTGTATTTATTAAGGTAAGACCTACTGCTGGAACAGAAAAAACTCTGACTTCTCAGTGACCCAATGTAATTACAGTTTATGTCTTGCCCATATCACAGTCCAATGGGGTTCATCTCATCAGATGGCCTTCCATGAGGTCATTCAGGGACCCAAGATCCTTCTATCTCATGGTTGTACCTGCAGATGAGGTGAGAGACTACTTTCTTCTTAACCTCATCAGCAGGGAAGTGACAAATCATTTCCACTCACATTCCATTGTCAAGAATTCAATCCTGTGGCCATACCTAAGTGCAAGGGTTTCTGGGAAGTATACTAAATGCAAGTGCCCAAGAAGAAAGGAAATGAGTTTTGGTGAACACATAGCAGTCTCTGCCACAGTCCAGCATTCTGGTCACCAGTTACCCACTTCCTTCTTCCTCTACACTTACCTCTTTCCCAAAGGAGACAGCTCTGAAACCCATCCAGTTACTGCATCTGGCTCAGAGTCCAGGATCTCTGAAATATATAACCCTTTCTATCAGGTCTAGAAGAGGCTCCTCATGGTCCTACTCTCTACGAGAAACCCTCTGCCCATTGCCCTCCACCTGAGGATCTGGCTCCACCCTCTGAAAATTCCTCCATTATCCCCGTAAGTACACCTAAGCTGGATATTGAGGAGTGTCTCTTTCAGTCTGTTCAGCTTTCTGATGCTGTAAGTTCAGGGACCTGAAGGATGTTTATCATTTAAACAGTCAAAAGAGTTTTTGTTTTTGTGTTTTGGTTCAGGCTCAGGGTTTCTCTGGCAAGAGAATATTCTCAGAAGCTTGGAAGCCTTCTGATCTATTTGCTTCTGTGAATTCCTTGTGCTAGCAACCATACACAAAGTTCTTTGTCAGATATTATTCTCCAGCATTCGTGTTTCTTTGCTTTCTTGTCTCCATCTCTCTCAATTAAATGACAGCTTCTTTGAGGTCGTTATATGTAGGGTAATATACCTTTAATCTGGTTTTTGCTCCAGGACTGAGTCACTTTGTTCAACTGAGAAGTCTTACTGGGCCATTATCCCCAAAGCATTCTTCAGTTTCATCTCTTAACCTTTGGGGTCCAGAAGTGATTGATCTTTCCAACCTTGTAAGATCCTTGATCCCTAGACTTTCTCTGTTCATTCCAATCTTGCTTGAAAATTGGCCAATTCTTTCCCAAGCTCATCTCTTTCTTGTGATACCTTGCTAAAGCCAGCTAGTAGCCAACCTGCACCAGCACTCTGACCCTTTCTACGATTTCTAGAACTTCTGGAACTAGCCGCTAAGCCATTGCCACACATTTTAGGTTTTTGTTATGGCATCTGACTTCCCCTACAAATCTCTGTATTAGTTAAGGTTACACTGGTTGCTGTAACAGAGAAACTTCATATTCTCAATGGCTTAATGCAGGAAAATTTATTTTGTATTCACATCACAGTCTAATGCAAGTATCATGGTAGAGTGGCTGTCCGCGAACAGGCACCCAGGCTCCCATGCTCTTTTTTGCCTCCACCCACCCTTGGGCTTCAGAATCCTCTCCATTCAGCAGGCAGAAGACAAAGACATCCTGCTACAGCAGGGAAGACATTCCTGCCCCTTACCACATTCTCAACACACAATAAATATTAGTTGCTGTTTCTGTTACTACACGTCCGTTGAAAAGAACAGATGAAGGAAATGATGTATAGTTTTAGCCTGGAGTAAAGAAAACTTAGAGGAAACATAATAACAGCTTTCAAATGTCAATGTAAAAGAGGAATTGGACTTAAGCGTAGCTCCAGAGGGCAAAACTGGGAGCAGCAGGAGAATGAGGCAGTTTTCCATGTAAGGTAAGGAGAACTTTCTTATAATTAGGAATGAATCCCAAATGTGGTCTTGCTTGAAAGATAGCAAGTGCTGGGGCACTGGGAGTGCAGAAGCAGAGACTGCTGTCAAAATCCTTCGAGAGAAGATTCCTGCTTTAGGGAACACTTCCAGCCAGAGGACTCCTGAGTCCTCTTTCAGCATTAATATTTCATTTTCTGTATTTGAGACAGTGGACAGAAAGGATTTTGATTGGTGATATCTCCAGCAATGTGTTGACCTCTGAGATTATTTCTCCTTAGCTAATAACTGCATCTTCTGCCTTTGGGAGCATTTACTACGTCTTTGTTCATACGCTATTGGTAAAATGTTACGTCCTCCCTATCGCATTGCTGCATCTGACCCAATAAAATCTCCAAAAGACCTTCTTCAGCCCCACTGCACAGTTAGTCACTGAAGGAAATGGACTCATATATTATTCTACCACCCACCTAATTGTTCAGGCCTGAAACCTGGGAGTTATCCTTTACTCCCCCATCTCACTCACTGCCACATCTGACCCATCACCAAGTACTTGCTCTTCTATTTCCTAAATATTTTGCAAATCTATCCACTTCTTTTCATTCCCACATTTTTCTCTCTAGGACAGGCCGCTATTATCTTTCACCTGCCTCCTTCCGATCCATTTTTCACACAGGAGCCAGACTGAGCCTTTTGCCTTTCGATATGCATAAATGGTATGAATCGTGGCCCACAACGTCAGCTGTGTAAGAAATATCACGGGACTTTATTTTTCATGGATCACCCTTCTCTTAATTTTGAAGGCCACTCCTTCCAGGCCGATAGAAATGTTATCCCCAGGCATTCTTGAAATTTCTCTGGCTCCCTGGAATTGTGTCAGTCTTCCAGGTTCTTGTATGATCAAGGTTTAGGGGCAGCCAACAGATGTCCTCTGGGATGACCATCGCCCACATCTCTGTTTCTTTTTTAGGAGCCCCCTGGTGTCTCACTGCTGCTAAGAGGTTGTCTCCATACACCCACCATTCCAGAACCTACTAATAATCACTCTCTTCTTCCCCAAGTCCAAAGGAATCAATTTTTCTAACCTGCAAGGAAGCCCCTATCTCCATCCTCCTTCACCCTACAATGCCTTCCTACTTCCTTTGCAGATCTCCAAGTTCCCTAAGTGCTTAGGCTTTAAAAATTAAAGCAGAAATTCTTGCATGGTGTATCTTCTTACTACCCTGCAAGTAGCACACCTCCCCCCAATACTGGAAAGCACAGTCAGATATTTGTTTAAAAACGAAAAAGATAAAGAAGAAAATGGTGGACAGAAGAAAAAAAGCCTAAACTACTATTTCAAAATACTCTCTGGCCCCATGTACAAATCTGCTTGTGTTGCATCCCCACTTAATTGCTCCTTACTGCCCTTGGCATCAAGTTCAAATGTATCTCACAGTCTTGGGGGCTTTTGCATGATAGCATCCCTGCCCCCACCCCCTGCAACTTCTCTAATCCCCCTCTTCCTTTTTCTCAGACACTCTGGACAGTCCTCTCTGCCTGCGGTAAACCAGGTGTGGAGTCTCCAAATACATGGGTCCTGGGCTTGGAATGTTCTTTGCTTGCCCCTCTCCCCACCTGGCTCTCTGCTTAGCAAGCTCCAGGTCTGGGCTAAAACACATGTTCCTCAGGGAGGCTGCCCTGCCCTGACAAGGTTTGATCCATTGTTCTGGGATCTCACAGCAGCACCTGTACGGCTCCTTCCCTGGCTGGGCTGTGTGCTTGTTCAGTGTCTGGAAGGCCCACAAGGGTGCTGATGGTGTCTGCCATATTGACTGCTCTATTCCCAGTGCTGAGCAAGGGGCCTGGCTACTTGAGAAGCACTTTCTCAGTGCTTCGGAGAAAGCCCTAGAATGCCATCTTACTACTAGTTAACTTGATGCACTGCAGAACTGGAGCGAGTATGTTTGTGATTTTCTGTTCTGGCTTATCTGTGCCCTCCTTTTCCCCCTGTGGAGCTATGAGTAAGGATTTGAATTTAAACCAAGCTCATCTATGAAACATTTTACAGACACTTATATTCATCCTTACTAGAGATTTGCTTTTCATTCAGAAGATTCTCATACTTTTTCTTGGACTTCCTCCTACAAATGTCTGCACAGCCTGGTTTCTGTGGGAGCAAAGGGGAGGAGGGGAGGATAAGAGGGGGAGGGGAGGGAGACTGCATTTTTGTTCACAGAAGCAATGGACCCTAGAATAGCAGGGCTCTGGGAGCGAGGACATTGAAGCTCAATTATTTTTAGGGAATGTATGTTTGTTTTTAACACATTGGGAGCTAGTTTCAGAGATCTCCACGCTATGCAAAAAAGAAAAAAAAAAAAGAGAAACAGGAAATGAAAAAGTCAGCAGAAAGAAGGTCAGACAAAGTTCCCAAAGCCTCCAACATCAATAATTTTTTTAAAGGGGGGAAAAAAAGCCAATTTTTTTTTAATGAAAAGAAAACCCTGTTTTATTAACTGATGATAGCTTTATGACAGTTGTGTGATCTGGTCTATAATTTCTAAGTCATTCTTGAACTTGGCCCTCTGGAATCTCTCTTCCAGTTGCTCAGGAACTAAATCTCAACAGCATGATTTCTGTGCTGCAAACTGACATCCCGGCCTCCTGGCACAGTGATATTCACATGGCTAAGCAGATGTGAATTGTGTGCGTGGGGACATTCCCATACCCTGGTGTCACACCCTTCCAGGGACTATATAACATAATGGTGCAAAAACAAAAGAAAATTAGTCTGGTCCCGCCACATAAATAAGACTTTAATATTGCCAAAAGAAGTTGTCTCTCTTTTTTTTCCTTCCAATCTTTAATGAGTTCCCTTCTCTATACTAAGCACTGAATCAAGCCCTAGATATTTGCAAAACGGAGCTTTGAAATCCTGACTTTGAAAAAAAACAGTGCGATCATATCAAGATATGATTTTCCTAAAAACAGGGACATTTTGAAAAGGGAATCCTCTGAAATTATGAAGTTATTTATTGCAAACTTGAGATCACTTCTCTTATGGCAGACAAGTGAGTGCTCCCTAGGGCAGGGGAAAAAATTCTACTTAACTAAAATAACTGTAGACCTCAAACAGTCTTATAAATAAAGATGAAAAGCATACTGGTATTGTACTTTCGCTTCTGAAAATTTATCCAGTGAAAATTAATCCTAATGATGGAGAAAGCTTCATGCACAAAGATGTCCAATGTAATTTTATTTAAAAGAGGAAAACAATCTAATGCCTTTAAATTAATTATTTGCTTAATGCAATATTATGCAGCCTTTTAAAATAAGGTGTACAAAGAATTAATAAATGCTTAGAAAGTTGTTGTCATGTTAACTTATAATGTAAAATTTTAAATACAGTGTGACCACAAACATTCAACTCAATAGCCATGAATAGAGAAAAGAACGGACACAATTTACCAACACTTGTGATTTGTTGCTCTTTGGGTGTTTGGATTATGGGTGGTTTTTCCTTTTACTTTCCTGTATAAGTATGTAAAGTATGTAATGTTTACAGTGAAGGAAAAAAAACCATTATTTTTCCAACAAAGAATTATCTTAGCCTAAGCTTTTCTTCCACTCAAACAATGTATGTACTTGACTCTTTTTCTTTCTTTTAATTAATTTATTTATTTTTTAATTTTTTTAATCTTTTTAAAAATTTTTTTATTTTTGGCTGCACTGGGTCTTCGTTGCTGCACGCAGGCTTTCTCTAGTTGTGGTGAGCGGGGGCTACTCTTCGTTGCGGTGCACGGGCTTCTCATTGCGGTGGCTTCTCTTGTTGCAGAGCACGGGCTCTAGGCGCGCAGGCTTCAGTAGTTGCGGTGCGCGGGCTCAGTAGTCGTGGCTCGTGGGCTCTAGAGCGCAGGCTCAGTCGTTGTGGCACACGGGCTTAGTTGTTCCGCGACATGTGGGATCTTCCCGGACCAGGGCTCGAACCGGTGTCCCCTGCATTGGCAGGCGGATTCTTAACCACTGCGCCACCAGGGAAACCCCATACTTAACTCTTAAAGCAAATTGGATGAATGATTTTGACTACTCATCTGCCATATATTGTTATTTAGTTATAGTTAGAGAGTACCACATTAATTATATAAAAATGATGAAAGACCAACTTCTCTTCCTGCTGCCCTGGATGAAATAGTACATACCCATTTATTTTTTGGAAGAAGAAAAATCTTATTGGTAGTTTAAACCTAGGGTAATGAATCTGAATTGCACATTCACTGGTGGAGAATTTCCTGTCTGGGTTGCTTTATCTAGTGTCTAGTTTATAAATTGAAGAAACAAATTCAGCCAAAATAATTATAATAAAATCATAACAAAAAAAAAGAAACAAACCCCCAAATGCTAGTTGCTATTAACCAGATGATCCCCAAGCAATTTCTGTACAACTCCTCACTTAATGTCACAGATCTTTAGAACTGGTCCCATTTGTAGGTGGAAAGATGAAATCACAGTGTACAAGTTATCAGCTTCCAGAGGAATTTCATTTGTAATGACGCTATCCAGTTTTTTCTCAATAACATGCATGAATGTAATCCAAACACACACTGTTACTACATGATAGAAGCAGAACATATTTGGTTTTAATAAGTGACCACATTAAAAAAGAATTATGAGTCAGATTGATGAAGATATAGGGGTACATGGGAAAACTGCAAGCTTCCAGCAAAATCAGAGAGAATCTCGAGTAATTCATTCACATGAAGGATGAATCCTTTCTCATGTCAGGAGAAGTTTGTGTAGGAGTCTCAGTTTGTGTAGCTGAAATGTTCTTTTTCAAACTTGGCTGGTTTTCTATATGAGGATGTGAAATGACTAAGGCATCATTTTCCTTCTTCTTTTGAAAAAAAGGGCAATAATAACTTTCTTTTGGTATCCATGATTGTATGCTTTCATTTGCGATCACTAAAGACAGAGGAAATTGTAGGCTATAACTAAACAGGAATTTGATGCAAAGCAGATATCTCCTGTCCTGAGAAGATGACCCTTGGTTAAGGACCATCTTTTTCCTTGCGAACTGTGGCATTGTGGGGTGGAAGGACAGGCAGGTGCCTCTTGAATGTGTGACCCCAAATCAGTGAGAAGAGTAGAGTGGGTAGCCTGGGTAGGAGGACGCTCAAGAGAGGGAAGCATCCAGTATCAGGCTGGACACATCAATTTCTAAGCCTCATCTCCTCAAGAAACTCTCTGAGTTAGAAACAACCATTTCATTTTCAACTCTGCCTTATGACTTGCGTGTTCCCCAGACTAAAGGCAGCGGGCTGAGCTATGTACTGTGGAGCTCCCTTTGCCTCTAAGGCTATAAGGCTGGCACTGGCTTCTCTCCCTGTCAGAGCCACTCCCAAACACCTGGCAGACAAAATGCTTTTGTTGACTCCCGGGATGGGAGAAAACGATCACACATGTCCAGCAGTGTATGAGAGTGCCTTGTCTTCAGTCCTCTGACTGTGACCTAGAATGGCAGGGATGGCTGGATGCGTCTGTATTTCTGGACGATCCCCAAAGTCTTCCTTCATCTGGCATTGCTGCAGTTTGGGTCGTGGCTGTTCTTGCACTTGTCATTCTTGTGCTCCTGGGGTGGAGTGTCTCTAGCTGAAACAGGGGGATGGGTGGTAGCAGGAGGAAGAAGGGGAACAGGGGTGACTCCATGTTTTCTCAATAACATAATAACATGCATGAATGTAATCCAAACACACACTGTTACTACATGATAGAAGCAGAACATATTTGGTTTTAATAAGTGACCACATTAAAAAAGAATTATGAGTCAGATTGATGAAGATATAGGGGTACATGGGAAAACTGCAAGCTTTCCATATGTCCCAATCCTGCTTCCAACCTATAGACCCAAGGATTTTTTAAAGTAAGTGAAATACGCCTTACGTGGGAGAGAATTATTTGACAGCCAGACCATAAATCCATCATTTCCCCCAACTCTTCCAGGACCCATCCAAAGTTTGCAATGCCTGCCCCCCTGGTCTTTGCCCATCAGAATCTCACCTGATTTCAAGATGTAATTCAAATGCCCTCTTCTCCAGAATCCTTCTCTGATGCCCGCAAGTCAGAAGGATCAGTTTTCTCTTCCGTGTGATTATCTGCATTTTCTGTATTGTGTATTAGGACATGTGTAGTGGGAGCTGTATCATGCCTGCTGGCCTCTGCCATAATCCAGGGTTACTGGGGGTGCCTCACACCTCTGGATCAGCAACAGGCTGGACGGAGGAGAGAGCATGGCATTCACCTTGTAACCCACGTGGGGCTTGGTGGGTCTTGTGGAAGGGAAGTGACCGGGCTTGAGGAGGTTCTGGTACAAGGGCTGATTTAGTACAGGCATTTGCAGTGAATTCTCCTCATAATGAAACTTTGAAGTGAGCTGAGGCTTAGCTGCCTCTAAATGATAGCCTAGAGCCTGGGGAGCCAGATGGCGTGAACCGCTGGCTGGGAGAAAACGGGGCCCTGTGATGTGAATGCATGCTTTAGTGCTGGGCCTCACCAGTGCGCCTCCAGGCTCTGAGAAATTTCCTGTTGGATACCGTAAGCTCCCAAAGGGTGTGGACTGCGACGGCCCCACTTACTTGTGTAGCCCGGTGCCCCACGCATAGGACTATTTAACAAACACTGTTCAGTGCTGACCACTCTCATAGCACGAGGCGAGGGTTCTCTCCCTGTGCCCCAGGGAGCAGGGGGCTGGCGGGGGCCCGCCAGATACAGCGTACGCACTGCTGGTAGTTAATGATGTTTGCTGAATGCGGGGGGAGTAGCGCGATCCTGCCCAGCTTTTGTGGGAAGTAACAGGAAAACTGAACTTGTGTTCCTCTCCCTGAAACCTGCTTCTGGTCTGATATAAAGCTTAGTCCCAGAATTTGCAGAAAATAAGGCCAGAGCTGAAGAAATAGGTCGAGGCAGGAAGGATTTTAATAAAGATTGCAAAACTCCACCTGATTATTCACTATGAGTCTTCAAGCCTTCTGTGATTGCTGCCTCATTATGACGTCGGAAAAGTGGCTTTTTCTGTGAACTCGATTCTTTCGCCAAAAAAAAAAAAAAGAGCAGTTACAGGTGTTTTCATGTTTCTGCTTAAGGTAGCTCCATAAAAATCTTGTAAGTTACGTTTTAGAAATTAAACTCCCAGGAATAAGAAGAAGGTTTGCTTCTTGTGCTGAAAAAGGCCGTAGTGTCGTATCCGCCTGGGAACAGAGGGAAACACAGGTTTTCTCTCTGTTGGGTCATCACGGGTGAGTCCCCTTCAAAACGAAGCCAAACACAGGATTTTCTGTCTTCTTCCCTAATCTTCCATTCGTTCAATGTTGTTCAAGGTCCTTCATAGTTTATGTGTGAATTTAGAATTCAGAATCTCTGGAAACATTTGTTAACTTGGCTAATAGGAACACAAGAACTTTCTAACACATCTACCCCATTTCCTGGTCAGAATATGCTCTGTTTTTCTTCCACAAATGCTCGCGTGACCCCTGTTTTCTGCCATTAAACCTCCCCGCTGGGCTCTGAAACTCTGTTACGTGCTATGCTGAGCGTTTCATATTCATGAGCTCATTTTATCCTCACAGTAATCTTTCAGACAGGTGTAGTGGACATTCTTCGTGGCCAACCAGCATCTGAACTCCCTTTCTCTTGGAGGATTTCCCAGCCTGAGGTCTAAGTGGAGTCAGAGACTCTCTTCCTCCCTTTATGGAAGCTGAAAACGTACTTTCTCAGCCTCCCGTGTAGCTGGGGTGGGGACAAGTTCCTGAGGCTCCATCAGTCAGATGGACCTGTTCTGGACCTCCACCAGAGAACTAATGACACAAAGGAGCAGGGATTGGCTGGGGCATGTCCTGGGCAGGAGAACCATAACCAGGTTCCAACAGCAAAAGATTCCAGCATCAGCAGCCAGTGAGCACTGCTGTCACAGTGGCATCTCCATGGGACCACTTTGAGGCATGACTTTGGACATGGCTCCTGGCTTTGCAGCCTGGGCCGTCTCCAACTCCTCAATACCCTTAACATGATCCCTTTCTGCTTACATTAGCCACAGTGGCATCTGTTGCTGAAGCTAAGACTCTCGACAGAGACGTGGATACTATTATTAACCCTGCTTACAGACACTAATACTGAGGCCAGAGATGTTGAGTACCCTGCCTAAGGTCTACCAGCTAACAAGAGGTAGACCTTGGACGCAAACACAAGTGTGCTTGACTTCGGAGCCTGTGCCCTTCACGTCCACCTCAGAGTACCCTGGGTGCTACATTGCATCACAGAACTCCTCACACCTCATAGTGTTGAAAGAGGGGGCAGGGCTCTAGGACAGGTGCCCTCAACGCACTCTGAACCTTATAGTTTAGAGCACACGAACTCCCATTTTCTAGGCCCTTAACGTACTGGGTTGGCCAAAAAGTTCATTCGGGCTTTTCTGTAACATCGTAGGGAAAACCCGAACGAACTTTTTGGCCAGCCCAATACTTGGTCTCTTTAAACTCCTATTAGTATTACTGCTGTTTCACAGCTGAGGAAACCAAAACTAAGTAACTGAGGTTGTTTCTTGCCCACGACCACATGCTCAATTCCAGGTGATTCCAAGACTGAGCACTTTCCTCTCTGCTGTCTGTTCGCAAATCCTGCATCTATACTTGTCTATAAATTATGGCCTTTTTATCTATCTGCTTAATCTCATATCATTATGTGGGAAATAAGGGTGTGATCACTGAAGGTTTTAGGCTAGAGATAGTTTCTTTTGTCTTGATTTAATATTCCTGACTGATAATTTAAGCCATTTGGTAAGATTGTCCCATTTTCCAAGTGGAAAGATTTTCTACTAACAAAAATTTTTCTACTAACAAAAATTTTTTCTACTAACAAAAATTCATTTTCTGTGTATGGCATGAGACAAGATTCCAATTACATGTGTTTTCCCAATGTGAAAAGCCAGTTGTCCAGCACCATTGAATGAATAGCCTATTATTCATTCATTTCAAGAAGTGTGGGAATGCCACACTTCTTGAAATGAAATGCCACTTCTGTCGTACACTGTTTCCATATAAGTTACACACCTGTCTCTGTATAGTTAAAGCGACACATTTTGTCCCCAGATTTTGATATCTACATTTGCATGTTGTTCAGTTCTAAATATTTCATAATTTCCATTTGATTTTGCCCATGAATTATTTAGAAGTAAGTTTTAACATTTTCCCAATGTCTAGATTTGTAATTTGTTTAAACTTGTTATTGAAATTTCCAGACATCAGGATTTGTTATTATGTAAACTACACTTTGATTTTGATTTCTAAGTGTAATACACTGAGTTATGAGAATGTGGTCTGTATGACAAGGTACTGCTCTGTCCGTTACAATAGTCATTAATGTCATGCGGCTGAGGAGCCCTTGAAATGTGGCTAGTCCAATTCAGATGTGCTATATTTCTAAGACTTAGTATGAGAAAGAAATTATATTCGGATATAGTGGATAAAATAAAATATACTGTTAAAATTAATTTCACCTGCTTCTTTTTCATATTTTTTAATGTGGCTATTAGAAGCTCTAGAATTACCTATATGACTCACTTTCTATTTCTATTGGAGAGCACTGGTATAGATTATTTGGTATTTTTTGACACTAGCTTTGTGACTTAGTGTTTGGTCAATTTTTGTAAATATTCAGGTGTACTTGAAAGAAACGCAGACTCTTTTGGTGGGTACAGAGCTCTCTACATGTTCATTAGATCAAGCCTATTAATTGAATTGTTCGTCTATCCTACATCCTTATGAATTTTTTGCCTATCAGATTCTGAGAGGTGTGTTAAAACCCTCCTACTAGAAGTGTGCATCTATTAATTTTGTCCTGTAATTCTGTCCATTTTTGTTTCAGATATTTTTGAATCTGTTTTGTTAGGGGCATATGCTATTTTTTTTTTTTTTTTTTTTTTTTTTTTGAGTCTGAGGGTTGTTGTATCTTTTGGGTGATTTTTGCCCTCTACCTTTCTATAGTATATTTGTGTTCCTTTAGAGTTTATTCAAAATGTTAACACGTGACCTCTGAAGTTAATCAGCATTTCTCCCTTCTTCCCACATTTCTTGAGAACCTGGGCTGTTGTAACTCATATCACTACCAGGATCCCACCTTCCTCCATCCAATTTGTATGCCTTCTTGTTTTTCAGACTTTTAGAATTAGACTTTCTGTCGTTGTTTTTAATATAGTTAATGCATATATATGCATTTCTTAAACTTTTGCATCTTGCTTCTCAATTATTACTTCTGTATTCAGGTTTCTTCTTACTGAAGAGAAGGCCTTAGGGGTTTTCTCAGCAAGCATCTATGACTGTTAAACCCTCGATTATTGTCTGAAATATCATTATTTTACCTTCACTCTTTGAATGGTTTATTTAACTGGATACAGTGTTTTTAGGATGACTATTCTTCAAAAGTGAAAGTGAAGCAATGACTCTGGTAGACACAATAATGTCGCCCCAAAGATGTCCGAGTCTACGCCCTAATCCCTGGAACCTGTGAATGTTACCTCCTATGGCATAAGGGACTTTGCAGATGTGATTAGGATACTGAGATGAGGAGAATCGCCTGGGTATCCAGGTGGCCCCAATGTAATCACAAGGGTCTTTATAAGAGGAAGATAGGCGAGTCAGTGTCAGAGACAGGGAAGGAGATGTGATGATAGACGCAGAGTGTGTGAGTGAAAGAATGGAAGGGAGGAAATGAAGGGGAGAGAGAGAGAGAGAGAGAGGTTAAATATGCTACACTGCTGGCATTGAATACGGAGGAGGGGCCAAAAGCCAAGGAATGCTGGCAGCCTCCAGAAGCTGAAAGGCAAGAAAATGGATTCATCCCTAGAGCCTCCAGTAGGAGCCAGCCTGCCAAGACCTTGACTTTAGCCCCGTGAGACCTCTAGAACTGTAAGGTGATAAATCTGTGTTATTTTAAGACACTAAGTGTACGGTAATTTGTTATAGCTGCAACAGGAAACTAATATAACTACTACAGACTGTATAATAGTAAAAACGAGAATAGGCAGATTGAGTGCAATATAACTAGATCACAGAGGCTATAATTAGTGAGTTACTTATCACAAGGTTATTTTAATTTAAAGATGTTATTCCATCACTTTCTGACCTTTTCTTTCTCCTTTCTGTCTTTGTTCAGTCTGTTCTGTTTGCACCTACAACAGTGTCTGGCATAAAGTAGGGGTTTCATAAATATTTGAGGAAAATGTTGAATACAGGAATGAATGGTCACTCTGTTGTTTCTTGGTAGGTAATCTATTCATTCTGGTTATTTTTAAAACTTTCTTTCTATCTTTGGTGTTTTGCTATATCTAGATGTGTCTAGGTACACAGTGATTCTCATTTATCTTGATGGACTGATTTGCTTCCTCACAGGAGGATGCATGTCTTTTCTCAATTTCAGAAAATTCTCCAGCTTTTCAGCCATATCAGCTATGGAAAAATGGGATACTTTTCTTGCGATTTAAAATAATCTTTAAAATAACTGCATTGTTTTATTTTATTTGGAAAAGTTTGTTCTTTTTCTAACTTAATAAGAAAATGGTCCATGTCACGATCCCTGAAGCTATAGTCACAACCACCTATCTACATAATATACAATTTAAAGTGAAAGAACACAGTTCTCTACAACAGAATAATCTAATACATGTTGATCCCTAAAATAAGCATCCATAGTCTCAAGCAGTCCTTGGAAATAGTAAAAGAAATTCTGAATATCACAGGAAAGTTCTTTTCTTTCTTTAAACTGTGTTTGAGGAAACTCAGTTTTATAACCTTCTTCTTTATCTAAATTAAGACTAAGGGCTAACCTACTACTCTGCATTCTTAAAGTTCTATTAGGGCTGTCTTCTCATTCTGATGTTCTTCACTAACTGCTAATGAAACATGCATCCTCTAGTTTTAAACTATAATTGTAACAAATGTTCTAGTAACATTATTCAGGGCTTATGATAATTTAGTTCCATACCCTCGTTCTTTCTTTTTTCTGTTTCTAGAGCGTGTATGTATATTGGATTTTGCTTTTTATTCTCCATCCTTCTTAAACTCACCATCATATTTTCCATCTTTCTTTTATTTAATCTCTCTGTGCTATTGTCTAGGTAATTTGCCCACATCTATCTCCTAATTCATTAATGGTTTCCATAGCTGTGGCTGATTTGCTTTTAATGCAGCTATTAAGTTTTAACTTCACTGCCTACATTTTTATTTTCAGAAGTTTTATTTGGTTTTGTTCCAAATCTTTTAGTTAATTTAATTGTATCCTATTATTTCACTATGGTTTCTATTCCTTCCTTCGTTTCTTTAACCATTTCAGAGTATACTTCTTTATAGTTCTTTTAACATTATCAAACTCTAATTATCCTATTAGTTATGTAGGCTGAGCCTCATTTATTGTGGATTATTTCCTCATTACTTTATAATTTTTTAGGAGGGCTCATTATCAGCAGGGATTTTTTAAGGGAGTCTGATGCACCCTAGATTATGGGAGTATTTTTATAAAGCAGTTTGCTTCTCTTGGGTGCCCAGTTTTTAACATTAAATTTTCATATTGATAGTCCATGATACTCAGTGATATAAATTTAGACTCAACATTCGCAAGTGACCTAGGCTTCAAGTGTCTGTCTCTTAGTAGGAGACATTGGAGTTTTCTCCTCCCTTCCTCCCTTCCTCCCTCCCTTCCTTCCTTCCTTCCTTCCTTCCTTCCTTCCTTCCTTCCTCCCTCCCTCTCTCCCTCCTCCTTCCCTCCCTCCCTCCCATTTTTGGTACCTGCTCCACTGAAGTCCTGAATCTAATGTCTGGGTCTAACTAAACTACAATACTAGTAGCAAATTGGGAAAGAAGAAATCATTGGGAAATTCCTCTCCATAGCCATTCAACACACCTAGTTTATATAGATTTAGTATTGTACAGTAAAATATTTCTCACTGAATGTTATTTTACCATGTATTTCAACATTATCTGTTCTCAGAAAATGAAAGAAAAAAGTGATTACTCATTGAGCAGTGTCCCTATGACTCCTGCTTTTCATTTCAAGGAGCAACAGTTTAATAAAATAGTAATGCCAGAAAATAAGTCCATTAGGTTTCACTTTTGCTAGCTGCATGTAAGTACCCTTACTCTAATTATAACAGAGAGGTCATTCCTAAGGAATTACTAACTTTCAAATAATATGAGATAATTATTCCCAAGAGAATCAGACAAATTTGTAAGACAAATACAGTTGAAATTTCAGACATCAATCTCTTTTAAACCATAGCCTGGGAACAAGGGAACTATGAAGTATAATTTTACCCCAAGGTCCAACAAATGACTGCATGAAAATGATTTCCCGCCTGCCAAAAAAGAAAAAAAAAAAAGAAAAGAAAAAAAAAAAAACAACTTTATTTTGGTACATAGCCTAATACTTGTACAGGGTGTTGTTTTGTTTAAATAATAAAAAAAATCCCTGAAGGAAAAAACTCATTTTCTTCCAAATGAAGAGTTTTAGAAATAAATTTAGTGTGTGTTTTAGGAACCGTTTGCTCTGTGTTAGTCAGCTTAACGTTGAGTCCCTTCGGCATGTAACCAATAGAATATTGGACCAGGCTTCTCATTTAGAATAACATTTGGCTTGCTGAGTGTCTCCCAACTTTTCACTAAAATACACATGAAGACATTGGAAGAGGTGAAATGTACACCATCGCCAATAAGTGGAACTCACGGTCAACCCACAGACCAAATTGGAGATGAATTTCCTTTAGATTCAACACCAATTATCCTAGATTTTAAAATGAATAGTCTACCTTCCTGAACAGTGCTTGTGGAAAGAGAAAAAATATCTCCTTTGGTACCAACCCCCAAATCTTGGAAGCAACCCATTTATAGCAGTTTCCCAAACTGGTGCGTCTAGGAGCTTGATTCCTAAGGGGTTTTCCTCTTGGAAAAGAGCCTATGTTCAAAAGTTTGGGCACTTCTGCAAAATATATCTCTTTTTGGAAATTCAAAAAGTACATCAGCGATAGTAAAGTTTGTGAGAGTTCTTGCAGGATAAAAACTTTTAAAATATTGTTTAACTTAGAATTTCTGAAATGCATTTAACCACACAGCCCACTATTTTTTCCTGTGTGATAAAACCTGTTAACACCCTATAGCACCTGTATTTCAAGAAGCATGCTTCGGAATATTATTTCTCTTCCCTCTCCTCTCTTTTCATGTTGAGATCAAGTTCTTTAAAAATAACTGAGAAAGTATCAGGTCTGGGGGAGCTTCCTGTAGAGAAAAGCCTTAATAGAGTAGAATAAGATAAAAATAAAGCAGCATGTAACGAAAATGAAGAGCAGTAAATTATACAAGGATTGTAAAGGGTCATGTATTCAAATATTCAGCAAATATGATTTAAATGCAAATAATAAGAAACCAATTTTATTTAAGCAAGTTTTTTTATGTTCATATAGAAAAATGGACAAGAAATTATAACCAGAAAAATTCTGATAAAGTGTAATGAGAGGAATTAGCTTAACCAGTTTGGCCTCTTTGTATAAAGACAACATGTAAAACAAGGTAGCTTTGGCACAAAAATAGACAGACTGCTCTCAGTGGAAGAAAATAGAAGATCCAGAAGTTCCCAGACTGAAATACACAAGAACATTCAGCATACGACAATGGTAGCCTCTCAAGTTAGTAGGAAGAAATCACACTAACCCCTTATACAGTGTTCACTATGTGCCAGAGAGTGTCTAAGCATTTTACGTGTATGAATTATTTCATCCTTACAAACACTCTCTGAAGAAAATAATATTATTAACCTCAATTTATAGATGAGGAATTTGAGGCTAGTATGTGAGCAGAGTTTGAATTGAACCCCAGGCTACAGATCCTGTACTTTAAACTTTTACACTCGTCAAACGGTTATATAAAAATGTTCATCAGATAATTACTGTTAAGTAAAAAGAGTAGGATATAGCCTTAAATATATGTATACGCATATACATATAAATTACGACCTCAAACTGTATGTATGTATTTACATAACAGTATATTTACATTTTGTGTATGTATATGAAAATAACTAGAAGGGAATGTACCAACTGGTTAGCAGTTTGGGAATTATATGTGAGCCTAATTTTTTAAATTTATAATTTGATACAGTTTCCTAATTTCCTACAATGACATTGCTTTTATGATTGGAAAAAAATAGAAATATTAAGAAATATTATATAAATATGAGATAAACAATGCTCTGATATTAAAATAAATACACTTAGTATATGGCTTTAACTGCAAAATTGATATTAGTTTTTAGGAAACTGTGAAACTTCAAAAAAATGTATTTGTTGGGGGTTCCCAGCCCTTGGTTCCTCTCGGCTGCCATTACTGGCCCTCTAGAGAAAGAGTTTCAGAAGCACTGGGGTAAGACTGGAAATAGTGGAGTTAGATATCTAGGGTGGTAAAAATTATTATTATGATCCCGTCACTCTTTCTGGCTAGTGATATCTAATTCTTAAGGTAGCCAATGAAAGAATGATCATAGACACCATTTTTGGAATCCTGTTTCAGAAAACCCAGATTTTCCACTGCCAAGCAAATTGTACCTGAAGGTTTATGGTGAGTTCTATAATTCTTGGTACCGTTCAGGCCCAACACTAACAGAGCTGCGACGTAAAGAAATGGTTTGACAGGCCCTTGATCATTGTCCCTACTGTAGAGCAAACCACTGTTAGACCCCTGAGATGGATAAACATTCATCTCTTTTTAAAAGATACAGAGGGAAAGAGACGTTGAATATATCGACCATGTTTTAAGTCTCGGTGATGTTGAAATGTTACCTCCGCGGCCCCTCTGGCCACTGTAAGCCCAGTCAGCGGCCCCTGCTCTGCCCCCTTCAGGCCCCATCAGTCATAGCATTTGGGATGCTGGGTGGTTTCCATTGGTTTTCTTGTCTGTCCTGGCTCTCAGATTGCAAACTTGAGGCACACACCACATGTTCTCCATATCCCATCTCTCAGCACAGAGGAAGTGCTTAGTAGTAAGTCCGTACTCTGAGAATGAATTGAGGAATTAATGCCTTTTAATTCTGCCTTAAAATGGACAGTAGGCAGTTCGGGAGTGGATCTCAAGGGATTGGACAGGGATGGAGATAAACTCAGAAGTCATAAAAGTGACACCACATACGTCTAGAACCTTATAATGCAAAAACTGTTCATTTTCATATATATTATCTCTACTGAACCTATTGGGTTGGCCCAAAAGTTCGTTCGGGTTTTTCTGTAACATCTCACAGAAAAACCCGAACGAACTTTTGGGCCAACCCAGTATGAGGTAGGCAAGTATCACCATAAGCATTTTCTTAGGTGAGAACCTTGTGGTTCAGAGAGGTGATATGGCTTGTTCAATGGCGTTCAGCTAGGAAGTAAAAAAAATGTTAAGAACGGACAGTTATGGAGCACTTTGTGTATGTTAGACACTGCTCTTGGCAGGTTATTTATATCAACTCCTTTAATCCACTCACAACTCAACAAGGTCTTATCCCCATTTTAACTGCAGAGGAAAGGGAGGGGAAGAATGATTAAGTAACTTGCTCAAGGCCAGAAAACTGATAGGTGGAAATGGGCTCTCAGGGCCAGCAGGCTGCTCAAGGTCTCCTCTAGTTTACCTTGAAGCCGTACTACCTGTGGGGCTAGAACTTTAATCAGACTCTAAGTCCAGTGCTGTTTCCACTAAAGGACATCATTTTTCTCATCTATGGGATAAATAAATTAGATGAATGCTAATAAATGTGAAAAATATATAATGCATCATATGCATAGCTCATAGGTTTGGATAAACAAATTAGATTAATGCATATTAAACAGTAAGCAGAATACTTTTCACATAGTAAACACTGAAAAATATTGGCTCTTGTTTCTGGAGTATTAGTTGCTGGAGTAGATGAACTCTTCAGGAACTTTGTCAATTTGAGGAGAAAGCTAAAATCCCGTTGGGGCCCTGATTTTTAAATTAGTAGTATTAATAGGCCCCCTTCTTATTGCTGGATGGATAAAACAAGATAATAATTTGGAAGTAATTTGAAAAGTAGAATCTTGTATGCAAAAATATTAATCAGTTACCTCTTATATGCAATCAGAATGTTCATATTGTGACTTCAGCCCAATTCCTCTTTCTCACACTTCAATAAGAGCCAAATGATTGATGCTCTGCCCACTGTTGGGGGCTCTGCCCACTGTTGGGGACCACGCCCACCAATGACCCGCTCACTGGTCACTGGTGAGCAGAAGGGAATGTACAAGCTGAGTCTTTCCTTTAGGACCTGCCCCAAATCAGGATTGATTCTTCTCTCTAGCTTCTCTATGCTTTGACTATTTTTGCACAAGAAAGAAATTTCAGGAGATCGAGATACAGATGGACTAGACAAAGGGTGTCAACAGCTTTATTCTCTATTAAATGCAATGTCCCCAGAATACTTAGTTATTACCCACATTGCTTTTGTTCCTCTGGCAGAAAGTGGTACATTTCCCCAGGGCCTGATCCCACGTTTGTGTGGAATGCAGATGAATGATGCCTGCAGCTGAATCTGTGCTGCAAAGTTCTCATCACAGCTCCAGCAGCTGTTGGAAGGGAGAGAGCCCTGACTACTTTTTATAACCATTCTGGGGCATTAGAGGACTGAGGCTTTACGAGGAAATCGAATTAGTACCTCCCAGGACTCAACCACCTTAGACCTTTGGACGAGTCCTCCATTAAGAGGTATTATTAGACCTTAAACTAAAGTACGTGTCTCTACACATAAACAGGGAAACAAACATCTCTCTCCGTTCTCTCTTCTGTTCTCTCCGGCAAGACAGTGAGAGTTCTCAAAACAGCCTGCACTTTTATGCTGTTAGTTTTCCATCGGTGTAAACCTGCAGATATCACAGGTGAAGTGATGTGCTCCTGCCAGATCTCACTGAGGAACAATTGCAGCAACATAATAGTCTCTGTTTCAATAAGGAATGTTGCGTTGCATATCTGGTACCAGGGGAACTTCCGGTCCCCTGGGAGGATTTTCCCGAACATCCCCTATATCAGCCTTCCTTTTAAAATAACATTTCTCTGTGGGAATTGTAGGTTCAGTCCCATGTCAGTAAATGGTCCCCTAATAGCTCTCCATGGCAAAGTTATGACTTATCCCCAAAGAAAAATGCTGCCTTGTGAGCATGTTTTATCGAGGCTAAGAGTCAAGTCATAAAACATCAGCCCTCACGTCTGAGTGCCTGTTCGCTAAAACACTATTTATTTGTACATAAATATTTGTCTTTTCTTTGTAGGGGTGTATTTGCTTGCGTATTCAAGTAGACCATATGCGTAAATTAAAAATGTCTAAAGTGTTATAATGGGAATGTAGATTAAGAGCTGATTATTTTGGCTGCTGGTTTTCAAATATATGAAACAGCTCCTTGCTTTATCTAAAGAATACACGCAAATACAGTTCACAGATTGAAGTTCTCATATTGAAAAACCATGTAATGCTATAAGTATTAAATTAAAAGTTGACAGAGCACACAGCACTTCACTGTAAAATTAATTTTTATGCATATTTTTGGTTTTGTTCCTTATGGAAGAAGATGATTAGTTTCTGTTCATTTGATATCATGGAAACATTATGCTAAATTAAAACTATCACGTAAATATAAACATTAAGCAGTTTAAAATAATGCATGCTAAAATGATGACAGGTCCATAAGAAGTCCTATATGTCCAACTGTCCATCTATATACCTATTTGCTACCTCATATAGCCTCTGAATCTCTGGGGATTTTTCCTAATGCATGTTATAAAATTGTCTTCTCTTTAAATTACTCATGCCTGCTTCCTGACTTCCATTAATAGAGCATATGTATTTCCCAAGTAAAAATATATCTTCTAATTGCTTTCAGTGAAAATTTGAAGTTACTTCTCAAAGCGAGCACAAAGGCGGATTGGGTATTTTCACTTATTTCATTTTTTCCCCAAAGTGTCTGTAGGGTGAAGCTATTTTTCTCAGAAACTTCTAGTATTGCTAAGGCACCAAGGTAGATTAGGAAAATGATATGCATAAAAAGCAGACAGAAATCATCTACGCTGTGCTTTCATAAGGAAAGATATAAGCACTCTTGTCAAGAGGGTATTTGAATACATGTATTCATTCATTAAGCTCCTTTCTGTCAGGTGTTGATAACAGGCTCATTACACTTAAGTTTGAGCTTAAACTTGGAATATAGTATTTGAAAAGAAGGTGCTGAAAGCAATTTTAAAACTTCTTTTTGTCTCTGCTAAAACTAATTAAATGCAACAGAAGAAGAAAAGAAATGCTGTCACCTTCGTGTCAAATCAGCTTACTGTGGGCTCTGACACAAAAGGGAAACCGGAAAGGAAGTACAGTTTGGCCCTTGAGAGTGAAATAGATTTGGTGTTGGTTTATTCTGCACCCTTAGCAAGGATGCTGACAGAAATTGCATGTGAGATTCTAATGACTGAATGTGAGCTGCAGTTAGCTCTCTATGGGAAAGCCATGGGAAATCCACTTACACAAAAAGATCAGTAAATTAAAAGTAAATTTCAGAAGATTTGGATTTGACATTTGGGGCCTGAAAAATGAAGTGAGAGCTCTATGTTAAGAAACTATGTTACTGCTACTATTTATTTCCAACTGCTTTGGAAAATAAAAAATGATAATTTGCTTATTGAACAATAAGAACCTCTCACAGTTAGAACCCAGGAAATAGAAGTCATCTGAAAATAAACGGGAGAGGCAAAACTCTAGGGGCTGACACAGATGGGTGGTTGACAGGGGCTGAGTTTGGGGAAGGGGTCGACTATAAAAGGTGATGGAACCATTTTTGTATCTTGGCTGTGGTGGGCAAACTCTGCATTTGTCAAAATTCATTGACCTGTGCATCCAAAAGAGTGAACGTCAGTGCATGTAAATTAGCCAAAAATTCACTATAAAAAAATCACCATAACGAAAAGTAGTTTTAAGTTAATTTTAAGTTGCAAAATTTCATTACTACGTCTTTTTAAATCTCTGGACATGGTTTCTGATTCCAGGCAAGTGGAGACAAGAAAGACAAGTCAGAGGGAAACTACTCTGTGCCTTCAGGGTTGTTTACCCTGAGTTCTCAGCAGAGCTTTTTAAAAATTATTTTGAAAAGCATTAAAATACTATTGAAATAGTAGGGAAAACAAATATAACAAACACCAGAATGGTCACCACCCAGAATTAGCAAATGTTAACATTTTGTTGTTTCTGCATCAGATTTTTATGTGTAGGTAGACTAGAACTTCATAGGTCAAGGTGCAGCCTGCTTTATTCTCCTCTCCTGACACGCTCTACTACCTCCAAAAGTGATTTTGAGAAAGAATAGGGCAAAAATTGTGGGGAAAATGATGGATGCTCTCTTCAGTAAATGGAATGATTTAGTCACATTCACCACATAATCACTGGGTACGTACCTCCACAGTTGGTGCCCTTGGGAAGGCAGGATTAATACACACATGTTAACATATAAAAGACACATAAACACATGGCAACTAGCTGGTTATGCAGAGCTAAATGCAATCCTGGGAATGAGCACATTTAGTTTAATGACTAGGGTGGATGAGATTAGTGAACCTGGGTGCCCATTACCAATATCCAATTTTTCAAGCTTTCCCATCCACTTCCCCCAAGAACTCTTGGGATAAAGTCAGTCCAGATTAGAGGGAAAGAACAAGATACAACAGATCTGCACTTAACAGGATTAATAAAGTTTTTAGCTTTCAAGAGTATCAAACCAAAGAGCCCACAAGAGAAAACAAATTTGGGGCTAATGCTGAATTTGCCATGTTCATTTAAAAGAAAATAACTGTAGATGGCTTTTCAAGCTGCAAAAACTGCCTGAACTGTCCAAATGTCCCCACTCCCTTTCTACCGCATGTCTGTCTCTGACAAGAAAATTGCTAGTCTTAATCCGAAATAAAGCAATTACCAAATAGAGATGTGTCATATTTATAGTCTGCCCTCGGTGACAGGAACAACTTGCTTACAGCATTGAGAAAGTCACCCAAAATTGCTTTCTTAAATGTTTCGTGGAATTACCAGAGCCCCAGAGTAGCATATTAGCCTAACTTGTTTAATATGACTCTATTTATATAAGCACTGGGTGATGTGACTCCAAGAGGCTGATGTCATCTTGCCATCAGCTACATGAGCTGCTAAATTCTTCCAAGACCATCAAGAACAAGAATTGTTTCTTCAAGCCCAGATTCTTTTAAGTGGCATTTGAGACACTCTACAACCAGACTCCAACTTTGAGCTCCTAAGTAGTTTTCACTACCCTGGAAAAGAGCCTTTTGGTCCAGCCACCTTTGCGTGCATGAAACGCATTATCAGCATTATCAGTGTGGTCTTCCCTCTCCACACTCCTGCTCTGGGTGACTTCAGCGAGTCTCATGGCTTTAAATGCCATCTACATGTCTGTAACTCGCCAAATTATATCTATACCTTTCTCCTGACCTCCCAAGGCATTTATCCTCTTGCCTACTTGACACCTCTGCTCTGATGTCTGATGCCTCATTACTTAAAGTGTGATTCTCAGATCAACACCATTGCATTATCTGGGAGCTTATTAGAATTGTGGGATTTAGGGCACCATCTTAGATTGACTGAATCAGAATCTGCCTTATAACAAGATCCCCAGTTTCCTATGCACATTGAAGTTTGAGAAGCACTGGTCTATATCACGATTGAGGAGTCTGCATATTCTACCCTGATGATGTTATTTATTTTGGGCAACTATTCTGTCAGATTATAAACTCTGCATGGTTTGAGACCAAGACTCATTTTGCTTAATACTTCTGGCACCTAGCAGAAGAGACCCTAACGGTAGATACACGATTTGTTCAATTACACTAAAATGCAAATTTGCAAGTTTGCATGGAAGCCTGTTGCATTTGTGCCTGGGGTGGAGGAAAGGTGACTGACCCCTGTTACCAGCCATTCACTGGCAGAGGTATCATTGCTCATCACTGTGGATTCATAAGCTTGCAAGTGGCACTTCGTGACTGGTTCTAGGAGGGGCTGTATTTTGCTTTAGAATGTCAATAAAGTAATGCTTTTGCAGGAAGTTACCACTAAATGATGCTACAACAACCTCGCCCTTTCTCGGGCTTATTCAAAATTTGAATTTGTCCAAGGAGCCAATTAGAGTCGCTGCCCCATTTGTTCTGCTCTAACCTGGACATCTGTACAATAATTGGGGCATGGCTGAGGCTTTTCTTTAAAATATATGTTTACCAACATTAGCCTGGGCTTAGGCAGGATCACACTGGGCCTGTGCTTTTCAGCAGAACAGACAAACATTCACATTTCACCCTGAGCTATGGCATTTCCTATTCAATTTCCCAGTTTTGTTCCTGTATCTGATTCTCGTTTAAGAGGATTTCACAGGACCCACAGGATTTGTGAGAATCAATGGGCAGTAAACTTAGCTCTCAGACAACCTCAGAATGGCCCTCTTTTACATCAGGAATTGAAACTGGGAAATGGAAGTAGTAACAGTGGGACTGCTAAGGTCCAGCAACCTCAGAAGGTGGGGCTGCTAGCCTGGTGCACTGGGGCAGAGTTACATCACTTAGTGATCACTCACTATGGAGAGGAAGGCTGGCTTTGAAACAGAACTTCTATGTAAATGAATACTATCATTAGGTTATTTTTTTTTCAAGTATCTTTTAGGTGTCAATGCTTATTGTCCATACAAATAGGGTCTCCAGCTAAAACGTTATTCCTTATTTTTCAATTGCTCTTGTATCTATATTGCCATGTTTTACTTTGGAGCAGAGTTTCCCGAATGGGTCTGATCAGAAGAACCACCTGGGGAGTTTGTTAAATACTTGCTTTCCTGAGACCCACCCCAGACCTAATTAAGGTGTCCCTGGCAACTGCCAGGGGATGAGCATTTCAAATCAACTCTCCAGTTGATTCTTAATTGAATTACCTTCTATTAAGTGTTGATCTCTATATTTTTTCTGAGGCAAATTAGTAAAGCTCCTCTGTTTGTGTTCATTCATCTATTGAAGAATTTTTCTGAGGAATTTTGGATCCTGGGCCCTCTGCTAAGCCCTAGGGAGACAAAGATGAATAAGAGCCCACCCCTGCCATCAAGGAGATTAAATCACAGGAAGACAAGACACACAATAAGATGTACTGAACATAATGTCCTGCAGACCATGTAGGAACTAGACACAAATCAAACCCTACAGTTTCACCTCTTTGAGAGAAATAATAATCCTACACATTTTAAAATAGAGCCAAAGCAGAATTTTCAGGAAATTAGCACGTCTCCCATTCCACATTAAAATGAGATTCTTTATTTTTTTAAGACAGAGCCAGAAGCAGCTTGTAGCTTGTCCAGCACCTGGTGCAAAATTGGCACTGAATAGATATTGATTAAACAATTTAATGAAAAGAAATGTCCACAAAATTATGTACTAAAAGCACAACAAAGGGATTCTTCCAAACTAACCATAAGTGAAGAGGACCGGCAGAGCCTCAGAATGCTTGTTGCAAGAGTTCACACAGGTGTTTCAGACACCTCACTCTCCCTTTAGGTTCCATTGCTGGCTGTCTAATACCTTGGTTGCCATGGAATAAAATATTATGTTCTTCCCATGAGTCACTTTGTTCTGTCCCCATCAGCATGGCAGAGGAAAGTTGCCCTCACTCAGGACTTCAGCGTTTTTTGTTGTTATTGTTTCTTGCTATCCCTTTTTTCTTCCAAATGCAGACTATTTAATATGAATGTTATTTTTTCCAAGCAGGCCATAATGTCTAATGTCTAATGTTGGGCTTTCTACCAGGGGAATATCTTACTAAATAGAGCTTAGTGCCATATATTTTTTAGGCCTAGATTTAATTTTCCTGGAAAGAGTTTCTCATCTGCTCTGAAGGGACTTCAGGTTGAAAGCCTTCATGACAAAAATAAATACATAAATAATAAAATAAGTCTAACACTAGTTTCTCCATCTACATTCCCATATAAAGAACCCCAACTGAACCAGAAATGAACAGCAGAATGTTTGTGTCCTGTCATAGTCTCCCTGTGATATTGATGACGATAGCAGCTGGCATTAGGTAATGTGGCCCAGAACTCTGCTAACACTCATTATATCACGAAATCTCACAGACAGGATGTTGCACCAAAGAGGATGATTCTGTACTTTATACAAAGCTCTAGAACAGGCAAAACTAACCTATGGTGGTTGGAATTAGATCAGTAGTTACTTAGGAAGGAAGTGAGGCAAGACTGCAGTGGGGCTGAGGGATCTTTTCTGCGGGGAGGAAAATGTTCTATGTCTTGGTTGGAATAGGTTGTTACATGGGTGTGTTCATTGGGAGACCTAAGCACCCATGGCTTTCTGGTGAACTTTCTGCTGGGCATGTTGAGCACCAGGTGTGTCTATTTATTCTATAACAATCCACCCCTGCTCCCAGAAAAATCATTTAGAGCACATGAGAATGATAAGTGGCTACAGTTTTGTATTTGAAGGAGATACTCAAAGGAAAGAGTTTTATCTAAAACAAAACAAAAAGAAAACTACCAGGCGTGGACGTGACCAGTCGTCTCTAGTCCTTTTCCTGGGCGGTTCCTCCTACCACTTCATTTCATTATTCATCCTCTTTTCATGCCCTGATGATGCTTTTTGTTTACCTGGGGCAACTGGTTTTTAATTGATTTTTTAATAAAGGTATTTCTTGCTCTCTTTCACTCTGATTAAGAACCATAGCATGATCTCATCAGGCTGGACAAGTATTGATGGGCTGGGGTATCAGGGGGCTAATAAAGAGTGTTATCCAGTATTTTTTAGTGACACATAAAAACTCCCTCATGAAAGATACAGGAGGCAGAGCATAATATAAATGTCATGCTAGAAACAGTGGTATTAGAGTGTATACGGCCAGACATCAGTGATTTCATTAATGCACTGAGACAGGTCTCTCCCAGGGATAAGTGGTGGTGAGTGGGCATGGAGGGTCAGCAGGAAAGCAAAAGTGAAGCCATCACGAAACAAAGAGCAAGCCCTGGAGGTCTCTAGGTTTTTCTAGGTAAGCTGCAACAATTTAATAAAATGCTTCAGATGAATGGGAAAAGGATAACTTAATTTAACTCTTCATTTACCTATCTCTGCCTTTTCTTTGGCCCAAAACACTATTTACAATATTTCAGAAGAAACAAAGTGTTGAAAGCCACAAGTGCTTTCAGATTTATCTTCTTTTACTCATTAAATCTTTAAATTCAATGTGATCCACTCCACTTCTTAGATTACTGAGGGGAAGAAAGATGGAGGTTCTGTGAGCGAAATTATTTGGGACATTCCCAGCTACGGCTCCTGGCTCCCATTACAATGAACAAGTATTCTGTGCAGAGAAACAAAAACTGCCCAGTATTAGCACAGAGAGCCCGAGCCTTGCCATGAAATGACAGCCTGGCTTTGGAGAGTCCAGGAAGCACCATTTTGCCAAAGGGCAGGAGAGATTTTGAAGCTTTTTCCTGACTGAAAACGTGGTTATCCTGTGATGCGTGCCCAGTGCTGACCTAGGGCCATGGTAGATAGAAAACATCTAAGACCATCTGTCCGCTTCCAGGGAGAGACTGGCTGAAGAACACAAACTATGCAGGAAAGGAGACACACATACACTCACACACTCACACATAGACACACTCACACGCACACACATATGCACACACACACACGCCTGCACATTCACACACCTTTAGATTTCACAGAAGCAGAGAAATGTAACAGCCTTTCCAAAGAGTACATTTTGAAAGTTATGTTGACAGTCTGTTATGTTAAAAATCAACTGAGAAAAACCACTTTAAAGACAACAGAACATAATTTTCTTTTTACATTTGTCTCTACTTTCTCATTATCCATTGAATTCATTCTTTTCAGGGAATTCTCTGTTAAGCAGGTAGAGACAAGCACCGGTGGAATCTGAATTATTATCATTAACGTAACTTCATTTGTGCCCACAGGTTGTCAGGTCCTGGAGAAATTCATGGTGTGTGTGTGTGTGTGTGTGTGTGTGTGTGTGTGTGTGTTCATTGTGTTCCTGCAAAATTGGAATCATGCTGTGAGTCATATTAAGAAGTGTCATTCTTACTCTGTGTACTATCAGTTGCCATGTCATGAGCATCTACTTACAATATCATCTCATTCATTCATTCACTTAACAAATAATTATTATCATGTGTACCCTTCCCATGCTTCAATTTCCCACTGACACTTCACTCATTCAGTCTTGGTTTTGCTTTGTTCTGTGATCAGAAGCCTACAAACTGTTGTATGAATAACTTCCAAGTGGAAAGGTACAAAATAAGAATGACTCAGGGTCCCAGATGATGAGTGATCTATAAATATAATAAAGCCATTGATAAAAATTTGGTTTATGTTCTCCCTCTCCTCTGACCTGAACATTAAAAAAAAAAAAGTTTTCACAGAGTAATATTGTACATGTTTGCCGAATAAATTTAGAAAACACAAATAGGCAAATAAGAAATAAAATAGAAAATATAAACCATGGATAGTACCATCATCTCCCCCCAGAGATAAAGTGGTGCTAACATTCTTTTGTGCACCTCCTTCCCATCCCTTATCTGTACAGTTACAGTGGGTTTTGTATGGAATTTTGCAAAAATGAGATCAAGGCATATGAATAGTTTGGGAACCTGCTTATTTATCTATGTTCTTAGCATTATTTTCTTTGACGTCATTTGAATACAGATAGTATCTGAGGAATTATCTTTCTTCTACTCTGTGTAAGTGATCACAAGCCTTTGGCTCTCTGTGGTTTATGTCTCTTCTGGGCGTGGTTTCCTATGTCAGAAGACAGTAGTAGTAATAGCTCATATTTATCGAGCATTTATTATGACCTGGCCACTTTAATAGAGTATCCCTTGTAATCATCAAAACAACTGTATGAGGCCCATTTTACAGATGAGGAAGCTGAGGCACAGAGAGGTTCAGAGCAGACAACAAATATATGATAGAGCCAAGATTGGAATTTAGACAGTCTGACCCCATGATCATAAGCACTAACCCCAGTGGCTGAAAAATCTGTTCAGATCTGTTAGATCTCAACAGAATTCAGGGTCTTCGAAGCTAATCATAAAGCTGGTAGACAGCTTGGCCATCACCTGGTACAACCCTCCTGATTCTGGTTGAGGGACTTCAGGTGGCCAGGCTCTCAAGTCACCTTCTGTTGTTCTTTCTACTCTACCCTGCTGCCTCCCTGCCATCCCACTTTATTTTTCCTTTTCAAAACTCTGTGATTTGAGTGTTTGGGGACATGAAAGATTAATAACCTCAGTCTGGACTGGGCTGACTGTGGGCAGGCCTTGTGAGAGCTTTTCCCACACTTTGGTGCCAACAGGTCTCGGGCCTGGACTGCACACCCCCTGTTATTCTTTCTAGTTGTGGGCCTCTCTGGAGCCAATCAGACCCACCGTGACAAACCGAACCAAGATTTTGAGAGAGAGAGAGACCCAGGGGACCCTGCTACCCAACTCGTCACGGAGCCAGCTCTGGACGTCTTTACCTTCATTCTAAAACTAGTGTCAGACCAGACATGCTGGAACCTTACCAAGCTGACACTTTAATCTATGTAACTAAATCCATCAGTGAAATACTAATGCTGTCTACATTATTTTTCCTTTCCTTGTCAGTTATTCGCAGCCAGAAAAAGTTCGTCTTGAGGAATTCACTTCCCCCAGGACCTTTATTCAAGTGCCACAGAGTTTACTGAGAAAAATGTGAGGGGGCTTATCTCTGGGTCCAGAAGCGGGTCCTGCTGGTGATCTCAGTGACTGTGGACGTGTGGCTTCTCCGCTCTGGACCCATTCTTTGTCAGTTAACCAACTGGCTTGGCTTAAGTGGATTCTGAGTCTCTTCCGACTTAAAAGTGTCTATGGTCATTGTCAGCCTCCGTCAAACAAACTCTAAGCTTGCCTCAGTTTTCATGAATTTGTGTATTTATTCATTTATTTAAGAATATTTTAAAAGTACTTAGCCTGTGCTCAGTCCTTGGGGTAGAGTGGTTGACAAACAGTCATGTAATCAATTCATTTCTGTTGTGATAGTGCCACCAATGAAAAATACAGGGCGATATGAGCATGTAGTAGGGCCTGACCTCAGCTGGGAGGCCAGCCATGGCCACTGGGTTGGCATCAGCCAGATGACAAAAGAAGGAATGAACTTTGCAGACAGGAGAGCATCAGGTTTGGCTGATCCTGGCCTGGGCTGATGTAGAACCATTCAAAGATATGAAAGAGCCCCAGTGGGATTGCAGTGTAATCGGTAAAGGGAGCGTGGTTTCCCATTGTCCTTAGAATAACACCCCAGCTCCTTCCCTGATCATGGTGATGAGGGCCTGCCTAAATCCCCAGCCTCATCTCATGCTGTGCTGTGACTCACTCTTCTCCAGCCACGCTGCCTTTCTCTTTCTCTCTCATGTCACTTATTTTAGCCTTAAGGCTTGGCAGGTGCTAACCCACTCTTCCTTCTCATCTCACAATGCCCAATACCTCCTCATACTTCTGGAATCAACTTTAACTGTTATCTCTTCCCAGAGGCCTTTCCTGATCACCCCATCTCAGGGAGGTCAGCTCTTCCCTGTTCTCAGACTCTGTTCCTTACTAACACTTGTCATGGTCATGCTTATTTGTTTACTTGTTTATTCCCCTAGGGCAGGTCCCTAGAGTGTAGTCAGATTATAAAAAGCCTTACAGAGCTGACTAAGGCACTTGGGCATATGAAGCATCTCAAGGAGAAATTGACCATCCCTCCATGTTACACGTGTAGGAGTGCTTTGTGGAGACCAGCTGGGAAAGAGGCATGAGAAGATGTGGGGAGACCAGGTAGAGGTGACTGCAGTAGTCTATTTAAGAGATGAGATGGGATGCGGCAGTGAAGAGAAGCATGGTGGCTGGACTCGAGGGGTATTTATTTATTTATTTTTAATTAATTAATTAATTAATTATTTGTTTGTTTATTTGCTTTTGGTTGCGTTGGGTCTTCGTTGCTGCACGTGGGCTTTCTCTAGTTACAGAGAGCAGGGGCTACTCTCTGCTGCGGTGCACGGGCTTCTCATTGAGGTGGCTTCTCTTGCTGCAGAGCAGGGGCTCTAGGTGCACGGGCTTCAGTAGTTGTGGCACCCAGGCTCAGTAGTTGTGGCTCACGGGCTCTAGAGCTCAGGCTCAGTAGTTGTGATGCATTGGCTTAGTTGCTCCGTGCCATGTGAGATCTTCCTGGACCAGGGATTGAACCCGTGTCCCCTGCATTGTCAGGCAGATTCTTAACCACTGCACCACCAGGGAAGTCCCCTCAAGGGGTATTTAAAAGTCTGTAAAACTTGTTGATGTTTTGGATATGGGAATAAAGGAAAAGGAAGCATCAAGGGGACCCCAGGTTTGGGGCACAAATAGATCCTTTTAGCAGGATGGAAAGCTCTCGAGGAGGAGAAGTGAGCTCGTGGAAGGAAGATGAAGGATCATATTTGGGAGATTTTCTGGTTTTGGTGCCTATAAGACACCCCAGTAGAAGAACTGTTAAGGGGGTTAGGGCATACATGGATCTGGAGCTCAGAAGAGAGCTATGGGCTGGAAGACAAATGTATTAGGGAGTCATAGTGGTTTGGAAATGGCAGTGTCATGAGAGGCAAAGGTAGACCTGATGGGTAGGATATGAGGGAATAAAAAACCTCCCCCCTCCTGGTCCCTGATGTGATTTTTTAAACTGAGATAAACGTAATATGTAGACCATAATATTCACCCCTTTAAAGTGTGCAATTCTGTGACTTTTACTATATTCACAAAGTTGTGCATGTATCACCACTAATTCCAGAGTGTTTCTCTCACCCCAAAAGAAACCCTGTACCCATGAGCAGTCGTTCCCCATTCCTCCCTCTCCTTAACCCCTGGCAATCACTAATCTGCTTTCTGTCTCTGTGGATTTGCCTATTCTGAATATTTCCTGTAAACTGTGTCCTATAATATGTGATCACATATAATATGTGGTCTGGCTTCTTTCACTTGATATACTGTTTTCAAGGTACATCCATGTTATAGCATACATCAGTGCTTCGTTCCTTTGTATGGCTGCATAATGTTCCATTTATGAACACACATTTTGTTATCCATTCATCAAGTGATGAGCATTTGGATTGTTTCCACTTTTTTGGCTATCGTGAATAACACTGTTATAAACAACAACAACAACAAAACAAGAAACCAACCTCCCCTTGAGAGCCCAATGGGGAAGTCTGGCAAGACAGCCAGGTCTGATGATGGCACAGAGGTGGATGGGTTTGAGGATGTAGGAGAACTTTAGGTCAGGGTGGGACAGCTCTAGATGGCACATGTAAGGATTTGAGGGGATGTGGGAAAGAGTAGGCCCTGAGTTAAGGGCTGGAGAGAACGAGAGGAATGGTTCTGTAGGAGAAAAATGTGGGCCGTGGTTTATGGGGCAAAACTGAGAAATCACTGAGGACCCATGGATTTGAGCCAAGGAGAAATCGCACTGTTTTTCGAAACTGTCAAGATAAAAAGGTTGTTCTCTAGATGTTCAGTCGAGACCTCTCAGTGAGGCTGGATGGCCAGGCAATAAGCCTCTGAGAACCTTTTTCTCTTGATTGCAGGTTTCTGGGTTAGCTACCGGCTTCTTCTCACTCTGGTCTGCTCCTCAAAGACCCAGTGGGGCATATGTGGATTTTTGGTTTTTAGTTGAAGTCAACTAAATTTGTATGCTTACATTATTTTGTTCCAATCATTTTAAAATGGGAAAAGCTATGCAGGCAGATGGCAGAGAATTTATGTAGCAGAGAACAAAAAAATCCCCTATAATGCCATCGCCAGATCACAAACTATCTTCACCTGAGAGCATTCTGTTCCTTTTGTCATATGAATTTGTACTATTTTGCAAATTCAGTTTTGTCTCCTGTTTATCACTCAGCATTCTGAACATTTCCCATGATCATCTAATATTTCATAACTGTCACTTTGAGTTTTTGTACTGTAAGAGTAAATACCTGCTTATCTGAAGTTATCAGGGTATAAAATTATAGAAAGCAAAAGGTGACTCCCAGCTGACTCTCCCCCAAACCATATCTCATTCCCCAGAAAGCCAAGGCCTGTGGCCCACTGTGACTCTTTCCACACACTTTCTGAGCATTTGCAGGTACAGATGAACATATATATGTATATACTCTTTTACTACACAAAAGAAGTCTTCTGAACTACTTACCCTTACTTACTACATCACAGACATTATCTCACGCTACTGAACACAGAGCTGTCTCATTTTCATTTATAGCTGCGTAGTATTCCATTGTACAGACATGCCATAATTTATCCAACTACACTCCAGTCATAGTTATTCACATAAAAATGCTGCAGTAATCATCCATGCATACACTCCTTATGCACCCAGGAAAGTGTCTCCTTAGAGTACCTAGCCGTGGAACCCTTGAGTAAGGGAATGTGCCTGGTAAAATTTGAGAGATACTGTCAAATTGTGCTCCATAAGGACTATACCAGTTTTCACTTTAACCAACAGTTCCTCTTTCTTCAAACCCTGTACTCAGTCTTTAGTACTTTGCCACCAGATAAGACCCAGAATCTCATTGTAATTGTAATAGGCATTTCTTCAACTTTGAGTGCACTTGACATTGTTTCATATAGTTAGCCATTAATATTTCATTTTTTGTAGATTGCTTGCCCTCCTTGTTCCTTATTTTATTGAAATTCTGGTTTTTTGCTATTATTGTTGTTGATTTGTAAGAGTTTGCTGTATATTAAGGAAATTGGCTTTTTGTGTATACACCACAAAAATTTTGTCCAGATTTGTCTCTGTTCTGATTTTGTATTTCTCCCCTTCTACCAGGATTTAAAATATTCATGTAAAGAAATAGTTTAAGGTTTTCATTTATGGTGTTCTGCCTTAATGATTGTAGAATTTTCTAGCAATTAAGTGCATTATAATTTAACTATTTTACCACTAAGTGCGGATCTGTTGCTTCCAGTTTTTAGGTAATATAAATACTACTGTGATGAACCACTTTGTACCTATAATTTTTTCCTTATTTTAGGCAAGAATATGTTTTTCATAAGCGAGAGTACTAGACCATGGCTCTTGATAATACATTGTCAAAATAATTTTCCAAAAAGAAAACCCACAAGCAATTTGTGAGAATACCAAGAAACCTGTCTGTGTTGCTAAAAGACTGACACCTGAATGCCTGACATTCATTTGTAATATAAAATTTATACAAATGGTCACTGGATTTACTTTTTAAGAGGGGGAGGAGCAAAAAGTGCAGGAGGGGAAAAAAAGTGGATGGTAGGGTTAAAGAAGTATATTTAGGTTTATTTTTTAAAAACGGGAGCTAAACAGATACAACCCACCCCTCCAGTATATCAGTGGCCTGGCACCCGAGGTTCTTTGGGAGCAGCTTGGCTTCTCTTGGAATGCAAACACTTTCCAACCTTGGAGTGATCTTTGCACTTCGTAAAGCACATAATCCTCTAAAAGGGGGTTCTTAGAGTTTGAGGTCTATTGTGTTTGTCAATTAAGTGAAACATCTCAGCTGATTTGAGTTGTGGTCAGTAGCTGTGTGATTCTGTTGGAGAAGAGAGGCGAGCTGATCTGGCTCACCTGACGTTACTTGTGCGTTAGCCAGAAAGCTGCCCATGATATACTGTCTCTTATACAAGCTAGCATTTCTTTTACTTATAAAGCCTTTTTATTGTGGAAACGTCCATAGGCACCTATTTTGGGCTGAATTGTATTCCCCCCCCAAATTCATATGTTGAAGTCCTAACTTTCAATACCTCAGGGTATGACTGTATTTGGAGATGGCGCCTTTAAGGAGGTGATTAAGGTTAAATCAGGTCTTTGGGGGTGGGCTCTAATTCAATTATGACTGGTGTGCTTATAAGAAAGGAGAAGCCTCCCAGAAGAAAGACTGTGTGAAGAGAGAGAGAGAAGAGGGTCATCTACAAGCCAAGGAGAGAGACCTCAGAAGGAAACCGACCCTGCAGACACCTTGGACTTCCATCTCCAGAACGGTAAGAAAATTAATTTCTGTTGTTTAAGCCACTAAGTTGCTTAAGGCACCCATGGTACTTTGTTATGGTAGCCCTAGTAAAATAATACAGTACCCCCAAACGGAAAGAATAGTATAATGAATTCTAGGTACCCACCACCCAGCTTCAACAACTAACAATCATTTCTCTTGTGTTTCATTTATCTCCTCCAGTGATTTTTCCTGGACTCTTGTAAAATAATTCCCAGACATCATATCCTTCGACTGATAAATATTTTAGTATTTTAGTATGCGTCTCTGTTTAAGGGCCTTTTTTTTTTAAAGAAAAAAAAAAAACATATTCACCAGGCCATTATTTCTCCTAATGAAACTAACAATAATTTCCTATTATTTGTTAGCCAGATCATATTCAAATTTTCCCAGTTGTCTCAAAGAAGGTGTTGGTTTGTTTACAGACAGTCTGAATCAAAACTGGAATTCAATTAGTGTATTTGGTTGTTATTTCTCTTAAGTCTCTTTTATTCTAGAGCATACCTCGGTCTCTACCCTTTTCTGTGGTATGAATTTATGGAAAAAGCTGAATTACTTGTTTTGTAGACCACCTCATGTTCTGATTTGGCTCAGTACTTCTCTGTGGTGTGAACTCAATCCTTTCTCCCTGTTTCTTCTAATTTGGTAATTAGATTTAGAGACTTGATCAGATTCAGGTTCTATATTTGAGACAAGATTATTTCAGTGGGGGTATAATTTTGAATTTTAAAGAGCTGAAGTAACAGTTTATTTTCTATTTGAGATACTCTGAACAACACATAAAATTGTCTTGGGTAGCTAGCAGAGATGGTGATTTTGCATATTAAGCACCAAGCAAGGACAGGAAAATAAAATGAGAGAAATAAATGAAGCATAGTAAAAGGGCATCATTTTCACTAAGAATCTGTCGTGGAATGAAACTTCCCGGCTTCAGGAACAGCTACTGTACACTTTGGAGGTCACAGTGAGTGAGATTATTTTATTTTGCTTATTTATTTTAAAATCATGTTGGTGTGGCAGCTGCATAGCTATAAATGTGAAGCCTCCAAACAAAAGTGTGCTGTGTCCTTCACTTTCCAGGGCTTCCTCTTCCCCTTGGAAGCGGGAAGTCGCTTCTCTGTGGCATTCATGCTTTGCCCCCGTGCTTCCAGAGGTCTGCCCCTCCCTGGGAACAGGGCTTACTGAAGCATTGATTACAGCAGCAGAAGACTGGAAATGACCTCCATGTCCATCAAAAGGGGACTTGTTAAATACATAAGGAACACTAAACAACCTTTAAAAATATTGGGCTGGCCAAAAAGTTCGTTCGGGGTTTCTGTAAGCTGTTACAGAAAACCACGAACGAACTTTTTGGCCAACCCAATACTTCTGTAAAGCTATTAAGGTGCTGGTACGACACCATCTCCAAAACACACCGTGCAGTGAGGAAAGCAAGATTTAAAAACTGCATAGAAAGTAGGCTACCAATGTTTATTATATGCATGGAATATTATTGTAAGAGCACATAAGAAACTAGGAAGTTGGAGGACCAAGGTGCTAGTGTAAAAGATTTGTTTTTTATTGTAGACTCTTTGTGCCTTTTGAATTTTTAGCTATGTGTAGAAATTTTTCAAAAAATTAATGAATTCATTGCAAATCGGGATGGACTGAGAAGTTGTCAGTGACACTACAGAGTTGAGCCAGTAGTTTTCAGTTCTCATCTGTGTTTATCAAGCCCAGGAGATGACAGACAGCAGTGGGGTTTTCATATGAAACATTTTCAGCTTGCATTTGACCACTTTGAAGAGGGAAACCAAACAAACTTTTGGAACAGTTTTCAAGTATCAAACGTGTTCTGTGTTTCAAAGGGTTTTAACTCACAAATAGTCCTTTCTCTGCACTGACATTCCTCACTTTGAGAAACTAAAACAAGTAGCTTGTACCAAAAAAAAAAAAAAAAGTATAAATTATGATTACTTCTGATCAAACATGTAATGTCAGGTCTGCAAGAAAGAAAAAGAAACTTCCAAAACAGTCTGTGTTAGTGTTTCCATAAAACATGCCATGTACTATACGTTGGCTGGCACCAGGGCACCAGCTAAGGAAGTCTATTAATAGAACTAAGAAAACAATAATAGGGGCCCCCTGGGCCTGGTCATTTTTAAAGATATGAGAATGAGCACTTGATTTTATAATTTTAGAGCTGTTAAAACACCTGCCAGCGGGACTTCTTATTTGCGTGGATTTCTTTTTTTTTTTCCATTACACTGCGTGTGGAAAGACGCTTTTCAAACAAAGTGTAAAAGCCATTCAAGAAATCTCCAAGTCCCAACTATGAAGCTTGGTAAAGTGGTCCAGAAAACCTATGTTTACAAATTTGAAAATAGTCCCTGGGTGCTATTTATTAATCCTCAAGCACCCTTGAAGCTTAACTATGGAGGTAATCCCTATAAAAAGGGTTGCAGTGAGCACAAATCACACAGAGCAGAAAACCAAAAACAGGTAGACTTCAAAATAGTTATCACAGATTTAACTTATCGGGGCCCAGAACATCATCCATCATAGTGATGAGGACATGTTGCCACTGGAGGGGATGCTTCCTGCTTCTAGGCTTCCAGAATCTCTGACTTTAGGTACCAAACCCAGGATTACCCTGGAAGGACTGACCTCCCCCTTGTTGGGCCCTTTATTCTAACAGCTGAGCCCATCCTATACCCAGGCCACATATGGGAACATCTGGGGGGTGGGACCTATGAACCTGCCTGCAATTCTTTTCTCTATTAGCTGATCAAATTCCTCATTCATTCTTTTGGGTTCAGTAATGGACACTGGATATACCAAAATATTATGACATTAAGTGCAACATGGTGGTTAAGGGCTCCCGTGGTAGAGCCAGACAGACAAAGGTGTGAATCTCAGTACCCCCACCTGTTAGCTGTAAAAACCCACCTCAGATGCTAGAGTGATGGTTGAAAACTATAAGGCCAACACCTGACTCCAAAGATGCCTCACTCCGAAAGAAGCCCTTCCCTCCAGGGCTCCCAAATCCAATCTGGAGGACAGGCATGTGTAGTATTAACTACATGAATGATCAGAACATCAGAGAAATGTGACCTAGGTCCTAAGAAAACCAAATAGGAAAGCAGGTGGCTCATTTGGGGAGAGGAGGGCAGGGGAGGGCTTCTGGAAGGGGAAGCATTCTGAGCAGATAGTAAGGGAAATGCATTGCAGGCAAAGATAAAACAGCTTGTGGAAAGTTCTGGAATGCTTGCGCCGCTAGCTTACAGTGTGACAAGGACTCATTTATGATGTTGCATTAGGTTGCTATGTTTGAGGGACTTGTGCAGCCCCAGAGGGCTGTGTTATATGTGATGTTCCTTTTCCCCAGGGCTTGCCACCCTGCAATTGTAGCAGGGCAGAGTTCTCAGCCCTCTTCCTCTATTCGGGACACTTTATGATCTTTTCTTCTCTGCTCATCTCCTGCTTCATCACTTCCAAAGACGAGGGACTATTAATCTGGACTAATTGCAGGGTATTTATTAGGCCATAGAGACTAGTGGGCAGGACCATTGTATATAAAATAATTATGTACCTCTTTCCTGATTCTCAGGGATCTCTGTCCCAACCCCGGTCCCAGATGTTCCAAAGCATCAACTGCTTTCCACTGACCACACTGTGATTGCAAGGTCCCTCCTCTTGAAGGCCCCTGTGAGGCCCAGCTTCTACTCCAGGAGAGGCAGTGCATAGAGGAACACAGTAAATGATGGCTAGATTGAATAATGCTCTGGCTAAGAGGAACTCCATCCTCTTAAACATGCTTAGACTTGGCATAATAACTAGAAGCTGGCACTGGTTTTGTTATATTTACGATTTAGACAGATAATAAGTTTTCTTGGAAGGAGTTACTGGCATCCAGTGTGGATTGCAGGTAAATTAGATGTCATAGTTTTGACCTTTGTGGAATGACTTGACATGATTGACCTGTAACACTTAGCAAATGCTGTCCAGCAATCCTCTGCCCAGGTTTGAAGACCACATCCTAGTCTGTCCTGAGGCACCAGGGAACTCAGAACACCTGGATTTTAAATGATCCTGATGTTTCCAAGTTCAGGGGATGGAGAAGATAACTGTCATCAGAGGTGGGTCCGAAGGTTATTAGGGTACCTGAAGTAGAATCATCCTTTTGCTAGTGCAGATTTCTACATGTGTAGAGCGGGCCTGGGGGACAGGCTCTCAGCTCCCCTGGCAGTGTCCTCCTCCAAGCATGCCACAGCTCTGTGGAGTGACTTCAGGGCTTATCCTGCAAGCTCATCCCAAATCCTTTAGCCCTCCCAACAGCTCCAAGGAAACACATAGTAATGTCTGAATTTTATAACTAAGGAAGTTAGAGCAGTGAAGAAAATAGATGCGACAAAAGACACAGAACAACTCAAAACTGGACCTGGCAAAGAGAGAGCAAATTCTAGGGCTCCCAGACTCATATCTTGTGATACTGACCTCAGTCTCTCTCTTAGTTTCCTTCCCGATATCCCTGTGGCTCACCACCTCCACTCAGCACTCTGCTTAAATATCAGGAAGATCTGCCCTGACCTGTTTTTAAGAACTTCTCTTCTAAACCAGCATTCTCTCTTTCCTTCCCAGGCTTTGGTTTTCTTTTCTTTCTTTCTTTCTTCTTTTTTTTTTTTTTTAACATCTTTATTGGAGTATAATTGCTTTACAATGGTGTGTTAGTTTCTGCTTTATAACAAACTGAATCAGTTATATATATACATATATCCCCATGTCTCTTCCCTCCTGCATCTCCCTCCCTCCCACCCTCCCTATCCCACCCCTCTAGGTGGTCACATAGCACCGCTCTGATCTCCCTGTGCTATGCGGCTGCTTCCCACTAGCTATCTATTTTACATTTGGTAGTGTATATATGTCCATGCCACTCTCTCACTTGGTCCCACCTTACCCTTCCCCCTCCCCATATCCTCAAGTCCATTCTCTAATAGGTCTGCGTCTTTATTCCCATCTTGCCCCTAGGTTCTTCATGACCATTTTTTTGTTTGTTTTTTAGATTCCATATGTATGTGTTAGCATACAGTATTTGTTTTTCTCTTTCTGGCTTACTTCACTCTGTATGACAGACTCTAGGTCCATCCACTTCACTACAAATAACACAATTTGGTTTCTTTTTATGGTTTAGTAATATTCCGTTGTATATATGTGTGCCACATCTTCTTTATCCATGCATCTGTCAGTGGATACTTAGGTTGCTTCCATGTCCTGGCTATTGTAAATAGAGCTGCAATGACCATTGTGGTACATGACTCTTTTTGAATTATGGTTTTCTCAGGGTATATGCCCAGTAGTGGGATTGCTAGGTCATATGGTAGTTCTATTTTTAGTTTTTTAAGGAACCTCCATACTGTTCTCCATAGTGGCTGTATCAATTTATATTCCCAACAGTACAAGAGGGTTCCCTTTTCTCCACACCACCTCCAGCATTTATTGTTTGTAGATTTTTTGATGATGGCCATTCTGACTGGTGTGAGATATCATTGTAGTTTTGATTTGCACTTCTCTAATGATTAATGATGTTGAGCATTCTTTCTTGTGTTTGTTGGCAATCTGTATATCTTCTTTGGAGAAATGTCTATTTAGGTCTTCTGCCCATTTTTAGATTGGGTTGTTTGTTTTTTTGATATTGAGCTCCATGAGCTGCTTGTATATTTTGGAGGTTAATCCTTTGTCAGTTGCTTCATTTGCAAATATTTTCTCCCATTCTGAGGGTTGTCTTTTCGTCTTGTTTATGGTTTCCTTTGCTGTGCAAAAGGTATTGAGTTTCATTAGGTCCCATTTGTTTATTTGTGTTTTCCATTTCCCTAGGAGGTGGGTCAAAAAGGATCTTGCTGTGATTTATGTCATAGAGTGTTCTGCCTATGTTTTCCTCTAACAGTTTGATAGTGTCTGGCCTTACATTTAGGTCTTTAATCCATTTTGAGTTTATTTTTGTGTATGGTGTTAGGGAGTATTCTAATCTCATTCTTTTACATGTAGCTGTCCAGTTTTCCCAGCACCACTTATTAAAGAGGCTGTCTTTTCTCCACTGTATATTCTTGCCTCCTTTATCAAAGATAAGGTGGCCATATGTGTGTGGGTTTATCTCTGGGCTTTCTATCCTGTTCCATTGATCTATATTTCTGTTTTTGTGCCAGTACCATACTGTCTTGATTACTGTAGCTTTGTAGTATAGTCTGAAGTCAGGGGTCCTGATTCCTCCAGCTCCATTTTTCTTTCTCAAGATTGCATGGCTATTCGGGGTCTTTTGTGTTTCTATACACATTGTGAAATTTTTTATTTTAGTTCCATAAAAAATGCCATTGGTAGTTTGATAGGGATTGCATTGAATCTGTAGATAGCTTTGGGCAGTATAGTCATTTTCACAATGTTGATTCTTCCAATCCAAGAACATGGTATATCTCTCCATCTGTTTGTATCATCTTTAATTTCTTTCATCAGTGTTTTATAGTTTTCTGCATATAGGTCTTTTGCCTGCTTAGGTAGGTTTATTCCTAGGTATCTTCTTCTTTTTGTTGCAGTGGTAAATGGGAGTGTTTCCTTCATTCCTCTTTCAGATTTTTCATCATTAGTGTATAGGAATGCAAGAGATTTCTGTACATTGATTTTGTATCCTGCTACTTTACCAAATTCATTGATTAGCTCTAGTAGTTTTCTGGTAGCATCTTTAGGATTCTCTATGTATAGTATCATGTCATCTGCAAACAGTGACAGCTTTACCTCTTCTTTTCCAATTTGGATTCCTTTTGGTTCTTTTTCTTCTCTGATTGCTGTGGCTAAAACTTCCAAAACTATGAACAATAGCAGTGAGAGTGGGCAACCTTTTCTTGTTCCAGATCTTAGTGGAAATGGTTTCAGTTTTTCACCATTGAGGATGATTTTGGCTGTGGGTTTGTCATATATGGCCTTTATTATGTTGAGGTGAGTTCCCTCTATGCCTATTTTCTGGAGGGTTTTTATCATAAATGGGTGTTGAATTTTGTCGAAAGCGTTCTCTGCATCTATTGAGATGATCATATGGTTTTTCTCCTTCAATTTGATAATATGGTGTATCACATTGATTTGCATATATTGAAGAATCCTTGCATTCCTGGGAGAAACCCCACTTGATCATGGTGTATAATCCCTTTAATGTGCGGTTGGATTCTGTTTGCTAGTATTTTATTGAGGATTTTTGCATCTATGTTCATCAGTGATATTGGCCTGTAGTTTTCTTTCTTTGTGACATCTTTGTCTAGTTTTGGTATCAGGGTGATGGTGGCCTCGTAGAATGAGTTTGGGAGTGTTCCCCCCTCTGCTGTATTTTGGAAGAGTTTGAGAAGGATAAATGTTAGCTCTTCTCTAAATTTGATAGAATTCGCCTGTGAAGCCACCTGGTCCTGGGCTTTTGTTTGTTGGAAGATTTTTAATCACAGTTTCAATCTCAGTGCTTGTGATTGGTCTGTTTATATTTTCCATTTCTTTCTGGTTCAGTCTCGGAAGGTTGTGCATTTCTAAGAATTTGTCCATTTCTTCCAGGTTGTCTATTTTATTGGCATATATTTGCTTGTAATAATCTCTCATGATCCTTTGTATTTCTGCAGTGTCAGTTGTTACTTCTCCATTTTCTTTTCTAATTCTATTGATTTGAGTCTTCTCCCTTTTTTTCTTGATGAGTCTGGCTAATGGTTTATCAATTTTGTTCATCTTCTCAAAGAACCAGCTTTTAGTTTCATTGATCTTTGCTATTGTGTCCTTCATTTCTTTTTCATTTATTTCTGATCTGATCTTTATGATTTCTTTCCTTCTGCTAACTTTGGGGATTTTTTGTTCTTCTTTCTCTAATTGCTTTAGGTGTAAGGTTAGGTTGTTTATTTGAGATGTTTCTTGTTTCTTAAGGTAGGATTGTATTGCTATAAACTTCCCTCTTAGAACTGCTTTTGCCATATCCCATAGGTTTTGGGTTATCGTGTTTTCATTGTCATTTGTTTCTAGGCATTTTATTTCCTCTTTGATTTCTTCAGTGATCTCTTGGTGATTGAGTAGTGTATTGTTTAGCTTCCAAGTGTTTGTATTTTTTACAGATTTTTTCCTGTGATTGATATCTAGTCTCAAAGCCTTGTGGTCAGAAAAGATACTTGATACGATTTCAATTTTCTTAAATTTACCAAGGCTTGATTTGTGACCCAAGATATGATCTATCCTGGAGAATGTTCCATGAGCACTTGAGAAGAAAGTGTATTCTGTTGTTTTTGGATGGAATGTCCTATAAATATCAGTTAAGCCCATCTTCTCTAATGTGCATTTAAAGCTTGTGTTTCCTTATTTATTTTCATTTTGGATGATCTGTCCATTGGTGAAAGTGGGGTGTTAAAGTCCCCTACTAGGATTGTGTTTTAGTATTTGTCTTACGTATTGAGGTGCTCTTATGTTGGGTGCATAAATGTTTACAATTGTTATATCTTCTTCTTGGATTGATCCCTTGATCATTATGTAGTGGCCTTCTTTGTCTCTTGTGATAGTCTTTGTTTTAAAGTCTATTTTGTCTGATATGAGGATTGCTACTCCAGCTTTCTTTTGATTTCCATTTGCATGGAATATCTTTTTCCATCCCTTCACTTTCAGTCTGTATGTGTCCCTAGGTCTGAAGTGGGTCTCCTGTAGACAGCATCTATATGGGTCTTGTTTTTGTATCCATTCAGCCATTCTATGTCTTTTGGTTGGAGCATTTAATCCATTTACATTTAAGTTAATTATCAATATGTATGTTCCTATTACCATTTTCTTAATTGTTTTGGGTTTGTTATTGTAGGTCTTTTCCTTCTCTTGTGTTTCCTGCCTAGAGAAGTTCCTTTAGCATTTGTTGTAGAGCTGGTTTGGTGGTGCTGAATTCTCTTAGCTTTCGCTTGGCTGTAAAAGTTTTAATTTCTCCATCAAATCTGAATGAGATCCTTGCTGGGTAGAGTAATCTTGGTTGTAGGTTTTTCCCCTTCTTCACTTTAAATATGTCCCGCCAGTGCCTCTTGCTTGCGGAGTTTCTGCTGAAAGATCAGCTGTTAACCTTATGGGGATTCCCTTGTGTGTTATTTGTTGTTTTTCCCTTGCTGCTTTTAATATTTTTTCTTTGGATATAATTTTTGATAGTTTGATAACTATCTTTCTTGGCATGTTTCTCCATGGATTTATCCTCTATGGGACTCTGTGCTTCCTGGACTTGATTAACTATTTCTTTTCCCATATTAGGGAAGTTTTCAACTATAATCTCTAAATATTTTCTCAGTCCCTTTCTTTTTCTGTTCTTCTTCTGGGACCCCTATAATTCGAATGTTGGTGTGTTTAGTGTTGTCCCAGAGGTCTCTCAGACTGTCCTCAATTGTTTTCATTCTTTCTTCTTTATTCTGCTCTGCAGTAGTTATTTCCACTGTTTTATCTTCCAGGTCACTTATCCGTTCTTCTGCCTCAGTTATTCTGCTATTGATTCCTTCTAGAAAATTTTTAATTTCATTTATTGTGCTGTTCATCATTGTTTGTTTGTTCTTTAGTTCTTCTAGATCCTTGTTAAATGTTTCTTGTATTTTCTCCATTCTATTTCCAAGATTTTGGATCACCTTTACTATCATTATTCTGAATTCTTTTTCAGGTAAACTGCCCATTTCCTCTTCATTTGTTAGGTCTGGTGGGTTTTTACCTTGCTCTTTCATCTGCTGTGTGTTTCTCTGTCTTCTCATTTTGCTTAACTCACTGTGTTTGGGGTCTCCTTTTTGCAGGCTGCAGGTTCGTAGTTCCCATTGTTTTTTGTGTCTGCCCCCAGTGGCTAAGGTTGGTTCAGTGGGTTGTGTAGGCTTCCTGGTGGAAGTGACTAGTGGCTGTGTTCTGGTGGATGAGGCTGGATCTTGTCTTTCTGTTGGGCAGGTCCACGTCTGGTGGTGTATTTTGGGGTGTCTGTGGCCTTATTATGATTTTATGCAGTCTCTCTGCTAATGGGTGGGGTTGTGTTCCTGTCTTGCTAGTTGTTTGGCATAGTGTGTCCAGCACTGTAGCTTGCTGGTCGTTGAGTGGAGCTGGGTCTTGGCGTTGAGACAGAGATCTCTGGGAGATTTTCGCCGTTTGATATTATGTGGAGCTGGGAGGTCTCTTGTGGACTAATGTCCTGAACTTGGCTCTCCCACCTCAGAGGCACAGCCCTGATGCCTGGCTGGAGCATCAAGAGCCTGTCATCCACTAGGCTCAGAATAAAATGGAGAAAAAGAAAGAAAGAAGATAGAATAATATTAAATTAAAATAAAAAGTTATTAAAATAAAAAATAATTATTTAAAAAAAATTTTTTAAAGTAATTTAAAAAAAAAGAAGAGAGCAACCAAACCAAAAAACAAATCCACCAATAATAACAAGAGCTAAAAACTATACTAAAAAGAAACCAAAAAAAACAAACAAATAAACAAACAAAAAACAAATGGACAGACAGAACCCTAGGACAAATGGTAAAAGCAAAGCTATACAGAAAAAAATCACACACAGAAGCATACACATACACAATCACAAAAAGAGAAAAAGGGAAAAATATATATATATCGTTGCTCCCAAAGTCCACCTCCTCAATTTTGGGATGATTCGTTGTCTATCCAGGTATTCCACACATGCAGGGAACATCAAGTTGATTGTGGAGATTTAATCCGCTGCTCCTGAGGCTGCTGGGAGAGATTTCCCTTTCTCTTCTTTGTTCGCACAGCTCCCAGGGTTCAGCTTTGGATTTGGCCCCGCCTCTGCGTGTAGGTCGGCTGAGGGCATCTGTTCTTCGCTCAGACAGGATGGGGTTTAAGGAGCAGCTGATTCGGGGGCTCTGGCTCACTCAGGCCTGGGGGAGGGAGGGGTACGGATGCAGGGCAAGCCTGCAGCGGCAGAGGCCAGCATGACATTGCACCAGCCTAAGGCGCGCCGTGCTTTCTTCCTGGGAAATTGTCTCTGGATCACGGGACGCTGACTGTGGCGGGCTGCACAGGCTGCTGGGAGGGGAGGTGTGGATAGTGACCTGTGCTTGCACACAGGCTTCTTGGCGGCGGCAGCAGCAGCCTTAGCGTCTCATGCCTGTCTCTGGTGTCCGCACTGATAGCTGCGGCTCGCGCCCGTCTCTGGAGCTCCTTTAAGCGGCTCTCTGAATCCCCTCTCCTCGCGCACCAGGAAACAAAGAGGCAAGAAAAAGTCTCTTTCCTCTTTGGCAGCTCCAGGCTTTTTCCCGGACTCCCTCCCGGCTAGCTGTGATGCACTAACCCCTTCAGGCTGTGTTCACGCCGCCAACCCCAGTCCTCTCCCTGGGATCTGACCAAAGCCCAAGCCTCAGCTCCCAGCCCCGCCCACCCTGGCGGGTGAGCAGACAAGCCTCTCGGGCTGGTGAGTGCTGGTCGGCACTGGTCCTCTGTGCAGGAATCTCTCCGCTTTGCCCTCCGCACCCCTGTGGCTGCGCTCTCCTCCGTGGCTCCGAAGCTTCCCCTCCAACCCCTGCAGTCTCCACCCACGAAGGGGCTTCTTAGTGTGTGGAAGCCTTTCCTCCTTCACAGCTCCCTCCCACTGGTGCAGGTCCTGTCCCTATTCTTTGTCTCTGTTTTTTTCTTTTTTCTTTTGCCCTACCCAGGTACGTGGGGAGTTTCTTGCCTTTTGGGAGGTCTGAGGTCTTCTGCCAGCATTCAGTAGGTGTTCTGTAGGAGCTGTTCCACATGTAGATGTATTTCTGATGTATTTGTGGGGAGGAAGGTGATCTCCACGTCTTACTCCTCTGCCATCTTGAAGCTCCTTCCTGGTTTTCTTTATAGCACTTAGCATCTGACATGTTACATATTTATGTATTGACTGCATGGGAACTCCAGCTAGAACACAATCTTCATGAGACAGGAACTTTTTTCACTGCTGTATCCCAACACCTGAAACACAGACTGGCAGAAATAAGCCCTTGCAACATAAAAGAATGACTACTCACTAATAATTAGTAAGGCCTTCATCAGTGCTAGGTATTTTATATGCATTCATGGATCAAATTCTTATACCAACCTAATAAGACAGATGCTATAATTATCTGCATTTCACAAATGAGAAAGCTGCTGCTGAGAAACATTAAAGAACTTGTCCAAAGCCGTAGTTTTATTAACTGGTAAAACTTAAATACAATCAAGGTTGATGTAACCACAGGCTTTAATTCTTTACCACACCCTACTTCCCGCACATTGAAGTTTTACCTTTTCAACAATCCTCCTCAGAATCTCTATCAAAGATAACTCTACTAAAGTCCTTACTTTTGGATACCTACAATGAGGTATCACCTCACACAAGTCAGAATGGCCATCATCAAAAATTCTACAAACAATAAATGCTGGAGAGGGTGTGGAGAAAAAGGAACCCTCTTGCACTGTTGGTGGGAATGTAAATTGATACAGCCACTATGGAGAACAGTATGGAGGTTCCTTAAAAAACTAAAAATAGAACTACCATACGACCCAGCAATCCCACTACTGGGCATATACCCTGAGAAAACCATAATTCAAAAAGAGTCATGTACCACAATGTTCATTGCAGCTCTATTTACAATAGCCAGGACATGGAAGCAACCTCAGTGTCCATCAACAGATGAATGGATAAAGAAGATGTGGCACATATATACAATGGAATATTACTCAGCCAGAAAAAGAAACAAAATTGAGCTATTTGTAGTGAGGTGGATGGACCTAGAGACTGTCATACAGAGTGAAGTAACTTAGCATATGGTATTTGTTTTTCTCTTTCTAATACATATATATAGAATCTAAAAAAAAAAAAGAAATGGTTCTGAAGAACCTAGGGGCAGGACAAGAATAAAGACACAGACATAGAGTATAGACTTGAGGACAGAGGGAGGGGGAAGGGTAAACTGGGACGAAGTGAGAGAGTAGCATTGACACATATACACTCCCAAATGTAAAATAGATAGCTAGTGGGAAGCAGCTGCATAGCACAGGGAGATCAGCTTGGTGCTTTGTGACCACCTAGAGGGGTGGGATAGGGAGGATGGGTGGGAGACGCAAGAGGGAGGAGATATGGGGATATATGTGTAGGTATAGCTGACTCACTTTGTTGTACAGCAGAAACTAACACACCATTGTAAAGCAATTATATTCCAATAAAGATGTTTAAAAAAAAAAACAAAACAAATGGATTTTTAAAAAATGCTCAAAAAAGTGAAGAGTAAGAAGAGATCAATGACAAGACCTACAAGTTATATGAACAGAGTAAAGCTGCTCAAAGATTTTCACTTAAATGACTTCTGAGAAATACTTTGAGATGGACAGGTTAGTTGACACATTGAAAAAGCTCAAGCGATTTTAAAGACATGATAGATCTTTAAGTCAGTGCTTGTAGGTATATTTGCCTGGAGATGTGATTGCAGGGTTGAGGGGAAAGGAAGGCTCTCTGCACTCACCCGTCCCCTCCCCCCACTTCCTCACACCAAAATTGCCTCTTGGGCAATCTTGCTGGCACCTGGAATTACACCATTAACTGTGATTCTTCTTTTTTTTTTTTTTTAAATTTTATTTATTTATTTATTTATTTATTTATGGCTGTGTTGGGTCTTCGTTTCTGTGCGAGGGCTTTCTCCAGTTGCGGCGAGCGGGGGCCACTCTTCATCGCGGTGCGCGGGCCTCTCACTATCGCGGCCTCTCTTGTTGCGGAGCACAAGCTCAGTAATTGTGGCTCACGGGCCTAGTTGCTTCACAGCATGTGGGATCTTCCCAGACCAGGGCTCGAACCCGTGTCCCCTGCATTGGCAGGCAGATTCTCAACCACTGCGCCACCAGGGAAGCCCCTGTGACTCTATCTTCTGCTAAAATATATCTCCTGAAGGATACAGTCCTTTGGTCTTCGCAATCTTTTATATGAATGTATCCAGTTTTTCATGAAAACAGTTTTTTAATAGGGGAAAAAGGTAGAAAGCGCATGAAGACTTGCGTTCCTCAGTGAGAACAGGAAGGAGGAAGAAGGGGGAAGAGAGGAAATGAATTAGCAGTTGTCTCCCTAGTTGGCACAATCTAAAGCAAGCATTTAAATGAGTCTAGTAACAAAAACAAAAATACTTATTTCTAAAAACTAAAGTTTTTCTTTAAATTCTGCTAAAAGGGAAACTGAAGCATATTAAATATTTTAAGAGTTTATTTGAGCAAACATCGATTTGAATCAGGCAGCATCCAATATAGCAGATAGAAAGGAGCTCCAAGGAGATGTGAAAAATGAAAGACTTTTACAGTCAGAATGGAGCAGGAAAAAGGAATCTAAACCAGGCAAAAGATGGAGTCGGTTATTGCAAAGTTACTTTCCTTTAGGCTATGGCAGGTGTTCCATTTCTGGGAGAGCTGAAACTGTAAGTCTCAGTTTGGTGTCATGGGGCTTGGCATAAGTAACTCCATTTGAGGCCTGTTGTCTTGGTTTTTAACAGCTCTAAGCGGGCAGGGACTGGACCTGTTCATTCAGCCTGTATCCTCAGCGCCTCAGAAATGAGCACAGTGCCTGGCATGTAGTAGAAGCTCAATAAATATTTGTTGGGTGGATGAATGTACAATTCTTAAAGCGTTTCTCAAGCCCTTACTTCCTGTCCTCGTGCCTTCCCATCCTTCAAGCAAAGTTCTGCCTTCTCTCTCCCACCAACCCTCTCCTTAGGAAGTGAATTTCTCCTTCAATTTCTCCAGCAAATATTTCTACATTGGTTTTATGAAGAATTCGTCATATAAAGACAGTGAAATCTCTTCAAAAATTTAGTTGAAAAGTTTATCTTTCCTTCTAAAATGTTTCATGTTAATATCTGTCTCTGCCTCTGGATTATAAGCCTCGGAAAGGTAGAGGCCTCACAATTTAGCTTTCTCAGAACTCGTAACACAAATAAAAATATTGATTGGGTTTTTATAAGAAAACTTCACCTTTTCAAATTCAAGCAAACTAAAGGGATATGGACAAACCAACACACCAGGCACATTATCTTACTGCTTCAGCGTCTCAAAAACAGGATTGCAAGGTGCTGGATTAAATGAGAATATTTATCATTAATGACACACTGATGTTAACTGAGTAACAGTTGACCTTTCTAATGAGTCCTTATTTATCTGGACAAGAACTGTGTACCACGATACATATACACACTATGACTCTACCTGAAAAAATTGAGGAAAAAGTCCATTAACTGCAAATGCCATAGCCTAACATTATAATAGCCTCACCTTGTTGATTTGGAAGAGCTGGATTTGATGGATTTGAGACTGATGAAAAAGTACTTTCCCTTGAAATTTTTATTAATATTCTAACAAACTGCAGAATTGGATCTTTTTTGAAGTTGCATTGTATTTTCAGATCTATTTCCTTCCCAAGAATGAGTTCTCTTAATTACTGATAAACTGTTCTCCTTCTATGGAAAATTCCTCATAATTTCTTTATAGTTCTTTGCAAGGTGTGAGCACCGAGAACGTCACTGCACATACGCGTCTACACAATCCAACAAACTCCCTACCAACCACCACCTTCTCTACTTGGTTATTATAGGGTTGAAAGTTCATCACGGTCCCCCGCCCCACCCTTCACAAACAAATAAACCAGTGAGGAAAAAAGAAAATCTGCCACATCAACTGTTAGCAGGATACCATGAGCAGCTGAATGCAGTTCTAAGACAGCACTGCTGATCAGACTTAGAGTTCATCCGTGTTGGGAGTGTTTTGCCTCTTAAATCAGGCTTTGTATGTGATCATGTGTGTGCCACCATCATGACAACCCACAGCATATTAAAGCTCACAATGGCCTAGCTGGTCCCATGGTGTTCTAAATAAGAGAAAAGAATGCACACCTTAAAAGACAATGCAAACTTAGGAAGTAAGATTTACTCTCATGTGTCGTGGTTTTGAGGCAATGTAGAAACAGAATTGTATTTACCCTTCACATTAGAAACATTTTGAGTATAATTTTAGTTTTTGATGTTTATAATTTTGCTCCCTCTCTCCAGGAAATGGGGTAATCAGGGTTACAGAGCAGGGTAACTTTATTCTTGTCAATCCCTGGCTGCCACCACCTTCTAGTAAAACCACAATGGAGATTTTTTTAATGCCACGTTCAGAGACATGTGGAAGGTCTCTCCCTTGAAAGCCAACTCTTACTCATTAGTTGCCAGACACTACCTAAATGCTCCATATGTGTTTAATCTTTGCAACAGTTTTCTGAGGCTGGTGCCTTTATCATCACCTCATTTTACAGATGAGGAGACTGAGGGATAAAGAAGTCTTACCCAAGCTCTTCAGCCGAGAAGTGGCCAAGTCAGAATTCACACGCAGTCAGCCTGAAGGCAGAGCCCACTCAAGATCTAAATCCCTGAACACGTCCTCTTTATAAACAGCTAACAGAGGGAAGTGTGCTCTACGGCAGCTAGATCCTCCCCCCCCCCCACCCCCACTCATACTGTTACTCTTCGTATTTCCTTTTGTTGGAAGTAAACTTAAGGATAGTATCAACTTGGATTAAAAGTCACATCCTTTTTACTGTCATCTTAGATTGTTGTGTAACCCGATAACAAAGAACAGCTAGAAAAGCAAAACAAAACCAAAAAAATCAAAGTATGTGTCACTGTTGCATTACCCTCTTAGACGCTTTGGTTCTGCTTAAGAGCTTATCATTTTCCGCACAAGCCCATTTGGGAAGGAGGCAATATGTCTTTTGGCTCTTGAATGCTGCTCGCCTCCGAACCTCATTATGGCAAGTCATTTTCTGAAGCTGGGCTGTAGCTCTAGACAGATGATTGTATTAAGTTTTAAATAAACATACAACATTTACGTTATGCTGTTTCTTGAAATGATTTATTGTCATTTTCTTCTTTTAGTCCTGCTCTCTGGACATAAAAGACACAAGCTTTTGCTGTTTATACAAACCAAATCCTCTGTTTGCTCTGATTAAGCATTCATGGGTCTTTAATATAGCACAGGCTTTAGATTTGGGATTATTCCCTATGGGAGTGGTGGAATTAAATACATTTAGCCAGCAGAGATAAGAAAGGGCACCAGAGTTTAATTGCCATTAAAATAGATATGGTGGGTCACAAAAATAGAAGGCAGGAAAACAGTCTGTGTTCCCCTTTTCTGCTATGGTAGATGAAGCTCTACGAGCGTGTGACTTGTAGCTTCTCAAAGTCTCAAGTTAATGGCCTGGAAGAAGAAGAAAAAGGTGAAAATTGTACTAGGGGAACAAGTCTGGTCCTGAGTTCCTAAGATGCCTTGTGCCTAAGAAGACATTACTGTTTAGAGAGGGAACTGCAGCACTGCCCGCTGTGGAAAGGATTCTACTCCTTTTTCTACAAAAAAGATCCAATTAGTGGAATCAATTATGTTACCCCAAATTCTCCTGCCTCTCAGAAGGCATTTTAGAAATGTCGAGAGAGAAACCACCTTCTTCTGTGGTCCCCACCAGCGACTGGACAGAGATGAGATTTTCATCGGTGATTCCAATTGGCAGCTCTTTATATTTCACTCCTTCAGAACTGGCTGATCTGCCAGCATTTTCTTTTTCGTTCTACTCGTGGATATTGTAAATGAATCTTGTCACACTCCCCCAGCAGCCGACACTTGGAGTCAGCCGCAGCCATGGGGTTGGGCAACTTGTCCAGTTAACTCATATGGAACAGATAGGATGGAAATGTTTTTTTAAATATCACTCCGTGAGTCATACATATTTGCACTTCAATTTAGAAGTCTTTAACTTTTCTGGTTTATAAGTTTAAAATCAGGCCCCAAATGCTCCCTTCAGCAGTGCATGTACTAAAACTGGAGAAACCAGTTTGCGGGGGCGGGGGGGGGATTAAAAAATAAGGTCGTGCCATTTTGAAAAGAATCAAGAGAAACGCCTCAGAAAATAATACAAGTTTACGGCTTCCCTGGTGGCACAGTGGTTAAGAATCCACCTGCCAGTGCAAGGGACATGGGTTCGAGCCCTGGTCTGGGAAGATCCCACATGTCACGGAGCAACTAAGCCTGTGCGCCACAACTACTGAGCCTGTGCTCTAGAGCCCACAAGCCACAACTACTGAGCCTGGGCGCCTAGAGTCCATGCTCTGCAACAAGAGAAGCCACCACAATGAGAAGCCTGCGCACTGCAAAGAAGAGTAGGGCCCGCTCGCCACAACTAGAGAAAGCCCACATGCAGCAACGAAGACCCAATGCTGCCAAAAATAAATAAATAAATTTATTTTTAAAAAAAGAAAGTAATACAAGTTTATCAGAATGGAGGACCTTGAATTAAAAATATATTGGCTGATTCAATTTATGTGGAATTCTAGAAATGGCAAACTAATCTATAGTGACAGAAAGCAGCTCAGAGATTGCCTTAGGCCAGGGGTGCAGGAAAGAGGGACCATCATCGGGAAGGAGCAGGGGAGCTTTGGAGGTGTTGGAAATGTCCTACATCTTCATCGTAGTTAGTTGCACAATTTAAACTCCTAAAACCATACACTTAATGAGTGCAGTGCATTGTATGTAAATTATACCTCAGTAAAGTTGACTTAAAAACTATATACTGGCATAAGTTACTGAGATGCCATGGGAAACCTTCCTAAATCATCTTTTATTTTAATATAAAAGAAAATAGTTGAGCTAACTCCAAGCAAAAATAATGTATATCCATCAGCTTTAAGTGCTGTAGCTGACAGGCTCAGCTGTTACTGCCTACTGCTATCTGAGAAGAAGTTTCAGGCTGGCTCTGCCCGCAGAGGGCAGGCGGCCTGCTTTCCCCGGCAAGTGGTTCAGAGTTTTCCTTGCAAGCAGTTGAGTTTTCCTTGCCACACACCGTGTTGTGTTTCATTCTTGGGAAGGGATCGCAAGACAGGCACATGAATTGCAAGATGTACTTTTATCTGCCACGTGAACATGGAAATAAGTATCTATCAACTTCGTACCCAACGCGTCTTTCTTTTTCATTTTCCAAGTTGCAGTTCTGGAATATTATCTATGATTTCATTCATCGAGGCCAGTTAGACGTGGGAGGAAGAAGGTGCTGAACTAGTCTGCGACACGGGGGAGAGGCCGTGGTAGGTGGGGGAGGGAGGGGGACAGGCCTGCGGAACTGATGCAGCCTGAGGCTCAGCTGCGCCCCACTGGGCATCCCAGGACCAGCCTGCAGTGGCCCGACTGGCCCGGGCCCTACCCCCTCTCCCACCCTCCCTTCTGCCTTCCCCCAGCGTGAGATACTTTCCCCACCGCAGGGGCTCACAGCCCTTGATAGAGGCAGAGAGTTTGGGTTTTGTGATTTAACAGCTGATAGTGAGCATTCCCTCCAGAGGAGAAGCAGCCAGAGCCGTTTCTCTCTCTCTCTCTCTCTCTCTCTCTCTCTCTCTCTCTCTCTCTCTGTGGTCCCTCGGGCTCTTGAAGTATTTACACTAAACTCCAGGCCAGCAAAGAGAATTTACAGCCTTATCACGGAATTAAAGGTGCTGTCGGCTGGCGGTGGTGGGGTGGGGAGAGGGGGTGGAATGTGTGTCTCTCTTCCTCCTTTTCTAAGGGAGACTTTTGGCTTCATGTAGGGGGCTGATTATTCTCTCTCTCCTCCTCTGCCTGAAGTTCCTCTCTGAAGTTTTTCTGTCATGTTTATTGGGATAATGAGGATTTATTTTTTTACTTCTATTCCAATATTAATGTTAGGAAATGATTTCTATAGGAAAGTATCTTAAAAACCACAAACTGGGTTTAATCAATGTCAAGATTGCTACAGGTCAATATTTCTCTTTTTAAAAACATTGGTTATCAAGCTGATAAAAAGAATACTTACAATATAGGTAAGGTATAAAGAATAATGATACAGTGAATATGTAGTATAAGGACATAGCTGTTTCCTTTTAAGATCTTTGATCTCTCTAATCCAGTGTCCCCGTCTCCTCCCCTGTGAATTTTTCTATTAGTAGCCCCTTACGATTTTAATATGTAATTTTACTATGTGTTTCCTTCTGTAAAAAAATTTTTTTAAGATTTCTGCATGTTTTTGAACGTTATATACATAGAATCGTATTATACATATTCTTTGTGGCTTGCCTTCAGATAACCTTGTGTTCCTAACAGCCATTTTGCTGCATGCAGTATGGTATAATTCACTTATATTCACTGCTGTTTTTATCCATTCTATTGTTGGTGGACATTTGGATTATTTCCAGTTTCTTCTATTACAAATAGTGCTACTGTAAACGTTTTATAGATTTTTCCTGGTCTTCATGCTAGGATTTCTCTAGGCCTAAGGTGTATAACTGGGAGTGGAATTACTGGGTGTGTGCATCTTTATGTACTGATAATGCCAAAGGGGTCTCTGTACTGAATGTATGGATTTACTCTCTCACTAGCATACATATATATAGAAATTATGCATCCCTTCACCAATATTTAATAGTATCAGATTTTTTTCAATTTATTTTTTGCCAATTTAGTGGTAACAGGATGGATACTTGCTGTGATTTGTACTTGGATTACTCCACTTAGTAATGAGGTTGCACATCTTTTCATTGGCTGTCTGGATTTTCTCTTCTGTGAGGAACCTGTTTTCTTTTCCATTGCCTGTTTCTGCTTGTTATATATTTCGCAAATATCTTCTCTTGATTTGTGGCTTGTCCTTTCATTATCTTAATGGTAAATTTCAATGAACTGAGGTTGTTAGTTTTAATGAAGTTTAATTTATCACTTTGACTATATAGTTCATGGGGTTTTTGTGTCTTATTTAAGAAAGCCAAACCTAATCCTAGGTTATAAAGATAGTCTCTTATATTGTCTTCTAAGAGTTTTATGATTTTACCCTGCACATTTAAGTTTTTAATGCACCTGGAATTTTCATGTCTGGCATAAGGTATAGACACAATTTCAATTTTACTGTATGGATATCCAATTATTCCAGCATCATTTACTGAAAAGTCCCTGAAATGCAATGGCTGTTGTCATAAACTAAGTGTGTAAGTGTATTTTTTTTCTGGGCTCTTTCTTCTGTTCCTTTGATCAATTTGTCTACCCTTAAATTGATACCATACTGAATCAATTATACTTTCATTGTAAATGGTGATATCTATAAAATTGAATTCCCCCTTGACCCCTTGAAAATGTTAAAATCACTTGTCAATTTCATAGGAAAATAAACTTTGGGAGATTTTTATTGGAATCACATTGAATTTAATATCAATTTGAGGAACACTGACACCTAAACAATGTTGAACTTTTCAATCCATGAACATGGTATATGATTTGATTTCTCTAATTTGTTTAAAAAAATTTTTTTAAAGCTCTAAAAAAGCTTTATAATTTTATTCATAGAAGTTTTACACAACTTTTCTTAAATTCCTGTAATCTCTATACTTTTGATGATATATTAATGGCATGTTTTTAAAAATTGTATTTAACTATTCAGTGCTGGAGTATAAAAATGCAATTGATTTTTGTATATTGATTTTGTATTCAGCAGCTTATAATTCTTTATCTGTATATTATTTTCTTTTACACAGTGGTTTTATAAGTGGAATATTGCTTTGGTTCTTTCCAATGCTTATACTTTTTATTTATTTTACTTGCCTAAACTTCACTGGAGAAAGGTTGAATTTTTAATAGCAGGCAAGCTTGTCTTCTGACTTTAAAGGGAATGCTCTAAACATTTCACCATTAAATGTGATGTTTACTGTAGATACCCCTTTATCAGTATTCAGTAAATATAGTTCTATTCCTTCTTTGATAAGAGGTTTTTATTATGAATGTAAATTCAGTTTTGTCAAATACTTTTTCATTATTGAGATAAGCACATGATTTTTCTCTATTACTGTGATGAATACCTGTAGTTGATTTTCTAATGTTAAGTTAACCTTGCATTCTAGGAACAAACTCAACTTGATCATGATATATAGCATATATTACATTGTCGGGTTTGACCTGCTAATATTTTTCTTACGATTTTTTCATCTAATGTTCAAGTTTTATTTCTTACAAGAAAATAGTTTCACTGGTCTTTATCCAGTCTTAATGATATTGAACCTTACAAGAATTATTAAAACTGTATTCCACTTTGTGACCTTGAAACATATGCATCCAAATAAAAATCTTTGATGAGCATCCTGGAAGCATCATATAATGTTGTTGTTTCACCCCCCAAATATATTCTGCATCTTTTGACTTTTAAACCTTGAATTCATTATTTGGCAACTTTTCAAACAGCAAGAGAAAAAAATTAAATTTTTTAGACTACATGAAGGTGATATATGTAGATACAGTATTTTCACAGTTTCCTAAGTACTTTTAAACCATAAGGAAGTTTCCAGATTTTGTATCCACATACATGGTAGTCAATTTATTTCTGTGCTTCTAAATAACAGTACTTATTAGATTGCCATGCTTGCCTGGCTTTTCCTCACAATTAAACCGTAAGGTTTTGGGGGGTTTTTTTAGTCATTAAAATTTTTTCTTTATTGAAGTATAGTTGATTTACAATGTTGTGTTAGTTTCTGGTGTACAGCAAAGTAATTCAGCTACATTCAAGGTCCTATATATGTAGGACCTTGTTGTTTATCTATTTGATATATAGTAGTTTGCATCTGCTAATCACAAACTCAATTTATCCCTCCCCCCCCTTTCCCTTTGGCAACCATAAGTTTGTTTTCTATGTCTGTGAGTCTATTTCTGTTTTGTAAATAAGTTCACTTGTATCATTTTTTATTTTTATTTATTTATTTATTTATTTATTGAGGTGGATGCTATTTCTATCTCTATTTTTTTTAACATCTTTATTGGAGTATAATTGCTTTACAGTGGTGTGTTAGTTTCTGCTGTATAACAAAGTGAATCAGTAATACTTAAACATATATCCCCATATCTCTTCCCTCTTGCATCTCCCTCCCTCCCACCCTCCCCATCCCACTCCTCTAGGTGGACACAAAGCACATAGCTGATCTCCCTGTGCTATGTGGCTGCTTCCCACTAGCTATCTATTTTACATTTGGTAGTGTATATATGTCCATGCCACTCTCTCACTTCGTCCCAGCTTATCCTTCCCCTTCCCCATGTCCTCAAGTCCATTCTCTACATCTGTGTCTTTATTCCTGTCCTGCCCCTAGGTTCTTCAGAACCTTTCCATATATATGTGTTAGCATATGGTATTTGTTTTTCTCTTTCTGACTTACTTCACTCTGTATGACAGACTCTAACTCCATCCATCTCACTACAAATAACTCAATTTCATTTCATTTTCTGGCTGAGTAATATTCCATTGTATATATGTGCCACATCTTCTTTATCCATTCATCCGATGATGGACACTTAGGTTGCTTCCATGTCCTGGCTACTGTAAATAGAGCTGCAATGAACATTGTGGTACATGACTCTTGTTGAATTATGGTTTTCTCAGGGTATATGCCCAGCAGTGGGATTGCTGGGTCATATGGTAGTTCTATTTTTAGTTGTTTAAGGAACCTCCATACTGTTCTCCATAGTGGCTGTATCAATTTACATTCTCACCAGCAGGGCAAGAGGGTTCCCTTTTCTCCACACCCTCTCCAGCATTTATTGTTTGTAGATTTTTTGATGATGGCCATTCTGACTGCTGTAAGTTGATACCTCATTGTACTTTTGATTTGCATTTCTCTAATGATTAGTGATGTTGAGCATCCTTTCATGTTTTTGTTGTCAATCTGTATACCTTCTTTGGAAAAATGTCTACTTAGGTCTTCTGCCCATTTGTGGATTGGGCTGTTTGATTTTTGATATTGAGCTGCATGAGCAGCCTGTATATTTTGGAGATTAATCCTTTGTCAGTTGCTTCATTTGCAAATATTTTCTCCCATTCTGAGGGTTGTCTTTTTGTCTTGTTTATGGTTTCCTTTGCTGTGCAAAAGCTTTTAAGTTTCATTAGGTCCCATTTGTTTATTTTTGTTTTTATTTCCATTTCTCTAGGAGGTGGGTCAAAAAGGATCTTGCTGTGATTTATGTCATAGAGTGTTCTGCCTATGTTTTCCTCTAAGAGTTTGATAGTGTCTGACCTTACATTTAGGTCTTTAATCCATTTTGAGTTTATTTTTGTGAATGGTGTTAGGGAGTGTTCTAATTTCATTCTTTTACATGTAGCTGTCCAGTTTTCCCAGCACCACTTATTGAAGAGGCTGTCTTTTCTCCATTGTATATTCTTGCCTCCTTTATCAAAGATAAGATGACCATATGTGTGTGGGTTTATCTCTGGGCTTTCTATCCTGTTCCATTGATCTATAGTTCTGTTTTTGTGCCAGTACCATACTGTCTTGATTACTGTAGTTCTGTAGTATAGTCTGAAGTCCAGGAGCCTGATTCCTCCAGCTCCGTTTTTTTTTTTTTTTTTTTTTTTAAATTTTTTTTAAATTTATTTATTTTACTTATTTTATTTATTTTTGGCTGAATTGGGTCTTCGTTGCTGCGTGTGGGCTTTTTTTTCTAGTTGCTGTGAGCGGGGGCTACTCTTCGTTGCGGTGTGTGGGCTTCTTATTGCAGTGGCTTCTCTTGTTGAGGAGCACGGGCCCTAGGCACGTGGGCTTCAGTAGTTGTGACTCGTGGGCTCTAGAGCGCAGGCTCAGTAGTTGAGGCACACGGGCTTAGTTGCTCCGCGGCATGTGGGATCTTCCCGGACCAGGGTTCGAACCTGTGTCTCCTGCATTGGCAGGCAGATTCTTAACCACTGCGCAACCAGGGAAGTCCACCAGCTCCGTTTTTCTTTCTCAAGATTGCTTTGGCTATTCGGAGTCTTTTGTGTTTCCATACACATTGTGAAATTTTTTGTTCTAGTTCTATGTAAAATGCCATTGGTAGTTTGATAGGGATTGCATTGAATCTGTAGATGACTTTGGGTAGTATAGTCATTTTCACAATGTTGATTCTTCCAGTCAAAGAACATGGTATATCTCTCCATCTGTTTGTATCATCTTTAATTTCTTTTATCAGTGTCTTATAGTTTTCAGCATACAGGTCTTTTGTCTCCTTAGGTAGGTTTATTCCTAGGTATTTTATTCTTTTTGTTGCAATGGTAAGTGGGAGTGTTTCCTTAATTTCTCTTTCAGATTTTTCAACATTAGCGTATAGGAATGCAAGAGATTTCTGTGCATTAATTTTGTATCCTGTTACTTTACCAAATTCATTGATTAGCTCTAGTAGTTTTCTGGTAGCATCTTTAGGATTCTCTATGTATGGTATCATGTCATGTGCAAACAGTGACAGTTTTACCTCTTCTTTTCCAATTTGTATTCCATTTATTTCTTTTTCTTCTCTGATTGCTATGGCTAAAACTTCCAAAACTATGTTGAATAATAATGGTGAGAGTGGGCAACCTTGTCTTGTTCCTAATCTTAGTGGAAATGGGTTCAGTTTTTCACCATTGAGAATGATGTTGGCTGTAGGTTTGTCATATATGGCCTTTATTATATTGAGGTAAGTTCCCTCTATGCCTACTTGAGAGTTTTTATCATAAATGGGTGTTGAATTTTTTGAAAGCTTTTTCTGCATCTATTGAGATGATCATATGGTTTTTTATCCTTCAATTTGTTTATATGGTTTATCACATTGATTGATTTGCATATATTGACGAATCCTTGTATTCCTGGAATAAACCTCACTTGATCATGATGTATGATCCTTTTAATGTGCTGTTGGATTGTGTTTGCTAGTATTTTGTTGAGGATTTTTGCATCTATGTTAACTTTTTACATGTTAACCAAATGATAGACTTGGTGGATGAGGGGAGAATTAAATATGAATAATTTTGGATTTTTCTATTTTCCTGATCTGTGACTGAAAGTCCTTTACCATCTGTCACCAGCATATAGAACTTGTCTATTCCTCTTTTGGTGCTTAGCATGAGGGCCTTGGTTTGATACTGTGCTCTAACCTCCATGTTGTAATTTCCCAACCAGCATCTCCAATAGAGAGCTATTCATTCATTATTTTATTATCCAAAATGCCTAGCAGAATTCTTTATACTCTGGTAAATGTTCATTAATTATTATTTTAGACAGTAGAAATAAATAACTAGGCAGTACCTAACTGAATGAAAGTTCATGGTGTATACAAAGAGTTTCCAGTGATTTAGCTGTAATTTAGGGATGTTATTTTTTTAAGGTTTAGTCTTATGCCCTCTGCTTTTTAACGTTTACATGATTGATGTAACTTGGATAATAGAATGGAAATCATAATCCCAGCATTTTAAGACGAGGACATGTTTATAATTGAGATCTATTAATTTAAGTATTCATTATTATATCCCACAAATCTTTATGAAGCACTTAGTCTAAGCCAAACCCTGTGTTTGTACTTGAAAGGCAAAGCATGATCCTTATGGAGCTTCCATGATCATGGTGGCCCCAGATAGAGTAAGACCACTCCCCACAATGGCAGGTGACATTCACTGAGGGCCGGTATGTGCCTGGCACAGTTTGAAGTGGTTTATATGTACTGACTCATCTAATTTTCACCACAACCCTTTGTGGTAGGCATTGCAAAATCTTCATTTTATAGATTCAGAATCTCAGGCACAGAGGGATTAATTACATTGCCTGACATTATGCAGCTAGTGAGTGTTAGCCAGGATCAGAATCCAGGCCGGCTGCCTCCTGAGATACACTGACTTTCAATAATCAAATAATCTTGTAGACCAAATGATAACTTGTAGAAAATTATAACTGTTCCATGAGCTGTGGAGGAGAGATTCATGGTATTCTTAAGCCTATTTTAAGAGGAAATTACCCAGGGGAGGCTTCCTGGTGTAGAGACAGTTAAGATGGCACCTGAAGGCAGAGTGGGCATTAACTAGGTAAAAAAGGGCTAGTGGAGTATTGTGTACAAAGGAAATGCCTGTTGATGGCAAGGAGAAAGGGGGGATTCAAGAAAGTTGCTACCAAAAAATAAATAGGTAGAGCAGAAGGTGGGTCTTGATGATATAGATTCCAGTTTGCAAACCATTTTCACTTTTGCTCCTGTGTTTAATGCTCACAACCAACTTGGGTAGTTTAGAGACTTAATTTAACCAAGGCCATGGACCAGAAGTAGTAAGTCTGGGACCTGAACCCAGATCGCCTGATTTCAGTTCCCACAGCTATCCCACCAAACCAGAGTGGCTCAACAGTGCAAAGGAGGACCAAAGCAACATGTGGAGGGCACTGTGAGTATGGTATTTCTGGTCAGGGTCCACATGACTCAAAGGTGTGTATAGATCAGCAGTAATACTGGTAACACTGGTGCCTAAGGAAATGCATTTTATCTGGATGTAAGAACGGAAGTACAATTCAAAATCAAGCCCCAAGACACAATTACTCTCAGATCTGGTAGAATTCAAACATAACCTGTAACACCAATGTTGGGACAGGGCCCCATAGCTTCAGGAGGGCATGAAGAACTAGAAAATAAAGACTCAGGAGGGAAAGTCAAAGAAATTGGGTTCTTTGAAGAAAACTATCAAAGGTTGCTTATCAAAAACATTCTATGACAGACAATGACCAGCTTACCTTTTGTCATCTCCCGGGAGGTTGAAAGCAGGAAGGATTGATACCAGCCCGGCAAACGATTCTGCATTTCCTGGCAAGAAAAAGAGACACCCTAGGACCAATACCTCAAACATCAAATCTGTAAATCATTTGTGCTTGGCTCTGGAATTCTAATGTGATTCTCTTTCCTATTCCAGGTTTACCTATTTGTTTCACCTAGACCATTCTTAGGGTTATTTTGAAATCTTCCAAGCATGTGTCATAATTGTGCTAAGGAAAAGCTAGTCAAGGATTAAAATGAGACAAAAAGACACCATCCAATAAAATAAAGCTGCAGATAATGCATATGGGAGATAATCCACAGAAGGATAATTGAAAATAGTCAAACACTTGTTACAATAGCTATCTAGCAACCATCCCTGGCAGCTGCCCACTTAATGCAGTTAAGCAGAATGCCTATAGTTAAAAAAAAAAAAGAAAGCCTGCTGAGGATATGGGGGGAGAAAAGGCATAATCGTTAGACCTAGAGCTCCCCTGCTATATTATAAACTCCTCGAGGGCAGGCACTCTGTTACAATCACCTTTATGAAAAACATAGCACCCAGTTATAGGGTGCTAGCACATAAAAGAGGATCAATAAATGTTTGCAACTTATAATTGTTATGCCTTTCCTTCTCGTCTCTCTCCATAATTGTCATTATTCAATCACTGTAAAAAAAAAAAAATGTGTCTCTCTCCTGCTCCTTTTTTCTCGTCTTCAACACATGCTTCACGCCTGACAGTAGATCCAGAGGCATCATTTAACCTTGCCAAGTGGCAATCAGAAGTAAGTCAGATAGAAATATTTCATGACTCTCAGAGATGTTAAACCCTGGCATAAGTTGATGAGAAAGATTGTAAAATCATTTCTCCAGGGAGTCTTTGAAAATGTAGAATATCTAGTGTGATTCAGGGGTAAAGATATACCTAGAGATCTAATTTAACATTCTACAAACATATACATGCGTAGACACACTAGTTTTCCTTATAAAAGTTATCCATGTTCAGTACAGAAAATTTGTACAATCTAAGGAAGTATAAAGAAGATAATAATCACACCATCTAAAAAAGAGCTACAGTTAGTATTTTGGTGTATTTTTATTTTTTTAATATATCTGTCCACATACAGTCATTCATTCATTTATTCAATGAATTCTTATTAGGACTCTACCAACATTCTATGTAGAAAAAGACAATAAACAATCATCATAATAGAAGGAAAATTATGTGGTATGGTAGAAGGTGTTAAGTGTATGAAAAAGAATAGTGCAGGTTGAGTAATGGGGTCGGAGATGCTGGGACAGAGTGGAGGAGGTTGTGATTTTTTTTTAAATAGGGTAGACAAATAGTTATATTTTGTCAATGGAATCCTTATTTTTTCTTTAGGTATAATTGACAAATAACATATTAGTTTGAAGTATGCAATGTAATGATTCTATATTTCTATGTATTACAAAATGACCTCCACAAGAAATTAACATCTGTCATCATACATAATTACAAAAATTTTTTCTTGTGATGAGAACTTTTAAGATTTACTTTCTTAGCAACTTTCAGATATGCAATCAGTATTATTAGCATAGTCACCATGCTAAACATTACATCCCCATGACTTATTTGTTTTATAACTGTAAATTTGTAACAATTTGTACCTTATGACCCCCTTCACCCATGTCAACCAGTCCTTACCTGCCCCCCCCCACCTCTGGCAACCACCAATATGTTCTCTGTATCTGTGAGTTCAGTGTTGTTTGGTTTTGCTTTTTTAGGATCCATATGTGAGATCATATGGTATTTGTCTTTCTCTATCTAACTTATTTCTCTTAGCATGATGCCCTCAAATCTATCTATGTTGTCCCAAATAGCAAGACACTTAGGTTGTTTCCATATATTGGCTATTGTAAATAATGCTGCACTGAACATGGCAGTGCATATATCTTTTCAAGTGAGTGTTGTTGTTTTCTTCAGATAAATACTTGAAAATAGAGTTACTGGATCATATGATAGTTCTATTTTTTAATTTTTTGAGAAAGCTCCATACGTTTTTCCATAGTGGTTGCACCAATTTACATTTCCACCAACAGTGCACAAGAGTTCCAGTTTTTCTACATCCTCGCCAACACTTATTTTTTGTCTTCTTGATAACAGCCATTCTAATAGGTGTGAAATGGTACCTCACTGTGGTTTTGGTTTGCATTTCCCCGATGATTAGCAATACTGAGCATCTTTTCATGTACCTATTGGCCCTCTCTGTCTTCTCTGGAAAAAAAAATGTCTATTAGGATTCATTGTCCATTTTTCAGTTGGATTGAGGGTTTTTGCTTTAGATTTTGCTTTTGAGTTGTATGAGTTCTTTATATATCTTATATATTAGCCCCTTATCAGATATATGATTTGCAAATTTCTTATCCCATTCTGTAGGTTATATTTATACATTTTTGATGGTTTCCTTTGCCATGCAGAAGCTTTTTATATTGTCACCCCACTTGTTTGTTTTTACTTTGGTTGCCTTTGTTTTTAGTATCAGATCCAAAAAAATCAGTGTCAAGACCAATTTTAGGCACTTACCACATATGTTTTCCTCTAGATGTTTTATGGTTTCAGGTCTTACATTCAAGTCTTTTATTCATTTTGAGTTAACTTTTGTGTATGGTATAAGAATATGGTCCAGTTCCTTTTTTTTTTTTTTTTTTTTTGCATGTGACTGTCCAATTTTCCCAACACCATTTGTTGAAGAAACTGTCTTTTCCCCATTGTATATTCTTGACACCTTTGTCATAAATTAATTGACCATATATTCATGAGTTTATTTCTGGGTTTTTCTATTCTGTTCCATTGATCTATGTGTTTTTAGGCCAATGCCATACTATTTTGATTACCAGAGCTTTGTAATATAGTTTGAAATCAGAGAGCATGATGCCTCCAAGTTTGTTGTTCTTTTTCAAAATTGCTTTGGCCATTTGAGGTTTTCTGTGTTTGCATACAAATTTTAGGGATGTTTGTTCTATTTCTGTGAAAAATGCCATGGGTATTTTGATTGGGATTGCACTGAATCTGTAGATAGCCTTGGGTAGTATGGATATTTTTACAATATTTATTCTTCCAATACATGAACATGGAATATTTTTCCATTTATTTGTGTCTTCCTTGATTTCTTTCATCACTGTCTTATAGTTTTCAGTGTAAAAGTCTTTCACCTCCTTGGTTAAATTTATCAGTAGATATTTTATTCGTTTTAATGTATTGTAAATGGAATTGTTTTCTTAATTTGTCTTTCTGATAGTTCATTATTAGTGTATAGAAATGCAACATATTTCTGTATATTGATTTTCTTCTGCAACTTTACTGAATTTGTTGATTAGTCCTAACAGCTTTTTGGTTTTTCTATCATGTCATGTGCAAAGAATGGCATTTTTATTTTTCCTTTCTGATTTGGTTGCCTTTTATTTCTTTTTCTTCACTAATTGCTTTGGCTAGGACTTCCAATACTATGTTGAATGAAAATGGTGAAGGTAGATATCCTTGTCTCATTTCTGATCTTAGGGAAAAAGATTTCAGCTTTTGCAATTAAGTATGATTGTTAGCTGGTCATGGATGGCCTTTATTAGGCTGAGGTAATTTCCCTCTATATCCACTTTGTTGAGAGTTTTTAATCATAAATGGCTATTGAATTTTGTCAAATGCTTTTGCTGCGTCTATTAAGTTCATATGATTTTCATCCTTCATTTTGTTAATGTGTATCACACTGATTGATTTGCAGTTGTCGAACCATCCTTGCACCCACTTGACAGTGCTGTATGATCCTTTTAGTGTATTGTTGAATTCAGTTTGCTAATACTTCATTGAAGATTTTTTGCATCTGTTTGTCAGGGATGTTGACCTACAATTTTCTTTTCTTGTGGCATCCTTGTTTGGTTATGGTGTCAGGATAATGTTGGCCTCATGAAAGGAGTTTGGAAGTGTTATCTTTTTTTGGAAGAGTTTGAGGATTGATATTAATTCTTTTTCGAATGTTTGGTAGCATTCACCAGTCAAGCCATCTGGTCCTGGACTTTCGTTTATTGGGCGTTTTTGATTACTGATTCAATCTCCTTACTAGTTCAGATTTTCTTTTTCTTCATGATTCACTCTTGATAGGTTGTATGTTTCTAGAAATTTATCCATTTCTCCTAGAGTGTCAAATTCGTTGGTGTATAATTGTTCTTAGTAGTTTCTTATGATCCTTTGTATTTCTGTGGTATCTGTTGTGAAGTCTCCTCTTTCATTTCTTATTTTGAGTTCTTTTTTTTTTTTTTCTTGGTGAATATAGCTAAGGTTTGTCAACTTTATTTATCTTTTCAAAGAACCAGTTCTTAGTTTCATTTATCTTTTCTAATGTCTTTTTAGTCTCTACTTCAGTTACTTCCACTCTGATCTTTGTTATTTCCTTCCTTCTACCAGATTTGGGCTTTGTTTGTTCTTTTTTATATAGTTCTTTGAGATATAAAGGTAGGTTGTTGAATTGAGACTTTTCTTGTTTCCTGATATAGTCATTTATCACTATGACATTCTCTTTTAGAACTGCTTATGCTGCATCACATAAATTTTGGTATGTTACATTTTCATTTTCATTTGTCTCAAGGTATTTTTTTATTTCTCTTGATTTTTTCTTTTTGACCCATTTGTTGGTCAGCAGTATGTTGTTTAATATCCACATATTTATTAATTTTCCTGCTTTCTTCTTGTAATTGATTTCTAGTTTTATACTACTGTGGTTGCAAAAGATGTTCAATATGATTTCAGTTTTCTTAAATTTATTAAGACTTATTTTGTGACCTTACATATGATATATCCTAGAGAATGTTCCATGTGCACTTGAGAAGAATGTATTCTGTTACTGTGGGATGAAATGCTCTATATATATCCGTTAAGTCTATCTGATCTCACATGTCATTTAAGGCCAATGTTTTCTTACTGATTTTCAATCTGTATAATATCTATTCATGTAAGCAGGGTGTCAAAGTCCCTTGCTATTATTGTATTGTTGTCTATGTCTCCCTTTAAGTCTGTTAATATTTATATATTTAGGTACTCCTATGTTTGGTGCATAAATATTACAAATGTTATAACCTCTTATTGGATTGACCACTTTATATGCTGACCTTTTTTGTCATTTATTAATGTCTTTGTTTTAAAGTCAATTTTGTCTGACATAAGTATTGCTACTCCAGCTTTCTTTTGGTTTCCGTTTACATGGAATTTCTTTTTCCAGCCTTTCACTTTCAAGCTGTGTGTGTCCTTATATCTGAAGTGTGCATCTGTAGGCAGCATATAGATGGGTTGGGATTGTGGTTTTAAATGTAATGGCTAGAGGAGGCCTTATTGAAAAGGTGATATTTGAACAAAGGTATTTATTGGGATCATTTTGAACAGTCTACTATGCAATTTGCTTTGATCATTATTCTTTAAAACATGCTTATTTAATGGATGTACATAATTTTATCTTATAAATCTTATAAATAATTTTTTAACCCCATGGTTGGACATTTACATCAACTCCACTTAATTTTTTCTGTGTTATACATTCTTAAATGAAACTGTGGCTTCTCTGTTCAGTTTTTGCAATTAACAGCATAAAGGTAAGATTTAGCTTAGAAAAGAGGAGACAGCATCAAGGTAATAATGTTAACTTCTTGTGAGATATGTTGCAATAGTTTTCATTTACTTCTAATCTGATTATGACATGTTTTAAAAATACCATTTGTTGTGATTTCAGTTAAAATGTACATATTTATTGTTTAAATTTTGTAAAACATACAAAAGCAAAAGAAAATTCAAAATACCCATAATCACATCTTCCAAAGTTAATCATATTTGCTCAAAATATACACTTACTTAGAGTTTGTATTATAATAAACATCCTGTGTTATAATTTTCATTTAATTAAATGTGAACATTGTCTAAGTATTTTATTTATAACTATATTTTAAGTGTAGTATTTTAAAGTATTCTTTTATAATCTAATTTTTAATAAGTGTACACTATTCATTTCTTTACCCATTCCATAAACTATCCCCATTTTATAAACTGAATTATACAATTTATCACTATTGTAAAATATTTTCATATATATCCTTGCCCACAACTCTGATTATTTCCTTCTATAATTAAAAGCATAAATCTGTCATTTATATTGCACATATTTTTACTAGTTTGTTGCTTTTCTTTTAGTTTTATTTATGTTGTTTTTTTGACTGAAAGAAATTAAATCTATCAATCCTTTCCTTAAGGGATTCTTCATTTGCCTTTTAGGTTTTGAAAATCCTTTAGCACCCTGAGTTTTTTTGTTTTTTAAAAAAAAACTCTTTTCCCTGGTGGGATTTATTTTGGCCCATGGTATGACATTTAGTGAACCAACTTTATTTCTTTTGGAATAGTTACAGCTTGGTTAACCTTCAATAGGCCTTTCTTTTCTTTATTTTGTTATTCTGTCAGTCAGGACTGTTATCTAAATACTTCTTCAAACCATATGTAAGAGCAAAGGTGGTGCTTCTACTGACATTCCAAGGATTCACATACTTGTGAATTGGGATTGAAAAGGGCAAGAATTGTTTCAAGGAGAACAAATACATACACAGACTTTTAAAATTTTAATAAAACATGTTAAGAAATAATGCATAATTCCAGAAAAAGTTTTTAATAATTAAAACTCCGAACTTCAAAACACCTTTGTATAGATCCTCAGGGGTAGATTCACAAATTGGAAAGTTGGTGTTCCCATTAGAAGCTATATAATGTATTAGTTAGTACTCTCTCATTGCTCTGAGAATATGAGGAATATAATAATAACAAGAGCTGTCATTTAATGGGAACTTACTACATGCAAGGCATTGTGCCAAGTACTTCACATGTGGTATTTATTTAATCTTCAAAATACTTTAGAAGGGAGGTACTATCAAGATCTCTCCTTTACAGATGAGGAAACAAAGGCTGAGTGGGATAGAAGAAAACTTCCACGGTCATGCAGCTAGTTGACTGTGTAAAGGGGACTCCTCAACTATTTCTCAGCAAAATTTAGTCAATGCAATAGTAAAAATAAGAATATGAAGGAAAGTCCTAATTAGATACATCATATGCTGTCTCCAACTTCCCTTCTCCACGATGTGCTTGGGAAGCTTGCACTAGTTTAAGTCACACCTAACTAATAACAACTACATCTGATAATTATTCATATTTTTTAAAGCACATTCAACCAAGAGAGTTGATGCTTATAGCATATGGTCCAGGTCATACCATTTGGACAGCTTAGAAAGCAGAGGTGCTAAGAGGTTAGGTAGTAGAGCTGGAATTTAAAACCATGACTCCTATCTCTGCCATCAGTTCTTCCCCTGACCTCCACACTGCAAGTTTGGGAGGTTTCTCTTGGGGATTTTTTTTTTTTTTTTTTAAATAAATTTATTTATTTATTTATTTTTGGCTGAGTTGGGTCTTTGTTGTTGCGTGCGGGCTTTCTCTAGTTGCGGCGAGCGGGGGCTACTCTTCGTTGTGATGTGCGGGCTTCTCATTGTGGTGGCTTCTCTTGTTGTGGAGCACAGGCTCTAGGAGCGCGGGCTCAGTAGTTGTGGTGCACGGGCTTAATTGCGCCGTGGCATGTGGGATCTTCCCCGACCAGGGCTCGAACCCGTGTCCCCTGCATTCGCAGGCAGATTCTTAACCACTGTGCCACCAGGGAAGCCCGGGGAATTTTTTTTTGATCCATATTTCAAAGTATTATGACTTATTGTTGTTGCCGCTGTTATTACCTAACCATCTCTGACCTTTTAAGCAATGAATATGTTGTATTTTAAATTCTCATTACTGTAATTATCTAGGCCATCTTATACTTTATTACACATATTGAATAAGAAACATTATAGGTGTTCTTTTATCTAGTCCATCCTTTAGTGAATCAGTGATATAGTTTGGACTTTTCTGTTGGATATGTCTCTTGAGAAGACATAAAATAAAATTACTTAATATGCTGTTAATAAATATATCATTACATATATGATGCTTTAACACTTCATGATAACTTCATTTTTTTTTGGCAGTGCACACATTTACACAAAAATCATTTTTCTTTAGGTAGAAAAATAGAAAAATTTCAATAACTGCATTAAAAGCAGTAACTTCTGAGCATTTCCCAGAAAAGAAGAGTAATTTTAAAGGAAACAATATAAAGGCATTATTAAGTTTTTCATCTTTCGTGGCCTGTTCAAATGCTCTCTTCTGTGACCTTCCTTCTCTGAAGTATTTCTATCCTTTGAGCACCATTATAGTATTTTTAACATTCCATTATAGTGTTAATTCCAAAGTATACCTTGTATAAGTGATTTGTGCATGTGACAATTTAGATTAAAACCCCCATGTTTTAGTCTTCTCTCTCTCCCCATATCTGGCCAGTTGCCTGGTACAAAATGTTAAACTGAATAAGAGTTAATCAAGGTTTAAATAGTGAAAAAATACATAAGCCTTAATTTAAGGCTTTTGTCAGATATATAGTTAATATATGAGGCATGCCAAATCAGAATGCAAGTCTACCTTGGTTCTAAAATAGAAAGGACAATTTAAGTATTTTTAAATATAACCTGGAACAGAAAACTAAATCTTTTATGGTAGAAACAGGATGTGTGTTATAAGTTAAGATTATATGAAATTTCTGTAAATGAATTAATACATATTCTCCAGTAATATTTTAAGATTTTAAAATCTTGATACCAAGGTTCAGTAACTTTATTCACAAAAATCCATTGCACAGAGAGGAGAAGTAAAAGTGTAAAGTTTAGGAATTCTGTTGAAGTTAAATTATCAGGTTAAAAAATAGGGTGTTATTGTTTTAAGATATTTTATGTAAGCCTCATGGTAACTACAAAGGAAAATATGTAGTGATTATGCAGAAGAACATTGTAAAGGGGTCAAAACACTCTAATATCAAAACACAAAAAAAGACAGCAGGGTAAGAAACAAGGAACAGTGGATCTACAAAACAACCAGAAGACAAATAACAAAGTGGCAATTGTAAGTCCTCACCTATCCATAATTACTTTAAACATAATTGGAGTATGGATCAAATTGTCTAATCAAAAGACTTAGGATGGCTGAAAGGATAAAAACAAGATCCAATGATATGCTGCCTACAAGAGACTCAATTTAGCCTTAAAGACACACATAGACTGAGAGTGAAGGGATGGGAAAAGTCGTTTCAAGCAAATGGTAACCAAAAATAAGCGAACAAACAGGGGTGTCTGTACTTATGTCAGACAAAATGACTTTAAACTAAAAACGGTAAAAATAGACAAAGAAGGTCATTACATAATGATTAAAGGGTCAATCCATCTAGAGGATAAAACAGTTGTAAATATTTGTGTGCCCAACGTTGGAGGACCTAAAGAAAGTAAAAGCTAACAGAGATAAAAGGAGAAATAAACAGTAATACAGTAATGGTTGGGGACTTTAATACCCCATTCTGAACAATGGATAGATCATTCAGACAGAGAAGCAATAAGGAAATACGAGATTTGAACAATACTATAGACTAAATAGCCCTAATAGACATATACAGAACATCCTATCCAACAACAGCACAATACACATTCTTCTCAAGTGGAATATTTTCTAGGATAGACCAAATGTTAGGCCACAAAACAAGTCTTAGCAAATTCAGGAAGATTGAAATCATACAAAGTATCTTCTCAGACCACAATGGCATGAAACTGGAAAGTAATAACAAAAGGAAAATTGACAAACACATGAAAATAAAACAATACTCAGTAAACAATGGTCAGGGGCACTGAATAGAAAGTTTTTCTAAGAAGATGTAAGAAAGGCCAATGGGTACATGATAAGATGCTCAACAAAATAGTTATTAGGAAAATGCAAATTAAAGCCACAATAAGATATTACCCCATACCTGTTAGAATGACCATCAAAAAGACAAGAGCTAACAAATGCTGTCATGGATGTGGAGAAATAGGAACTCTTGTGCACACTGGTGGGATTGTAAGTTGGCACAGCCACTATGGAAAGCAGTATGGAGGATCCTTAAAATATTGAAAGTAGAATTACCATATGATTCAGCAATTCCATCTCTGGGAATATATCCAAAGGAAATGAAAACACTAGTTTGAAAAGATATCTGCAATCCATATTCATAACATTTACAATAGCCAAGATATGGAAAAAACCTAGTGTCCACTGATGGATGAATGGATAAAGAAGTTGTGAGATACACACACACACACAAACACAATTGAATATTATTCATCCATAAAAATGAGGAAATGCTACCATTTATAACAACATGGTTAGACCTGGAAGGCATTATGCTAAGTGAAATAAATCAGATAGACAAAAACAAATAGTGTATGATATCACTTACATGTGGAATCTTAAAAAATAAAATATCAAGCTCATAGAAAAAGAGATCAGACTGGGACTTCCCTGGTGGTCCAGCAGTTAAAATTCCACACTCCCAGTGCAGGGGACCTGGGTTCGATCCCTGGTCAGGGAACTAGATCCTGCATGCTGCCACTAAAGATCCCGCATGCCACAAATAAGACCTGGCACAGCCAAATAAATAAATAAATAAATAAATGTTTTTTTTAAAAAAGAGATCAGACTGCTTGTGGTTACCAGAGGTGGAGGGTGGAGGAGGGGGAATTGAATGAAGGTGGTCCAAAGGTGCAAATTTCCAGTTATAGGAGAAATAAGTGCTAGGGATGTAATGTACAACATGATGGCTATAGTTAACACTGCTGTATGATATGTAGGAAAATTTGTAAGAGAGTAAGTCCTAATTTCTTTTTTCTTCGTTTTATTTTATCTATATGAAATGATAGATGTTAGCTGAACCTATTGTGGTAATTATTTCACAATGTATGTAAATCAAACCATCATGCTGTACACCTTAAATTTATACAGTGATGTATATCAATTACTTCTCAATAAAACTGGGGAAAAAATCCAGTGCAATAGCAACACAATACTATATGTTAATATTTAGTAACTTTAAAATGGACTGGTGTACAGTCCATACATAATGCTGATTAAAGGTTGAAGATAATATTTATGCTTTTCCCATAAGGTAGTTTTAATGAAATGTTCCAACTCAGAATATGTGTGATCTCAAAATTATGTCTTCAGTTCTTAGAATAAAGTCCTTTCTGGAAAATTATATGATTAAATAGCATTTTAGAAGCTGTAAATACCTTAAAGATCATATAATCCAAACCACTCATTTAATTATGCTATTTATTAATAAATATCACTGAAAAGAAATATTCAGTTATTACTAAGTGTTATACAATGAAGTTAAGGTTCTTTCCTATCCCAGGGACAAGGACTAATAACAGTTTCCTGGGTAATCTTCTTGAATTTTTCTGTATACAAACATACGTTTAATTTATTTAACAGCACCAATGTAAGCCAGCTCTAAAAGTGTGATGGCTTGCAGTAAATCTTGGAGATAACTTTCTCTTAATATAAAGATCTATCTCATTTTTAAATATGAAATATTTAAACAATGGTTACAAATAAATATCTAAAGACACTGCCTAAATTTAACAAATATTCACATTTTATTATTTTCTAATCTTTGCCTTTTAAGAAACAGTTGAAGACTCTTTTGTATCTCTCTTAATCTTTTTTACCCCCCACTACTTCCTTTTCCTTTTTGACCATTTTCCTAAATGTTTCCATTGCTGTTCACAGTCCTGTCCTGTTGGGTTTTTTTTAAACTTTTATTACATATGTGTGTTCCATAAACAACTTACAGCCTCATTTTATATGTAACTGAATGTTCCGTAATGGAATTGTAACTGGTTTAGTGAGCAGTCTCTAATCAGTAAGATGTAAGGATAAATCCATGTCATTTTTCTTCATTCTTTTCACTCTCTTAAATCTCTCCTATGCTTAACTACATCCTGGACAGATGTCAGAACTTTCCAGTTATTTCAGGTTATTAAAATTCTGTTTAAAATTCTAACTTCATCCTATTTAAATCTTAACTCTTATGTTTTATAGTACTTTATTAAGATATAATTTATATACAGTAAGGTCCAAGAATATTGATTACATAAAGAAAATTGAGAATTTCACCATACGATGGATTATACAGTATTGTGTATAAATTATATAAATACATATCTACACTTGTATCCACCTATGTGACCACCACTCAGATCAAGAAATAGAACATTCCTCACTCCCAGAAGTGAGGCAATATCCCCTCCTCCCCTCTTCCGAAAACAAAATGTAACACTATTCTGACTTCTAACAGCATTGATTAGTTTTGCCTGTTCTTGTGTTTCATGTAAATGGAATCATACCATATAATGTCTGGCTTTTTTCACATAATGTTTTTGAAATCCATCCATGTTGTTACATACATCAGCAGTTCATTCTTTTTTGTTTTGGTATTTTTGAGTAGTATTGTGTTATGTGAATATTCATAATTTGTCCACTCTCTTGTTGATGGGTTTGTGTTATTTCAAATTTTGAGCTATTATGAATAAAGCTGCCATGAACAACTTGTACAAGTCTTTTGGACATCTGCATTCAATTTTCTTGAGTAGATGCCTACAAGTAAAACTGCTGAGTCATAGGATTGTATATGTTTAACTTTGTTAAAAACTGCCAAACACTTTGAAAGTAGTTGTCACATTTTACGCTCTCAGCCAGTGATATATGAGGACTCTAATTACCACATGTATGTCAACACTACGTGAAGTCAATCTTTTTTATTTTAGCCTTTCTGGTAGGTGGGTAGATGTATCTTATTGTGGTCATTTTTCTATATTTTTAAATGGGAAAATCAAAAACATGGTTAACAGTTACTGTTGCTTGTACCTGCACAGAATATCTCTAGAAGGATTAGAAGAATCTGAACATTCTGGTTTTCCTTTGGTGAGGGTTGCTGAGCCCCTGTTTTTCTGGGTCACTGGTGTGGGAGGTAGATGTCCCCTTGTAACCTTTAGTTACTTTTGAATATTGAACCATGTACATGTTTTACCTATTGAAAAAATGAAATTATTTTAAAAATCACTCAATTAGTGGATAATGAAGCTGTACTCTACTCACTGCTCAGACCAGGCTTGTGAGTTGGGAGATTCTGAGTGGGGAGAAGGCACTTTCCGCCCTTTCACTCCAGTTTCACTAACAACTAACTCCAGTTGTTAGTCACCCAGTAACACTTTAGAGCGTGGCCAGATTCGTTTCTGGGAACCTCCACCTCCTTCGTCTTCCTGCCTCTAGCTCTTCTCATTGGCTGGATGAGGCAAGAGAGAGAGAGAGGGAAAGGGACAGATTTATCTTTCTGTCTTCATCTGTGTCCTTCTCTTTTGAGGTTGTTGAAGTTTCTATATTATGGCTGGCCTTGGTTGCATTCTTTGTGGCAGGTCCAAAGGCACCTCTCTCCTGGGTCACATGTGAGGTTTTTATGGGATGGAGGGTGAGGAACTTGGGGAGCCTCCCCTCTGTACCATTCTCTGATGTGGAACATCCAGTTCCAGCTTGACTTCTTTCTGCCCTCCTAAACTCTAATTCCTGGGGTGGGGACTAGGGGAACAGCCTGTAACCTCTCATTCATGGGCCTATCTGTGGGTTCCAGCAAGGTTAGCTCAGGCCCATCTCCCTTTCATAGCACCCCCTGACCCATAGGATCTGATGTCAGGAGGTGAGAGGACCTCCATCCTTGTCTTTTTTGGAGAAAGAATTTCACAAAAAAACATTGTAGAGCAGGCACAAAGTTTATTGGAAGCACAGTATGTGCAAAGAGAACAAAGGAGCAGCTTACTTAGAGCAGAAGGAAGGCAGAAATACACACCCAGGGAAGAATGTGGGCATCCTCCCTAATGAGGAGCGTGCCACAGAGGTGATTTAAATCACGTATATGGAGCATTTCTTCTGGGTCTTTGTTTTCCTCTGGCCAATTATCTCGCCTCTTTTCCCACATCTGACCTGTCTTAGGGCCCTTCCCAATATGCATGCACGTCTTTTTGCCAAAACGGATTCCAGCATGGGGGCCCATGGGATATTGATAGCACCTATTATGGGGTGGTGCTCCCTCCCTTTTTGACCCCCGAGGAGCCTTCCTCTGCATGTGTAGTTAGGGAGGTCTCCTTGACCCTCAGGAGTGATAGATGTGGTCATCTTATCTCTTTACTCCAGCAGAGCTCAGCTTCTGCCATTAACTTTGTCCTTGAAGTGACAGGGAAAACAAGCTCCAATTTACTCCACTTGACAAACTCCAGCTGCTCAGCCCAGAGGCCCATCTACCTCCTACCTCAGATCCTCACACATCTGGTGGAGATGCAAGTTGCTCCTCTTTGTTCGCCTCCTACCCTCTCTCATCAGGTCTCTCCGTCCCGCTTAGGAAGCTGCATTCAGTAAATCTAAATGTGACTTAGCAGATGGTCAATAGAGGAATGAGACGACAGTCTCTCCTCTTGTGGGCACTATCAAACTTGATGAGTATTTGCCTTAGAACCCTTCACACGGGGACCACCAGTTAGAGAGGGAAGGGGAGCCAAGAGGAGAGAGAGGGAGAGGGAGGGGAGAGAAAAATCCCCAGTGCCCTCCTCTAGGTTGATCTCTCAGAGCTCCAACAATTTCCTCTTCCTCATTTCCTCAATCTTCTTACATATAATGCCTGAGTTAGGTATTATAGGACCAGTTCTGCTCATTCTTACTAATGTCTGTGTGTATATAACCATGTGTGGAGTGTTCCTGAGTGTGTGTTGGTGGTGGCATCTCAGTGTGGGATGCCTTTCTAGTCCAAGTCCTGTGATCTTGTTAATATGCAAGCTCAGAATCAGGAAGTCCAAGTGGGGTCTGAAATCCTTCGTTAAAACCTTTTTTATTGTAGTAAAATACCCATAATGTAAAATTTACCATCTTAATCATTTTTAAGGGTATGGTCAAGTGGCATGAAATACATTCATATTGTTGAGTGACCGTCATCACCATCCATCTCCAGAACTCTTTTTTCACCTTGCGAAACTGAAACTTCATACTCATTAAACAGTAACTCCCTGTTCCCACTCCCCCTGGGCCCTGGCAACTAGCAATCTACTTTCTTTCTCTGTGAATTTGACTACTCTAGCTACCTCATATAAGTGGAGTTATACAATATTTGTCCTTTTGTGACTGGCTTATTTAACTTAGCATAATGTCCTCAAGGTTCATTCATGTTGTGACATACGTCAGAATTTCTTTTTTCAGCTGAAATTAGTATTTGAATTGGTAGACTAAGTAAAGTAGATTGTCCTCCTCAAAGTGGGTGAGTATTATCCAAATCCACTGAGGGTCTGAATACAACAAAAGGCAGAGGAAGGGGGATTTTGTTCCTTTTTTCCTGCCTCACTGTTTGTGCTTGAGACATCCCATGTCATCTTTTCCTGCCCTTGAACTGAGAATTTACATCATTGGCTCCTCTGGTTCTCAGGCCTTTGGACTTACTGAATTACACCACTGGCTTTCATGTGTCTCTGGCTTGCAGACAGTAGATCTTGAGACTTCATAACTTCTATAACTACTTGAGCCAATTCCTCATAATAAATATCCTATTGTTCTGTTTCTCCGAACAACCCTATTTGTTCTTTATCTCTGAAGAACCCTAGTACAATACGATCATTCCTTTTTTTTCATTCTTTTGAGCAAATGCCGTACTGTTTTCCATAGTGACTGTACCATTTTACATTCCTTCAACAGAGCACAAGTTTCTCAATTTCTTTACAGCTCTACCAACAACTGTTATTTTCTGGGGCTGTTTGTTTGTAGTGGTCATTCTAGTGGGTGTGAGGTGATATCTCATTGTGGTTTTGATGTGAATGTTTAGTGATGGTAACCATCTTTTCATGTGCTTATTGGTAGTTTATAAATCTTCTTTGGAGAAATGTCTATTCAAGTTCTTAGCCATTTTTTAATTGGGTTGCTTGATTTTGTCATTGCTGTTGTAGTATTTTATACATCTGATATTTTCACTCTGTTGATTGTGTCCTTTGCACAAAAATTTTTAGTTTTGATTTATTCCAGTTTATCTTTTTTTTCTTTTGTTGCCATTGCTTTTGGTGTCATATCCAAGAAATCATTGCCAAATCCAATGTTGCAAAGATTTTCTCTATGTTTCTTGTAAGAGTTTTATAGTTTTAGTTCTTAAATTTAGGCCTTTGATCCCATTTTGAGTTAACTGATGTATATGATGTAAGGTATGGGTCCAACTTCATTCTTTTACATGTAAATATCCAGTTTTCCCAGCCCCATTTGTTGAAAAGATTGCCCTTTCTCCATTGACAGTTTTGGTATTCTTGGTGAAAATCAAGACCATAATTGGACCATAATTGGAAAATTGGACCATATATGTGAGGATTTACTTCTGAGCTCTTTATTCCATTCCATTGGTCTATCAGTCTGTCATTATGCCAATACCACACTATTTTGATTACTGTATATGTGTAGTAAATTTTGAAATCAAAGTTAAGACTTCAAACTTTGTCTTTCTCAAGATTCTTTTGGCTATTTAGGGTCCCTTAAGATTCCATATGAATTTTATGGTGGATTTTTCTATTTCTAGGGGAAAAAAAAGGTCACTGAGATTTTGATAGAGACTTTATTATAGAGTGCTTTTAGTGATATTTATAGCTTAGTAATGTTAAGTCTTGTAATCGATGAACATAAGATGTCTTTCCACTTATTGGTGTCATCTTTAATTTCTTTCAGCAACATTTTGTAGTCTTCAGTGTACAAGTCTTTTGATTCCTTGGTTAAGTTTATTCCTAAGTATTCTTTATACTGTTGCTGTAAATGAAATTGTTTACTTAATTTCCTTTTTGTTTATTGGTGTATAGAAACACAAAAGATTTTGCCTGTATATTTTGTATGCTACAGCTTTGTTGAATTCATTTATTAGTTCTAACAGGGTTTTATTTTGTGGTATTTTTAGAGTTTTCTACATATAAGATCATATTGTCTGTGAACAAAGATAAATTTACTTCTCTTTTCCAATTTGGATGCCTTTTATTTCTTTTTCTTGCCTCATTACCCTGGCCAGGACTTCCAGTACTATGTTGAATGAAGTGATAAAAGTAAGCATCATTGTCTTGTTCCTGATCTTAGAGGAAAAGCTTTCATTCTTTTATCATTGAGTATGCTGTTAACTCTGGGTTTTTCATGTAGGGGCTTCCTTATGTTGAGGTATTTTCCTTCTGTTTGTAGTTTGTTGAGTGTTTTTTTTATCAGGAAAGGGTGTTGAATTCTATCAAATAATTTTTCTACATCAATTGAGATGATCGTGTGATTTTTTTCCCCCTTCATTCTTTTAAAGTGGTGTATTATATTGTTGTTGTTGCTGTTGTTGTTTTGGGTATGCTGAACCATCATTGCATTTAGGGATAAATCCCACTTGGTCACAGTTTATAATCCTTTTGGTGTATTGTTGAATTCTATTCACTGGTATTTTATTGAGGATTTTTGCATCATTGTTCATCAAGGTTATTGGTTTGTAGTTTTCTTGCAGTGTCGTTGTCTGGTTTTGTTAATCTTGTTAATGCTGCCTCACAGAATGAGTTTAGAAGTTTTCCGTCCACTTCAATTTATTGGAAGAGTTTGTAGACGATTTGTCTTAATTCTTCTATAAGTATTTGGAAGTCATCTGGCCCTGGGCTTTTCTTTATTGGGAGATTTTTCATTACTGATTCAATCTCTTTACTAGTTATATGTCTATTCATATTACTTTTTGTTCATGATGCAGTCTTGTTAGGCTGTGTGTTTCTAGGAATTTGCTTATTTCACCTAGGTTGTCCAATTTTATTTGCATATAGTTGTTTATGGTGTTCTCTTATAGTTCTTTTTATTTATGTAAAACAAGTAGTAATATCCTCTCTTTCATTTCTGATTTTAGTTATTTGAGTCTTCTCTCTTTTTTTCTTAGTCATTCTATCTAAAGTTTTGCCAACTTTGTTGAACATTTTAAAGAATTAACTCTTGATTTCTTGATTTTTTTTTCTATTTTTTTTCCTTTGTTTATCTGCTCTAACCTTTGCTTCCTTTTTTTTTTTTCTGTTAGCTTTGGGTCTTGTTTATTCTTTTTTTAGTTACTTAAGGGATAAAGTTAGGCTGTTGATTTGAGATCTTTCTTCATTTTAATGTGTTTACAACTATAAATTTTTCTCTTAGCACACTTTTACTGCATCCCATAAGTTTTTGTGTGCTGTGTTTTGATTTTCCTTTGTCTTATGATCTTTTGTAATTTTCTTTGTGAATTCTTCTTTGACTTACTTGTTGTTTAAGGGTGTTATTTAATTTCCACATATATATGAATTTTCCAGTTTCCTTTCTGCTAGTGATTTCTTTTTCATTTTATTGTATCTTTGAAAAGATACTTTGAATAATCTCAATATTTGTTAATTTGATTTCTGGCCTAACATGTGGCCTATCCTAGAAGAATGTTTCATGTGTATTTGAGAAGAATACATGTTCTGTTGTTGTTTGATGAAGTGTTCAGTATATGTCTGTTAGGTCAAATTGGCCTGCAGTGTTGTTCAAGTCATCTATTTACTTAAGGATCTTCTGTTTCAGTGTTCTATCTATCATTAAATGTGGAGTATTGAAGTCTCCTACTATTATTGTGTTGCTATTGTTGTGTTAATATTTTCCCCCTTAGATTCTGAAAGTTTGCTTAAAGTTTTTAGAAGCTCTAGGGTTCCATGTAAAAATATTTATAATTGTTAGACCTTCTTGATGAATCAATTCTTTTATGGTTATATAAATTCTATCTTTGTCTCTCATAACAGTTTTTGACTTAAACTATATTGTCTGATTTTATTATAGCCATTCTTACTCTATTTTGGCTACTCTTTGCATGGAGTATCTTTTTCTATCCTTTCACTTTCAATCTGTGTGTCCTTAGATCTAAATTGAGTCTCCTGTAGACAGCACATAGTTGGTCCTTTTTCTTTAATCCATTTTGCCAATCTATGTCTTTTGATTGGGGAGTTAATCTACTTACATTTAAAGTAATTAAAAGACTTATTATTATCACTTTGTTACTTGTTTTGTTTGTCTTATAGGTTTTTTGTTTGTTATTTCCTTCCATACTGCCTTTTGTGTTTTGTTGATTTTTGTGGTGATGCATCTTAATACCCTTCTCATTTCCTTTCTGTGTACATACTATAGATATTTTTTTTTGCAGTTATAGTGGGGATTATAAAGTTATAATAATATATTTGAAACAACTTAAGTTCAGTTGCATACAAAAACTCTATTCCTTTGTTTGTCAGCTATATCCCATTAAAGATAGAGGGAAAAGGCTCTACTGCTTTAGAGCTACCCCCACCCTGCTTTGTGCTATTGATAACAAGTTACATCTTTATATGTTATTACCCATTAACATAGATATAATTTTTATGTTTTTATCTTTTAAATTCTGTTTAAAAATACTGGTTTTATCTTTGTTCATGTATTTACTTTTACTGGAGAACTTTATATTTTCATGTCTTCAAGTTATTGTCTTTTATCCTTTCATTCCAAGTTGAAGAACTCCCTTTAGCATATCCTGTAGTGCAGATCTAATGGTGATGAACTCCCTAGCTTTGGTTTATTTCAGAATGTCATAATTTCTCCTTGATTTTTGGAGGATAGTTTTACTGCATATAGAATTCTTGGTAGACTCTACTTTTTTTTTTTTTTTTTGGCATTTTAAATTTATCATCCTAATGCCTTCTAGCCTGCAAGGTTTCTGTCAAGAAATCTGCTTATGCTCTTACAGAAGATCTCATGTACGTGAAGAGTCACTTTTCTCTTGTTACTTTCAAGATTTTTTTCTTTGTTGTTGATTTGCAACAGTTTGACTGTAATAGGTTTTTCCTACTTAGAGGTCTTTTATCTTCTTTTATTTGTATCTCCATGTATTTCCTCAAGTTTGGAAGTTCTGAGCTATTAGTTTCTCATATTAAATCTTTGTCCCATTCTGTCTTTCTTTTATTCGTCTACTCCTATAATGTGCATATTGAGCTGTTTGATGGTATCCCACAAGCCCTGTTTATTTTCCTACCTTTTTTTTTCCTCCCCAGAATTGATCATTTCAAATGACCTGTCTTAAAATTTGCTGATTCTTTCCTTTGCATGTTTGGGTAACCTGATTAAACCCTTTGTATTTTTCAATTCAGTTATTGTATTTTTCAGGCCAGAATTTTGTTGCTTCCTTTTGATAATTTCTCTCTCTTTGTTGATATTTTTATTATGTTGATTATTGTTTTCTGATTTCCTTTAGTCCCTTGTTCATGTTCTTCTTTAGCTTTTTAAGCATATTTAATATAATTTTGAGGATTTTTTGCAGTTATTCAACATTTTTTCTCCTTTTTCCTCAGTTTTATAGATATATAATTGACATAAAGTGCTGTTTAATGTATACAGCATAATGATTTGACTTATGTATATTGTAAATGATTATCACATAAGTTTAGTTATCAGCTATCATCTCATAGATACAAAAAGAAAAAAGAAAAAAAATGTTTTTTTCCTTGTAACGAGAACTCTTAGGATATACTCCCTTAACAATGTTCATATATACCACACAGTGTTAGCTATAGTGATAATGTACATTATGTCCCTGGTACTTAATTATCTTATAACTGGAAGTTTGTACCTTTTGACTACCTTCCTCCAATTTCCCCTCCCCCAAATCCTGCCTCTGGTAACCATAAACCTTATCTCTTTTTCTATGATTTGGTGGGGTTTTTGTTTCTGTTTTTAGATTTCTCATAAAGTGAGATCATAGAGTACTTGTTTTTCTCTTTCTGACTTATCACACTTAGCATAATGCCTTCGAGGTCCATTCATGTTGCCAAAAAGACACTAGTTTCTTCTTTTTTATGGCTGAATAATATCCAGTGTGTATATATAGCATAATTTCTTTATGCATGTCATGGAGCTTTTATCCCATGATTTTTTTCTGGGGGTTTTATGGTTTTCCATCTTATATTTAAGTCTTTAATCCATTTCAAGTTAATTTTGGGGAATGGTGTAAGATAAGTGTCCAGTTTCATTCTTTTAATTGTGAATATCCAATTTCCTCAGAACATTTACTGAAGAGATTGTCTTTTCTCCACAGAGTATGCTTGGATCCATTGTCAAATCTCATTTGACTGTATATGATGGATTCATATCTGGGCTCTTGATTCTGTTCCATTGGTCTATGTGTCTTTTTGATGTCCATACCATAATGTTTTGATTAATAAAACATTATAATATAGCTTGAAATCAAGACGTGAGATGGCTACCACTTTGTTCTTCTCAAGATTGCTTTGGCTATTTGCGGTTTTTGTGGTTCCATATAAATTTTAGGAGTGTTTTTTCTACTTCTGTAAAAATTGCCAATGGAATTTTTTTTTTTAAATATCTTTATTGGAGTATAATTGCTTTACAATGTTGTGTTAGTTTCTGCTGTATAACAAAGTGAATCAGGTATATGTATACATATATCCCCATATCCCCTCCCTCTTGTTTCTCCCTCCCACACCCTCCCTGTCCCACCCCTCCAGGTGGTCACAAAGCACCGAGCTGATCTCCCTGTGCGATGCAGTTACTTCCCACTAGGAATCTATTTTACATTTGGTAGTGTATATATGTCAGTGCTACTCTCTCACTTCATCCCAGCTTACCCTTCCCCCCCACCACCACCCCGCCCGTCCTCAGGTCCATTCTCTATGACTGTGTCTTTATTCCTGTCCTGCCCCTAGGTTCGTGAGAACCTTTTTTTTTTTTTTACATTCCATATATATGTGTTAACATATGGTATTTGTTTTTCGGTTTCCGACTTACTTCACTCTGTATGACAGACTCTAGGTCCATCCACCTCACTACAAATAACTCAATTTCGTTTCTTTTTATGGCTGAGTAATATTCCATTGTCTATATGTGCCACATCTTCTTTATGCATTCATCTGTCGATGGGCATCTGGGTTGCTTCCATGTCCTGGCTATTGTAAATAGTGCTGCAATGAACATTGTGGTACATGACTCTTTTTGAATTATGGTTTTCTCAGGGTATATGCCCAGTAGTGGGATTGCTGGGTCGTATGATAGTTCTATTTTTAGTTTTTTAAGGAACCTCCATACTGTTCTCCATAGTGGCTGTATCAATTTACATTCCCACCAACAGTGCAAGAGGGTTCCCTTTTCTCCACACCCTCTCCAGCATTTATTCTTTGTAGATTTTTTGATGATGGCCATTCTGACTGGTGTGAGGTGATACCTCATTGTACTTTTGATTTGCATTTCTCTAGTGATTAGTAATGTTGAGCATCCTTTCATATGTTTGTTGGCAATCTGCATATCTTCTTTGGAGAAATGTCTATGTAGGTCTTCTGCCCATTTTTAGATTGGGTTGTTTGTTTTTTGATACTGAGCTGCATGAGCTGCTTATATATTTTGGAGATTAATCCTTTGTCAGTTGCTTCATTTGCAAATATTTTCTCCCATTCTGAGGGTTGTCTTTTTGTCTTGTTTATGGTTTCCTTTGCTGTGCAAAAGCTTTTAAGTTTCATTATGTCCCATTTGTTTATTTTTGTTTTTATTTCCATTTCTCTAGGAGGTGGGTCAAAAAGGATCTTGCTGTGATTTATGTCATAGAGGGTTCTGCCTATGTTTTCCTCTAAGAGTTTGATAGTGTCCGGCCTTACATTTAGGTCTTTAATCCATTTTGAGTTTATTTTTGTGTGTGGTGTTAGGGAGTGTTCTAATTTCATTCTTTTACATGTAGCTGTCCAGTTTTCCCAACACCACTTATTAAAGAGGCTGTCTTTTCTCCATTCTGTATTCTTGCTTCCTTTATCAAAGATAAGGTGGCCATATGTGCGTGGGTTTATCTCTGGACTATCTGTCCTGTTCCATTGATCTATATTCCTGTTTTTGTGCCAGTACCATGCTGTCTTGATTACTGTAGGTTTGTAGTATAGTCTGAAGTCAGGGAGCCTGATTCCTTCAGCTCCGTTTTTTCTTTCTCAAGATTGTTTTGGCTATGCGGGTTATTTTGTGTTTACATACACATTGTGAAATTTTTTGTTCCAGTTCTGTGAAAAATGCCATTGGTAGTTTGATAGGGATTGCATTGAATCTGTACATGGCTTTGGGTAGTATAGTCATTTTCACAATGTTGATTCTTCCAATCCAAGAACATGACATATCTCTCCATCTGTTTGTACCATTTTAATTTCTTTCATCAGTCTCTTATAGTTTTCTGCATACAGGTCTTTTGTCTCCTTAGGTAGGTTTATTCCTAGGTATTTTATACTTTTTGTTGCAGTGGTAAATTGGACTGTTTCCTTAATTTCTCTTTCAGATTTTTCATCATTAGTGTATAGGAATGCAAGAGATTACTGTGCATTAATTTTGTATCCTGCTACTTTACCAAATTCATTGATTAGCTCTAGTAGTTTTCTGGTAACATCTTTAGGATTCTCCATGTATAGTATCATGTCACCTGCAAACAGTGACAGTTTTACTTCTTCTTTTCCAATTTGGATTCCTTTTATTTTTTTTTCTTCTCTAATTGCTGTGGCTAAAACTTCCCAAACTATGTTGAATACTAGCGATGAGAGTGGGCAACCTTCTCTTGTTCCTGATCTTAGTGGAAATGGTTTCAGTTTTTCAACATTGAGAATGTTGGCTTTTGGGTTTGTCATATATGGCCTTTATTATGTTGAGGTAGGTTCCCTGTATGCCTACTTTCTGGAGAGTTTTTATCATAAATGGGTGTTGAATTTTATCATAAGATTTTTCTGCGTACATTGAGATGATCATATGGTTTTTCTCCTTCAATTTGTTAATATGGTGTATCACATTGATTGATTTGTGTATATTGAAAAATCCTTGCATCCCTGGGATAAAGCCCACTTGATCATGGTGTATGATCCTTTAATGTGCGGTTGGATTCTGTTTGCTAGTATTTTATTGAGGATTTTTGCATCTATGTTCATCAGCGATATTGGCCTGTAGTTTTCTTTTTTTGTGACATCTTTGTCTGGTTTTGGTATCAGGGTAATTGTAGCCTCATAGAATGAATTTGAGAGTGTTCCTCCCTCTGCTGTATTTTGGAAGAGTTTGGGAAGGATAGGTGTTAGCTCTTCTCTAAATGTTTGATAAAATTCGCCTGTGAAGCCATCTGGTCCCGGGCTTTTGTTTGCTGGAAGATTTTTAATCACAGTTACAATTTCAGTGCTTGTGATTGGTTTGTTTATATTTTCTATTTCTTTCTGGTTCAGTCTTGGAAGGTTGTGCTTTTCTAAGAATTTGTCCATTTCTTCCAGGTTTTCCATGTTATTGGCATATCATATAGTTGCTTGCAGTAATCTCTCATGATCCTTTGTATTTCTACAGTGTCAGTCGTTACTCTCCTTTTTCATTTCTAATTCTGTTGATTTGAGTCTTCTGTCTTTTTTTCTTGATGAGTCTGGCTAATGGTTTATCAATTTTGTTTATCTTTTCAAAGAACCAGCTTTTAGTTTTATTGATCTTTGCTATTGTTTTCTTCATTTCTTTTTCATTTATTTCTGATCTGATCTTTATGATTTCTTTCCTTCTGCTAACTTGGGGTTTTTTTTTTTGTTCTTCTTTCTCTCGTTCCTTTAGGGGTAAGGCTAGATTGTTTATTTGAGATTTTTCTTGTTTCTTGAGGTAGGATTGTATTGCTATGAACTTCCCTCTTAGAACTGTGTTTGGTGCATTCCATAGGTTTTGGGTCATCGTGTTTTCATTGTCATTTGTTTCTAGGTATTTTTGATTTCCCCTTTGATTTCTTTGGTGATCTCTTGGTTATTTAGTAGCATATTGTTTAGTCTCCATGTGTTTGTATTTTTTACAGTTTTTTTTTTCCTGTAATTCATATCTAGTCTCATAGTACTGTGGTTGGAAAAGATACTTGATATGATTTCAGTGTTCTTAAATTTACCAAGGCATGACTTGTGACCCAAGACATGATCTATCCTGGAGAATGTTCCATGAGCACTTGAGAAGAAAGTGCATTCTGTTGTTTTTGGATGGAATGTCCTATAAATATCAATTAAGTCCATCTTGTTTAATGTGTCCTTTAAAGCTTGTGTTTCCTTATTTATTTTCTTTTTGGATGATCTGTCTATTGGTGAAAGTGGGGTGTTAAAGTCCCCTACTAGGATTGTGTTACTGTCGATTTCCCCTTTTATGGCTGTTAGCATTTGCCTTATGTATTGAGGTGCTCCTATGTTGGGTGCATAAATATTTACAATTGTTATATCTTCTTCTTGGATTGACCCCCTGATCATTATGTAGTGTCCTTCTTTTTCTCTTGTAATAGTCTTTATTTTAAAGTCTATTTTGTCTGATATGAGAATTGCTACTTCAGCTTTCTTTTGATTTCCATTTGCATGGAATATCTTTTTCCATCCCCTCACTTTCAGTCTGTATGTGTCCCTAAGTCTGAAGTGGGTCTCTTATAGACAGCATATATACAGGTCTTGTTTTTGTATCCATTCAGCCATTCTGTGTCTTTTGGTTGGAGCATTTAATCCATTTACATTTAAGGTAATTATCAGTATGTATGTTCCTGTTACCATTTTCTTAATTGTTTTGGTTTTGCTTTTGTAAGTCTTTTCCTTCTCTTGTGTTTCCTGCCTAGAGAAGTTCCTTTAGCATTTGTTGTAAAGCTGGTTTGGTGGTGCTGAATTCTCTTAGCTTTTGCTTGTCTGTAAAGGTTTTAATTTCTATGTGGAATCTGAATGAGATCCTTGCTAGGTAAAGTAATCTTGCTTGTAGGTTTTTCCATTTCATCACTTTAAATATGTCCTGCCATGCCCTTCTGGCTTGCAGAGTTTCTGCTGAAAGTTCAGCTGCTAACCTTATGGGGATTCCCTTGTATGTTATTTGTTGCTTTTCCCTTGCTGCTTTTAATATTTTTTCTTTGTATTTAATTTTTGATAGTTTGATTAATATGTGTCTTGGCATGTTTCCCCTTGGATTTATCCTGTATGGGATTCTCTGTGCTTCATGGACTTGATTAACTATTTCCTTTCCCATGTAAGGGATATTTTCAACTATTATCTCTTCAAATATTTTCTCAGACCCTTTCTTTTTCTCTTCTTCTTCTGGGACCCCTATAATTTGAATGTTGGTGCGTTTAATGTTGCCCCAGAGGCCTCTGAGACTGTCCTCAATTCTTTTAATTCTTTCTTCTTTATTCTGCTCTGCAGTAGTTATTTCCACTCTTTTATCTTCCAGGTCACTTATCCGTTCTTTGGCCTCAGTTATTCTGCTATTGATTCCATCTGGAGAATTTTTAATTTCATTTTTTGTGTTGTTCATCATTGTTTGTTTGCTCTTTAGTTCTTCTAGGTCCTTGTTAAATGTTTCTTGTATTTTCTCCATTGTATTTCCAAGATTTTGGATCATCTTTTCTATCATTATTCTGAATTCTTTTTCAGGTGGACTGCCTATTTCATCTTCATTTGTTTAGTTTGCTGGGTTTTTACCTTGCTCCTTCATCTGGTGCATATTTCTCTGTCTTCTCATTTTGCTTAACTTACTGTTTTGGGGGTCTCGTTTTCACAGGCTGCAGGTTTGTAGTTCCTGTTGTTTTTGGTGTCTGCCCCCAGTATGTGAGGTTGGTTCACTGGCTTGTGTAGGCTTCCTGTTAGAGGGGACTGGTGCCTGTGTTCTGGTGGGTTGGTCTGGATCTTGTCTTTCTGGTGGGCAGGGCCACGTCCAGTGGTAAGTTTTGGGGTGTCTGTGAACTTAGTATGATTTTATGCATCCTCTCTGCTAATAGGTGGGGCTGTGTTCCTGTCTTGCTAGTTGTTTGGCATTGGGTGTCCAGCACTGGAGCTTGCTGGTCATTGAGTGTAGCTCAGTCTTAGCGTTGAGACAGATATCTCTGGGGAAGCTCTTGCCAATTGATATCACGTGGGGCCGGGAGGTCTTAGGTGGTCCAGTGTTCTGAACTTGGCTCTCCCTCCTCAGAGGCTCAGGCCTGACACCCAGACAGAGCACCAAGACCCTGTCAGCCACACAGCTCAGAAGAAAAGGGAGAAAAGAAAAAAACTGAAAGAGAGAAAAAAATAATAAAATAAAGTTATTAAAATTTTTATTTTTTTAAAAAGTAATTTAAAAAAAAGAAGAGAACAACAAAACCAATAAAGAAATCCACCAATGATAACAATCACTAAAACTAAACTAAGATAAACATAAAAATCAGAAACAAATCAGTCGCAGACAGCAAACCCCAAGTCTACAGTTGCTCCCAAAGTCCCCTGCCTCAGTTTTGGTACAATTCATTGTCTGTTCAGGTATTCCACAGATGCTGGGTACATCAAGTTGATTGTGGGGATTTAATCCACTGCTCCTGAGGCTGCACGGAGAAATTTTCCTTTCTCCTCTTTGTTCACACAGCTCCTGGGGGGTTCAGCTTTGGTTTTGGACCCCCTCTGCATGTAGATCACCCTCAGGCATCTGTTCCTGCCCAGACAGGTTGGGGTTAAAGCAGAGGCTGATTAAGGGGCTCTTGCTCATTCAGGCCAGGGGTAGGGAGGGGCACAGTAGTTATAACTGGAATGTGGGGTGAGCCTGCGATGGCAGAGGCCGGCGTGATGTTGCAACAGCCTGAGGTGCACCGTGTATTCTCCCAGGGAACTTGTCCCTGATCATGGGACCCTGGCAGTGGCGGGCTGCACAGGCTCCCAGGGGGTGGGGATAGTGACCTGTGCTTGCCCATAGGGTTTTTGGTGGCTGCAGCAGCAGCGTTAGCATTTCATGCCCGTCTCTGGGGTCTGAGCTGATAGCCACAGCTTGTGCCTGTCTCTGGAGCTCATTTAGGCAGTGCTCTGCCTTCTGTGGGCAGGCAGGGAAGGAGTCCCCTCTTCTTGCGCACCCTGAAACAGTGGTCTCTTGCCTGTTAGGCAGGTCCAGACTTCTTCCTGGATTCCCTCCTGGCTAGCTGTGGCACACTAGCCCCCTTCAGCCTGTGTTCACACAGTCAACCCCAGTCCTCTCCCTGGGATCTGACCTCCAAAGCCCGAGCCTCAGCTCCTAGCCCCTGCCTGCCCCGGCAGGTGAGCAAACAAGCCTCTCAGGTTGCTGAGTGCTGGTTGGCACCTATTCTCTGTGCGGGAATCTCTCTGCTTTGCCCTCTGCACCCCTGTTGCTGCACTCTCCTCCATGGCTCCAAAGCTTCCCCCCACCCACCCCCAGTCTCTCCCAGTGAAGGGGTTTCCTAGTGTGTGGAAACTTTTCCTCCTTCACAGCTCCCTCCCAGAGGTCCCATCCCTATTCTTTTGTCTCTGTTTTTTCTTTTGCCCTACGCAGGTACGTGGGGATTTTCTTGCCTTTTGGGATGTCTGAGGTCTTCTGCTAGCGTTCAGTAAGTGTTCTGTAGGAGTTGTTCCATGTGTAGATGTATTTTTGGTGTATTTGTGGGGAAGAAGTTGATCTCCACGTCTTACTCCTCCACCATCTTGAAGGTTCCCCACCAATGGAATCTTGATAGAGATTGCATTAGCTTTTGGTAATATTGATATTTTAACAATATTAATTCTTCCAATCTGTGAGTTTGGATTATCTTTCCATTTATTTCCATTTATTTGTGTCTTCTTCCGTTTCTTTCATCAATGTCTTGTAGTTTTCAGTATAGAGATCTTTCACCTCTTTGGTTAAATTTATTCCTAAGAATATTATTGTTTTTGATGTTAGTGGAAGTGGGATCAATTTCCTTTTTAAAAATTTATTTTGTTGAAGTATAGTTGATTTACCATGTTGTGTTAGTTTCTGGTGTACAGCAAAGTGATTCAGTTATACATATGTAAAATAGTTTGCATCTATTATTCCCAAATTCCCTATCCATCCCTCCCCCATCCCCCCTCCCACTTGGCAACCATAAGTCTGTTCTCTATGTCTGTGAGTCTGTTTCTCTTTCATAGATGGGATCAATTTCTTTATTTCTACTCAGATAATTAGTTTCTAGTGTATAGAAACACTACTGATTCTTTATATTAATTTTGTGTCCTGAAACTTTACTGAATTCGTTGTTTAGATCTTACAGGATTGTGTGTGTGTGTGTGTGTGTGTGTGTGAAGTCTTGAGGATTTTCTATATATAAAATGATGTCATCGGTAAATAGCACAAATTTTACTTCTTACTTTCCAATTCTGATACCTCTTTTTTCTTTTCATTGCCTAATTGCTCAGGTTAGAACTTCCAGTACGGTGTTCCATAGGAGTGATGAGAGTTGAGACTTTGTCTTGTCTAGATCTTAGAGGAAAAGCTTTTAACCTTTCATCACTGAATATGATATTATCTGTGAACTTGTCATATATGGCCTGTACATTGTACAGGCCATGTTGAGGTACATTCCTTCTATACCTAATTTGTTAAGATTTTCTGTCATGAATGGGTGTTGAATTTTTAAATGCTTTTTCTGTGTTTTGATATGATCATGATTTTTTTCTTTCTATTATGTGATATATCACATTTATTGATATGCATATATTTAACCATTCTACATCCTAAGGAAAAATCCCACTTGATCATGATGAATGATCCTTTCAATGTGCTGCTGAATTCAATTTACTAGTATTTTATTGAGAACTTTTGCATCTGTATTCATTAAGAATTTTGGCCTGTAGTTTTCTTTAATGTCCTTTTCTGATTTTGTTAATAGAGTAATGCTGTCCTTTGGGAGTGTTCCTCCTCTTCAATTTTCAGAAGATTTGGAAGTATTGGCAATCTTCTTTAAATATTTGGTAAAATTCCCTGTAAAGCCAACTGCCCCTGGGTTTTTCTTTGTTGGGAGATTTTTGATTACTGATTCAATCTCCTTACTAGTAATTGGTCTGTTCAGATTTTCTGTTTCTTCCTAATTCAGTCTTGGTAGGTTGTATGTTTCTAAGAGTTTTTCCATTTCTTCTAGGTTGTCCAGTTTGTTGGCATATATTGTTCACAGTAGCCTGTTAGGATTCTTTGTATTTCTGTTATGTCAGTTGGTAAAATCTTCCTTTTTATTTATAATTTTGTTGATTTGAGTTCTCATTTTTTTTCCCCTTGGTTAGTTTAGCTAGATTTGTCAGTTTTATTTATCGTTTCAAAGAACCAACTCTTGGTTTGGTTAATCTTTTCTATTGTTTTCCTATTTTCTATTTTATTTATTCTGTTCTAATCTTTATTATTTCCATCCTTCAACTGACTTTGGGCTCAGTTAGTTCTTCTTACTGTAGTCCTTGAGGTGTAGAGTTATTTATTTAAGAATTGTTTTTCTTTTTTTTTTTTATTGAAGTATAGTTGATTTACAATGTGTTTCAGGTGTACAATAAAGTGACTCAGTTTATATATATACATAAATATAAAATCAGTTATATATATAATCTGAAAAAGAATATATAATATTTAATATTATTTAATATTTATATTTTAATAATATAATATATATTATATATGTTCTTTTTCAGATTCTTTTCCATTATAGGTTATTATAAGATATTGAGTATAGTTCCCTGTGCCATACAGTAGGTCCTTGTTGTTTACCTATTTTATATATAGTAGTATGTATATGTTAATCCCAACCTCCTAATTTAGCCCCCCCTACTATCCCCTTTGGTAACTATACGTTTGTTCTCTATGTCTGTGAGTCTATTTCTGTTTTGTAAATAAGTTCATTTGTATCATTTTTTTAGATTCCACAAATAAGTGATATCATATGATATTCCTATTTCTTTTTTTTATCTTTTTATTATTTTTAAAATTTCTTTTTCTTTCTTTCTTTGTTTTTGGCTGCATCAGGTCTTAGTTGCAGCATGCAGGATCTTTTCCTTGTGGCACGTGGGCTCTTTGTTGCAGCGTGTGGGCTGCTCTCTAGTTGTGGCATGCAGGTTTTCTCTCTCTAGTTGGGGCACTGGGCCTAGTTGCCCTGCGGCATGTGGGATCTTAGTTCCCTGACCAGGGATCGAACCAGTGTCCTCTGAATTGCAAGGTGGATTCTCTACCACTGCACCACCAGGGAAGTCCCCATGATATTCCTATTTCTTAATGTACACATTTATTATTATGAGCTTTCCTCTTAGAATTGCTTTTGCTGTATCCCATAAGTTTGGATATGTTGTATTTCCATTTTCATTTTTCTCAAGAAACTTTTAAATTTCTTTAATTTTTTTCTTTGATCCTTTGGTTGTTCAGGTGGATATTGTTTAAATTCTAAGAATTCATGAACTTTCCAGTTTTCCTCCTGTTATTGATTTCTAGTTTCATATCATTGTGGTCAGAGAAGATATGTATATGGTATGCTCTTGAGCTTTCTAAGACTTCTTTTGTGGTCTAACATTTGGTCTGTCCTAGAGAGTGTTCCATGTGTGCTTAAGAAGAATGTGTATTTCACTGGTTCTCAGATTGAATGTTCTATATACGTTAGGTTCATTTGGTCTGTAGTGTTGTTCAAATTCACTGTTTCTTTATTGATTCTTTTTGGATGATATATCCCTTGTTGAGAGTGGGGTATTAAAGTTTCCAGCCATTCTATTGCTGTTTATTTCTCCTTTTAGCTCTGTTAGTTTTTGCTTTATGTATTTAGGTGCTCAATATAGTTGATCACCTAAATATAATTATTTAAAAATTTTTGTCTGGTAAAACTGAAACCTGTGTTTTTGTAGGGTTGGTTTCTAGAGATTTATTTTGTTACTTTGAATAGGCCATGTTTCCTTTTTTCTTTGTATGACTTGAGATCTTTTGTTGAAAATTGGGCACAGGAGGAATGAGCCACCTCTCCAAGTCTTTGCAGACTGGCTCTGAGCAAAGGAAGAATTTCACTAATTCAACTGGCCTGAAGGTTTAATTCTTTTCAGACCTTTTCAGGGCATGTGTCTTCCCTGAGCCTGTGTGTGTGTTTCCCTCTAACTCCCCAGTATACATGCCTGCTTTTAAATCTGTTAATTTCCCTGAGTTTTACCCCTGCTTTTTCTCAGGTCTTCAAGGCTTTATTGTATTCTTCAGCCTATAGTGTCTTGCCCCCAGGCACCCACAGGTCCGCAGTCCCCTGTAGTTTTCATGTGTCATTTTGCCTGCCACTGCTCTCAGCAGCCTCCAACCTGATAATCAAATTATGCCACTGTTCCTGTCTGAGATTCAAGTCAGGAGAAACAGAAACTAGTCCCTCAGGGTTTTTCAGACAAGCCAAAATGTTGCGAGCAACTTCTACTCTTTCCCTTCTGTCCTGAGGAGAGGACCAGGGATTTGGCAGCTTTCTCCTGACTGTCTTACTCCGCACTATTCCACATCAGGGTTGGGGAGGGGTAAATGTGAGCAAAAAATGCCACAAAATTTCCTATCATTTTGTGTGTGACTTTTTAAAAATTGTTATTCACTTGGTTGCTGCATAACTTTGATTTCTAGAGCTCACCAAAATTATTCTAGTCAGTCCGTTGTTTACTTGATGTTTCCATGGGAGAGTGAGGGCCTGGAGCTTCCTGGTCCACCATCTTGCTTGTGTCACTATAACATTAATTTTAATAAGTGTACTTTTCATCACTTTTATATTCTAGAGGTCTTGTAATTTGTATTGATTTGTATTTTTCTCTTTGATGCAAGTGTAAAGAGAGTGTTTAAGTAATTTTTAAGTAAAAGAGCCTCTTTATAATCTAGTTTTTGTATTAATTTTTAGTTTTTTTCTTTTTAACTGGGGTATAGTTGTTTTACAATATTGTGTTAGTTTCTAACAAACAGCGAAGTGGAGTTCCCTGTGCTCTACAGCAGGTTCTCATTAGTTATCTATTTTATACCTATTAGTGTATATATGTCAATCCCAATCTCCCAATTCATCCCTCCCCCCCTTCCCCCCTTGGTGTCCATACGTTTGTTCTCTATGTCTGTGTCTCTATTTCTGCCTTGCAAACACGGTCATCTGTACCATTTTTCTAGATTCCATATATATGCGTGAATATATGATATTTTTCTCTTTCTGCCTTACTTCACTCTGTATGACAGTCTCTAGGTCCATGCACATCTCTACAAATGACCCAGTTTCATTCCTTTTTATGGCTGAGTAATATTCCATTGTATATATGTACTACATCTTCTTTATCCATTTGTCTGTCGATGGGCATTTAGGTTGCTTCCATAACCTGGCTATTGTAAATAGCTGCAGTGAACATTGGGGTGCATTTGTCTTTTTGAATTATGGTTTTCTCTGGGTATATGGCCAGTAGTGGGATTGTTGGGTTTAATTTTTAGTTTTATCAAGACTGTGCTTTCTACATTTTTAGGTCATAAAATATTCTATGGCCTAGCATACTCAATTATTGCATATTTCATGTGAATTTGTAAAGGTTTATATACTGTTTTCTGGGTACAAAATGCATATATATAAATTATATCTATCTAGTTAATAATATTGAGGTCTTCTGCATCCTCTTTTTCACCCCTTAATGTAGTGAAGGAAGGAGTCTTTAAGTACAGAGAAGCAAAGATAACAACACTCAGAATCCTAAAGATGTTAATTTCAAGGCCATTCCCATTTCATTACTGCTGTATTTTTTGGCAATTATATCCTCTTTAGTGCCCAGGCAATTTCAAGCTGGATTTTCTGTCACTTACAGAAAGAGACTTAAGTATTGATGATATCACTAATATTTTCTCTGGCATTAGTATTTGCCAGTCTATGTTTTTCTCTCATACTGATTCTTCAATTATTTGTTATTTCCTTTTGAATTAAATTTAATTTTGGAAATCATCTGAAATTCCTTGTTAAGGGCAGCAAATATAATCCTGTACATAATATCAAGTAACTTCAAATAGAGTACTTTTCCACCTCTGCTGCAGCTGTCATAATGTTAGTCTGTGATGTAAAGATTACTTGGTTTCTGTATTCTCTGTTTCAAAAAGCAAAGATGACTTTGATACATTAAATATTTATCTTTAAAATGGTTAGAATAAGGAATTTTCAATGCAGTAAATGCTAAGCCTCAGTTATCTGGAAAATCCACTTACATGGAAATGTACAGTTGATCCTTGAACATGCAGGAATTAGAGGCACTGACCTTCCTCACAATTGAACTTTACAGTTGGCACTCTGTATCCGATATTCTGCATCTATGGAATCAACCAGCTGTTCATTGTGTAGTACTGTAGTATTTATTGAAAAAACCCCACATATAAGTGGATCTGCACAATTCTAATCCATGTTATTCAAGGTGAACTGTCTATGCCCTAATATGGGAAACAGATGCATTATCAATATAGTAAATAGTATATTAAAAACTGAATACAATTGAAAAACAACCAAGAATGCCTTGGCAGCTGTTGTTTTAATATTGGTATTTTAAAAAATTTAATAGCTTTACTAAGGCATTAGCGACATAAAGTAAATAGCAAATATTCAAAGTATACAATTCAAAAAGTTTTGAAATATGTATAAACCTGTGAAATCATCACATAAGTCAAGATAATGAACATATCCATCACCCCTAGAAGTTTCCTTGTATCACTTTATATTTCCTCCACACTGTTCCTTTCCTTACCTTACACCCTAATACAAATCAACTGTTGATGTGCTTTTGGTTATTATGCATTAATTTTAGCTTTTAAGAAATCTCTATAAGTATAATCGTTCATTAAGTGCTCTCTTTTAGTTGGACTTTACTCAGCCTATGAATACACTCTTTGTAATTATTTTGAGATTCATCCTTGTTGCATCAATAACTCATTCCTTTTTATTGGGGACTAATATTCCATTGTATGGATATGCCATAATTTATCCATTCTCGTCCTGATGAACATTTGGGCTGTTTCCAATGTGGCTACAAATAAAGCTTCTATGAACATTTATTTACAAGTCTTTGTATGGACATATGCTTTATTTTTATTTATTTATTTATTTTTGGTAAACACCTAGGAAAAGAATGGACTATTTAATGTATTTAGTCTGTTTAGTGTATTTAATTTTAGCCATTCTAATTGTTGTATAGTAGTATTTCATGGATTTAATTTGCATTTTTTAATGACTATTGATGTTGAATATTTTTTCATGTACTTATTGGATACTCATATATCTTTCTTTAGTGAGGCATTTGTTCAAAGCTTTACCTTCCTAAAATTTGGGTGGTTTGTTTTCTTATTATTTTCTTACAAGAGCTGTTTATATATTCTGAATACAAATCCTGTATCAGATACGTGATTTGCAGATTTTTTTCTATTTGTAGCTTGTTTTTTCATTTTCTGATGTCTTTGAAGCGTGAGTTTTTAATTTGGATGAAGTTCTATTTATCAATTTATTCCTTTATGGATTGTGCTTTTGATATTATATGTAGGGCATTTTTTTTTCTAACCCCAAACTACAAGGTTTCCTGCTAAAAGTCTTATAGTTTATGAAACATTTTGAGTTAACTTTTGTATATAGTGTGAAGCATGAAAAGTTCAGTTTTTTTGCTTAAGGACATCCAAATTTTCCAGAACAATTTGTCAAAGACAATTCTTTCTTCACTGAATTGACTTTGCATTTTGGTAAAAAATCAGTTCTGTGTATATATGTGGTCTTTATTACTATATCTTTATAAAACTTGAAATTGAATAGTGTTCATTGTCCAAATTTGTTTTTCATTTTGGTAAGTTCCTTCGGCTATTCTAGGTCCTTTGTATTTCAGTGTAAATTTATATCTCAACCTAATAAAGGCCATTTATGACAAACTTTAATATTTTGGATATTAACCCTTTGTCAGTTGCATCATTTGCAAATATTTTCTCCCAGGCTATAGGTTGTCTTTTCGTTTTATTGATGGTTTCCTTTGCTGTGCAAAAGCTTTTAAATTTAATTCGATCCCATTTGCTTATTTTTGCTTTTGTTTCCTTTGCCTTATGACTCAGATAAAAAAAATATTGCTACAATTTATGTCAGAGTATTTTCCCTATGTTCTCTTTTAGGAGTTTTATGGTTTCAGGTCTCACATTTAGGTCATTAATTCATTTTGAGTTTATTTTTGCATATGGTGTAAAAAATATTCTAATTTCATTCTTTTACATGTAGCTATCCAGTTTTCCCAGCATCATTCATTGAAGAGACTGTATATTCTTGCCTCCTTTGTCATAAATTAATTGACCATATAAGTGTGGGTTTATTTCTGGGCTCTCTGTTCTGTTTCATTGATCTATATGTCTCTTTTTGTGCCAGTACCATACTGTTTGCTTGTTTTATAAATTTATTTATTTATTTATTTATTTTTGACTGCATTGGGTCTTCGTTGCTGAGAGTGGGCTTTCTCTATTTGCAGCGAGCAGGGGCTACTCTTCGTTGCGATGAACGGGCTTTTCATTGCAGTGGCTTCTCTTGTTGTGGAGCATGGGCTTCAGTAGTTGTGGCTCACAGGCTCTAGAGCAGAGGCTCAGTAATTGTGGCGCATGGGCTTAGTTGCTCTGCGGCATGTGGGATCCTCCTGGACCAGGGCTCAAACCCGTGTTCCCTGCATTGGCAGGTGGATTCTTAACCACTGCGCCACCAGGGAAGTCCAGTACCATATTGTTTTTGTTTTTGTTTTTATTTATTTATTTATTTTTGGCTGTGTTGGGTCTTCGTTTCTGTGCAATGGCTTTCTCTAGTTGTGGCAAGTGGGGGCCACTCTTCATCACAGTGTGCAGGCCTCTCACTGTCACGGACTCTCTTGTTGCGGAGCACAGGCTCCAGACGCGTAGGCTCAGTAGTTGTGGCTCACGGGCCTAGTTGCTCTGTGGCATGTGGGATCTTCCCAGACCAGGGCTCGAACCCGTATCCCCTGCATTGGCAGGCAGATTCTCAACCACTGTGCCATCAGGGAAGCCCCATACTGTTTTGATGACTGTAGCTTTGTAGCATAATCTGAAGTCAGGGAGCATGATACATCCAACTTTGTTTTTTTTGGGTTTTTTTTCCCCCTCAAGATTGCTTTGGCAATTCAGGGTTTTCTGTGGTTCCATGTAAATTTTAGGATTATTTGTTCTAGCTCTGAGGAAAATGTCATGGGTATTTTGATAGGGATTTCATTAAACCTGTAAATTGCTTTGGGTAGTATTACGATTTTAACAATACTAAATCTGCCAATTCATGAACACAGTTTATATTTTCATTTCTTTGTATCATCTTCAATTTCCTTCATCATTGTTTTATACATTTCAGAGTATAGCTCTTTCACCTCCTTGGTTTAAGTTTATTCCTAAGTATTTGATTCTTGATGGGATTTTAAATGGGATTTTTTTTTAACATTCTCTTTCTGATAGTTCATTATTAGTGTATAGAAAAGCAACAGATTTCTGTATATTCATCTTGTATCCTAAAACTTTACTGGATTCATTTATTAGTTACTGAATTCTAATAGTTTTCAGATAGATACTTTAGGGTTTTCTATATATAGTATCATGTCATCAGCAAATAGTGACAGTTTAAATTTTTCTTTTCCAATTTGGATGCCTTTTCTGTTTCTTGTCTGATTGCTGTGTCTAGGACTTCCAATACTCTGCTAAATATAAGTGGTGAGAGTAGGCATCCTTGTCTTGTTCCTTATATTAGAGGAAAAGCTTTCAGCCTTTCACCATTGAGTATGACGTTAGCTGTGGTTTTGTTATAAGTGGCCTTTACTACGTTGAGATGTCAAATCATATTCCTGATTTGATAAGAGAGTTTTCATTGTGAATGATGTTGAATGTTGTCAAATGCTTTTTCTGCATCTATTGAGATGACCATGTGGTTTTTATCCTTATTTTGTTAATGTGGTGTACCATCTTGATTGATTTGTGGATATTGAACCATCTTTGCATCCCTGGAATAAATCTCATTTGATCATGGTGTATGACACTTTTTATATATTGTTGAATTCAGTTTGCTAATATTTTGCTGAGGACTTTTGCATCTATTTATCATATATTGGCCTGTAATTTTCTTTTTTTGGTTGCATCTTTGTCTGGTTTTGGTATCAGAGTAATGGTGGCCTCATAGAATGAGTTTGAGAGTGTTCTCTCCTCTTCAATTTTTTGGAATACTTTGAGAAGGATAGATATCAGCTTTTCTTACTGTGTTTGGTAGAATTCCACTGTGAACCCATCTGGTCCTGGACTTTCCTTTGCTGGGAGTTTTTAACTTACAAATTCAAGTTCACTGCTGCTGATTGGTCTGTTCAGATTGTCTGTTTCTTCCTGATTCAGTCTTAGAAGATTGTATGTCCCTAGAAACTTATCCATTTCTTCTACATTACCCAATTTGTTGGCATATAACTATTTGTAGTAGTCTCTTATGATTTTTTGTATCTCTGTGATTGCACTTGTAGTTTCTCCTCTTCCATTTCTTATTTTGTTTATTTGGGTCCCCTCTTTTTTTCTTGATGAGCCTGGCTAAAGGTTTATCAATTTTCTTTATCTTTTAAAAAAAACAGCTCTTTGTTTGTCTGATATTTTATTGTTCTTTTTTCTTGTTTTTGTGGGAGGGGGTTCTATTTTATTTATTTCCTCTCTGGTCTTTATTATTTCCTTCCCTCTTCTGACTTTGGACTTTGTATGTTCTTCCTTTTCTAATTCCTTTAGAGGGCAGGTTATGTTGTTTATTTGATATTTTTCTCATTTCTTGAGGTAGGCCTGTATCACTATACTTTCCTCTTAGAACAGCTTTTGCTGCATCCCATAGATTTTGGAAAGTTGTGTTATTGTTTTCATTTTTCTTGAGGTATTTTCCGATCTCCTCATCGGTTTCTTCATTGACCCATTTTTAGTAGCATATTGTTTGGTTTGCACGTGTTCGCATTTTTCCAATTTTTCTTCCTTGTGTTTCCCCCCCTTTTCTTCTTCACCATTTTCCACCCACCCTTGTGGGCAGAAAAAGTGCTTGATATAATTTATATCCTCTTAAATGTAATGAGACATGTTTTGTGGTCTAGTATGTGATCTATCCTGGAGAATATTCCATGTGCACTTGAAAAGAATGTGTATTCTGCTATTCTAGGATGTGATGTTCAATAGACATCTGTTAAGTCCAACTGGTCTATTGTGTCATTTAGGACCTCTGTTGCCTTACTGATTATCTGCCTGGATGACCTGTCCTTTAACATCCCACTGACATCAAAGTCCCCTACTATTATTGTATTATTGTCAGTTTCTTCCTTTGTGTCTCTTAATATTTGCTTTGTATATTTAGGTGCTGCTATATAAGTTGCATATATATTAACAAGTTTTATATCCTCCTCTTGTATTGATCTCTTTATCATTATATAACGTCCTTCTTTGTCTCTTTTAGACTGTTTTAAGGTCTATTTTGTCTGATATGAATTTGCCACACCAGCTTTCTTGTCATTTTAATTTTCATGAAATATCTTTCTCTTTGCTCTCACTTTCATTCTGTGTGTGTCTTTAGCTCTGAAGTGAGTTTCTTGTAAGCACCATATGGATGCATCTTTTTTTTTTTTTTCAAATCCAATCATCCCCTTATGTCTTTTGATTGTAGCATTTAGTCTATTGACATTTAAAGTGATTATTGATAGGTATGTACTTATTGCAATTTTGTTACTTGTTTTCTGGTTGTTTTTGTAGTTCTTCTCTGTTATTTTCTTCTTTCAGTTTCTTCCCTTCTGGTTTGATTATTTTCTTTAGTTGTATGCTTATGTTTCTGTCTAGTTTTTGTGTACCTTTTTATGTTTTTGATTTGTGGTTACCATGGGGTTCATATATGTTGACCTATAACTATATCTACTTGTTTTAAACGGGTAATCATTTAAGTTCAAACACATTTTAAAAGATCTGCATTTTTTACTCCCCTCTCCCACATTTTCTGTTTTTGATGTATTATTTTATACTTCATGTTTATCCCTTAACTGTTTATTGTAGTTGATTTTACAGTTTTTTATCTTTTAGTCTTTATACTAGCTTATTTAAGTGGTTGATCCGCAACATTTACTATTTATTTGCCTTTACTAGTGGGATTTTTCTTTTCCTATAAATTTTTCCTTCTTATTGTAACCCTTTTTTTTTTTCCACTTAGAGAAGATCCTTCAACATTCCTTTTAGGGTCAGGTTAGTATTGATGAACTGTTTTTGCTTATCCAAGTTCTTCATCTCTCCTTCAAGTCTGAAGGAGAATCTTGCTGTGTAGAGTATCCTAGGTTGTAGGTTTTTCCCTTTCAGCCCTTTAAATATATCATGTCGCTCCATTCTGGCCTACAAAGTTTCTGCAGAAAAATCAGCTAATAAACTTACGGGGGTTCCCTTGTATGTGACTCTATTTTTCTCTTGCTCCCTTTGAATTTCTCTCTTTATCTTTTACTTTGCCATTTTAATTATGATATGTTTTGGTGTCGGTCTTTTGGGGTTTATCTTGTTTGGGACACTGTCTGCTTCCTGTACCTGAATATCTGCTTCTTTCTTCAGGTTTGGGAGGTCTTCAGACATAATTTCATCAAATATATTTTTGATCCCTTTCTTTCTTCTCTTTTTGGGACCCCTATAATGCAAATGTTAGTATGCTCAATGTTTTTCCACAGGTCCCTTAAACTGTTCTAATTTTTTAAAAAATTTATATGCTCTTTGCTGTTCTGATTGAATGATTTCCAGTATTCTATTATCTTCCAGATCACTTATGTGTTCTTCTGTATCATCTAGTGTGTTTTTCATTTCAATTATTGTATTCTTCAGCTCTGATTGGTTCTCTTTAAAATTTTCTAGTTCCTTGTTAAAATTCTATGTTCATCTATTTTCCCTAGTTAGCATTCTTATTGCTAATGCTTTGAACTGTGTATCTGGTAAATTATTTATCTGTTTCATTAGTTGTTTATTTCAGAGCTTTTTTTCTTTCTTTCTTTTTTTGAGTAGTGTATTTAACATAATAATGTAATTTTTTCCCTAAATGAAACCATGTTCATTATAAAAATGCAAAAACATACATGTATATAAAGGAGAAGAGTGACATTTGCTCTTTTTGTGTTCCTTTTCCATAATACCCCTTTCCTCATCCAGAGATAAACACTGTTAATGATTTTGTATACCACATCCTTCCCAAACCATTTCTATGCATTTACCAAAATATGTGTTTGTGTGCCTTTATATTTATATATATTAGACATATATACACATGTATATGGTTTACACATTATAGTATCATATTACACATATTGCTCTGTAAGCTGATTTCCCTTTAAATATATCATAGATATATATTAATGGCCAATTGCCTTCTCATGATGTTTTACCAGTTTATATTACCTCCAAGAGGTGTGCTTTTTTTTTTATTTTTTATTTAAAAAAATTTTTTTATTTTATATTGGAGTATAGTTGATTTACAATGTTGTGTTAGTTTCAGGTATACAGCTAAGTGATTTAGTTATACATATACATATATGTATTCTTTTTAAGATTCTTTTCCCAAATAGGTTATTACAGAGTATTGAGTAGAGTTCCCTGTGCTATACAGTAGGTCCTTCTTGCTTATCTATTTTATATATAGTAGTATGTATATGTTAATCCCAAACTCCTAATTTATACCCCCACCCGACATTTCTGCTTTGGCAATCATAAGTTTGTTTTTGAATTCTGTGAGTCTGTTTATCTTTTGTAAATAACTTCATTTGTATCTTTTTTTAGATTCCACATATAAATGATATCATATAGTATTTGTTTTTCTCTTTCTGACTTACTTTACTTAGTATGATCATCTCTAGGTTCATCCATGTTGTTGCAAATGGCATTATTTCATTCTTTTCTATGGCTGAGTAATATTCTATTGTATATATGTACCACATCTTCTTTATCCATTCCTCTGTCGATGGACATTTAGGTTGATTCCATGTCTTGGCTGTTGTAAATAGTGCTGCAATAAACATTAGGGTGCATGTGTCCTTTTCAAAGTATGGTCTTCTCTGGATATATGCCCAGGAGTGGGATTGCTGGATCATATGGTAGCTCTATTTTTAGTTTTTTAAGGAATCTCCATAATGTTCTCTCTAGTGGCTGCACCAATTTACATTCCCACCAACAGTGTAGGAGGGTTCCCTTTTCTCCATACCCTCTCCAGAATTTATTGTTTGTAGACGTTTTGATGCTGTCCATTCTGACCAGTGTGAGGTGATACCTCAGTATAGTTCTGATTTGCATTTCTCTAATAGCTATGTTAAGCATCTTTTCATGTGCTTCTTGACCATCTCTGTGTTTTCTTTGGAGAAATGTCTATTTAGATCTTCTGCCCCTTTTTTGATTGGGTTTTTTTTTTCATATAGAGCTGCATGAGCTGTTTGTATATTTTGGAGATTAATCCCTTGTCACATCATTTGTCAGTCGCATCATTTACAAATATTTTCTCTCATTCTCTGGGATTTTTGTTTTGTTTTGGTTTGTTTTATTTATGCTTTCTTTTGCTGTATAAAACCTTTTAAGTTTAGTTAGGTCCCATTTGTTTATTTTTGGTTTTATTTTCATTACTCTAGGAGGTGGATCCAAAAAGATATTGCTGCGATTTATGTCAAAGAGTGTTCTGCCTGTATTTTCCTCTAATAGTTTTACAGTATCTGGTCTTACATTTAGGTCTTTAATCCATTTTGAGTTTTTTTTGTGTATGGTGTTAGAGAATGTTCTAATTTCATTCTTTTATGTGTAGCTGTCCAGTTTTCCCAGCACCACTTATTGAAGAGACTGTCTTTTCTCCATTGTATATTCTTGCCTCTTTTGCTGTAGATTAATTGAGCATAGGTGTGTGGGTTTATTTCTGGGCTTTCTCTCCTGTTCCATTGATCTATAAGTCTGTCTTTGTGTAATATCATACTGTTTTGCTTACTGTAGCTTTGTAGTATAGTCTGAAGTGAGGGAGCCTGATTCCTTCAGTTCCATTTTTCTTACTGAAGATTGTTTTGGCTATTTGGGGTCTTTTGTGTTTCCATACAAATTTTAAGATTTTTGTTCTAGATCTGCAAAAAAAAAAAAAAAAAATTGCCATTGGTAATTTGATAGGGATTGCATTGAATCTGTAGATTGCCTTGGGTGGTACAGTCATTTTGACAATATTGATTCTTGCATTCCAAGAATATGGTATATCTTTCCATCTGTTTGTGTCATCTTTGATTTCTTTCATCAGCATCTTATAGTTTTCAGAGTACAGGTCTTTTGCCTCCTTAGGTAGGTTTATTCCTAGGTATTTTATTCTTTTTGATGTGATAGTAAATGGGGTTGTTTCTTGATTTTTCTCTTTCTGATGTTTCATTGTTAATGTATAGAAATGCAACAGATTTCTGTGTATTAATTTTATATCCTGCAACTTTACCAAATTCATTAATGAGCTCTAGTAGTTTTCTGGTAGCATCTTTAGGATTTTCTATGTGTAGTATCATGTCATCTACAAACAGTGACAGTTTTACTTCTTTTCCAATTTTGACTTGTTTTATTTCTTTTTCTTCTTGGATTGCTATGGCTAGGACTTCCAGAACTATGTTGAATAAAAGTGGTGAGAATGGACATCCTTATCTTGTTCGTGATCTTAGAGGAGATGCTTTCACTTTTCACCATTGAGTATGATGTTAGCTCTGGGTTTGTCATATATTGCCTTTATCATGTTGAGGTATGTTCCCTCTATGCCCACTTTCTGGAGAGTTTTTATCATAAATGGGTGTTGAATTTTGTCAAAAGCTTTCTCTGCATCTATTGAGATGATAATATGGGGGGTTTTTTCTTTTTTTTTTAAATTGAAGTGTAGTTGATTTACAATGTTGTGTTAATTTCTGCTGTACAGCAAAGTGACTTAGTTATACATATATATACATTCTTTTTCATATTCTTTTCCATTACAGTTTGTCACAGGAGATTGGATATAATTCCCTGTGCAAGACAGTGGGACCTTGTTTTTTATCCATTCTAAATATGCCAGTTTGCATCTGCTAATCCCCATATCCCAATCCATCCTTATCCCACTCTCCTCCCCCGTGGCAGCCACCAGTCCATTCTCTTAGTCTGTCATTCTGTTTCTGTTTAATAGATAGGTTCATTTTGGTCATATTTTAGATTCCACATATAATTGATATCATATGGTACTTGTCTTTCTCTTTCTGACTTACTTTACATAGTATGATAATCTCTAGGTTCATCCATGTTGCTGCAAATGGCATTATTTCATTCTTTTTTATGGCTGAGTAATATTCCATTGTATATATGTACCACATCTTCTTTATCCATTCATCTGTCGATGGACATTTAGGTTTTTTCCATGTCTTGGCTATTATGAATAGTGCTGTTGTGAACATAGGAGTACATGTATCTTTTCAAAGTGTGGTTTTCTCGAGATATATGCCCAGGAGTGGGATTGCTGGATCATATGACAGCTCTATTTTTAGTTTTCTGAGGAAGCTTCATACTGTTTTCCATAGTGGGTGCATCAATTTACATTCCCACCAACAGTGTAGGAGGGTTCCTTTTTCTCCATACCCTCTCCAGAATTTATTGTTTGTAGATGATGGCCATCTGACTAGTGTGAGATTATACCCCATTGTAGTTCTGATTTGCATTTCTCTAATAATTAGCTCTGTGAAGCATCTTTTCTTGTGCTTCTTGGCCATCTGTGTGTTTTCTTTGGAGAAATGTCTATTTAGATCTTCTGCCTCTTTTTTGATTTTTTTTTTTTATATATAGAGCTGCATGAGCTGTTTGTATATTTTGGAGATTAATCCCTTGTCGGTCACATCATTTAAAAATATTTTCTTTTATTCTATGGGTTGTCTTTTCATTTTGTTTGTGGTTTCCTTTGCTGCGCAAAAGCTTGAAAGTCTGATTATATCCCATTTGTATATTTTTGTTTTTATTTCTTTTGCCTTGGGAGACTGACCTAAGAAAACATTGGTATGATTTATGTCAGAGAATGTTTTGCCTATGTTCTCTTCTAGGAGTTTTATGGTGTTATGTCTTATATTTAAGTCTTTAAGCCATTTTGAGTTTATTTCTGTGTATGGTAAGAAGGTGTGTTCTAACTTCATTGAGTTACATGTGGCTGTCCAACTTTCCAAGCACCACTTGCTGAAAATATTATCTTTTTCCCATTGTATATTCTTGCCTCTTTTGCCAAAGATTAATTTACTGTAGATGTGTGGGTTTATTTCTGGGCTCTCTATTCTGTTCTATTGCTCCATATGTCTGTTTTTGTGCCAGTACCATGCTACTTTGATTACTGTAGCTTTGTAGCATTGTCTGAAGTTTGGGAGGGTTATGCTTCTGGTTTGTTCTTTTTCTTCAGGATTGATTTGGTAATTCTGGGTATTTTATGGTTCCATATGAATTTTACGATAATTTGTTCTAGTTCTATGAAAAATGTCATGGGTAATTTGTTAGGGATCACATTAAATCTGTAGATTGCTTTGGGTAGTATGGTCGTTTTAACAATATTAATTCTTCCAATCCAAGAGCATGGGATATCTTTCCATTTCTTTGAATCATCTTCAGTTTTCTTTATTAATGTTTTATAGTTCTCAATGTATAAGTCTTTCACCTCCTTGGTGAGGTTTATTCCTATTTATTTTATTTTTGGGGTTGTGATTTTAAAAGTTATTATTTTTCTTAGCATTCCCTTTCTGATGTTTCATTGTTGGTGTAAAGAAATGTAACCAGTTTCTGTACGTTAATCTTGTATCCTGCTACCTTGCTGAATTCATTTATCAGTTCTAGTATTTTTTGTGTGAAGTCTTTAGGGTTTTCTATATATAGTATCATATCATCTGCATATAATAACAGTTTTACCTCTTTCCTTCCAATTTGGATATGTTTTATTTCTTTTTCTTGTGTCATTGCTGTGGCTAGGACTTCCAATGTTATGTTGAATAGAAGAGATGAGAGTAAGCATTCTTGTCTTGTTCCAGATTTTAGCAGGAAGGCTTTCAACGTTTCACCATTGAGTATTATATTGGCTGTAGGTTTGTCATTAATAGCTTTTACTGTTTTGAGATATGTTCCCTCTATACTGACTTTGATAAGAGTTTTTATCATGACTGGATGTTAAATTTAGTCAAATGCTTTTTCTGCATCTATTGAGATGATCATGTGTTTTTTGTCTTTTCTTTTTTTGATGTGGTGTATCATGTTGATTGATTTGTGTATGTTGAACCATCCTTGTGAACTTGGGAAGAATTCCACTTGGTTGTGGTGTATGATCTTTTTTATGGGTTGTTGGATTCGATTTGCTAATATTTTGTTGAGAATTTTTGTATCTATGTTCATCAAAGATATTGGCCTGTAATTTTCTTTTTTGGTGGTGTCTTTGTCTGGTTTTCATATCAGGGAGATGGTGGCTTCATAGAATGTCTTTGGGAGTGTTCCCTCCTCTTCAGTTTTTTGGACGAGTTTGAGCAGGATTGGTATGATTTCTTCCTTGTATGTTTGGCAGCATTTTCCTGTGAAGCCATCTGGTCCTGGACTTTTGTTTGTAGGGATTTTTTAAATTACAGATTCTATTTCACTTCTAGTGATCAGTCTGTTCAAATTATCTAATTCCTTTGTCATTCAATTTTGGTGCACTGTATGTTTCTAGAAACTTGTCCGTTTCTTATAGATTGTTGAATTTGTTTTAATATAATTGTTCATAGTATTCCCTTAAGGTTTTTTATATTTCTGCAGTATCTGTTGTTATGTCTCCTTTTCCAGTTCTCATTTTGTTTATTTGGGTTCTCTCTCTTTTTTCTTCTTGGGGAGCCAGGCCAGATGTTTGTCAATCTTGTTTATCCTTTCAAAGAGCCAGATCTTGGTTTTATTGAATTTTTCTAATTTTTTAAATTTTTATTTTATTTATTTCCTCTCTGATCTTTATTATTTCCTTCCTTCTGCTGACTTTAGGTTTTGTTTCTTCTTCTTTTTCTAATTCTTTTAAGTGGTGGGTTAGGTTGTTTATTTGAGATTTTTCTTATTTTTTTGAGGACTGCCTGTATTATTATGAACTTCCCTCTAAGAACTGCTTTTCTGTATCCCATAGATTTTGTGTGGTGTGTTTTCATTGTCATTTGTCTCTGAGTATTTTTTAATTTCCTCTTTGATTTCATCACTGACCCATTGGTTTTTTAGTAGCATGTTTTTTAGTCTCTGTGTAATCATTTTTCCTCATTTCTTTTTCTGTCATTAATTTCTAGTTTCATGCTGTTGTGGTCGGAAAAGATGCTTGAGATAATTTCTACACTCTTAAATTTGCTGAGGATTGTTTTGTGCCCTAGTATGTGGTCAATCCTAGAGAATGTTCCACGTGCACCAAAAAGAACGTGTATTCTGGTTTTTTTGGATGTAACTTCCTAAAAATCTCAATTAAATTTAACTGTTCTAGTGTATCATTTAGTATGTCTGTTGCCTTATTGATTCTCTGTCTGGAAGATCTGTCTATTGATGTGAGTAGGGTGTTAAATTCTCCTACTATTATTGTATTCCTATCAATTTCTCCCTTTATGTCTGTTAAAAATATGAAATGCTTTATGAATTTCCATGTCATCCTTGCACAGGGGCCATGCTAATATTCTCTGTATCATTCTAATTTTAGCATATGTGCTGCCAAAGTGAGCATGATCATATGGTTTTATTCTTCAATTTGTAAACATGGAGTATCACACTGATTGATTTGAAGTTACTGAAAAATCCTTGCATCCCTTCGATAAATTCCACTTTACATGGTGCATGATCCTTTTAATGCACTGTTGGATTCGGTTTGCAAGTATTTTGTTGAGGACTTTTACGTCTATGTTCATCAGTGATATTGGTCTTTGATTCTCTCTCTCTCTTTTTTTTTTTTTTTGCAGTATCTTTGTCTGGTATTGGTATCAGAATGATGGCCTCATAGAATGAGTTAAGGAGTGTTTCTTCCTCTGCAGTTTTTTGAAATAGTTTCAGAAGGATCAGTGTTAACTCTTCTCTAAATGTTTGATAGAATTCGCCTGTGAAGCCATGTGGTCCTGTACTTTTGTTCGTTGGGAGTTTCAATTTCGGTGCTTGTGATTGGTCTGTTTATACTTTCTATTTCTTCCTGGTTCAGATTTGGGAGATTGTACCTTTCTAGGAATTTTTCCATTTCTTCTAGGTTGTCCATTTTATTGGCATATAGTTTCTTGTAGTAGTGTCTTATAATCCTTTGTAATTCTGTGGTGTCAGTTGTAACTTCTCCTTTTTCATTTCTAACTTTATTGATTTGAGGCTTCTCCCTTTTTATCTTGATGAGTCTGGCTAAAGGTTTATCAATTTTGTTTATTTTTTCAAAGAACCAGCCTTTAGTTTCATTGATGTTTTCTATTGTTTTCTTCATCTCTATTTCCTTTATTTCTGCTCTGATTTTTATGATTTATTTCTTTCAGCTAACTCTGGGTTTTGTTTGTTCTTTCTCTAGTTGCTTAGGTGTAAGGTTGGGTTGCTTATTTGTGATTTTTCTTATTTCCTGAGGTAAGATTGTATTGCTATAAAGTTCCCTCTTAGAACCGCTTTTGTCACATTTCATATGTTTTGGATCATCCTGTTTTCGTTTTCATTTGTCTCTAGGTATTTTTTATTTCCTGTTTGATTTCTTCAGTGATCCAGTGGTTGTTTAGTAATATATTGTTTAGCCTCCACATGTTTGTGTTTTTTTACAATTTTTTTCTTGTAGTTGACTTCTAATCTCATAGTGTTGTGGTCAGGCAAGGTGCTAGATATGATTTCAATTTTCTTAAATTTACTGAGGCTTGCTTTGTGGCCCAGCATGTGATCTATCCTGGAGAATGTTCTATGTGCACTTGAGAAGGTGTATTCTGCTGCTTTTGGATGGAATGCTCTATAAGTATCAATTAAGTCCATCTGGTCTAATGTGTCATTTAAGGCCTGTGTTTCCTTATTGATTTTCTGTCTGGATGATCTGTCCCTTGATGTAAATGGGGTATTAAAACTCCTCACTATATTGTGTTACTGTCAATTTCTCCTTTTATGGCTGTTAGCATTTGCCTTATATATTGATGTGCTCCTATGTTGGGTGCATATATATTTACAATTGCTATATCTTCTTCTTGGATGGATTGCTTGATCATTATGTAGTGTCCTTCTTTGTCTCTTGTAACAGTCTTTTTTTTTAAGGTCTATTTTGTCTGATATGAGTATTGCTACTCCAGCTTTCTTTTGATTTCCATTTGCATGGAATACCTTTTTCCATCCCCTCACTTTCATTCTGTATGTATCCCTAGATCTGAAGTGGGTCTCTTTTAGACAGCATATATATGGGTGTTGTTTTTGTATGCATTCAGCCAGTCTATGTTTTTGGTTTAATCTGTTTACATTTCAGGTAATTATTGATATGTATGTTCTTATTGCCATTTTATTCATTGTTTTGGACTTGTTTTCGTAGGTCTTTTTCCTTCCCTTCCTTTTTTGTTCTCTTCTATTGTGATTTGATGACTATCTTTAGTGTTGTGTTTGTATTGCTTTTTCTTTTTTGTGCGTATATCTATTGTAGACTTTGGGTTTGTGGTTACCATGAATTTTTGATGTAGCAGTCTGTATATATACACGACTGTTTGAAGTTGCTGGTCTCTTAATTTCAAATGCACATCCAATATCCTGCATTTGTACTCTCGTCTTCTCACAATTGCTGGTTTTGATATCATATTTGTGTGTGAATGATTTACTACATTTAGGTTTGCCTTTATTGGTGAGCTTTCCCATTTGTAATTTTCTTGTTTCTAGTTGTGACCTTTCCTTTCCTTCTAGAGAAGTTCCTTTAGCATTTGGTGCAAAGCTGGTCTAGTGGTGCTGAATTCTCTTAGCTTTTTCTTGTCTGTAAAGCTTTTGATTTCTGTGTCAAATCTGAATGAGAGCCTTGCTGCGTAGAGTATTCTTGGTTGTAGGCTTTTCTCTTTCGTCACTTGAAATATATCATGCCACTCCCTTCTGACCCACAGAGTTTCTGCTGAGAAATCAGCTGATTACTTTATGGGAATTTCCTTGTATGTTGTTTGTTGCTTTTCCCTTGTTGCTTTAATATTTTCTCTTTGTCTTTAATTTTTGTCAGTTTGATTAATATGTTCCTCGGTGTGTTCCTCCTTGGGTTTATCCTGCCTGGGACTCTCTGTGCTTCCTGAACTTGGGTGTCTGTTTCCTTTCCCATGTTTGGGAAGTTTTCGTCTATTATCTCTTCACGTATTTTCTCAGGCCCTTTCTCTCTCTCTTCGCCTCCTGGGACCCCCATAATGTGAATGTTGGTGAATTTAATGTTGTCCCAGATGTCTCTTAAAGTGTCCTAATTTCTTTTCATTCTTTTTTCTTTATTCTGTTCCGTGGCAGTGATTTCCACAATTCTTTCTTCCAGCTCACTTATCTGTTTTTCTGCCTCATTTATTCTCCTACTGATTCCTTCTGGTGTATTTTTCATTTCAGTTATTGTATTGTTCAACTCTGTTTGTTTGTTTGTTATATCTTCTAGCTCTTTGTTAAGCATTTCTTATGTCTTCTTGGTCTGTGCCTCCATTCTTTTTCTGAGATCTTGGATCATCTTTACTATCATTTCTCTGAATTATTTTTTTAGGTGGATTGCCTATCTCCATTTCACTTGTTCTTCTGGGGTTTTATCTTGTTCCTTCATCTGGAACATATTCCTCTGCCATCTCATTTTGTCTAACTTTCTGTGTTTGCAGTCCCACAGGCTGCAGGAATTTAGTTCCTCCTGCTTCTGGTGTCTGCCCCCATCTTGTTGTGGCTTCTTTGTCTTTGGAAGTAGAATATCATTTTCAGTAGGTTCGAGTCTGTTTTGTTGATGGTTGTTCAGCAGTTAGTTGTGCTTTTGGTGTTTTCTTGAGAGCAGGTGAGCTCAGGTCCTTCTACTCTGCCTTCTTGTCCTCAGACCCTACAAAGCTTTTGTTTTCCTTTGTGCTCTGTCTAGTTTCACTTGTTTATAATGTGTTGTGGGCAGAGGCCTTTTACCTGATGATTCAGGTAGAGATCCTGGTGAGAAATGGATGCACTGACATGTCAGCTCAGGATGTGTGCAGAGGTATTTTTCTTGTTCTTGCATTTGAAACAAACTCCTGTCTTCTCATTTTCCATAAGTTTCTCTATTTCTATGAAATTAGATGTAACAGTTACCCATCCTGGTCTTGAAGGGGTGTCCTTATGTGGGTGTGTCCATCTACAGTCTGTGTGTGTCTAATGGCTTTTGATGGGAGAACACAAGTCATGTCTTCCCCCAGGGTATGCTGACAGCTATCACTGAGGTGGGCCACAGAGATGGCAGAGCTAGAGCCAGAGCCAGGTGTGAGCTGGGGCTTCTCCTATGTTCATTGCCTAACACCACCCTATTGAGGGTGGGTTCAGGTCTCAAGGTGCTAAAGAAGAGGCCCTGAGGTTTGGATCCAAGCTGGTTCTGTTCTAAGTGTGTGCTCCTCACTGCCCCCAGCATATTGGCACCTTAGCTCCAGATGGAAGCAGAGTTGGAGCAAGAGGGGCCAGATCAGGCATCCAGTGCAGGCCAGGGCCTATACTGTGTTGGTCCCATATACCATTCAGAGTTCCAGACCACTCCTGATCTGCTGCCTCCAAGAGTGCCAGGAAGGGTCACTCCAAACCCATTCAGATGTAGTGCCAGGTATAAGCCAGCTCCATCCTCCACAACTGCACATTCCCCCTGGCAGCAGCAACCTTCATCCTAGTGGGATGCTGCCCCACAGAGCAAGAGGAGCCAGAGTGGGCACTCAGTGTGGGCCAGGGTGCATGGTGGGGTGTTATGGGAAACTGGCCAGAGTCCCAGGCAGTCTCAAACTGCTTACTCAGCCTTGTTCTGGGAACAAGGAAGCATGTGCTTGCACTTCACAAGTGGAGTCCAAGTTTCTCACAGCCCCCCTACCAGTCTTACTGGACCTCAAACCAGCCAAGGGCACTGATCTTCCTGGTATTAGACTCAAGGTCTGGCACGTCCTATATGTGGTTTGAACCACTCATTTCCTAGGAAGTACCTCCAGGCCTGTGTAATACCCCCACACACACACTTCTGTGTCCCCTCCCAGGGGTGCAGGTCCTGACATGATCACTTCTCTTTCCTTCCTGCCTGACTTTGTGTGGATCTTTCTTTATAGCCTTGGTTTCTTTATCGCCTTTATAGTCTTTCTGCCAGTCTACAGTTTGTTTTCAGTGAGAATTGCTCCACATGTAGATTTTTTTTTTTTTTTAATGTGTTCATGGAGGGGAGACAAGCTTAGCATCCTCCTACTCCACCATCTTGATCTCTATAGTCATTATTTTTTGACATAAGCTTTCTGCCCCCTTTCTCTCTTTTGGTACTCTCATAGTACATATATTGTTTCACTTAATGGTATCCCATAATTCACATAGGATTTCTTCACTGTTTTTCATTCTTTTTTCTTTATACTCCTCTGACTGGATAATATCAAATGACCTGTTCTCAAGTTCACAGATTCTTTCTTCTGTATCATTAAAGTCTGCTGTTGATGTTCTTCATGCATTTTTTTCATTCCATTATAATCTTCAGTTCCAGAATATGTTTTTGGGTTTTTTTTTTTTTAATGATTTCTCTCTCTCTCTGTTGAGCTTCTCATTTGGTTTATGTATTGTTTTCCTAATTTAATTGTCTATATGTATTCTCTTATAGCTCACTAGTCTTCCTTAAACCAATTATCTTGAATTCTCTGTCAATTCATAGTTTTTATTTCTTTGGAGTTGATTACTGGAAAATTATTGTGTTTCTTTGGTTGTGTCATGTTTCCTTGATTTTTCACCTTTATTGTAGGCTTGTGTTGATGTTTCTGCATTTGATGGAACAGTCACCTCTTCCAGAATTTATGGACAGGTTTTGGTGGGAAAAGATCATCAGCATGTGGTACAAGGGCAGTGGCTGAGTGGGGTGTGGTAGTTCTGGCTCCAGGTAAGTCCTGGTGGTGCTGCTCCATGCAGCTCCATCAGCTGAGGTCACTGTTCACAAAGATTGCTGGGGTCTTCATTGGCCAGGCCATGACTGTCTGAAGCAGTGGTGGGGTCTGATGGGGTCTTTGGTGGTAAAGTCTTCTAGGGAACTCCTGATCTTTCTTCTCCTGCTGGGGTTGTCATGGCAAAGGATATCCCTTTTGGATCCATGTCCAGCTCATGAGTGCCGTTGTGGTAGAGTTGGCATTGGTGTCTGATGCATAGGCACCATGGAACAGCTATGAAGTTGGGCTCTGGAGTGGATGTCCACAGAGCAACAGCGGCTCCAGGGATTGGGGCACTGGCTGCCCACAGTGGTGGTTGCTCTGGTATCTGAGATGTTGGTGAAAGCTGAGCAGCCAAGGAGCTGGGAGCTGGAGAGTGGGTGCATTTGTAGAGACAGCAACTCCAGAATCTGAGGCACTGCCTAGCCCTCAGTGGTGTTGACTCCAGTGTCCAAGATGTGGGTACACACAGAACAGGCACACAAAGAGCACATGCACAGTCAGGGTCTGAAGTTTTGGGACATGCAGAGCAGCTGTGGCTCTGGGATCTGGGGTAAGTATGGGGCTTGGTGGGAGGGGTGGCATCCTTGGTCCCAGGACACCACAGACTCTTTCTTGGGGGGTTGCAGTCTCTCCTCTCTGAGAGGTCCATGATGACAATGGTTGTTTCTTACCTCAGTAGTGAAATCTGCTTGTATTCTCCATGGAGCGGGCCATTGGGATTCATACGAACAAACACAATGGAGTAGTCCATACTGTCATGGGGGCTGTTGAGCTCCTCAGTGGCAAAGTCTGTTGGGATTCTCCACAGAGCATGCCATGGGGAATGTGGTGGCCTTTGCCATGTGGCTGATACTGATAGCCTTCACCTTTTTTATTTTTTGATTCCTAGCTGTCTCTGGACACCTCAGCTATGCTGATCTCCCCAGAGATCCTTTTTGTGCAGTTATTCTCCAGTTTGGTTCCACTATGTTGCTATAGGCTCTTAATTGGACTCTTGAGTCCTCCCAGGGCTGTTTTCATTCATGAATAGCTGCATACTTGTTATATTTTCTTGAGGAATGAAGGCTGGTATCTCCTACTCCATTATCTTGTTCTTTTCTGCCTTATTTCACTGGCTATGAACCTTCCATACAGTCTTGAACAGAGATAGTGAGAGCAGATACTGTTTTGTTCTTGATCTTTTGGGAAAGCACTCACTCTTTTACTATTAAGTATGTTAGCTATAGGGTCCTGTAGATGTCCTTTATCAGGTTGAAGAAGTTCCCTTATATTCTTAGTTTGCTGGGAGTGTTTATCAGGAATGGATGTTGGATTTTGACAAATGCTTTTTCTCACTTGACCGCTATTATCACTTGTACCCAGAATTGGCTATTAACACATTCTATGGAAATGCTTTGGACCCTATGGATTTTAAGGCCATCTTAGATTCCAATTGAGTTTGCCTACACACACACCCCCCTTTGCTAGCTAAGTTTTGGGAGCACAGGCTTATAAACACTGTTTTGTTGTTGTTGTTGTTGTTTTTCTCATTCTCCCCCTATACCTACCTCTGAAGTTTTAGTGTGACTAGCAACTACTCTGATGTAGTTTATGACATAAATTGTTCCTCTGGTTCAAACAAGTTTGATACCACTTTTAATATCAAATTTAGTATCCAAATACTCTTACAAAATCTGAGAAAAAGTCTTTATATAAAATAACATGCATCAGCAAAGTTTCTACAAATAAAGCTGTGATTGGAAATTTTTTGATTACTCTACTTTATAGTAACAGAATCTATCAGAAACAGAACAGTGAGTGTAGATAAAGGATGAGGAAAAGGAAAATGCAGAAATGCTATTTTGGTCATTCTTTGCTGTTGACTACATGAAGGGATTGGAGGCGCACTGTCACCTGTAGTTTTTACTGATAACCATGAAGGGTATAATCTCTTTCCTAGATAACATACTAGGAAGAACAATAGTAATACTTTATATATAACTACAGTTGACCCTTGAACAACATGGGTTTGAACTGTATGGGTCCACTTACACAAATATATACTATAGAACTATGTGATCTGTGGTTGAATCTTCAGATGCAGAACCGCAGGTAGGAGGGCCGTCCTAAAGTTACAGGTGGATTTTTGACTGCCAGGGTTGGCACTGCTAACACATGCATTGTTCAATAATCAACTGTATGTAGAACTGTATACTGCATAAAGCACTTACATATAGTGTGTATGTGTGTATATATATATTATATATAATAAATCTATATAAATCTATAATTTGATCTCTGTGGAACAGGCAGATTATTCTCTTTCACTTGGTAGAACAGCATGCCCCTAGCAATTGCTAAATATGTACACACACTGAAGGGAGCATTGAAATGAATACTGCACATGTGCTCCAAATTTTAAGTTTAGATTCATGCCAGAATATACTAGATTGACAATTACTTCTCATGTGTACGTACACTGCTGGATTCATAGACATATTCAGGTAAATCTGGACAGTGACACTGAGGTTCTAGTGATAATATAAGGGGTAAAGAGTAATCGAACCAGTGAACCCACCTGACAATTTTATAGACCTTAGGAAGAAAAAGAAAGGGTATACCAGAGGAAAATTGAGGTGTGAGCTCTTCTTTCCACTCTTTCTTTCCCCCTTTTTTCTTTCTCCTTCTTTCTTCCTTCCTTTTCTTTTTTGGGGGGTTTATAAAGAATCTTTTACAGACAAATTTTGGGTGTCATTTGTTCCTGGTAAACACTTACACATTCATAGGGAGATAAGAGAGAAAGAAGTGTGGATTGATAACAGGGAAAGAGGTGGTAGGCCAAATGTGGGCTGGCTATTACAGTTTTTATTGGTGAAAAAAGTCTGTGGGCTAAATCACTTCTGAAGACTATTTATAAAACTTTCCTATTTGGTACCTTTATTCTCTTTGTGCAAATTTTACAAATTTCAGTTGGTTACCTACATATACTTCTGCCAGAAACCTTCAAGAGACCATTAATCTCATCTGCCAACAATGAAGCTAAATCAGGAATTGAAAGTTCCTTCCTTGAGGCAACAACCGGGCACTACACCAGTCTGCTATACTATCTCATCCAATCTAAACAGGATGACTCAAGATATGTGCTGAATATTAATATCTCAAGTTCTTGATTTGACATCCCATTTTCAGGGCATCTTTGCACACAATCTGAACTGAATTCAAGTAATGCAACAATAGCCTTGCTTGAAATTCAGAATTTCTCTCAAGAAAACAGATGGAAATTTTAGTAAACAAATCTTTCTCAGTTTTTCAGATTACAGAAAGAAGTCATAGAAATGAAAGTTCTTTAATGCTTTTAATCTTGCTCCATCTATTCATTAATATGAGAATTTGCTAAAAAACTGAGCAAATCTACTAGGCATAGACTCTCTCACTATTGGGTTGGCATTCACTAAAATTTACAGTAATGTCAAAGTAGGATTTTGCAATAATATTTTATTTGCTCTGGCCAAGTTTTAATCTAAAATATTGAGGAAAATTCAGCACTCATCCAATGTATCTGCATGCTTTTGACTAGTTAACATGTTAATCAAGAAAAGGGTTGTGCTGTCCAACTATTAGATAAGCTATTTGGAAAAGAAAAAATATTTGTCTGTGAATTTGTGGATGAAATGTTTCCAAGAAGAAATTATAAATGGACCCTATTTTAGTTCTCTCCTATTATGAATGACAGGTTTAACATTCTTAGAAACCCTAAGAATATAATGACTACATCTTTAAAAGCCTCTAGGGATTATTGTACATTAACGTATCAGAGTCAGTAAATTATTTATCTATAAATTAATCTTTCTAAACAGATTTCCACCCCCCTTCAATTTGAAAGCTAAACTTCTGAGTCTCTATTTCAGCAACGTTATATCTGAAGAGCCTACATCTGTAAAAACATTTCTAATGAAAACATGAAGACAACCCCCAGAGAAGCAAATAAAATGAGATTTAAGTATATAGCAGCCTTTCTACAGTTACATTCCTAACAATAGTGTGTTCTAATTTGATGCCAAATAGAGGTTATATAACAAAATCAGTGAGCACTCTAGTTCTCTTGGTTTCAGTGAAAAATTTAGGTGCTTAAACACTTCCGTCTGTACTTCCACATTTACACCAAGATGGAGGAGTTATGTCTTTGTCTGCCAAGTCACAGAAGCAGAGGGCCCATCGGATAGGAAGATACATAGATTGTGTTCTAGGGCAGGTGGCAGAAGAAGTGCATGCTGGAAAGTCTGGGTTCCAAGGCCTTTGTCCCAGTTGCCAAAACACAAATATCAAAGACGGATTTGAATTTTCAAGTCATACCATGTTAAAAATTATCCACCCAGACTTTATTCAGCACTCCCACACAAACCATTTCATCAATTAATAAGACCACCAACCAACAATAAGACTACCTCAATCAAAAAGATATTAAGCCTAATTTAGGGAACTAGTAATCCACTGTGAAAAATTTGTGTCACTCAAGTTTATGTCCATGTTCTGGACTATCTGCTAAATTAAATAACCAGTACTGTCTTGTGTTGATTTTGTCATTATTCCTTTTTAAAAGGATAATAAGACCTTAATTTTATAATACATGAAGGCATTACAATTCCAAGTTTCAAGGATGCTCCAATTTTACCTTTAGAGGTTGGGATGAAAAAGTAGCCATTAATTTTCACTGATTTCAGAATTTGCCAACAAAGGCACTACAAACATATAATGAAGTATCTGATCCACTCCTACAATCAAGGAATGAAAAGATAGTATCTTTAAAAATGGCTTGCCAGGAGGCTCATGTGCAAAACCCTTTTAGTATTTAAACACTGGGTAGGCAGATTTTGAAGCAAACTTTTTTTTTAAATTGTAGTAAAATATACATAACACAAAATTTTAACAATTTTAAGTGTACAATTCAGTGGCATTACATAAATTCACAATGCAACCATTTCCACCATCATCATCCTAAACAGAAACTCTGTACCTATTCAGCAATAACTCCCCAATTCCTGCACCCCCTCCCCCAGGTAACCTCTATTCTACCTTCTGTTTCAATGCAATTGAAGCATACTTTTAAAAAGCCAAACAATCCAACAAACAAATCCCTCAGTTTCAACAGAGCCGGGTCAGTGAGGCCAGGAAAGCGCATTCTCCCAGTACCTCAGTCATTAATTTTTATGTCTATTTTGACTGGCAGACAATACACAATTTTTTCTTCATGTATTTCTTCATGAATGCAGCAACTATTGAGTACCTACCTGGGGAAGCCACTATTTTATTCCTGGCAAATGGCAGAAAGTAAGACAGACCTAACCTCTGCCCTCATGGACCTTCTATTCTAGGTAACCATGCTTCTCCTTATCCCCACTCTAGAAATCATGTGGGAAAGTGTGCAATTTTGATAGGATACCAGTGGCACGACACATGACCTGTATCAATAATCCATTTCCAGCATAAGAGGACTGCTCAGAGGTGTTACGGCAGAACATTATCTACCATTCACTATTTTAGGTCACTGCTTTACCAGGTAATGGATAACAGAACAGCTGAGCTATACTAACTGATTGATAAATATTATGCCCTTATTTGGGCCTTCTGCATCTCTGTTTCATTTAATTTAACATCTGATAAAATGCTATATACCATAGAAACTGGGCATAGAAAAATACTTAAAGTTTCCAATTTTAATATCAAATTTGGAATTTCATTTATATGAAATGTCCAGAATAGGCAAATCCACAGAGACAGAAAGTAGGTAAGTGGCTGTCAAGGGCTGGGGAGAGGCGTAAAGGGGGAATGATTGCTAATGAGTGTGGTGCTTCTTTGGGGGATGGTGAAAACGTTTCAGTATCAGATAGCAGTGATGGCTGCACAACTGTGTGAATATACTAAAAATCATGGAAGTGCATACTTTAAAATGGTGAATCCTACGGTATGTGAATTATATCAATAAAAAAGTCAAGTCAGGTATTCAGTCAAGCCAGACACAATGGTAGTGAGAGGCCAAATTTTCGAAGTCCATCCATAGCTACCAGGGGACCCTTTTTACAGACTGTAAGAACCAGGTCAGTCAGTCCATTCTCAGGTGGCGGAGGACAAGCAATATGTACTGGGGCGATCTGAGGACTCAGAATCGGGCTGGGACGTATCTGGACAGAGCAGTAAGTGGATGAGAAAGTCATCTGATCAGACTTGCCTGTTGTAATCTTAAGTTGTTCATGCAGTGCCTTAACACATCCTTAAATCATACTCAAAACTTCCACACCTGCTGGAAGCAACAGGATCCCAAGTCTATAGAGAAATCACTGGGATATACCTGTAAAGGAACTCTTCCAATTTATACAGACATGGCACCACACACACCTGGAAGACGTAGTAATACACCTCCAGCGCAGTATGTGCTAGCCTTACACATGGAAACTAGGCTTTCTCCATGAAAAGGAATCACAAACATTTTAAAGGTAAACTTTGTTTCACACGCAAATACCTGATGAAAGGTCTGCTGTTACATGTAGTCCTGAGGAAACTTCTCATTCACTCGTCTCTCTACTATGGTCATAACTCAACTCCCAGGCACCGATGATAATTTAGTAAGAGCAATCAGTATAAATACAGTAAATGCCACTTACAAATGAAATGTCTGTTGCTAAAGGACCACAAAGAGGTGTTAAAATTTCAGACTCTCCCCATCAATTTTAGAACGTATAAAAAGTATCTATCTGCAATGTAAGCACTTAAAAACCAAAAATACAAAGTAACTTGATACAGGAAGTGCCAAGCACTTGCCCAGTCCGTTTAACAAAAAAGTAACAGGCTGCTCAGAAACTCAAAGATGCATACAGGTATCATCTTTATTTGATAAAATACATAGCCAAAAGATTACTTTAGAGAAGGCAAACGATACATCCATTTTAGAAACGTCCTTTTTGTTTCTTTAAATCTAAGGCCCCCTCTAGCGTTTGAAAACAGTCACATGCAGCACACAGTGCAATTGAAGGCACAGTCACAATATTTACCCGAGACCTTCCCAAATAAAAAGAATACTTCTGTTCCATTCATGTGGCACAAAAATCAATGAGAGAAAATGTCTAGCCATAATTAATACTTCACATTCTTGCTATAATTCACATATTCATTATTCTCTCAGTAATTTCTCTATTTACTGTTGGGTTGTTTTCAGATTAATACTTGTTAACAAGGGGGGAGGAAAAAACATATAAAGCATGTAGGGACTTTAATTTCCCAAACAAGAAATATACCACCTTGAACACAACAGAAAATTTAGTGTCACCAAATAGCCTATTCTGCTTTTGTGGAAGTTATCAGTAAATAGTATATATTTCCTAAAGTATATACTTAAAATTTATTATATTTGGGAATAAGAAATTTTAAACTACATATATTTCAAAGCTCACCTAATCTGTGAATTTGCTAATCAAACCTTTTTAGTACCCTGTAAAAGGAAGTGGAAAGTGTTGCTTTGAGGGCAAATGTTGGCTCTGAAGAATACGATGTAAAGGAATTCTTAAAAATTTATACTGACATGGCACTACATAAATCCAATGACTTAATCTCATGTTCTTTTGTAAAAGACTGATTAAACTCAGGGGGAGTCAAAAATAGTAGGTTTTCACTCTACTTTCTTAGCTAAAGCGTTTATGCGTCTGTTTCCATGTTTTATTACAGAGGGTTTACATTAACAACTAGTATTACTATTACTGGAAAATGAAATCTCTATTTTTAACAAAAGAAAACAATGCAATCTTGAGCAGGAGACTGAGAGAGGAAACTTACTAAGCTATTACTTCATATTCTTAAAAGTTAAGAGTATACTAAAAATTTGAAAATTCAATAGCTGTTGAAACAAGTTTAATCTGTATTAACTTTATTTAAATAAATGAATAATTTGTCACTCAATAGATCACATATGGCTTCTCTGCACTGATCCTGCTTTCTGTTTGCGAACTTGTCACCTGCAAATGTTACAAGTTAAAAAAGACAGCTCATCTAAAATGAATTAAATAAAACTAGTTGCATTTACAAGTGGTCTCAACTTTTAAGATACCTCTATTCAAATGAACAGGACAGCATTTTTAAAGTGCAACATATACTCTTTTGGCTCAACATAAAAAATTATGTAACTGGAAATTACTAAGGTCATTTCTCTGAGAACAAATTTAGTGAAAAGCTGTTTTGAAAGTTACCCATGAAATTATAAATTATGAGAAACACTGGAAAGTCATTAAAAATGAGAATATAAAATGCAATTACAAATAAACCAGAGTGGGAGAGGTAGCATAAAGTAAATAAAATCGAATAAATACTATACAATAACATACAAAATTTTGCTTATAAAAAACTGAAAATTGCATTGTAAAACATCCATTTTCCCTTCTTTTGAGGGCTTTACTATGAAATTAAAATTTAGACCTGGAGTCTCTGTAAAGATTTTCCAAATGTTATTAATTACTGGCATTGTTTTTTGCCAAAATCTCTCCGATCTGTCGGTCAAGTTCACTTATTATTCGATCCTCATGATTATACACACCCGTCCTCATCAAAGTATCCCTTTCTTCTATGAGGCGAGTCAGATAATCATCCAAACCTTCTTCCAATGCACTGCCATGTGGGCCATCCATTTTTCCACTTGCAATCTCTCTGGAATCCTGGTACTGTTTTTGTTCTTGTTGCCTTAACCTGAGAAGTCAAGAACACATGCCACTCTAGCAAGCAACAAACACTCTTTTGGTTTTTGGTTAACAACACCACTTAAAAACAAAATGATTTAGTGGTAAAATACATTTTTTTAGTAATATTTTCAGGAAGAAAACAAAAACCACTTGGTTGGCCAGAGTTAGCACACTTATAAAAGACAGTTTTAAAAACAATACTTGTTTTTCTAATTATAAAATACATGAAAACTGTAGAAATTTGGGGAATGTGTAGAAAAGAAAATCATCACAATCTTAACCAGAGATAACCAATCTGAGTGATAATTTTCTGTATTCTCAATTAAAAAATGCATGTATTTAAAACACAATATTGCTAACTTTTTAGAAAACTATATATGCAATTCTGTACATTATATGTATCACTTATTAATATAATGAATATCTTCCTATACATTATTATTGATCCTTAGGTTGTTATTAAACCTTTGTTATGTTTTTTTGAACATAAAATTTTCTTCTAAATTCATCCCACAAATATTTACTCTTACTAAACAGTGCTAGGTTTGGGGGATACTGCAGTTGAATCAAGAGGAAAAGTTCCTGTTATTATGGAGCTTATATTACTAAGTATTCATAGAAAGTGATATTCTATAGATGTGAATGCCTGGTTCAAAGGGCATGCACATTTTGAGTTTGTATGGATAGCTTCAAGTTATATTCATGATGATCTTATCTAAGAGATGAAGAAAGGGGAGCAGGTGCCAGCCTGGGATTTGGGTCTTTACAATGGAATATCATCAATCACTTTGCCTTGAAAATGGGGAGTATACTTGGCATGACTATCACTTAGTAAGTATACTAAGTTTGGACACAGAGTAGGTTTTAATTTGGAATCTACAACTAAGACATAACTTTATACTCTACGTAACTGGCTACAAAAATATTTAATTTGCAACTACTCCTAACCTTTGTCTTTATAAATAAGATAAAAAAGCAATTGAGTCTAAGCCCCTGCTTCTAGATGGTCTTCATAGTAAGTAAGCCAATGAGAACCAAATCCACTTCTCCAATTACACATGGCGAGGGGGGAGAGGGAGGAAGAGCCTGGGAGGAGAGTGCCCTGCCCTGACAGACAAGGAGCGCTGGGCCCCAGAAAGGGTGCAGGAGCACTGGGAGTGTACAGTGTTGTTTGTTCATATAACTCTCTGAAGCCTGAACTGACTCCTAAGATCCCTCACAAAAGAACAAGAAACTGAGGTATACAGTCCAAAAAGGACACCAAATACCTCTATCTGTTCTAAGAAAAAAACCCTAAATAGTGAGGGCCCTGTGCTTTGGGACTGGGGTGGGTGGAAATCAAGTGATTAATGGGACACTAGTAAAACTGAGCAACACATGGGGATGAGTAAGCGAAGATTTCTGAATAGCTGTTTCCCCTACTCTAACTCTTACAGCTCTCTTGGAGGAAGAGGTCCTCTTGGGAGATTAATGACACACAGTGCCAAACTATGTACCAGGAAGTTCAACCATTTCCCTGTTCATCTGTTTATGCATGAAGGACAAATGAAATTTTTACACAACTGAGAGATTATCCCTATCAAGTGTTTACTAAAATGCAATCAACATTCATGATCACAACAGGATTTTAGAACCCTGTGGCTGAAGAAGTCCATAAAGCTATCAAAGGAAACTTTACTTCCCTGACAAACACTACGTATGGACTCCACTCACCCAGCTTCGTGTCACTAGGAACCGACTGCTTTTAGAATTGCTCTGTTAGAAAGTTCCTTCTTATAGTGAACTCTCAGTATGCACCTTTATACTTTCCAATAACTGGCTATGATTCTGTTCAAGAGGAAATCCTACTGAATTATTTTTAACATGGTAGCCCTCCAGATATCTGAAGAGAGCTTTCTAATACTTTGCCCAAGACTTCTCTACAAATTAATATCCCTCACTCTCCTAACCACTTTTTGGTCACATTCCTTTGGCAGCTCTCTAGGTAGCTGATTTCCCTTAAAGTCTGTTGCACACTGGTAAGAACAACCCAGAGGTGGTTTTACCACAGTGTGTACTGAACACTCCTTCTATGAATGTCCCTAACTGCACTGGCTCTTTGGCAGCCAAGTCACATTGTTAGTAGTAGTCACTTAAACCCCCCTAGGCTTCCTCACATCAACTGTTTTATTATGTCTTGCCCATCACTTCAGAGATTTTTCTTATAATTTATACAGAGAACTCTGCTTTTGTTTCTAATGTATTTAATCTTGTTGGTTTCAGTTCTCCCTAAATCTTAATTTATTAAGACATTAATAATAAGTTTTAATTTTATATGACCTATCGGCAAATAGCTATCTTCGTTTAAACCACCAAAACAGTGCTCAGCAAACAGTAGGTGCTTAATATGTATTTGCTAAACTAAAACAAATTGCTATACATAATAGCAAAATTTTGCAAGGCAAAGGACTTGTTAAAATTAATTTGTAACATCTTCCAAACCTATGACATAGTAGATACCAAATAAATATTTGCTGAAAAAGAGAAGAACAGTGTGACTTGAGCCCTGTAGCATGCATTATAGACCTTGACCTTTTCCAACTGATATTTATACATTAATACTCTAAATGCAGTGGTGCAATTCAGCTCCAAACCCACCTAATACAGTGACTGAATTTTCCCCATTTATATAGGGCTATATCATGGGATATTCTGTCAAATGTATGTCCTATGTATACATTGTGTCCTCCCAAAATTCATAGTTTAAAGCCCCAGCCCACAATGTGATGGTATTTGGAGAAGGAAGCTTTGGGAGATGACTAGGTTTAGGTGAGATCATGAGCGGGGGGTGTCATGATGAGATTTATGCGCTTATTAGAAGAGACACAGTAGAGCTGGTGAGGACACAGCGGTAAGGCAGCTGTCTAGCAAGCCAGGAAGAGAGTCCTCACCAGAAACTAACCATGCTGGCACTTTGATCTTGAACTTTTAGCCTCCAGAACTGTGAGAAAATAAATTTCTGTTGTTTAAGCCACCCAATCTATGGTATTTTGTTATGCCAGCCTGAGCTAAGACAGTATGCTTCGCTGCAACAAAAATACTAGTCTCTTGCTAAACTAAGTTAGAAAGTCTTCCTGTATACTCCCCTCAAAAAGACAGTAATTTGTTCTAATACTGCTTCCTAATGATTACTTTTCTAACATGACATACTTGAAATTGTAACTAAGATGAACATGACACTATAGAGAAGCCCATTGTTGCAGAGTAGTTAAAAATACAACCTCTGGAATCAGATATGAACTCTGGCTCCCTGATTTACTAGCTGTGTGACCTTGGAAAGGGTACTTAAATCTCTTTAATCCTCGGTTTCTTCATCTCGAAATGGGGATAATATCTTCCTCAAAAAGTTGCTTCGAGGATTAAAAAAAGTGGAGATAGGCATATAAGGCATTTAAAATAGCTGCTGACACTCAGGGCAATAATTAAGAGCTATATTCTGTATTACTTACATTAATAATATAACAATATTTGAAATTTCTTATACTTTATATAATTAAAAATTCAGTGTAATCAATTACCTTGAAATAGCAGTAATCCTAAAATAGACACACAGGAATAAAATTTAAAGTACTAATGCTATGAGTGGAAACAAAAAAGCTAAATACGGCTACGTTCATGGCAAAAAAAATGTTAAGAGTAATGGTCTTTGGCAAAGATTTTCTTTCGTATAACTCAGCTACATTTTATATATGATGTACCTTATTCTTGAAAGACCTGATGTTGTACTTTCCCTAGACCAATGACTAAATAAAAAGTTGTCCTATTTGAACTTTTGTATGGGAAAAAAAGTAATTTTTAGTTATTATACCTGTTCAGTTCATTTCTTATATCCAACAATTCTTGTCTCTCGGTGTTTACTGTATCTTTTTCCTCAGCAGCCAAGTAACGTAGTCTCATCTGTTCCAACTCTTCTTGCTGTTTTTTAAGACGAGCCATTTGACTTTCTTGCTCCCGCTTGAAAGAAACAAGCCAGATCTCTAATGTTAGGAATAAATATATTTATATGACTTTGACTTATGATTATAATCCTCCTTGACAGCACCCATGATAGAGCCACACACCGCAGATTCTTTCTATTATCTAGAAAGCCCAGGTTCTCTTTACAAACTCTTCTGTGATTTCCCTTCTTGTTATAAGCCATAACCACTCACGGCCCAATCAGTGATTGAGGTTAGCTAAATATCGTAAGATCTAATAGTAGTTAGAGGGAAGAAAGAGTCTGCTGTCAACACAATGAGTTGCCCCAGGACCAATGGTAAGAGTAGTATTTAAGAAATGGTTAATTATACAAAATTATCTAGAAAATTACAATTATAGAAAGGAATGGTAAATTATACAAATTAATTACACAAAATACAAATTATACAAAGAGGTAACAAGAAAGATTCAGTAACTGTCCCTGTACTAGTAACTCCACTCCTACCTCAAGAAATAATATGCCTTTCCACTCTTTTCTCCAGGCTCACATAGAAATCTATGCACATGATAAAATTTCTTTTATATAAATGTGTGACATTCCACACAATGGATATTCCATGATTTAGTCAACCACTCTCTCAATAACAGACATTTTGGAATGCTGCAGTAAGACACCCTGTCATCTAACATAGTTAGCTCATGAATCTTTCTTATATATTTCCTTAGGGACCACAAGTGCTTTTCTTTTTTTAGGACAGACCCCCTAAATGGGAAAGCTTGGATCAATAGCTAACATCATCTTTTTTAAAAAAGAAGCATTTACTGAATAATAACAAAACTACCGAATCATAATGGTGCACTCTGGTCAAATTTTACAAAGTGAACTACTCACATAACCACCATCCAGAACAAGAAACAGGAGATTATCATAACCCCAGAAGCCCCTCTGTGTTCCCGCCCAAGTCACTGACCACTCGTCCTTCACCAAAGATAGGACTAATTTCTAACACCATGAATAAGTTTTCACTGCTTTGAACTTTGTGTACGTGGAACTGTACAGTGTAAGTTTATGTCTGGCTTCTTTCGCTAAACGTTTTTTCAGATCCGTTCGTATTATGTGTAGTTGATGATTCACAGTACTACATAGCATTCTATTGGATGAATATACAGTCTTTTCATTCCACTGCCGAGGGACATTTGCGTTAGTTTCCAGTTTTGTATTATAAAGCTGATGTGAACATTATTGTACATTCATGGACTTTTGTATGCATTTCTACTGAGTATATACCTGTGATTCAAACTGCTGGGTCATTGGGTATAAGAATTTCAATATTAGTAAATATGGTCTGTTTTTAAAGTAGTAGTACTAATTTACACTCCCATGTAAGCATTCCAGTGCTCTATACTCTTGCCAAAACTGGGTAATGTCAGTTTTTTCTTTTTTCTTTTTTTTCCATTTAAACCATTCTGATAACTTATGTAGTGGTATCTCATGATTTTATTTTGCATTTTTTCAAATACTAATGAGGTTGAACATGTTTTAATATTTTTAATGGCATTCTTATTCTGTAAAGTTCCTGTTCAACCATTTGGCCCTTTGCTCTACTTAGCAGTCCATCCTTCCTTATTGATACGTGTGTGGTTCTTTACATATACTGGATAAATCCTTTGTCAATTATTTAAATTGTAAATATTTTCCACTAGTCTTTGTCTTGCCTTTTACTTTAATGGTGTTTTTTACTTAATTCTAATATGGTCCAAATTTATCTGTCTGTCTTTTTGTCTGCCTCAGTTTTTTGTTTTTTGTTTTTAATTTTTATTTATTTGGTTGCATGGGGTCTTAGCTGTGGCATGCATGTGGGATCTAGTTCCCTGACCAGGGATCGAACCCGGGCCCCCTGCATTGGTAGCCTGGGGTCTTATCCACTGTGCCACCAGGGAAGTCCCTGCGTGCCTGTTTTGAAGACACTACTTTACATCACCCTCTTGAAGCTTCATTTATCAAAAATTCATATGCAATTGGTTTTGTGTATGGTGAGATCAAGTTTCTTCTTCTCCGCATATAGAGCTCCAATTGACTTAGCAACATTTACTGGAAAATAACTTTTTCCCCCACTGCTTGGCAGTGTCACCTGTTATACATCACCTCTGTCCTTTTATGTATGAGTTGTTTCTGGATTCTCTATCCTTGCATTAAACTTCACTGTCTTAATTACTGTAACTTTCGTAACAATAACTGGATATTTGATAGTATGTCTTCTGTCTTCAAAATTCTTTTAGTTATTCTTGACGTCTGTATTTTCATACAAATATCAGTTTCTAGGGTTGAAAAAAAAAGGCCTGCTGGAACTGCTTATGATTATGCTGAATCTACAAATCAATTTGCCAAAACCATTATCTTTACAATATTAATTCTTCAAACAGTGAACATAGTTTACCTCTCCAATTATTCAGGTCTTCTTTAATTTTGTTTAACAATATTTTATACTTCTCTATATACTGAGTAGCATCTTTCTTTGAATGTGCGCCTAGGAGTTTCAAGTTTTTAAATGCTACTGCAAATGGCAGAGTTTTAAAATTTCTGTTCTCCATCTCTGGTATAGAGAATTAAAAGTGATATTTACATACTCATTTTGTGTCCAGCAAACTTGCTAAACTCACTTATTAATTCTAATAGGTCATCTGCAGATACTTTCTGGTTTTCTATGTACATAACAACCGTCATCTGCAAATGACAACAGTTTTATTTTTTCCTTTCCAGATGATAGACCCTTTCTCTCTCGGCCTGTTACGCTGGATAGAACCTCTAGTACAATATTAAGAAATGATAATAGAGGGCATTTTTCTCTCATTCCTGATCTCAGAGGAAAACCTTTAAGAAATATTTTTTGGTAGGTTTTATTAGATTAAGAAATTTCCCCTACATTCTTAGTTTGCTAAGAATTGTTACTAAGAATGGGTACTGACTTTTTCTGCATTTTTGATAGGAGCATTTGATTTCTTCTCCTTTATTTTTTTTTTCTTTTATAAATTTATTTATTTTTGGCTGCGTTGGGTCTTTGTTGTTGGGTCTTTGTTGCTGCGTGCAGGCTTTCTCTAGTTGTGGTGAGTGGGTTTCTCATTGCAGTAGCTTCTCCGAGTTTCGTAGCTCGGGCTCTAGGCACACGGGCTTCAGTAGTTGCGGCACATGGGCTCAGTAGTTGTGGCTCACGGGCTCTAGAGCACAGGCTCAGTAGTTGTGGCACACGGGATTAGTTGCTCCACGGCATGTGGGATCTTCCCGGACCACGGCTCGAACCCGTGTTCCCTGCATTGGCAGGGGGATTCTTAACCACTGCGCCACCAGGGAAGTCCTCCTTTATTTTTTAAGGAGGTAAATAGTCAACTTCCCCTTTGTTTAATAAATAAACTTAGTTGTGATGCTTACAAGTTTTATATCTATGTTCATGAGATTGGCCAATGAATTTTCTTATAATGTCCTTGTCAGATTTTAGGATCAAGATAACGCTGGTCTCATTTTTTTAAAAAGTGAGAAGTATTCTCTCTTCCTAGTTTCTGAAACAGTTTGTGTAAGATTAGTGTTAGTTCTTTCTAAAATGTTTACTAAAATTGAAACGTGAAGCCATTTAGGTCTGGAGCCTTCTTTTGGTGAAGGTTTTTCATTACATATTAAATTTCTCTGATAGCTATATGACTACTTCTATTATCTGTTTCTTTTTGTATTGGTTTTGTGAGTTCTGTGTCTCATATTCACATAAAAATTTCATACCATTCTCTTATCTCCTTAAATGTCTGTGGATCTGTAGCCCTGTCCCATTTTTTTTAAACCTTGATATTGCGAGTTACTGCCTATTGTTTTGGTCCTTGAACACTCTTTGCCAACTTTGTTGATTTTGCTGTACATTTTCCCCATATTTCATCAATTTTTACTCATTTTGATTATTTCCTTCCTCCTAATTTCCTATTTGCTTATTGACTGTTTGAAAGGGATATTTAGAGAACAGATTTCATGCTTTTCTTATTGATATTTTTCAAGTGAACCTGAGGCTATAAATCTCCTTAAGCACAATTTTCATTAAAGCTCATGTCTTGATATGTTTTAATTATTTAGTTCAAAACATTTTCTAATTTCATTTGTGGTCTCCAATTTAGCCATGGGTTATAAGAAGTGTACTATTTCAATCATGGGGGATACTTATTATCTTTTTATTACTAATTTCTAGCTTAATCTCATTGTGCTCAGAGAACATATTCTGAATTACAATCCTCTGAAATTTGTTTAGGATTGCTGTTCGATTCAGCATATGAGCAATTTAGCTAAATGTTCCAGTGCACTAGAAAATGACGTGTATCCTGGGACTTTTTTGATGAAGTATTCTACATATAACAATGGTTAGGTCATCTAAATCTTCTAAATCTTATTATCCATTGTTGGTTTGCTCTATCAGTTCCCAGGAGAGTTATGGTAAAATCTACCATTATTATGCATTTGTCCATTTCTCCTTTTAGTTCTATTAATTTTTGCTTTATATAAATTTGTGGCTGTTACCAGGAACACTCAATGTAGAATTGTTGTCAACTTCTAGGTGACTGACCCTTTTATGATTATGAAAACTCTCTTAATCTACAGTAATGTCTCTTGCCCTAGAGTCTAAGCTCTGTGGGTTAATATTAATGTAACATACAATTTCCCCTCTTTTTAAATTTAACCATTTTGTACTCTTATAGTTAAAGCGTCCTTATATTTAAGTCACATACTGTTGTTTTTTTAATTCAGTTTTTAGTTGAATATGTCTTTAATAATGGTATCCAGTCCATTTATATTTAAAGAAATGGGTGATATATATGGGTTTAAATCTTTACATATTACTATTTTCTACTTCTTCCATCTATTTTATGTTCTGCTTCTCTCCGTTTGTCCTTTTTTAGATTAATCTAATATTTTATGTCATTCTATTTTTCCCTTCTATCAGCTTATTTTTACTCTTCTTTTACATAGAAATTAGGACCTTTACAACTTCACAGACAATGCAACATACTTTAAACATTTTAACTCTATTTATCCCTTCATATCTTTTGTACTGTTATTTGCCATGAATTTTAATTCTCTATATATTTTAAACCCAACAAATACTGTGATTATTGTTTTCTCCCAATTTTTGTTAGTCTGAAAGTCTTACGTCACTTTCAATAATGAAGTACATTTTCACTGGATACTGAATTTAGGTGGGCCATTACTTCCTTTGAGTACTTTAAGGATGTTATTCCACTGTTTTATGAATTCCTTTACTACTGTTTAAAGTTCATCTGTCAATCTTATTGTTGCTCCTGTGAAGGAAACGTTTCCCTCTTCATCCATGGCTTTAAATATTTTCTTTGCTTTGGGGCTTTTTTTTTTTTAATTAATTTTTATTGGAGTACAGTTGATTTACAATGTTGTGTTAGTTTCAGCTCTACAGCAAAGTGAATCAGTTATACATATAAATATATCCACTCTTTTTCAGATTCTTTTCCTATATAGGTCATTACAGAGTATTGAGTAGACGTCCCTGTGCTATACAGTAGGTTCTTATTTGTTAACTATTTTATATATAGTAGTGTGTATATTGTCAATCCCAAACTTCTAACTTACCCCTCCTTCCCCCTGGTAACCATAAGTTTGTTTTCTATATCTGTGATTCTATTTGTTTTGTAAATAAGTTCATTTGTACCATTTTCTTAGATTCCACACAGAAGTGATATCATATGATCTTTTTCTTTCTCTGACTTACTTCACTCAGTATGACAATCTCTAGGTCCATTCATGTTGCTGCAAATGGCATTATTTCATTCTTTTTTATGGCTGAGTAATATTCCATTGTACATATGTACCACATCTTCTTTATCCTTTCCTCTGTCAATGGACATTTAGGTTGCTTCCATGTCCTGGCTATTGTAAATAGTGCTGCAATAAACACTTGGTGCATGTATCTTTTCGAATTATGGTTTTCTCCAGATATATGCCCAAGAGTGGGATTGCTGGATCACATGGTAGCTGTTTTTTAAGTAACCTCCATACTGTTTTCCATAGTGGTTGTACCAATTTACATTGCAACCAACAGTGTAGGAGGGTTCCCTTTTCTCTACACCCTCTCCAGCATTTACTGTTTGTAGACCTTTTTATGATGGCCATTCTGACCAGTGTGAGGTGATACCTCATTGTAGTTTTGACTTGCATTTCTCTAATAACTAGTGATGTTGAGCCTCTTTTCATGTACTTTTTGGCCATGTGTATGTCTTCCTTGGAGAACTGTCTATTCAGATCTTCTGCCCATTTTTTGATTGGGTTGTTTTTTTCATATTGAGCTGCATGAGCTGTTTGTATATCTTGGAGATTAATCCCTTGTCAGTAGCTTCGTTTGCAAATATTTTCTCCCATTCTGTGGGTTGTCTTTTCCTTTTACTTATGGTTTCCTTTGCTGTGCAAAAGTTTTTAAGTTTGATTAGGTCCCATTTGTTTATTTTTGTTTTCATTTTCATCACTCTAGGTGGTGGATCCAAAAAGATATTGCTGCAATTTATGTCAGAGAGTTTCTGCCTAAGTTTTCCTCTAAGAGTTTTATAGTGTCCGGTCTTACATTTAGGTGTTTAATCTATTTTGAGTTTATTTTTGTGTATGGTGCTAGAGAATGTTCTAATTTCTTTCTTTTACATGCAGCTGCCCAGTTTTCCCAGCACCACTTACTGAAGAGGCTGTCTTTTCTCTATTGTATATTCTTGCCTCCTTTGTTATAGATTAGGTGACCATGGGTGCATGGGTTTATCTCTGGACTTTCTATCCTGTTCCACTGATCTATATTTCTGTCTTTGTGCCAGTACCATACCGTTTTGATGACTGTAGCTTTGTAGTGTAGTCTGAAGTCAGGGAATCTGATTCCCCCAGCTCCGTTTTTCTTTCTCAAGATTGCTTTGGCTATTTGGGGTCTTTTGTGTTTCCACAGAAATTGTAAATTTTTTTGTTCTAATTTGGTGAAAAATGCTATTGGTAATTTGATAGGGGTCGCACTGAATCTGTAGATTGCCTTGGGTAGTATAGTCATTTTGACAATACTGATTCTTCCAATCCAAGAACGTGGTATATCTTTCCATCTCTTTGTGTCATCTTTGATTTCTTTCATCTGTATCTTAGTTTTCTGAGTACAGGTCTTTTGCCTCCTTAGGTAGGTTTATTCCTGGGTATTTTATTCTTTTTGATGCGATGGTAAATGGGATTGTTTCCTTAATTTCTCTTCTCATCTTTCGTTGTTAGTGTATAGGAATGCAAGAGATTTCTGTGTATTAATTTTGTATCCTGCAACTTTACCAAATTCATTAACGAGCTCTAGTAGTTTGATTATTTTAAATCATTTATAAAAGAGACCCAGTAGAGTTCTCTAGCTCTTCTATTATGTGAAGACAGTGGAAAGATGGCCATTTATGAACTGGGAAGTGGGCCCTCTCCAGACACAGGACTTGACCATGTGTACACTTTGATCTCAGACTTCCAGCCTTCAGAAATAAACAACAGAAATTTGTTTCTCACATAAGCCATCTAGTCTGTGCTATTTGGTTACAGCAGCCCAAACAGACTAAGACAGGGGTCTGTGGTTACACAAAAAGTAGTCAGTCTCATATACCCTATCCTGTATGTCACTTACGTTCTTTGTTGTATTTTCCATCCTTTTTTCTGTTCCAGTTTGGATACTTTTTATTGGCTTATCTTCAGTTCACATATCCTTGGTTCTGCTGTTAATTCATCTACTGAATCTTAAAATTCATTTGTGATACTTTTCAGTTCCAGTATGTCTATATGATTGAAAAGGTTCTACTTCTCTAATACATTTCTCCATCATATCACCTATTTTATAGTAGTTATCTCTAACTTTGTGTCTGGTGATTCCAAAATCTGTTGATTTATTTCTGTTGATCAAAAGACAATAAGACATTCCACATGCAAGTCTAATAAACAAATGAAAAGATGCTCAAAGTCAATAATCAGGGAAATGAAAATTTAAGCCACAGAGTGATATGATTTCAGACCCACCAAACTGGAAAAAGTTAATACATCTGATAACAGCCAAGTGTTAGACATGGTGTGAAGAATAACAATTATACACCATTCTTGGAAACTGCAGATTTGTACAACCACTTTGGAAAGTACTTTCACAACATTTAGTGAAGCAGAAGAAATGAGTGAACCCTATGACCAGAAGTTCTACTTTTAGATATAAACACTAGAGAAACTCTAACATGTATAAAATTTTTCACTGTTGTCTTATTATGAGAAAACTTAGAATATTCATGTTTGTTTTATAAAGCAATAAAATAAACTTTAGCTACTGCATCAAAATAGCTAAATTTTGAATCACACAAGGTAGTCACAGAAGAATGATTCAAAAGAGAATATTTCCATGTATATAAAGTTTAAAAACATACAAAAGTAAACTGTTGTTTACTGATATTTTTAATACCTTATAAGCTTATAAAGAAAAGCAAAGGTATAATACATACCAAATTCAGCTAAGTAGTTAACCTGCGGAGAGGATGCAGGTTAGAAAAGGCACAAGGAGCACTGATAATGCTGTTTCTTACACTAGAAGGTGGGGGTTGAAGTGCATAAGAATCTTCTTTTTTCCTCCTCTTTGGAATGTATGATATATTTCATTTAAAGAGTAATTATTAAAAAATAAAGAAAGGAAAAAAAATCCAGACAAGAATACACCAAATTGTTATCTCTGGCTGAGGAGGTGATAAGGTTACCAGTGACTATTATTTTTCTATGCTATGATGCTGCAAAATTTGGATTTCTTTTACACTAAGCAAATACAATTGCAAACAGGAAAAAGATGGTCAATTATTTAATTTTAGGTTATTTTGTAAAACTGTAACTTTATAAAACTTGAAACATTTTAATTCTAAAACATAAGCCTTTAAATGCCTTGAATTTTTAATCAAGTATACATCATTAATAATAATCACACATGCACACACAAAAATTAGAGGTTAGAGGAAGAAATCCTCTCTGCTGCCAGGTGCTCTAGGTTTAAAGGCTCCTCAATCAAGTGAGTATAATCTTTATTTTGCCTTGGCTGCCTATAAATCCAGAGAGGAGATGTAAACATGCATACACTAGACTAAACAGCGGCTAAAACGTGGCCACTACTTACTCTCCCACTCACACATACCATGTAAGTCTGTGGGAAAAAACTTACAGCTAAACTAAGGAACTCAAGTCAAGTTTTCTGAAAATAACCCAGAGCTGACAAGTCAGTAGGAGGGCCTGGATGGTTTCAAGACACAGTTTTTAACCAAGACTTGGACCTCCAACTGTTTTCTTAAACAAAGATTTACATCCCATCCTTGGCTAAATTACTTGTAAATTAATCAAATTAATTACTCTGAGTGGATAAGCAGGAGGCTGGACAAGATAGTGCTGATGTCAGCCAATGAAGTCTGTGTTGTTTTCACTAAATATATCAGCTTAGTTTTAAACAGATCTACTGTGCACAAATATGGTAAGGGACTCACATTCTACCCAAAATCTTAGTTCTGTTTCCTGTCCTGTGAACAAACATACCTAGTTTTAATGTATCAGACATGATAAAAATGTTAAATTTCCCAGAACAACAAATTCATACCTTTTAACAATGATTCATTTATTTTTAAAAAGTAGTGGCTGTTATTCTTCCTCCTTAACTATATTCTAATGTGTCAAGAAATGTTTTAAAATAAATATGGTACTTAGAACACAGTAAAGTAACAATCTTAACTTGGAGATGGGAAAAAAAGAAACTAAATTACCCCTTAAATGTCTAACAACCAGAACTCTTTAAAGTCAGTGTTATACATCATACCAAAGATAGCAAATCCAGACTGTATGGATATCGTTTCCTTGTCTTCTAAGTTAGGACCCATTTTATGTTACACTTATTTATATTTTACAGCTGTCGCCTACCCACTTACCCAAGAACAAAAAAGTTTACAACATGGAAACACCGGCTTTTATGCTTGTGAATCAGAAGAAAAGATTTTTTTCCAAATAATTGGAAGATTATGATTTTTAAAATTCACAAATTGACTATACTGGGTCACCTTTGAGTAATGGAAATCTCTGTTTAAACATTCTTTTGGCAATAGGCACGGAGCATTAGGTCTTATTTCCAAGCTTTACCAGCTGGGTTTTGTCATTAACATTTATTAACAACCTAAGATATGGCTTTCGCCGTCTAATCCATACTACACAAATGTTTTGTATGGCCCTCCAGAGGATTTTGCTGTGACAAATTACTGGCAGAGATTACAGCCCCGTGGCTATTCACCAGAGGCAATGTAAAATTAACATGGTACTAATCCAATTTAAACAAGGAGTTGCACAAACAATCCTCTGAACAAAAGCAGATAGAGGATTCCAATTTTATATTCAAATACAATGTGTTTTTAATAAAAAGCTTTAGAAAAAAAAACAAGTAACTTTCACACATATAAATTGTGCCTATTTGATGAAGGTATTAATTTTAATTTTCCAAAAACAGTGGCAGAACACAATTCACTATGGTAATTTCAAGGTCTATTAAATTTCTTCTTAAAGTGGTGCATCTCAAATGTGGTCTGTAGAACATCAGTGATTCCTAGTGACCTTGAAATATGTTTACAGTGTTGTTTCTAAAGCAGAAAGTCTATGGGATAAGGAATAGAAGTGGTCTGCAATGAAGATTACTGCACTCAAAGAATGAGACTATTTTCCTTCATGAAGTAGAAGTCTGGAGTTGAACCAGGAATTTAACACTATGTTTTCTTTTCTTCTTAATTCACTTACAGTAACTTCAAAGAGGCATCTGAACTTCTGCGATATCCTCTGTTATTAGGCACAAATAGTTAAAATTACTTTGCCAATGCTTTTTAGGCAAGAAGGTAGAAAACACTTAGGAATAAAGGGTAAATAGAAAACAATGAATTAAAGGAAAAATCCAGAAGATAGCAAAAGTGTATGAGAATGCATATGTTAGGAAGGAGCTTTGTAGTATAGGAAGTAGCTTTGTAGTATAGTCTGAAGTCAGGGAGCATGATTTCTCCAGCTCCATTTTTCTTTCTCAAGATTGCTTTGGCTATTTGGGGTCTTTTGTGTTTCCACAGAAATTTTAAAAAGTTTTATTCTAGTTCTGTGAAAAATGCCATTACCAATTTGATAGGGATTGCACTGAATCTGTAGATCGCCTTGCGCAGTATAGTCATTTTCACAGTATTGATTCTTTCAATTCAAGAACATGGTATATCTTTCCAACTGTTTGTGTCATCTTCAATTTCTTTCATCAACGTCTTATACTTTTCAGAGTACAGGTCTTTAGGTAGGTTTATTCCTAGATTTATTCCTAGTTATTTTATTCTTTTTAATGTGATGGTAAACGGGATTGTTTCCTTAATTTCTCTTTCTGATCTTTTGTTGTTGGTGTATAGAAATGCAAGAGATTTCTGTGCACTAATTTTGTATCCTGCAGTGTTACCGAATTCATTGATGAGCTCTAGTAGTTTTCTGGTAGCATCTTTAGGATTTTCTATGTATAGTATCATGTCATCTGCAAACAGTGACAGTTTTACTTCTTTTCCAGTTTGGATTCCTTTTTCTAATACTGATATTTGAAACACTGTTTTTGAACCATTTCTCCCTCAGCTTTGAATGACAAAATACAATGATAACCCACCGTCCTCTTGTTTTTCTCATACTTATTTTCTATTATTTCTGCTAACTTCATTTGCATTTCTTACCACCCTGCCATGTTCTTGTTAAATATCAGCCCTCCCAGCTGAACTTTAAGTTTCCTGTGGGGAGAGAACTGCTGTATCTAGAGCATCTACCACTGTGCAAGTTGCATAGTAGGCTCTCGATAAGTACTTCATGAATGAAAAATGAACAAATAGAACAACTATAGATGTTTCTTCAGACTCAATGCACTCTCATCTCTTTACACCTAACTTTAGGAAGTTCACCTACTGACTGACAGTACTGCATATCTGCACAATTAGCCCGAACATAGGTTTTTTTCCCCTTATGTCAGTTTCTACAGAACATCTATATTAAATCTACCATCCAAATACAAAGTACTGTTACTACTCAAACTATATTGAACCTCACTTCCCCACTGCTACTATTATATAACAACATTCTCCTATCTTGTAGACTTAAAAATTTTCAATTTTTGGTTGGTGTCTGTCATTTTTCAGCTACTCAGTCGTAAATCCTTCTAATATTTGTTCTATTCATCAATATTCCAAAGCTACCATCTGATTAGGTCCCCAATGACTGAAACCAAGAATACTATACAATAGCTTTATGGCTCATATCCTTTTAACAACAGTTACCATTTATTGAGCATACACTATGTACAAAACACTGTGTTAAATGCTTTACAGACCACTCATTTAACTCTCAGAACAACCTGTGAGGAAAGATTTTTCATTTTCCAAATGAGACTAATCAGAGAAATTATATTCCCCAAGTCACAAAGGTAGTTACGAAGTATAGCCAAGATTCAGTACAGCTCTCTTGACTCCAAGGCCATGTTCTAAACTGCTATGTATGCTGCCTCTGGTAGAATTTGTATCCTGTTATTTTTAATAGCCACTCTCACTACATTATTTCCTTGCTCCCAATTCCACAAGGACTCCTCCCTGTGGTACTAAATGTAACTTAAATATCTTGCCATCATGACTTTATATTAGATTATTCTCTTTCAAAGTCACTTTAATTCTCATTACCAGAGCTAGTCTATCTGTCAGTGATGTCATTTTCCTTGCTTATGATAGGTCAAATCATGACTTCTTCTGCTTCAATACTCACTCTGTCAGAAATCCCTAATGTCTTCCACAGCTCACTTTGTTCTATTTGAAATTCTTTCATTATGTGGCTTCTATGGAATTAAACCATAACATTATAAAGCAGGAAGAGCCTGAGATTGCACTCCAGTCAAATGAGTCTAATCCTTGCTCTATCACTTAGTACCTCTGTGATCGTGTGCAACTTACTTAACGTCTCTAAGTCTGTTTCTTTCATCTATAAAATGGAAGTATTACCTGCTATATAGGGATCTTGGTTAGGATCAAATGAAAACGTATGAAGGGCTTAGCATAATACCAAGCACTTATCGCTTTCCTTCCTCCTTAAACATAAGAATTCTAAGTTCTATCTGCCACATCTTCAATTATCACCTCTAGAAAAGGATTCCTTCATGTTATTAAGCTCAATCATCCTCCCAACATCAGTCCATATTTCTAACTGCTTGCTGAATTTCTTTCTGTAAAAATTAAAATGTTCAAATCTGCAAGTCCTATCTCCTTCCCATGCCTCAATCAGCTTCTTGTCTTAATAAGCATCATTCCAATCCTGGAAAACTCTCTTTCCAGACACTAAGGCTTGAACCCTTGACACCATCTTTGACCTTCCACTCTGCATTCTGATTAGGTATAGTGTACTGTATAGAATCTACCAAAACCATGTCTTTTAAAATAATCTCCTTGTCATGTTCCCACTGCTACCTAGTCCTTATTTCCTGAAATGACCTCTAAAATGGGACCTCCTCTGTTTTCCATGGAGAGTCTATGCTTTCTGACTTTGTGCCTCCTTGCTATAATCGTTCTATTCATTGTATATACAACATTTTCCCCACAGCTTTCCTAAATCACAACCAATTCTCCAGAGATCCATCTCAAATATCTCATCTTCTATGACACCTTTCCTAAGTTCTATTAAATAGATGTACTTCCCCTCCTGAGTACTCTGTACAGGTCTTTTCAGGGCTCTTACTATTTGGCAGTAAATGTTATATTTATAGTTTTCTTCCCTATTACTAAACTGCAAGCTCCCTGAGGCAAAGACCTATGGTTTACTTATATCTATAAATCTAGGACAGTGCCTTGAACACAGGAGGCCCTCAGTACTATATATGATTATTCATTCATCTATCCTTAGTCTTGCGAGCATCTATAAAACATATTCAGTGTGTGTAATATTATTTTATACTTATGCTTACAATCCCAATTCATCTAAAAGCTATGTTAAGGCAAACCGCACTATTTATTCTCAGGCAGTCTAGTACATACTCTTCTATGAAGGTGGTAAGCATTTACTACAACACCTCAAAGATGTTTAATGACATTTGATGGTTTGGGAGACACATTAAAAAAAAATACAAATCTGAGAGACCCTACGTACCAAATTTCATTCAGCATATAATGGACACATTTCAGAAAAGCAAAACTTAGAATAAACTAACCACTAATGATCCTTAAAAGTTTAGGTCAAATAGATGAGATTCAAAATAAAAATCTTGCTCATATTTTATTTGATCTTAATAATTTGAAGACATTATAGCCAAAATTAAGGTTAATTCCTCAGGAAGCTAACAGCATTTGTTACCTGGTACCAGGAAGGAAAAAACAAAAGTAATGTAAAGAATTTAGGAAACTACTCTCACTTTTAAATTCTTGTAAAATTATGCAAAAATCCCCTGTGATCCCTTTTTTTTAATGAATAAATTACTGTGTCTTCCTAGGAATGACTTTTAAAATATGTTCTTAAAATTCTCCCCTCAAAGGCACTCCCAAAAGAAGGAAATTAATACTAAGGAGAAAAGGATGGTAGTTTTATAAGTGAAAGTAAAAGGAGAAAAAGAATGGTAGTTTTTAAAGTGAAAGTAGAAATTATTCCCAACTTGCTGTGGGGAAGAGGATAGTTGGCTTTAAAAAAAAAAAGGAAAAGAAAAAGGACCTAGAAGTTTTAGTTTTTATAAAGGAGGATCTTATATGTAACACATTAAAAAAAGGGGGGTGGGGCCTAATCTCAAATACAGAACTGGACATTTAAATACAGACATCTGAACCTAACAGATATTGCCAAATATGCAAACTTATAAAAAATCAAGGGAGAAAGACATAAAAAGAATAATCCATCATCAGCTATAAACTACATACCTGTTTAAGTCTGGCAAGTTCTTTCAAAGCTCGTCCCCACTGCTGCTTGTAATGCAGCTTAGACTTAGTTGCGGATTCCAACTTTCTTTCAAGTTCAACCTAACAGTGATTAAAATCATATCAAGTGAAACACTATACCACTGTGTACAATCACTGAAAGATAATATATACAAAGACTCTGGCTTAAGAAAAGAGTTTATATAGTGTAACGTACGACATCATCTAGAACTGTTATATAATTTACTGTAAATATTATGGCACATGAACATTTTCTTGTTTAAAATATAGTTGTATTTTTACTGCCTAACAGCCTATACTAAAAGGAACTGAATCAGTCTTAACCTCCAGACAGTTACTATAAATGTATTTAAAACACATATATTACATAAAGATCATAGAGTGAAAAAATACATTTTTTTTTTTTAATATAACAAAAAGCAGTTGTTAGCATTCCATTTAGCTGACACTCTCAACCTTGAAACCAAATTACTCCTTTTGGAGACCTATCATTATGTGGAATTTTGTCTTACATTGAAGAGAGCTTGTAGAGATACTTTTATAACTCTATTTTGGCAAAAATCATAGAACGCTGAAAACAGTGAACTGTTTTATCAGGAGGCAGTTTACTAAGTGTACAAAGTCAAAAATATTTTAAGAATGTTAAAATAAACCCAAGAGTAAGAAAAATAATGCTCCAAAAAACACTCATCTAACTTTTATTTTCTATTTTTCCTCAAATATATAAAGAAAAACACGAAATAGATTTGATTTTTAAAATACGGTTATTTATACTTGCAGCAGGCAATCTGTTGTGTATGAACTGAAGCCAACTTGGCTAGGTTTTGGAATGTACTCTCTCAAAGTTTCAAACCAAGTACCAAACAAATTCATGTAGCCAACAGACAGTTTTACTATTTAAGTGATAAGGTAATAATATGGATGAATTACAGTAAAATACTGTTAATCTAAACTGGCCTAATTTTTTTATATCAAGTCTAATTTTTCCCATACACATAACTCCTAATGTTTTGCAGAAAAATAAAATCGAAGACACTATCCAAAAATTCAAACTTCAGAAAGCTCAGAAGGAAATAAAATGAAAGGAAAAGCACATTGCCAAAATCCCTTCACAAAAGACCAGAATGTTCTCTGCAGTAATATATGACTTCATGGAGTCAAGGTCTTTTCTGCTTTACAAATCCCTAGTGCTTGGATTTAAATGTGTTGACATTTCACAACTATATTCATACATCTTAAGTTGAATAATACTCTGAGATTATCAAAGATGATCTCTTCCACTTATGCCCTAAAGACTTATACATATTAGTTGGTAATTTTAACAAGAGGACATATGTCAGAGGAAAAGCAAAAATCTGTTTATAACTGTGCGATAAAAGAATAGTATTCAATTATAAAAGTGATCATGTCCCTGGGTCTTGGAGAAGGTACAATATCCTGGACGAGCCTCAGAATGAGGGTTAGGACAACCTAGAGAGATCACTTATACCCACTGAACTGACTCCATCAGAAAAAGCTGGGGAGATTTTATCAGTTTTGCCATGATTATCAAAATAACTCACATTTGCACTGATATTCACACAGTAGTTCACACTAATTTAAAATGCATATATAATCAAAACATATAATGTCTTTATTCTTAACAAACAAAAAAAAAACTGTAGCTAACAAATCTGAGACGTTACACATCATTTTTCTAATTCATCCCAAACTACCAAATCAGTGATTCCTAACTTTTTTTAAGGATACAGATGCCCCTCTGTGATTCTAAAGAAATATATGGACCCAATTCCCAAAAAAAGGTACACAACCAAAATTTTGACACAATTTCAGAGCATTCAAAGACCTCGAGTTAAGAGCCCTTTTTGTGGGTAGATATGAGACTTTGGGAAAGCTTTTTTGATTTAAATCATAAGCCAAGTTATAGACTCAAATTAAAACTTGGCTCAGGACCTAGAGTCAATTCAGAGGCTACTGAAGACCAAGCACAGACTTTCACTGATTCTCAATGTCCCTGTTTCTATCCTTGATATACCCACAACTCTAATTCTCTACTGGAGGCATGGCATTGTCTTTGCCTCTAATCTCCTATTCCCCAGTTCCAATGTGTCACAAAAAACTATAGATTTCTCCCTTGAAATGTTTTCCAGTTTTATTCTTTTATGTTCTTTCTACCATTTCCTAAGCTCAGGCTTATCTCATCTCTTGTCTGCTCAGCCTCAAACGTATTCTATCTACAAATCCTGCAAATCACTATTACATCAATTTACTCTCTACTAAAAAATCTACAACAGCTACTACTTGCCTACAGGACTGAGCCTAAACTCCTCTGCCTAGGTGTTAAAGCACTCCGAGATATAATTTCCATCCTACTTGTTCTACTACTTTCTTGGTATTCCTCAACAGGAAACCCTCTACTCCAACCACCGGGTTTGTCTCCCCTATATATACACCTTGTCCAAGTTACTTCCTGAGCCTGTCGATTCTTTTTCTTCGTTGCTTATTTAAAACTTCAGATTCAGCTCAAATTCTACCTCTCCATGGAGCTGTCTTAAAACTACTATATTCTGAACACCAAATGACTTCTTTCTGAATTGCAAAGAGTTCCTATCGCATTCCCTGGTATTCGATTATATATGGTCATTTAAGGTTCTCTGAGTCATCTCCCCAATTATATTGCAAACTCTTTTAGAAGTGAGGTCCCAGGGACTTCCCTGGCGGTCTAGTGGTTAAGACTATGCCTTCCAATGCAGGGGGTGTGGGTTCGATCCCTGGTCGGGGAGCTAAGATCCCACATGCCTCGCAGCCCAAAAACCAAAACATAAAACAAAAGCAATATTGTAACAAATTCAATAAAGACTTTAAAAATGGTCCACATCAAAAAAAAAAAAAAAGTGAGGTCCCAAAAGGATAACATACTTTTACTCTTTTCTTTTCTCTCATTTTTCCCTTTGTCCTAAGACACAGTAGATACTCACCAAATGTTCTTAAATACACAAATTTAGTTTCTGTCTTAATCTTCTGTATGCATTACTAAATTATAATGCTTTCCCTATTTTATTTTTTAAAAGTTCCAATTGTTTTTAAGCCATCTAAAAGTCATTTCCTAGCTAAAAGCACATCAAACTATCATTCACTTCTTAAGGGATTTAAGAATTGCATTTGGTAAAACTGTATCTTAATGTTAACTTATTTTTAGACGATTTCAGTGAAAATGGAAATATTTGTGTTATATTGAAGAGATGAGTAAACAGAAAAGAAAAAAGCTCTCAATCAGACATAACCAGAAGTTGTAGACTAAATCAGGTACTTTTTCACTTAAGTCTTCCTTTTTATGCTTTTATCTCTTTGTTACTTAAGAAATAAGATTCTGCCCTCTTCTGGCTCCAAAAAAACTTACGAAGAATGTTCAAAGAGCTGAGAAGCCTTGTTTTGCTAGGCATTTAAAAACAGTGGATGAATTCATTAGGTCTGATATAAAGGTGCTTCCATTACACTTTTTTTTTTCCTCAACAAGTTCATGGTGCTGTTTATATTTGTAATATGTTTGGTGATTTTTATCCTTTTGGTAGAAATGTGATTGGAAGAAGAAATTTTTAAAAATCACTTACAATTATTTCTATGGTGATACTATCTAGTATATATTCAGAAAAGATGACTATGATAAGCACTCTGTTCCAATTTTGAGATATTTGGCCCTGAATTTCCCCAAGATAAAATGGAAATACTCTTGACACCTACTTAAGAGAACTTGTGAGAATTGATGAGATATTGTCTGAATGCTTCAAATATCTCTGGCAGGCCACATAATTCATAATATAAAAACAAATACTTTAATATTTGGTTTAATCAAAAGGGGTGGGAAATGTCCAGTTTGATTCAAATTCAAGGTCACTGGTAGAGAAATGAGAAGGCCAAAAATGGAGAATGAAGAGATTGTCCAGATATGTAAGAAGCAGAGTCAACAAGACTTTGCAATTAAATAGATATCGGGGTAACAAGAGGAACCAAAAACAGCATGGCATTTGACAAGCTGCAGAAACATTTAATGAATTCAGAAACGCTAGAAGAAAGCAGTTAATACCCTTTTCAACTCAATATTTTTTAACCACTCTTATTCTTGTCTCCAAATATTTTATATGCACCCTTCTGCCTCTTGAATAGTCATATCAAGGGCCAAATTTTATATCTATGCTCCAACCATCCCCTCCTCTCTTAAAGCTTCAATTTCTCCTTGTTGTTAATTTCTTGTCCTTAATCTAAAAATATTCTCTGATTTTCCTACCTCTAAATAAGCTTTTCTCAAGAGCTTTAGGCCCTTGGGCTACATTTTTTCTTGTCTTCTGGGGTTTTTTGAAATTTATTTTTTTTATTATTTTTTAAAATATTTGGTTGCATTTTGTCGTCGTTACTGTGCGTGGGCTTTCTCTAGTTGCGGTGAGCGGGGGCTACTCTTTGTTGCGGCGCGCGGGCTTCTCACTGCGGTGGCTTCTCTTGTTGCAGAGCACGAGCTCTAGGTGCGCAGGCTTCAGTAGTTGCAGCACACAGGCTCAGTAGCTGTGGCTCACAGGCTTAGCTGCTCCTCAGCATGTGGGATCTTCCCAGACCAGGGCTCGAACCCGTGTCCCCTGCACTGGCAGGTGGATTCTTAACCACTGCACCACCAGGGAAGCCCTTTTCTTGTCTTCTTTTCAAAGCCAAACTTTCTATAACCTTCTGCAATTTGGCTTCTTAAAAATCAGTGACCTCTTAACTGCCAAACACATGGTCTTTCCTCAACCACTCTTGACTTGCCCATCATGAGAGATTACTTTCACTTCCTCATTCTTTAAACTCCCCCTTTCCTTTTGGGCACAGCACTAGACTGTTTTTATTACTTCTCTAAATCTCATTAGCCTCCTTCCCCAACTCTTGATTGTTCTCAAAGCTGAACATCCCCCTAAGTTTTATCATCAATTAGCTTTCCTAAACACTCCTTAAGCAATTGCATATACTTGTAAGCTGTTACTTTATTCAAATGACTCTCAAATCTGTTTGTCTAGCCCTTTTCTCTTCCTACTGTATTTTCTCATTTTTTAACCACTTAGTTAACTCCTTACTAAGATTACTGCATTAGCATCTCAAATGTAGTATGTCTAAAATCTGAATTCTCTACAACTTCCATCTCTCCAAAAAAGTTCATCGAAAATCTTCATTTCTATTAATATTAACATCCATTAAGCCAATCTTATAAATTTGAGAGTAACCTCTGACTTTTCTTACCAGATGAAATATGAATTCTTTAAGTAAACATCTAAGGTCTTCCCTCATATGGCTGAAAATTACCTTTATTTCCAGCATTCTCTTATCAGGCCTACATTTATTTAAAAACTACAGCTGACATTTGCACAATGCAGGGGTATGCATGCTAATCCTCCATGCTGTCAAAAAAATGCCTACAACTTTACAGTTGGCCCTCTGAATATGTGGTACTGCATCTGAGGAATCAACCAACCACGGGTCATGTGGTACCGTAGAATGTATTTTCTGAAAAAAATCTGTGTATAAGTGGACCCTCACAGTTCAAACTCATGTTGTTCAAGGGTAAACCATACTACTATAATGATTAGACTCTAGGTTCTAGTCAAGCAGCTATCCAAATACGCAATAGACTTTTTAATCTTTTTTATACTTTTGTTCAGTGCTTCTTTTTGGAATAACCTCACCCACATATCTACCTATTTAAAGTTTCACCTATTCTTAGGCTCCATATACAATCTCATTCCTTCTTTATACTTAGTGTGTTGATTTCAGAAGTTGACTTTGTTTTCCCTTTGGACTCATGGCATTTAGTAAGAGAAAGTTAGATGATATCTGCTCGTTTGCCTTTTGCTATAATTATTTGGGTATGTTCCTTGTCTCCTTCTGTAACTTGTTATTTACTTGACGGTATCCTGAACGCCTTTGAATCATTCATAATGGCATTTAGCATGGTATCATAAATAGCATACATCTTTGCTGGATAATGAAAAACCAACTCTATCAATCAGCATCCTGCCAGGAATCTAGAAATCAGAAGTAATTTAATACAGGAAACTGGTTCAACAGATAAAGGAAGAGCAGAAAGGCCAAAGAGGATATGGTGAGGCAACCCAGTGATCAGCAGCAGCAAGAAGCCCCCACCTCTCCTAGGCAGGAGGGACTACAAAAAGGTACCAGGAAATAGTAGTTCTTAATACAAGCAACCCACAAACTGGGGGTGTCCAGTGGGCTAGAACCACAGTGGAGACTGCCTAAAGGAAGCTGGAGAAGGGATGCCTGGTGGGAGATGGAACCATAAAAAGATGTAACTACTGCCACAGAAAATAAGGGAAGTAGAGAGGCAAAAAGAGGGAGAAGAAAGAACTACTCTGGCATCTTCCCAACTCCTATCTACCAATCTTCTGTTAGTGTCCCCTAGTGGCTGAATCTACAGAAGAGAAAGGGCAAGAAAGCCTTCAATACAATGCTGAGTTGGAACAGACAGGCAATGGCTGCCACGACAATTAAATCCTTAAGCTTCTAAAGCTTATTTTCCTGTTTATTATTAACTCTGTTATTTTCTTAAGTATGCTATATATTTTTAATAATGCCTAAAATTTATCAAACTCTAAAATGCAAGAGCTCATATTGTCAAACTTAGATTGTCTGTTGGGTATTACACATTTTTTAATGCCTAGAACTTGAACATTCTGTCTGTGGGGAATCCCAATATAAATGAGAGTCAGGACCTGGCTTCCAACCACAGAAAGCAAAATAGGATGGCTATCCCTTCTTCCAAACTAAGAGTAGAGTACAGACCTGTGATTTAAATGCGTGCTCCTGCCTGAGACAGTGAATCTAACTAAAGGGCAGTATTATGGAGAGAGGGTATTCACAATGGCTACTGCAAAACTGAGAGTTCAACAGCCTAACACTAGAATCAGGGGAGACAGAATCCAGGGACATGGCAGTTCTGTAACCAAGGACTCTAGTATAGGCTCTAACTGATAAAAGCCATGAAATTCAAGTATTGACAATGTCATGTGCCTCAAATTCTCTGATATGTTCTTATTTGATATCAGAATACTACAGTTAAATGTTATTACATTGTATATGCACATATCATTTTTTATTTTATAAATTTATCATTAAGGCTAGTTAAATTGCCATAAATTGACATGGGTACCTTTTCCAAAGTGAGAAGATTTATTTCAGACTGTAGCCGAATTTCTGGTTTGCTGCTTTGCTGATCCTTGAACTGATGGAACTCTTTTTCCAAAATCTTATACTTATTTTCAGCATCATTGAGCTGTATTAAAAAAAATTAGAGCCACTTTAAAACAGCAGTGCGCAAAGTTTAGTATTACAGAATTCAATTCAATAGTGTCATTTTTTTCTTACTTTAAGGCATGTTTATATTAGAAAATTTAGAAAATGTATAAAGTATAATGAAGAAAATTAAGATCTCTAGTAATCTCAAAAATTCAGTAAATCAACTGATTAACAATATATAAAAACTTTTTAGGAGTATGAAATTTCTTATAAAACCAGTACCTTGAGAACATTTTTGTTAAATTTTGGATGGCAAATGGAAAAGTCAGTCTATAAAAATACTGAAAATAATTTTTAAAAATGCAACATGTAAGATTGAGCATTATAGATATACCTGATTATTGATGAAAGTTTAATTTTAAGGCAGTATTATTGTTCCTATAATTTGACACTGTAATTTCGTAATTCCAATACTATTACAACTTAGATTATTTGGTCCAGTCCCTTCATATTTACAGGTAAGAAAACTGAGGATCAAAGAGCTAAATTACTGAGGCAGTGCCAAAGAGCTAGTCACTAGGAGACGCATGAAGAGAATTCAGATCTTTTCATCCCCTAGAATGATGCTCTAATGAATGGTTCCTTAAATTAAAAAAAAAAAAAAAAAAAAAGTGAGAGAGACGGCCTTGACTAAACACTGTAATTTCCCTTAGAACAGTTTCAAAACTACCAAGAAAAAGAAAAAAAGATATAAAGGTATTCTTTTAAAATGTGGGATTTTTCTAATCAAATGCAAATAAGCACTGTTTAAAGATGCTTTCTGAAAACATACACCAATATGACTAGCCATCTTTAGATAACCCAATTATCTCTTTAAGACTAAGACTTAACTAAATGCGAAATACTGAGAAAACTGGTGGCAAAAATGGAACTTAAATTACCAATAATAAATTCTTGTTTTATGCTAATAAATCCTAATTAGAATTATTGATAATTATCTAGCATCTTTAGGTAATGAGTATTCCATACATGGAAATTTTCCGTATAACTGAAGTTTACCTCTTTGAACATGTAAATTTTATGTTTAAAGTTGAATAGAAACCTCTCTAAAGAATCTCTCTCACATTTTTGTTTTAAACAAAAACTAATAAACTTAATATTTGGCATTTTTTTGACCATTCAGGACATTATCAATCTACTATTAAGAATGACTAATCAAGCTACTAGGCATACTGGGTTCTTTTTCCTTTGCTAAGTGGTCTATAAACTACATTGATTTTTTTCAGTTCTGATAACTGCCTTTACATATTTGAATATTTATACTTAATCTTCATCACCTTGCACTGATAGTATATCTATCTGTCCCTTCTACCTGTCCAGTTAGAATTGTGTGTATAGTACATGTAACCTGGTTCAGAGTAAGGGCCTAAAAAGGTTTCTTATATATAAAAGGGGAAATGTTTACAGTCATGGACTTAGCAATTTGGGCATCCCAGAAACTTCTGCTGCCCACCACAGTTTTTTCCCCATGTCTTAGCTTATGTTTTAGAAGTGCCCCGGGGAATTTTTCCAAAATACCAGTTCTTCCTGCCAAGGTTCTTCCCACAACGTTGTAAGCTAATTATACCGGTCTGGGACAGGGTAGAGATGTGGATTTTTTCATGAGCTCCCCCGGTAATTCTAATACATGTTAGAAGCCTTTGTTCTAGATGGCTGAATCTCCCTGATAAGTGGTAGAAGAGAAGCATTACTGGCGAATCCCATCACAATTGCCCACTTTTACAACTTTATCTTTCATAAATTTACATGAGACCACCACAACAACCATCAAATTTATATTTATAACCACCTAAATAATATGATCTTAACTGACCCTGAACTGCTATGGAAACTATTCTTCACGCCAGGATTTACTAAAGACTTCAGAGGCATTCATCATACATATCTAATCTACACTGAAATGTTTCAAGACAGATAAGCTTCATTTTTAACAGCTTGAGCCTTCCTTTTTCCAGCAAATATTTATTAAGCCCCTATTATGTGCTGAAGACTGGCTGGGCTCCAGGCATACAGACAGAAACCAAAACAGTTTTATGGAACTAATAATCTGACACTGATCAAATTATCACACTAATGAAAATAAAAACAAACTGCTATAACATATCATAAAGAAATAGAATAAGAGAATAATACCCCAAGAAAACATATAACAAAAACTTGACCTAGACTTGGACAGCAGGGGTCAGGGAAGATTTCTCTGGGAAAGTGATGCCTCAGCTGGAAACAGGGATTAGTATAGTTCACTAGGCCAAGAAAAAGCAGCACACACAAAGATCCTAAGGGTGAAGCATGCATGGTATGCCTGAGGACCTGAAGAGGACGAGTGTGGCTGGAGAGCACACAGAAAAGGTGAAAGAGTGGGAGATGAGGTGAGAGAGGTAGGCTGGGTCCAAACTATGCAAAGGCTGGTAGGGCAAGGTAATAATTCTGATCTTTATTCCATGAGCATTAAGACAACCCTGAACAGTTTTAGAGGAGGGTGTCATGATTCCAAATTTCAAAAATATCACTCAGGCTGCGACAGGAAGAACAGGTTACTGACATAAAGAATACTTACAGCAAGGTCAAGTATGGATAGGAGGATCATGTTGGGTTTTAAATGCCTTTAAGACACCCAAGGAGAGATGTCTAAAAGGCAATGAGATAAATGGGTTGAGAGTGCAAAGGAAAGGTTTGAGATATAAATGCACAAGTCTCAGAGATACAGATTGTCTCTGAAACCACAGGCACGAATAAGATTGTTTAGCACAGTGTAAGTCTGAAGCTTGGAGGAAGTCCAACATTTAATGGCTAGATAAAGGAAAATAAACCTGCAACGGACCTGAGGCATGGCCAGAAAAGTAGAGAAAAACAGGAAGAGTGGTGTTATAGAAGTTGAGAGAAGAGAATATATAAAAACAAGAACAATAGTGTTGATGCTGTCAGTAAGTTTGAGTAAGATGAGAAATGAAAAACACCCACTGAACTTAGTGACTGAGCCACTGGTGGCTTCTCTGACAACTGGCTGGCTGGGGCAATGGGGATGGAAAGCTGAGGCGGATGGGTTGAGAGGTGAGAAAATGGAAAGGAGCACAGACAATTCTCTCATGAAATTTGGTTCTTAACTGAACTTGGTCCAGTGATATATGAAGAATATCTACATTTGCTCAAAGGAGATTTATTGGAAAAAAATTTTAAGATGAGAGTTAACTAAAATATAGCACAATCTCATACAAATAATTATAAAGGAAGTAAGATTATTCCAATATAGTCCTCAGCTTTCAGGAAAAGAAGATCCAACTTACATTTGAATCTCAGTGTAGTAAATGTGATTAATAATCCAAATTACCGGGAATTTTTATAACTCCTTAGTGAACGATTTCTATTATTTCTAGAATGCAAATAAACTCTAAGTTTAAAGAGATGACAGGTATTTTCATCCAACCTGTTGCTGAAGTCGGTGTTTATCCTCTTCTAGTTGCTTCATCTTCAACCTTTCTAGCTCTATTTGGTGAACACAATCTTCTTTGGCCCTACGGATAGAGTCCTGGAGTTCTTGCAGGTTCCGTTCACGTTCTGATTTCAGTTCCCTTCTTTCTCTCTGAAGCTCAAAACAGGTACATCTTTAAGAGGCTGACCTATTACTAGCTGCATTATACTATTCAATATTCTATTATCCTTATATATGGTCAAATGTTCAGAATATTTTATGAAGTGATTTTTATATCATTTTCATGTATTAGACAGTTAATGTTTAAGTGTATTGAAAGTATAAATTTTCAATCATCATTTACTCCTAAAATACAAAGTATATCCCCAAATCCATATATGATGCATAAATTCAATTGAAAAGGCCCTAAATGCTTAAAACCCCTATTTGAATAAACCCATTTTATTATGTAAGCAAATATGCCCAAGTTTCCTTACGTCTTTAGAAACTTCTTATTTTTTACCTAATCACATAAAAGATAACAAAGACTTAGTATTAGGAACAAATACACATTATGTTTAGGTTTAACAATCTAAATCAATTTAGAAATTGCCGAAAATGTGTAAAGATAAGGCTAGGGTGATATGCTGAGAAAATTTTAAGAAACATTTGGGTAAGGAAGGGGCATATAAATTTCACAAGGAAGAAATTCTAATAATTTGAGGTGAACTTTATAGTAATTTAAAAAAGTATTTAGGGTACAATTTAATAAGACCTAACAAAAATGCTAACTAGGCATGGTACTAATGTAAGTTTATCCTTTCTTGGGATCTAATCTTTAATAGGCAAGAAAGAGGGATAGTCCCTTCTTAGTGAAATACAAAATCATGATTCTAGGTCCCTGAGCCTACGCTACATTTTCTCTTTTCTCTAGGTAGTGCAACTATCCATTCCTTCCACATAATTGCAAAGGTAACCAAAAATCTCCACTATTGCAGAAGTCAGCCAAAGCTGACTGAATAATAGTTAACCGTTTCAAATAACAAACAGTTTTCTACCTAATTCCTCACCTTCTAACATATAAAACATGTTTCACCTACATGCTTCACCTAGTTGAATAGCAGTTTTCTCCATAATGTCTGAAAGACTATTTCCATGAAATATGCTTCATACAGTACAAAGGAAAAACAAATGAATAGTATGAATTTAATATATGGATTCTGTGAAATAAAGACATGATAGATGAATACAGTACCTCTGATTCTGCAATGGCCAGCTGCTGCTCTCGCTTCTCCAAGTCAACTAGGGTTTTTTGAAGTTTTCCTTCGAGAACAGTATATTCAGCAACCTAAAATATAATAAAAGTTACCTTATCTTTTCCCCAAATTCAAAACACAAATTCAAAAATGCATATATTATGATTTTACTGAAACAGAGGATCTGAGACTAGGAAAATCATGAATTACATATACCAATTCAAAGCAGAAATTCTTTCCACTATACTCTAAGGAAGGAAGCCAATCTAGCTTCTGCTTGGGTATCTCTAGTAATATTCAGTCTCCTGAGGAAGCCCTTCTCCCACCGGGTGGTAAGTTAGACTGCCAGTAAAATCTTGTGTTTTAGTAAAAACCTAGCTCCTTAAAAATCTGCCTTGCTCAATATTCCAGTAGTCTTCTGAAGCCCTCTTAGTCACTTATGCTCTTTCTCTGGAACTAATATTGGTGATAGGCCAGCTATCACCAATCGGTTTCAAGTCAGTCCTCCTATTGTTGAGATCTAGTCCTTTATTACAGTTTAAATAACTGAGTTCTTAATTGCTTCTGAAGCTACAGTTCCTGCTTGGGACCTTAGCCTAGTACCCCAATTTGTACAAGCCTGAAGTCCTGCTCTGCTCTGTCTTTAAGGATGTGAGTCCCATTAAGGATAAGAGGTCTACCTGCTTGGCCTGTATAGGATCCTCTCTCATGGTTTTCTATCTTTTAGTTCAGACTGATCCTATTTACTAGGGCTTTCTGAACCAAATTTTCTATCCTCCTCACCAACGAGTCTCCAGGTCCCAGGCTCCAACCTGATTTTCTCTTTACAAGCCTGGGTTTGATGCTCCTTAGAAGCCCACCCTTTAATCCTGTTTCTATCCCTTGGGAAGAAAAAAAAAAAGTATCTTCACATATTTGACTCCAGTGATAGCCATCATACATCCTCCTAGTCTTTTTTTCTCCAAGATAAACACAAGCGTCAACTATTATTCACATGTTATTGTTTCCACATCCTCTAATATCTTGGATTTAATCTGGAGTCTACATTCTAAACTAAGTCCTTTCAAAAATATGGTACCCAGATGTGATCTCACTAGTTCAGAGACTAAAGAATGTGCACTGCCAAAGACAGGTCAGCAAATGTCTCCTAATTTTAACTCCATCTAAAATTGCATTTGCTATCTGAGGATGCTAGTCATGCTGTTCGTTACGTCAAAGAAAATCCCCAAGGTCTTTGTTCTTAAACTTGGGAGTAACTATACCCATTGTCCAAGTGAATGTTTCACTCTGCCTACAGAACTTGACATTTGTCTTTATTAAACTTTATTTTGATGATTTAGCCCAATATACCAACCAAGCAAGATCGTTTATTTGTTAATTCTGTTAACTCTACCACTGATTTTTGGTTCATCTTTAAATTCTTAACCAAATCACTAATATAAGTGTGTCAAATTCTGAGTGCCACATGTAAAAAAGCCTTATAGAAAGACAGGTAAACAGGATGGGGAGGAAGTATTCAAACCATATGTTCGTCCTCTGGCAACCCAAACATCTTATCTACGTACCGTCACAGATAGGAAGAACTCCCAAATTTATATTGCAAAGTCAAACCCCCCTCCAGAGTTGCAGACCTGTAAATCCAAATACCTGCTGAACATGCCAATAGTCCCCATACATCTCAAACTCAAAACTGTATAAAACCTGAAATCATTCATTATCCTTTTAATTTAAACAAATATTTATTGTATACATAGCAGATGCTGGGCAAAACAAAGTCATGTGGAATCTATACTCTGAGGGAAGACAAACTATAAACAAAGAAATGGATATTTAATGTAATAGTAGGTAAATGCTATGAAGAAAATAAAGCAGAATGAGGAGACAGTTAGTGCCTGGGGGCAGGGGAAGAGAGCAGTACTTTGGATACAGTGGTCAGAGAAGGCCTCGCTCACATTACTCTGAGCAGAAACCAGAAAGTATCTCTGAAAGAAAAGCAGTCTACAGATCCTGAGGAGAGAGGTGGCTTAGCATGTTTGAGGAAATACACAGAGGCCAAGATGGTTAGAATAGACTGTGTGAACAGAAGGCTGACAGAAGATGAGGTCACAGAGGAAGCGAGGGGACACATCACAAAAAGCCTTGTAGGTCCTGGTAAGAACTTTGAGTTTTATTCTAAATGTGATGAGGAGTATGATGTGTTTTAAGGAGGAGGAGTACATAACCTGACTTCCTCTACTCTTGGCTGATATCGCAAGCTACAGGGGTCAGTAATGGAGGACAGGATACCAAGTTAAGAAGTAAATGCAGAGACTCCGCAGTCCCAATGCAGGGGGCACAGGTTCGATCCCTGGTGGGGAAGATCCCACATGCCGCACAGTGCGGCTGAAAATAGTAATAAAAATAAATAAATAAAATAAAAATAAAGAAGTAAACATAGTTATCTAGGAAAGAGATTGTGATTTCTTAAACTAGTAAAATAGTATGAAAACTTTACAACAGCGTTTGTCCATTTCCTCACTTCCATACTTTGTTATTTTCATCATATATTTTGCTTTTACATATAAGCATCAACACCGAAAAACCCATCAGTCACATTAAAAAATGGCTCAAAGATTAACTTGTCTTAAAAGCTAAATGTGCTGTATCATCTGAAGGTTTACTGTGATAAGTTAAAGATGCATACTGTAAGCCCTACAGCAATCACTAAAAAAAAAAAAATAGATATTGCTAATAAGGCAACTAGAAATAAAATGGAATCATAAAAAAAAAAGAAAAATTCAATGAATGCAAAAGAAAGCAGGAAAAGAGAGAAAACAAAGAATGTATGGGACAAATTGAAAACCAAGAGCAAGATAGTAGACTTAAACCCAAGCACGTCAATTATTAAATATAAATGGCCGAAAGTCAGAGACCTGAAAAAACTTTAAAGAATTTTCTAGTCCATACCCTGTCCTGTCTCTTGATCTAGTATAGCAAACTATCCTGCCACTGTCTTCTCCCATTTATAGACATTTCATTAACCACTAATATGAGAGTATTTTTACAGACTTGAATTTGGAATATTTGAGACAAGTCTAATTTGCAGGGTTGTTTTACTCAATAACTTGAGTATAAATAGATAAATATTAAATTTTGGCTTTCTGGAATAAGATCAGATGGTCTCACGTTATCATTTTAAAAGATGTGATTTATAACATTTCATGATTCAATCTTTTAAAACAGCTTAAGAGTTTTTGGTCCTTTTTATTAACTAATAGATTATAATGTAATATTTATATATACTTAAATGTTCTATTTTCTTTTTAAATACAGAGATAGGCTTTTTCTCTAAAGTATTCACTTTCTATATTTATTCACTTTTTGAACAGGTAACACATTTGCAGGGTTCAAAATCTAAGGAGTACAAAACAACTTACAGTGAAAACCCTTCTTCCTATCCCTGACCCATTCATTCACTTTATCCAGGCCAATATATAACCACTATAATTAGTTATTCCTTCCAGAGATTTCCTTTAATGTATATAGAAGATACTATTATTAATATTCTTTCTTTCCTCCTTCAATTTTTATAAAAGTCATTACCTTTTTCTTTACTAGTGATTCCCTCTCTCGGTCCCTTTTCTTCCATTCCTCTGCAAGAGCTTGCATATGAGCCAGTTCTTTCTGCTTTAGCTGCCAAAGGAAGAAAAATAAAGTAAAAAAGAGAAACCCTAAATATTTCAAATAAATAAACCAGCTGTTTTCAGTTAAATAATTAATACTGATCACTGATATATTTCTTTCAGACATTCCATTTTATTTAGAACAAAACAGAGGATGCCTGAGGTGAGTAATACCCATATAATTCAGGACAGTATAAAGTTAATAGCTGTTTTCTACCTCTCTTGTTTAACAACTGATGATTCTGGCTTCCAGGAGGGTATGCTAAATGAGCTCTTGAAATTAAAAGAAACCTTCAAGTCCTTAACCTCTTAATTCTAACCTTCAGTGCTAATTTTGCCCACAAATCATGGAGAAAGTTTAGGAGAATCCTTTCTGGGTGGCTTCTGTGAAGCTGTCATATTTTGAGTATTTTTTAATTCTTTGTTTTTTTAAAGAGTAAGGCATTCTTGAATTCAAAGGGACTAGACAGAGTACCCATGGAAAACAGAGAAAAGCCTACTATGGAGAAGGGAAAATATACTAAATAGACAAAAAACTTTTTAAGTAACATTTAAAAAGTAACCTGATTTTCAAAAATGTCTTCCTGCATCTCTTTCCACATTTCTAGCTCAAGTGCTGCTTTGTATTCTAAGGTTTCACGAGGCTCTGTCTGGATTTCTGAAGGACAAGGTGCTGGAGGAACAGAAGATGGCTTTTGTTGTACAGCAGATAAACCCTAAGATATGAATGAAAGAAGCATACTGAAACAAACACACTCACGCATATATACACATTAGGTCTGTTTTAAAGAATAATTTCGTAAGATTCAATGACATATACCTGAGATGAATCAGACACAAAAATCTCACGCATTTTCACTAGTCCGTAATCTTCTAAAGTCACTGTGTAAGAAAGATCTACTATCCTGTTATTTGACCTACAAATGAAATCAGAAATATTTTAAAACTCATGGAAACACTTTCATATTATTTCCTTTTACTTCCCCAATGCTAGAGCACTGAGTAGACAGCATGTCTTGCACCTGACACTTGCTGCTCAAAGTGCAGCAGCTTCTGCAGACTTCAAGACCTTCTATATATGTGATATTATTTGATCACAAACAGTATTAAGTACATACCTACATTCACTACAAAATGACCTATAACAGTTACAGATTTGAAAAAACTGAAGAGTATAAAAGAGAAATTTTAAATCTCACTGCCCACAGATAATCACTGCTAAAATTTCATTTCCTTCCTCTTTTTTAGATATGTAGATACACATGTACTCATGCACATTAAAATCATACAGTTTTGCCCTTTTTTTCCCCATTTATCCTCCTGCATTTTCCTCCTGTGTAATGACAAACATTAATTAAAAAATATAATTTTCAATGCCTGTAAAACACACTAATGAATTTATGTAGTAAAATTTTAAAAACTTAACAATTCCCCTACTCAATTATATATAGATTATTCTGGACTCTTTTTCTACTTTTCCTGGAATGAACACCCTTGTTCATAAATCTTTTACTGGATATGAGCACTGCTTCAGGATTAAATCCTAGAAGTGGGATAATTATGTTATTTTTATAACGAATACCTTTCTGTATCACAGAACCTGAATGCAGCATTTACCATTAAATAAAAGGACAAAATGTTAGAGGAAAATAAAATTCTGGCAACAAAAAAATGTGGCTTTGTTTAAATCAAACAAAACTTTAATGAATGGATCCCACACGATTAGAACTCTTAATCAACTTTTACATTTTCTTCTTCTAATCTCAGATTTCAGAAGAAATGAATAAAATAAAATGAAGCGCTATCATCTCTGAAGTTTTCACTTAGGTAAATCTCTTAAAACGTCTGTCTACAGAGCAGGGCAATAAAAGTTATTCAAAGCAATCAGCATTAAAATAACTTCCAACAAGTAATAATTATTTTCATTATATTCTACTTACAATAAGAGAAAAGAATGCTGATTTTTAAAAGAATTTTCAGTTAACCAGAGTAACTGATTCTCTAAAAACCTGTTCCCAGATCTCCAAGTGAATAAAGGTTTACTAAACCCTTCACTCTCTGGAAGTGGCATGGATGAGGAAAAGTAAGGGAAGAAATTCCAATAATACTTCTACATCTCAGCTTTTTACTGGGCCTGATTTTCTTCTACATTCCTTTAAAAATAAAGGCATGTGATATGTAAGGTTAAAGTCAATTTAAATTTCTATTGTTAAATATAAAAAGATAACATATTTGTTGAATGATTTTGTGTAAAATATGTGAACTCAAGTTTTTCACCGTGGCAGTGGATTTCAGGGCAAAAAAAGAATATTCTTTTTTTAAAGTGTCGAACATTTGCAACATTCTCCAACTATATTTGAGGCAAAAGTTTAAATATTCTTCAAGTAGAAAAATTCAAAATAATGTAAAAATACATTATAAATTTGACCCTGAGTTACTAAGCTACTAAAAAAACAAAAAACAAACTGATCCTGAACTTAAAATTATCAGTCTAAAGAGAGGAGAGAGAAATACTTACTCAACACTCTTAAGTATTACAGTATTACAGTAGCACAGATTCACTCTGTGAGGATATAGTAGGTATCAGAAAGCTAAAGAGCAAACTAGGATATAACCCCCATAGGTCAAAGAAAAAAGATCTCAGAAAAAAGAAATGACATGAAAGGATAAGGTTGTAGCTAGCTAAACAGAATAAAAAGTAAAGCTAATAAGACCAGCTCTAGGAAATGCATTACCCTTGTGCTGCTATAATAGGCACGCTTTCACTGAAAGTTTGTCGCCAACACTGTTCACCATTAGAACCTAAAAAGCGAGTTTTTTCTGAAGACAAGATGTTAGAAAGTTGGATTCTGGCAATTCCCAGAAGTAAATCTTTACTCATTTTATCCTTGTGCCATAATTCAACCAGCAATGGAATCCTAAAAGGAAAAGAGAAACATATGTTCATACCTATCAACTCTGAACTAAGGCTTTTCTGGACTAAAATTTTTGAATTCCTTTAATGTAGCCAAAGATGTTTTTGCTACCTGGAATGTAAAGGCTCAATTCCACAGGTAACAAATAGAAAATACTATTACATTTTTTTACACCTCTTCCTGTGCAATAAAGAAAACCCTTCCAAACACTACTATTCCCACAAATGGTTACATAACGTTTAGTTACTCTTCATTCTTTCTTTTAAAATTCTTTTCAAACTGTGATACTCTGAGAAAGTACAAAGACATTTCACAGATCTCATTTTTCGTCACAAATCCATTTCAGATAGCTGGATCAACATTTCCATTTTATATAGATGAAAAAACAGAAAAAGCAAATAATGTATTACAGTCATTAAGTGAATCAATAATAAAAACTAAACAGTTTATTTATCGTCACATTATATTAGGAAAAAGCAAAATTACTTTTCAAAGTTCCTTCATTATTCATATATTGTTTTAAGAAAGTTCTACTATCCCAACTCAGGCAAACAAGATATGAAAATCTGAAAAGAGCCTTCGTAACCACATAAAACTTTATAGTGGAACCACAAGTGTCACAGATTTTAAATTTGTTTCTAGATTCGCAAATGCATAAGCAGCTATGGATGTAAAAATACAGAAATCCCTCTTGTTAATATGATACAAATTTTCAAGAGTTGATTTGAGAAAATAATATCATACACACCATGTATACATTACCTTAGGAAGGTATCCTGCAGCTGATGAGGCATAGTTGCAAAATCAAATGCACAGTAGGATTGGGGAAGAAAAACTTCCATGTTTTTCCGAACTTCTATAGGAGGATTAGTCATAATAGGAGCTGCGCTTCCGAAGAAAGGATATGAGTACCTAGAATTTAAGAAAAACAAAATCCTATAGTTTACAAATGGGATTTATAGTCTGTTAAAAAAAAAAAAAAGTGTAATATGAATATTAAATAAAAATTTTTTCATAGATAAATAAACGGTACAAATACATTATGGTTTTACTCCTATCACCAACTTTAAAATTATACAAATATTTTCAGTGTTGATATAAAAATCACAGAAATTATAGAGAAAATGCATTATTTGCACAGCACTGGTTTCCAAAGTTCCTTTATAAGTAATCTTCCAATGATCGTCTGGGGAAGGAGGAGTATACACTGGTATTTTGAAGGCAATACACCAAATAAGAAAGAGACAGTCACTTTGATACACTTCAAATAAGACAAAGATTCAGAAGTGAAAATGACTCCACTAAACAAAGAGCTGCCATCTGTTAAGAGCTCCCTGAGGTATATAAATGTAGCAAATTAACATGTTGTACACATTACATTCATACAATGCTATATGTCAAAAATATTTTTATAAAAAAATAAATACAAAACTTAAATGTGGGGGGGGAAAAAAAGAGTTCCTGAGGGCACGGGTCTTATCTTTTTCATCTTTGCGCTCCCAGAACAGTTTCCGTCATATAGTAAACTGTCAAGAAATGCTTCCTAAATTTAATTTCTAAACCTTTTTTTCTTTATATACTAATGTCCTGATTTTTTATGGGCTAAAAAAACCCTTAGTCAACTCCAAAAGGATTCATTCATAGTATTTTGTCTCTGAACTGAGAATCAAGCATGAAAGCAACTCAAATATACTACAGATGAATCAAAGAGTGACACAACACTATTTCTTTCTTTCATCATAAAAGTCACACCAGATTAAATAGAAGAATGTCTGACTACTGCTGAACTTATTTTGTACGTAAAGCCAAATACAGAGATATTGTAATGCTCACTTAAATTTCATTTTATAATTTGTTATTCATTAATAAAACTAGACTTTAAACTCTACTAGTAGAAATTGCTTTTCCTACAAGAAGAATCCTGCTCATACACTCAATTCCTACACAATTACATAAACTGAATTTAGGTCATCTCAGAGAGCTCATCCCCTAGAAATTTAACCCCCTACTACAGATGTAGTGATTTAAAAGAAAAAAAAAAGCAAACACATTAAACTTTTTCTAATATCAGTTATCTCACAAATTCCATTAGACAACTGTACACTACAATTTCATATCAACGCAGAGCATGATAACATAAAATCTATCAAACATAAAATGCCCAGCATTAAAAAAAAAAAAAGCCTTAAAATAAAAGACAGAAGCAGTAGTCCTCAAGTGATTTCTATAGAGTATTAAGTGGATCATACCTCTTTCCTCGGGGTAGTATATTCTTTCCCTTTTCTTTGTCAAGTGAATTAGTAGCCTCCCTCATGTACTGACATATTTCTGACTCTGTCTTCTTCACTAGATTGAGCTCTTTGTTTATATGCCCCATGCCCTAATACCAGACAAGCTGTTGGCATAATGTAGGCACTTAATGATTAAACAAGTGGCCCTATGGCAAGCAGGAAACACAAAAACTAATATGTGCTTTCTAACTGGGCTTGTTCAAGGCTCCTCCCTCACAGCATCCAATCTCAGATCATCCCTGTGCTTCTGGCCAACATCATCTCTAAGTGTCCTAAGATCAGTTTCTCCAGTAGCAGCAGGAGAGAAAAAGGGACGCTTCTATGTTATATAAACCCTGTGAGAAAAGCTATGTCTATAGCAGAAAACTTTTTCCTGGCTTTCAATTTTTAAAAAAACAACATTTTAGTCATGATTCTCAGCCTCTAACATGAGGTAAAATGCAGAACTTAAGCTGTGAGGACAGACTTCCATTCTATGACTTTGCCGTGTGAACTCAGTGCTGGGTCCCTTTGGTTCTGTCCATTATTCACACCAAAGCTCAGAGGACTTTGGAAACAACTTGATAAGGAATAAACAACTGAAAAATTAGATACAAGTAGGAGTTGATTTATGCATTTGAAAGGCAGACATGCCTCAAATAACAGCAGGAACCAATGAGAAGTTGCTGACATTCCTGGGAATGGCAATCCAAGATGATGGAAGATTTTCTGATTTTCTCATTTTAATCACATAAAGACCAAAAATTTTATTACAAATGCTAATGCTTGTTCCAAGGTAATTTATGAGGACCTAAAGACTCCAAACTAAAACACATAATTATATTATATTTAATATATATATTAGCCACAAAGTCTATGGAAATGTAATATTATTAAAAACAAGCCATTATGGGGACTTCCCTGGTCCTGGACTTCCCGCCTGCCAATGCATGGGACACGGGTTCGATCCCTGGTCCGGGAAGATGCCACATGCCGCAGAGCAACTAAGCCCGTGTGCCACAACTACTGAGCCTGTGCGAGAGCCCGCGAGCCACAACTACCGGACCCCACATGCCACAACTACTGAAGCCCGCACACCTAGAGCCTGTGCTCCACAACAAGAGAAGCCACCACAATGAGAAGCCCATGCACCGCAACAAAGAGTAGCCCCTGCTCGCCACAACTAGAGAAAGCCCAAGCTCAGCAACGAAGACCCAACGCAGCCAAAAATAAATTAATTAAAAAAAAAAAAAAAAACAAGCCATTATGTAAAAGCCATTTAACTGACTGAAATATATATTTCAATTCTCTAAATTGAACAGTGTGGACACATTCCACTTCCAGTTCATTAGGTATGGTTTTTAGAGTCATAGGTATAAAAGGTAGGTATTAAGACTATAACCTCCCATTATAACACAGTTTTATAGAAAAATCAGATACTATACTCCCATTATTTTGATCTATGGCACCTTTTCTGGAAATGATACATTTTAAGTTCAAGAGTCACTATATTTTAAAAAGGAACATTAACAAATTATTATCAATACCTACAATTATTAGCAAGACTGTTACCTCTCATACTACCAATGCCACCTTTGATTAAGTTCAAAGTCATTAGGACATAATAGCCTTACACCCTTTTAGTCCACTGATTTAACAAATGCCATAACTTCTTTGGTGACATTTCTCCTCTGCAAACCCCAAACAGAGGAAAGGCATTTCTCCTCAGAAAATATATTGAAACAAAATCAAATCATACCTTAATATACAGTTGACTGGAAAACCAACTTCCAAATCACGGATACTCCTTAAGTCTATTGAAAAGCAAAAATGATGTGATGTTGCAGGAACAGCAATTTTCTGTCCTGAAGCTGTTCCTGAAGCAATGGATGTAGTCACTGGCTGGGCCAGTAAAGCAGGTTCAGAAGAACTGACAGCTAAAATGAACATAAAAATTAAAAAAAAAAAATTCCATTTGCTAACAATTTCCCTTAAGTTATTCAGATAATTTAAAGATATCATCTAATTTACCTTCAAGCAAAGACTTGACTATCTGATTTTATAAACATATGAATTGAGGCATAAACTTCTTAAAGTGACTTGTCCAATATTATGTAGGCTTTAATTCCCATTATAGAACTGTGTAAAAAAAAGAGCTTACTCTCACTCTCAACATATATTGCAAAACATAAAAGCATACAGTACCGATGCAGTAATGTATGATAGCAGCCTGGCAGGCACTAATATTTCTAAGAGACAGGTGAATATAGCTTAGTATTTGAAGGGTTGTATTTGAGACTTACTGCAGATATAATTACATCACTTTTTAAAAAGTAGTTTGGTTAGTGTTTAAAAAGTAGTTTGTTAGACTATGTCTAACAAAAAACTAAAACTTGACAGAGAAAGACAAATATCATATGATATTGCTTATATGTGGAATCTAAAAAAATGGTACAAATGAACTTATTTACAAAACAGAAATAGAGTCACAGATGTAGAAAACAAACTTATGGTCACCAAGGGGGAAAGGGGAGGGGAAGGGATAAACTGGGAGATTGGGATTGACATAGACACACTACTATATATAAAATAGATAACTAATAAGGACCTACTGTATAGCACAGGGAACTCTACTCAATACTCTGTAATGGCCTGTATGGGAAAAGAATCTAAAAAAGAGTGGATATATGTATATGTATAACTGATTTACTTTGCTGTACACCTGAAACTAACATAACTTTGTAAATCAACTATATTCCAACAAAAATTAAAAACAAACAAAAAAACTAAAACTTGAAAAGACAGAGGTATCTAGTCCAATCCTATTATACACCAAAGATGTTTAATGAATGGCCCAAGTCCTATAGCTACTCAGTGACAGACCTATAACTTGCACCCAAACTTCTAACTCCTAATCCACCACTGCTCTTACAACTTGTACTACTAAATTTAACTGTAGATTCTTACGTAACAGATGGAAAATTTTTATAAGACCAGATAAATATGCATTCTCAGACTGTCTCGAATTTAGGATCAAAAATGATTATTTTAAGTTTACTGTAAGAGGCAGTTAGTATCTCTTTTCTCTAAAATTCCAGTGAAATTGAGATACTGAAAAGTTTGCTAACAATCTATTAGAAAGAACTATATTCTTTAATTTCTTTTGAAGAAGCTACTATTTCTAGTATGAAAATAAATGAAAAATTCTCTTACCTTTTAGCAAATTCTACTATGAAGTTAAGTAAATTTCAATTACTTTCATCTGATTCTTTTTTTTACATTGGCTCTTTAAAAAACTCACAATTTTTACTTAGCACCCATGAAAACTCGCACAATCATTTATTAGATGGCTGAAAAATCTATACCTAAAAGACAGATCTGTGAAAAGAATACCTTACCCTTTGGATTGGGTTTTGTGTCCTTATCATACTGTAAGCTTTCCACTTCACTTTCTGTTGCGTCGTCTCTTGTTGGAGGTGACTGACTGTGAGGTGGAACAGGGGACACGCGTGGAGACTTGGGCCCAGTGTGTGTCTTCTCCTTTGTGGGGGTGAAAACTGTCTTCTTTGAATGGTGTGGCTCATGTTCATTCTGGGTCTTTAATTCAATTAAAGACTAAAAACAATTTTTAAATAAAGTATAATTTGCAAAGAACTTTCCTTCATAATTAAGCAAAAATCGTGATGTTGTTTTTAAAAAATATTAGCTTCCTTTCCCAGTTTGGATATTCCTAGTCTATTTCTCTTCATAATCTGCAAATTTTCTTATAGCATCTAGGACCAGAAAAAGGAAGATGAACAGGAAGGAAATATGATATCCAGAGCTCCACATCAAAATGCATCCTAATGCATGAGAAGGGATATTCAATAAAAGAAGTCAGGCATAGGTGTCCTTGGGAATGGTTATTCCTACCAAAGCAATACAAAGGAGGTCTGTATTACTAAAAAACAAACAAAAAACCAAAAACCCAGAAGTCTAGTATGATTTTCTTCCTTTGCTCCACTATCCTCTAAAAATACATGCATACATGTCTTTTTAAACTCTCACTTCAGTTCACAGCCTACATAAAAATCAGTTCTTTAAAAGAACATGACACTAAAGTTGATTCTGGGGCTATATATAATCAAAAAACATATATATTCAAATAAATGTCTCTATTGCCTAGAGACAGTATGAGGACTATAAAACACTGAGCCAAAAACCTTATCTTAGCTAAGGCTGAGTCAACCAAAAAGGATCCATTAACGCAGATTACCAGAAACTGGGTCTAAAAATATTCTCTTCTACCGTAGTCCCTCTTCTGCCCCAGTCACTGACTACGAGCCGGGGGTGTGGGGAATGGTTTTCACTACATGAAAAGACTGGACTGAAGGGCTCTGGACAGTGTCACCTATGAAATGTGGCAGAAGCCACAGCACTTCTCAGAAGGGTCTTTTTGGAGAGGAGGTTATCATATAATGAAGGCCACTACCTAAGAGTAATAAATACTTTCTTATGTGGGGTAATGCTTCTGAAGCTCAACTTTTATGACTAATCATGAACTACATCGAAGAAGCTGGAGGAGGGGAAGGAGGGTCACTACTTGCCTGGGCATCTATGCCTTCTCTCTGCAGAGCCACAGACACTCCCACAGTGGGGGCCAAATCCAGAGGAACAGGTGCAAGCTTTTGTTTGGCTCGGTTTGGAGGGTCAAGAGTAAAAGCACCTTCAACTGTGACTGGGCGATGGTTGATTTCTGTACTACCCTTTTTCAGTAGTCCGGTTAAGGGTATTTCTGTACTTCCAAGTGACTGGTCTCCACAGCAGAGGTGGATCTAATATGACAGGGAAAATCAAAATCAGGCTTTATATTTTCTCCTTTATTCTAAACACACAAACTTAAAAAGTTATAAAATGATCCATAGAAGGAAAGCAGATGCAGATTATCTTATTGACCTGCAGTGACTAAGATACTCACACATGATTGTTAAAACTGTTGCTAAAGCACAAAATTTACCCAGAACTCAATAATAAAGTTATTAATTCTTTTCATTTTTCCTTTCACTACTGTACACTCCTATGTTATCACATTCTCTTTTCTGTCTCTTTGGTGAGCTATGGTTACTTTAATATTTTCCTATGCTATCTTACATATGCAAATTATATCATGAATATATGAATTTAAACGGAAAACAAATACATCAAGCATCTTTTCTATTTCCATTATAACATTAAACACAGTTCTTAAAAAATAAGTGAGTGGGTCCAGCCCTATTTGGAAATTAAAGAACCTTAAATAATCCTGTTTTATTCACCCATAAACCACCATGAATGTTTCTTTCTCTTTTTTCTTGTTTTTCAAACTTTATATATAAAACAGAGCACTTAATAGTGAAAGGTAAAAGAGAATACCTCTGGGGTGGTGGAATGTACCGTTAATCACTGCTAGCTAATCAAAACTTCAACATTGGACTTCCCTGGTGGCGCAGTGGTTGAGAATCTGCCTGCCAATGCAGGGGACACGGGTTCGAGCCCTGGTCTGGGAAGATCCCACATGCCACGGAGCGACTGGGCCCGTGAGCCACGACTGCTGAGCCTGCGCGTCTGGAGCCTGTGCTCCGCAACGAGAGAGGCCACGACAGTGAGAGGCCTGCGCACCGCGATGAAGAGTGACCCCCACTTGCCACAACTAGAGAAAGCCCTCGCACAGAAACAAAGACCCAACACAGCCATAAATAAATAAAAAATAAATTTAAAAAAAAAAAAACTTCAACATTACCACCTTTTGCAACTACCAAAAAAAAAAAAAGAAAAAAAGAAAGGCTGCTCCAGATATGTGTCACATAACTATTCTTTTCCCTTACTACATTGAAGCCGCAGCAAACCTAATATTCATATGAACAATATGCAGTCATTACATAAAAATACTTTTAATTCTACTATCAGCAATGACCTATAACAGTCCTAATGTTATTAGGTGTAATATTTTTAATGGGCTGGAGAGAAAGGATTTTTATGACTTAAATGTCCATGAGAATCAAACTAATAAATAAGTCAATAGTTTTGGTAAGGAATTTTATAAGATAAAATTCAAAGTGCTTTTTTCCTGCATTTCATCATTTTATATAACCTTCAACTTTCTAAATACCTTGGATTTAGCAGAACCACCTCTAAAATTTAGTTCCACTAAAATTTCTTAATGCCTCTTTTCACTATCCACTCAAAACGCAAGCAAAGTCTAATGAATGATCACTTTACTATAAAAAAATGACTACCCCACCCTACTTCACCACCCATTTCAGTCTGATTAAAATTAATCATAACAAACAGAAAAGTAATTTTGGACTAGATAAGGTTCACTTTTAAATAAAGTCCAATTTAAAATTGGTTTACAAAACTACCAATTCAAGAACAGGTTTTAGAAAGTTGTTTTATCTCTTTGATTTTAATAGCAATAACGTGTATAAATTCTGAAATGTAGAGTGTGATCTGTGTGGTGACAGCTAATCTCCACTAACAATAATAAAACATGCCTGGTGCCCGCAGCTTTAAGCTCCAGGTACAACTTTTTATTATAAATGACCGATAACTGATCTACCTCTTTCCACAGTAACAAAGTAAGGCGGTATATCTCCTAAAATTCTGAAATAACTGTCATGCTGTGACTGTACAAGTCAGGATAATTCCTAAAAAATTAAAAGATGTGGCAGAAATATGATATCCACTTCAGAAATAAGACAGAGTTTGGGTACCTCTTTAATGCTTAAAAAAATCATCTCATAAGAAATTTTCTGCCGTACCTACCTGTAGTTTAGACTGAAGAGCCAGGTAAACACGAAGAATTTCTATACTGCTACGTATTCGAACAGATGCTCTCTCTGGCTCAAAGTCTGGGTTGATCAAATCATTGAAGGGTTCATTTGTAACATCATTTCCCAGTAAAGAATAGTAAAAGAAAAACTCAGGCCGTCTTTCTGGAAGTTTCATGGTACATGGAATTAACTAAATATTTAAGAAAAAAAAAGGATTATTACTTTATAAACCACTAAACATCCTTAAAGATGTCTGAGAAACTCCAAAAATATTTGCTAAAATGATTTATTTCAAGCCTTAAATTAATAACTCAAAATTTCTAAATCTCTGCCAAATTACTACCAAATCACTAGTTTAATTTTTAAAGGTTTATCTTACACAAGCACAAAGAGACTAAAATATTTTTATACATTAATGTTGTTTTAAAGCTTATGTTTCATTCAACTACTCGATGAAAACTCCATAAAAGTTCTTTTAGAAGAAAGTGGTCAAATATTTTACACTGAGCTTTCCTTATTTCCACATATCCTTACTCCACCATCCTCTCCGTAAATGAGAGAAGGTTTTTAAAAAACCTTAATCCAAGCTATTTACTATAACTTCTTTTGATGGGAAAAAAAAAAGCTTTGTAGCTACTCTTACAAAACTTGGAGACCTATAAAGTAAGTTACAAAAGGCTGTCTTCCACCCACTGTAAGGAGCTGCTGCAGGGGGAAGATGGAGCCCTTCACAAATGAAATGTTTACTGGGGGTGGAACAAGATGGCGGAGTAGGACATGAGCTCACCTCTTCTCAAGAAAACACCCAAAATCACAACTAACTGCTGAACAACCATCGACAAAAAAAAAGATGGAACCTACCAAAAAAGATATCCTACATCCAAAGACAAACAAGAAGCCACAAGGAGATGGTAGGAGGGGAACAATCACGATAAAATCAAATCCCATACCTGCTGGGTGGGCAACCCACAAACTGCAAAATAATTATATCTCAGAGGTTCTCCCACTGGAGTGAAAGTTTTGAGCCCCATATCACAATCCCCAGCCTGGGGGTCTGGAATCGGGAGGCAGAGCCCGCAAGGCATCTGGCATTGAAGGACAGAGGGATTTGATCGCAGGAAATCCACAGGACCAGGGGATACAGAAACTCCTCTCTTGGAGAGTGCACACTAGGTCTTGTGTGTACCAGGAACCAGGGGAAAGAGCAGTGACCTCATAAGAACCTGGGCCAGACCTAATTGCTGGTATTGGAGGGTCTTGTAGAGGCATGGGTTGGCTGTAGCTCACTACTGAGATAAAGACACTGGTGGTTGTATTTCTGGGGAGTACCCATTGGCATGAGCCCTCCCAGAAGCCACCATTTTCTCACCAAGACCTGGCCCCATCCAACAGCGTGTAGCCTCCAGTACTGGGATGCCTCAGGCCAAGCAACCAACACAGCCCCACCCATCAGCAGACAGGCTGCTTAAAGCCTTCCTGAGCCCACAACTTCCCAATAAACACACCCGTTGACATGGCCCTACCCACCAGAGGGACAAGACCCGAGTCCACCCACCAGTGGGTAGGAACCAGTCCTTCCCACCAGGAAGCCTGCACAAGCCACTAAGACCAGCCTCATCCACCAGGGGGCCGAGAGCAGAAGCCATAAGAATTACAACCCTGCAGTCTGCAGAATGGAAACCGCAATCACAGAAAGACAGACAAAATGACATGACAGAGGAATATGTCCCAGACAAAGGAACAAGATAAAACCCCAAAAGAACAAGTAAGTGAAGTGGAGATAGGCAATCTACACGAAAAAGAATTCAGAGTAATGATAGGAAAGATGATCCAAGGTCTTGGAAAAAGAATGGAGCCACAGATTGAGAAGATACAAAAAATGTTTAACAGAGAGCTAGAAGATCTGAAGAACTAACAGAGATGAACAATAAAATAACTGAAAAGAAAAATACACTAGTAGGAATCAATAGCAGAATAAACAAGGCAGAAGAACAGATAAGTGACCTGGAAGAAAGAATGGTGAAAATCACAACCACGGAGCAGAATAAAGAAAAAAGAATGAAAAGAAGTGAGGACACTCTCAGAGGCCTCTGGGACAACATTAAGAGCACCAACATTCGCAATGCAGTAAGTCCCTTACATACGAACTTTCAAGTTGCGAACTTTCAAAGATGCGAACATGCATCTGGTTCCACCAAGGAACCAGAACCTGTGCCATCAATGTCAGGCATGAGTGAAACTGCAGCTTACCCTCCGTCTCCTATTGCTGATAATCCTTCAGATTTACCATCTCCCACCTCCTCTCCCTCCTCCAGTCAGTAACTCTTCTTGCCTGTTCACTTGATGCCAGCCCCTGTATGCCAGCTGTTGTACTGTACTACCGTACATTTCAAGGTACTATACTGTAAGATTAAAAATGTTTTCTTTCTTGTTTTTTATGTATTATTTGTGTGAAAAGTATTATAAACCTATTACAGTACAGTACTATACAGCTGATTGTGTTAGTTGGGTACCTGGGCTAACTTCGTTGGACTTACAAACAAATAGGACTTACAAACGCACTCTCAGAACAGAACTCATTCGTATGTAGGGGACTCACTGTATAGGGGTCCCAGAAAAAGAAAGGAAGGACATGAGAAAATATTTGAAGAGATAATAACTGAAAATTTCCCTAACATGGGAAAAGAAATCGTCACCCAAGTCCAGGATGTGCAGAGTCCCAGGCAGGACAAACCCAAGGAGGAACATGCAGAGACACGTTAATCAAACTGACAATAATTAAAGACAAAGAAAAAATATTAAAAGCAACAAAGAAAAGCAACAAATAACATACAAGGGAATCCCCATAAGGTTATCAGCTGATTTTTCAGCAGAAACTCTGCACGCCAGAAGGGAGTAGCACAATATATTTCAAGTGATGAAAGGGCAAAACCTGCAACGAAGAATACTCTACCCAGTAAGGCTCTTGTTCAGATTTGATAGAGAAATCAAAAGCTTTACAGACATGCAAAAGCTAAGAGAATTCAGCACCACCAAACCAGCTTTACAACAAATCCTAAAGGAACTTCTCTAGGTAGAAAAGAAAAGGACACAACTAGAAACAAGAAAATTACAAATGGGAAGGCTCACCAGTAAAGGCAAACATAAAGTAAAGGTAGTAAATCATCCACACACAAATATGCTCAGAGGGGAACAGTAGGGAGTTTCCTTAAAAAACTAAAAACAGAGCAACCATACGATCCAGCAATCCCACTCCTGGGCATATATCCAGAGAAAACCATGGTTTGAAAGGATACATGCACCACAATGTTCACTGCAGTGCTGTTTACAATAGCCAAGGCATGGAAACAACCTAAATGTCCATCGACAGATGAATGGATAAAGAAGATGTGGTACACATATGCAATGGAATATTACTCAGCCATTAAAAAAAAATGAAACTGCCATTTGCAGCAAAATGGATGGACCTAGAGATTATCGTACTAAGTGAAGTAAGTCAGACAGAGAAATACAAATATCATATGATATCACTTATATGCGGGGGGTGGGGGGGAAATGATACAAATGAACTTATTTACAAAACAGAAACAGATTTGCAGACATGGAAAATAAACTTATGGTTAGCAAAGGGGAAAGGTGGGCGGGAGGGATAAATTGGGAATTTGGGATTGACATATACACAGTACTATATTCAAAACAGATAACCAACAAGGACCTGCTGTATAGCACAGGGAACTCTGCTCAATATTCTGTAGTAAATTAAGTAGAATATATATATATATATGTATGTATAACTGAATCATTTTGCTGTACACCTGATACTAACACGACATTGTAAATCAACTATAGTCTAATACAAAATTAAAAAAAAAAAAAAAAAGGATGTCTTCCATACTAGGAGTGTTACTTTTCAAAGCTGGTAGTTACCTGGCCACGTGACATGAAGACATGGGATGCTTGTCCCATAAAATGCAAAATACCTTCTAACAGACCTTTAATGTTTGCTAGCACATTGTTAAAAGTAACAAACTATAAGTAATTGACATGTTCTGCAACAGGAGATGGCTTAAATATATTATAGTTATCATACAATATGGCTCCTAAATAATGATATAGTGACATGAAAGTTATCTAAAATATTTTTAGGTCAAAAATACTTACAGGACAGTTTGTAAGTCTGTAAGTTTGTGAAAATAAAAGTACTAACCACTTACATTAAAACAACCCAGTACTGAGCACACAGTAAATAGTCAATGAAGTTATTTATTTTATATTAAATATATTTTAAATACAAAGCAAGTTATTACTTTAATCCTATACTTTAAAATGTATTTGTTTGATTAGATTTTAATCATGTGGATTTTAATCATGTAGATTTATATTTATTGAGAGCCAGCACTTATACACTTTTAGTTGTTGAGAGCACAAATTCTGGAGTAAGCCCCGACCCTCAACTTTGGTTCCACCAATGGCTTGCTATGAGACTTTAGACAAGTACTTAATCACTCTGAACCTCCATTTCTCTTAGGGTTCTTGGACGGATTAAAAGAGATAATACATGTTCACTTCTACAAGTCTGCCTAGCACATAGTCAGCTATTATGTGAATGGAAAAATACCTGAGGAAAAGAATATACTGCCCTTATGGGTGATTATTTCTGAGGAGTTTAATTAAGAGACTTTCATTTTCTTTTACTTTCTTCCATAGTCAGAAAGCAATAAAAATTTTAAGAAAAAAAGATAGCCCTTTAATATTTCATAGCACATTTAATTCTAAGTAATTCCCACTAAGAGAAGAGATGCTTTTAAAAATCCTTTCTCATCCTTGGATTTAGAAACAGGTTTTTTGCCCTAATTTCAATATTTAAAAAGGAAGCAAGGTTATCACAATCCAGTATTCTTACTCTAATTTCATTCCTGCATTCTACTACTTTACAGTATCAATGTTCTAAGTCACTTATTTGCATCCGAAAGGTATGTTTGTTTATCGCTGGATGCTTTCTCACACTACCTTTGACTAGCTTGAGAAGAAAAAAACTAAACTGCTATTTTTTAAAATCCTTGGCTTGTCCATAAAGAGTGAAAAAAGCAAACAAGTAATACTAAGCAGTATCAAGGGATGAATAAATTATTGGGCTTAATTTTTTGTGTTTTAAAAAATTATTGTAAAATACACATAACAGAAAATTTATCATTTTAACCATTAAAAACTGTGCAGTTCAGTAAGTACATTCACAGTGTTGTGCAACCATCACCACTACCTAGTTCCAGAACTTTTCCATCACTCCAAACAGAAACACCAGAACCACTGAGCAGCCACTCCCATGCCGCTCCCCCATAACTTCTCCCTCCCCTGGTGACCACAGATCTGCGTTTTGTCTCTATGGCTCTGCCTATCTGGATATTTTATATAAATGGACTCAAACAGTATGTGACCTTTTGTGTCTGGCTTATCTCACTCAGCATGTTTACAACATTCATCCTTGTTGTAGCATGTATCAGTACTTCATTTCTTTTATAGTTAAATAATACTCCAGAGTGTGTGTGTGTGTGTGTGTGTGTGTGTGTGTGTGTGTGTGTGTGTGTGTGTGTGTGTGTGTGTGTGTGTGTGTGTGTGTGTATTCATTTATTTATTTTGTTAATCTATTCATCCATAGATGGACATCTGGGTTATTTCTGTGATATTCTGGGATATTGTAAATAGTGCTATGAACATTTACGTACAAGTTTTTATTTGAATACCTTGTTTTCAATTCTTTTGATATATACCCAGTAGTGAAACTGCTGGGTTCTATGGTAATTCTGTTTAATCTTTTGAGGAACCTACTTGGCTTAATTTTTATCGGAGATAGCAAATAGCTTGCCAGACATCAATCTGTTTTTTTATTTTTAACTAAACTGAGTGACTTTTCCTAAAAAGTTACTTTGTATTACCAAGAACTGTATTAGTTCTTAGTTGTGGATTCAGTAGGTCAATTACCCACAAGCTTTCACTATATAAATATAGGTTCACACATACAAATTACATGTTAAGCACATTAGTTTTATCTCATTCCTCATGCACACCCACAAGGCTGGTACTACTGCCACCATACAACTGAGAAAATTCAAGCCTGAGAAAGGTTAAGTAGGTTGCCTAAGTTAAAGAAGCCAGTAAGTAGTGAGAATTAGATTCCAACTCAAATTGGTCTCACTCCAAAACCCCTTCAGAGGCAAGAGAGCAAAATATGGGAACAAGAGAATGTGGAGAATGACCATATGGCCAGAAATTCCTAGGATATTTACTAGCTAAAAAACTTTCTCAAAACTTGGTTTCCTCATCTCAAAAGTGAAAATAATAATCCCCTAAAGTTGTGCTAGGATTAAATACAACATTAGCAAAGTAGTGAACACATGCCTATTTCACAAAATATAACACAAGTAAAATTATGCCTTCCTAGGGAGTTGAAAAAATATTTTTAAAAATAAAGTAGCAATTTTAAATACTTTGCAGGTATTTAATAGCACAGTAAAAACACAGTAGACTCACTATCTAATGTGTGTTCTGATGTGGTTAATGAACAGACAGTGGACATCTAACTCCCCCCACCCCCAACCAGCATGGCATATTAAGCCGGGGCAATCCACAAGCAGAGCTTTATGAAGAGAGGAAAAAAAGGAAATTGACGGAAAGAGACAAAATCACATATATATAGTGTCAGTGAGAAAATGATAGTACCAAATTGGGAGAGAAAGAGTAAAGCTCAAAGAATACGTATATATAAAAAGTACTTTTTGTAGTGGGCATGAATTCAGTGTGACAGAGCTAAACACATTTCCTGAGAAAAATCTTTTACCTGATAGATCTTACTAAGATTTAGTGTGGTCACTAACTCATAGTTCACTTATGAATGCGGATTATCTGGGGAATGTATACCTCTAAGAAAGTGAATAGTCTGATAAAAATTTTAAAGTCATAAGCCATATTCTCTATATTTTAAAGTAGTAATTTATTTCAGGTGCTGTAGATCAACATAATGTCAAAAAAACTGGACTCGATCCTGAAAAGGACAATGAAATAACAGCTACTTTTGTGTTGAGCCATTGTTGGGAGGAAGCAATCGGCCACAGGCCCTGAGCATCCCTGCACATTCTTGCTGAGTGTAACAAGAATGCAAGGCCCTGACCACTCTTACCCAGGCCATCTCCCAGCGCTGTTTATGCAGCTCATAACTTTGATAAAGTAACGTGTCTTCCCAGACAAAGACCTAGACTACTTACAGTAGAAGTCGTACATTCCCTAAGTTCTGTGTTCCTCAGCTGTGACACACTCCCAGTGAGTGTGGAGCAACCACCTGGGACCCTCTATGTCACCTCCATGGGACTTGGGATAGGGGGAACTGAAAGAAATATGCTGATATTCATGTTGCTTGCTGTGCTGAGAGTAATATGCTCCTTTCTCTCTGACCCAAGAATCTTCTGTCTTCTGGCAGCATTTAGGCTAATTTGTTAGTGTGTAAATAAGGTAAAATCTAATCCCAGACCTGACAGCTATTAAGGTCTGACTGAGACAATGTTCCCAACATTGTATATTTCTCCAAAAAGTAAAGTATTTAACACTTAGAAAAAAATCATTTCATAACAGTCTTTACAATGTCACACAATACAATGTGAAACAATGCTTATTTATGGTCTTTCTTCTAAATTCTAAGAGATTTAATTTATTCTCTTACTACCAAGATCATCCCAATTTATTCTTTTCCTAAAACAAAAATGCTTTCTGATATGAAAGAAAACATTTTTCTAAGTTATTTTTGTAAGTCTACTTGCAAGGCTTTTTAATACCTAAAAGACAGATTTTAAAAATAAAATGTTTTCAAGTTCTTCATGAATCACTCATCTCACCTGCTCCAACTGGGTAGCGAATGCTATGGTCACGGACATCACGAAGAAGTCAGTACAATACCCTGCTGGTCCGATCTGATGATAGCCTCCCTCCTCATTCAACACCGCCACAATGTCCTTTGCGTCAAGTCCAGACAGGCTGGCGGGTACTTTATGGAAAAAAACACAATTAAACTACATTGTAGTTTGCCATAAACCATTATAAGATTTTGAAAGCTGGTTATGCTTTTTAATTTACTTGGCAGTTTTCACAGATACAGTTAATATCTCAGCAAGGTTTCCTTTGATTTCAATTTAATAAACCACGTAGAAAAGGTATCACAGGTTGCCTGAAGGAAGTGAATCTAAACTGCGAACTGAAAAATAAGCAAAACTTGGCTAAAAAGAGCAAGGTGACTAGACAGAGAATGAGGGAGTGGAAAACGGTGTTCTAGGCAGAAGAAACAATATATACAAAGACTCAGAAGCAAGAGAAAGCATGTGGTTAGAGAACTGAAATAGATGTGGCATGCTGGATCATAGAGTGAGGATCAGGTACAGAAAGTGGGGAGAGGCCGTATCATAAAGAGCCTCCTTGAACGCCATGCTGAAACATTTGGATAGTTTTCTAAGAATAAGAGAAAACAATAAAACAATTTTGAGAAGAGAACAGATATAATCAAATAGGCTTCGTTATGAAGAGACTGGAGAGGGACAAGGGTTTTTCAAAACTGATTAAGGAAAAAAACAAAACTACACAAAACTAAAATAATAGACAATATTCAGTGTCAGGGAGATTGCCAGCAGGTTGGCACTCTCCATGTTGGTAGGTACAGACTAGTACAACCTTTTGGAGGGTAATATATCAGGGCTTATCAAAATTTTATATATGCATACCCTGTAAACCAGCAATCCTCGACTCCTTCAGGAGTTAAGCCAAAAGAAATGTGCTTACAGTAGCACTGGCTAAAAATAGTTTAATGGTTAAGAGTATAGACACTACATTCATATAGACCAAAGTTCCAACCCTAGTTCTGTCATTCAGTAGTTGTATGGGGAAATTATAAGATCTCCTTTAGTCTCCATTTTTCCTTCTGCAAAGCTTTTACAGTGTTGTTGAGAAGATCAAATTAGATAACAAAAGCACTTAGCACAGTACCTGACAATTAAGTACTTTAATAAAGGTAGCCATTAAATAGTAAGGTCAGCAGAGCTTAAGAGGTCAAAATACTAACTATGACAGGTCTCGCATTATCAGAAAGGGAGAACACTAGGATAAATCTTGTGGTGTAGGATTAAAAGGATTGAACGTGTCAATGTGAATATATGTTGTTCAGTATATATATGGGCAAATCAATATATAAAGTATGTATGTATATATACGTGTGTTTGTGTATATATATCCATGTGTCTGCATATATATGTGTGTATGTATACATACATGGGAACAACACCCCAACAGCACACCTAGCAGCTGGATCTTGACTCGTAAACATCATTCTTTTCTAAAAAGAAGCAGGGCTCCTTAAAGTAATGGCTGAATCCAGGGCTGAGATAGGAAAAGTATAAGATGAACCTGGACCATCTTCTTGTACCAGGGAAAAAAAAAAAAAAGGCTCAAAGGGACTTCCCTGGTGGTCCAGTGGTTAAGAATCCGCCTTCCAATGCAGCGAACGCGGGTTGGATCTCTGATCAGGGAACTAAGATCCCACATGCGGCAGGGCAACTAAACCTGCACACCACAGTTACTGAGTCCGTGCACTCTAGAGCTCGTGCACCACAACTAGAGAGCCCATGTGCTGCAACTACTGAGCCTGCGCACTCTAGAGCCCGCACCACAACTAGAGAGAAGCCCGCGAGCCGCAACGAAGAGCCTGCGTGCCACAACAAAAAATCCTGCATGCCACAATGAAGATCCCACGTGCTGCAACTAAGACACAACACAGCCAAATAAATAAATAAATAAATAAACTTTTTTAAAAAAAGCTCAAAGGATTATCGAGATAGTAAAAAGGAAACAGAAGAAGCTTGAAGGGGTTCTCAATGCTCAAATCTGGGACAAACAATGATGGTTAAAGATTATAACCCACTAAATAAAGAGAAAACTGTCAAGTCCATACTTAGACAATACAAATAAGTGAATAAATTGAAGGTATAATGAAGAATAAATATTTTTCTAATTTTCTAATTCTTCCCCACAAAATATTTATTAATTACAAAAGAAAACAAAAGTAAGTTTATAGTTGAGAACACAGACACTCACCACCATAACCAAGTAATCAAGTGAACATAATCAGTAATGAGACTAAATGAAAATAGTGCACCACCTGATAAGATGCAATGAGAACAGAGCATCTTAATAGGCCTGCCAAAGATGCATAACCAAAATCTAGTATCAGACAAGCCCAAACAGTACAGGGGACACAGCCTCACCAAGACTGAAACCTAATCACAAGACTGTAGAATGCTTCCCCTCCCCCTTACCACTATATTACTAAAAGTCTATTTTCCTCTACCCAGTATATCATGTCCATCTTTCAATAAAAAATTACAAGGCACACTAAAAGGCAAAAAACCCACAAAACTCCATAATCTATGCTTCCATCTTAGGAAAATAGAAAAAGAGGAGCAAATTAAATCCAAAGTAAGCAGAAGAAGAGAAATAATAAAAACTAGAGCAAAAATCAATGAAATTGAAAACAGGAAATCAATGGAGAAAAAATTTAACAAAATCAAAAGCTGGTTCTTTGAAAAGATCAATAAAATCAATAAGCATCTATCCAGCCTAAGAAAATAAAGATGACACAAATTACTATTAACAAAAATGAAAAAGGGGACATCACTACAGATTCCCATGGACATTAAAAGTTTAATAAAGGAATGTTATGAACAACTCTTATGCCCACAAGTTTGATAACCTAGATGAAATGGACAATTCCTTTCAAAAACACAATCTGCTAAAACACACACAAGAAGAAAACAATCTGAATAGGCCTATATCACTTAATGAAATTGAATCAATAACTTCAGAGAACAGAAAGCACCAGATCCAGATGGATTCACTGGTGAATTCTACCTAACATTCAAGGAAGAAATTATTACCAATGCTCTACAATTTTTTTTTCCCACAAGACAGAAGCAGAGGGAATACTTCCTAACTCATTATATGAGACTAGCATTATCCTAATATGAAATCCAAGCAAAGACATTACAAGAGAAGAAAACAACAGACCAATATCTCATAAACACAGATGTAAAAATCCTCAACAAAGTATTAGCCAATAAAATCAACACAATGTGTAAAAAGAACTATACACCACAACCAAATGGATTTATTCAAGGTACACAAGACTGGTTCAACATTCAAAAAGCCATTAATGTAATCCACCACGTCAACAGGCTAAAGAAGAAAAACCACATGATTGTATCAATACATGCAGAAAAAGCATTTGACAAAATCCAACACTCATTCATGATAAAACACTCTGCAAACCAGAAATAGAGAGTAACCTCCTCAACCTGATAAAGAACATCTACAAAAAATCTACAGCTAACATCATACTTAATGGTGAGAAGCTTTCCCACTAAGATCAGGAGTACGGCAAGGATGTCCCCTTTCACCACTGCTTTTCAATAGCACACTGTAAGTCCTAGCTAATGCAGGAACACAAGAAAAGAAACAAAGTCATGCAGATTGGGAAGAAAGACACAAAACTGTCTTTGTTTGCAAGTAACTGTAGAATGACCATCTATGGAAAGACCGAAAACAAAAACAAACCAAAAAAAACCTACTACTGGAACTAATAATAAGCAATTATAACAAGGCTGCAGGAGACAAGGTTAATATGCAAAAGCCAATCGCCTCACTACAGACCAATAATAAACAAGTGGCATTTGAAATTTAAAATACCATTTACAGAAAATTAACCACTACGGAGACAAGATGGCAGAGTAGGGGATGTAAGCTCACCTCTTCCCAAGAAAACACCAAAATCACAGCTAACTGATGAACAACCATCAACAAAAACAATGCTGGAACCTACCAAGAACGATATCCTACATCCAAAGACAGAGAAGCCACAAAGACAGGGTAGGAGGGGCGCAAATTCAGTAAAATCAAATCCCATTCCCACTGGGTGGGCGACCCACGAACTGGAAAATAATTATATCACAGAGGTTCTCCCACAGGAGTGAAAGTTCTGAGCCCCATGTCAGGCTCCCTGGCCTGGAGGTCTGGCGTGGGAAGGAGGAGCCCCCAGAGCAAACTGGCTTTGAAGGCCTGTGGGGTTTGATCGCAGGAAATCCACAGGACCGGAAAAAACAGAAACTCCACTCTTGGAGGGTGCACACACAGTCTCATGAACACCAGGACCCAGGTGAAAAAGCAGTGATCTCATAGGCGCCTGGGCCAGACCTACCTGCTGGTATCAGAGGGTCTCCGGGAAAGGCAGGGGGCAGCTGTGGCTCAATGCAGGGACAGAGACATTGGTGGCAGTACTTCTGGGGAGTACTCATTGGCGTGAGCCGTCCTGGAGGCTGCAATTTTCTCCCCAAGATCTGGCCCCACCCAACAGCCTGTAGGCTCCAATGCTGGGACACCTGAGGCCAAACAACCAACAGGGCAGGAACACAGCCCCACCCATCAGCAGACAGGCTGAGTCTTTCTGAGCCCACAGCTTCCCGCTAAACAAATCCCTTGACACAGCCCTGCCCACCAGAGGGTCAAGACCCAGGTCCACCCACTAGTGGGCAGGAAACAGTCACTCCCACCAGGAAGCCTGCACAAGCCTCTTAGTTGGGCCTCATCCACCAGTGGGCAGAAAGCAGAAGCAAGAACTACAACCCTGCAGTCTGTGCAACAGAAACCGCAATCACAGAAAGTTAGACAAAATGAGATGCCAGAGGGGTATGTCCCAGACGAAGGAACAAGATAAAACCCCAGAAGAACTACTAAGTGAAGTGGAGATATGCAATCTACATGAAGAAGAATTCAGAGTAATGATAGTAAAGATGATCCAAGATCTCAAAAAAGAATGAAGGCAGAGACTGAACAAGCAAACAGAGATGAACGATACAAGAACTGAAACAAAAAATACACTAGAAGGAATCAATAGCAAAATAAATGAGGCAGAAGAATGGATAAGTGAGTTGGAACACAGATGGTGGATATATTGCTGCAGAACAGAATAAAGGAAAAAAAAATGGAAAGATATGAGGACATTCTAAGAGACCCGTGGGACAACATTAAAGGCAACAACATTCTCATTACATGGGGTCTCAGAAGGAGAAGAGAGAGAGAAAGGGCCCAAGAAAATATCTGAAGAGATCATAGCTGAAAACTTCCCTAACATGGGAAAGGAAACACTCAAATCCAGGAAGTGCAGAGAGTCCCAGGCAGGATAAACCCACGGAGGAACACAGGCCAATATCACTGATGAACACAGATGCAAAAATTCTCAACAAAAAACTAGCAAACCAAATCCAACAATATATTAAAAGGATCATACACCACGATCAAGTGGGATTTACCCCAGGGATGCAAGGATTCTTCAATATCTGCAAATCAATCAGTGTGATACACCACATTAACAAACTAAAGAATAAAAACCATATGATCATCTCAAGACATGCAGAAAAAGCTTTTCACAAAATTCAATACCCATTTATGATTAAAAACTCTCCAGAAAGTGGGCACAGAAAGAAGTTACCTCAACATAATAAGGGCCATATATGACAAACCCACAGCTAACACCATTCACAATCGTGAACAGCTGAAATCATTCCGCCTCACCACTTTTATTCAACATAGTTTTGGAAGTCCTAGCCACGGCAATCAGAGAAGAAAAAGAAATAAAAGGAATCCAAATTGGAAGAGAAGAAGTAAAACTGTCACTGTTTGCAGATGACATGATACTATACATAAAACATCCTAAAGATGCTACCAGAAAACTACTAGAGCTCAACAATGAATTAGGTAAAGTTGCAGGATACAAAATTAATATACAGAAATCTCTTGCATTTCTATACACTAACAATGAAAGATCAGAAAGAGAAATTAAGGAAACAATCCAATTTACCATCACATCAAAAAGAATAAAATACCTAGGAATAAACCTACCTAAGAAGACAAAGATCTGTACTCTGAAAACTATAAGACACTAATGAAACAAATCAAAGATGTCACAAACAGATGGAAAGATATACCATATTCTTGAATTGGAAGAATCAATATTGTCAAAATGACTATACTACCCAAGGCAATCTACAGATTTAATGCAATACCTATCAAATTACCAATGGCATTTTTTGCAGATCTAGAACAAAAAATTTTTAAATTTGTATGGAGACACAAAAGATCCCGAAGAGCCAAAGCAATCCTGAGAAAGAAAAACAGAGCTGGAGGAATCAGGCTCCCCAACTTCAGACTATAGTACAAAGCTACAGTAATCAAAACAGTATGGTACAGGCGCAAAAACAGAAATATAGATCAATGGAACAGTTTAGAAAGCCCAGAAATAAACCCACGCATCTATGGTCAATTAATCTTCGACAAAAGAGACAAGAATATATAATGGAGAAAAGACAGTCTCTTCAACAAGTGGTGCTGGGAAAACTGGACAGCTACATATAAAAGACTGAAATTAGAACATTCTCTAACACCATACACAAAAATAACTCAAAATGGATTAAAGACCTAAATGTAAGACCGGATACTATAAATCTGTTAGAGGAAATCATAGGAAAAACACTCTTTGACATAAATCGCAGGAATATCTTTTTCAATCCGTCTCCTAGAGTAACGGAAATAAAACCAAAAATAAACCAATGGAGTAAAACTAGAGCAACCATATGATCCAGCAATCCCACTCCTGGGCATATATCTGGAGAAAACCGTAACTTGAAAAGACACATGTACCCCAACGTTCACTGCAGCACTATTTACAATAACCAGGACATGGAAGCAATCTAAATGTCCATCCACAGATGAATGGATAAAAAAGATGTGGTACATATATACAATGGAATACTACTCAGTCATTAAAAAGAATGAAATAATGCCATTTGCAGCAATATGGATGGAGATTATCATACTAAGTGAAGTTAAGTCAGACAGAGAAAGACTAATATCATATGATACCACTTATATGCGGAAACTAAAAAAATGATACAAATAAACTTATTTACAAAACAGAGACTTACAAACTTAGAGAAGAGACTCATGGTTACCAAGGGGGAAAGGTGGGGAGGAGGGATAAATTGGGAGTTTGGGACTGACATATACACGCTACTGTATTTAAAATAGATAACCAACAAGGACCTACTGTATAGCACAGGGAACTCTACTCAATATTCTGTAATAACCTAAATGGGAAAAGAATTTGAAAAAGAACAGATATACGTATATGTATAACTGAATCACTTTGCTCTACACCTGAAAGTTACACAACACTGTAAATCAAATATACTCCAATATAAAATAGAAACTTCTTAAAAATGTACCATCAAAAAATAAAATAAAATACCATTTATATTAGCACCCAAAACAATTAAATACTTAGGAATAAATCTAACAAAGCATGCAGAAGATCTATATGAGGTAAACTATAAAACTGTGATAAATATAATCAAAGAAGAACTAAATAAATGGAGAGATATTCTATGCTAATAGGACAATTCAATATTGTCAGGATGTCAGTCCTTCCCGACTTGATCTATACAATCAATGCAATCCCAATCAAAATCCCAGCAAATTATTTTGTGGACATGGACAAAATGATTCCAAAGTTTACATGGAGAAGCAAAAGACCCAGAACAGGCAACTCAACATTGACGAACAACAGAGTCGGAAGACTGATACTACTCAACCTCAAGACTTACTATAAAGCTACAGTAATCAAGACAGTGTAGTACTGGTGAAACAGACACAAAGATCAATGAAATAGAATAGAGAGACTAGAAATAGACCAACATAAATACAGTCAACTGATCTTTGACAAAGTAGCAAAGGTGATACAATGGAGCAAAGATACTCTTTCAAAAAGTGGTGCTGGAACAACTGGACATCCACATGTAAAAAAATGAATATAGACACAGACCTTAAAACCTTCACAAAAATGAACTCAAAATGGATCATAGACCAAAGTGTAAAGTAGAAAACTTTATTAAATCCTAAAAAGACAATATAGGAAAAACCTGGATGACCTTGGGTATGATAATGACCTTTTAGATGTAACACTGTAGGTACAATGCATGAAAGAACTGATGAGGTGGATTTCATTAAAATTTTAAAACTTCTGCTCTACTAAAGACAATGTCAAAAGAACAAGAAGACAAGTCACAGACTGGAAAAAGTATTTGCAAAAGAGACATTTGGTAAAGGACTGTTATCCAAAATATAAAAAGAACTCTTAAAATGCAACAAAACAAAACACACAACCAATTAAAAAATGGGCAAAAGACCTGAACAGACACCTCACTTAAGACGATATATTGATGGCAAGTAAGCACATGAAAAGATGTTAACATCATTTATTACTAGAGAATCGCAAATTAAAACAATGAGACACCACTACACATCTATTAGAATGAACAAAATCCAAAACAGTGACAACACCAAATGCTGACAAGGACATGGAGCAACAAGAACTCTTATTCATTGCTGGTGGGAATGCAAAATGGTACAGTCACTTTGGAAGACAGTTTGTTGGTTTCTTACAAAATTAAATATATTCTTACCATATACTCTTACAGTTTGGCAGTTTCTTATAAAACTAGGCATGCTTTTACCATAGGCTCCAGTAATCACACTCCTTGGTATTTACCCAAATGAACTGAAAACTTAGGTCTGCTCAAAAGCCTGCAGAGATGTCTGTAACAGCTTTATTCCTAACTGCCCCAACTTGGAAGCAACCAAGATATCCTTCAGTAGCTGAGTGTTTAAATAAACAGTGGTACATCCAAACAATGGATTATTATTCAGCTCTAAAAAGAAATGACCTATCAAGCCACAAAAAGACATGGAAGAAACTTAAATGCATATTACTAAGTGAAAGAAGCCAATCTGAAAAGGTTCCATGCTGCATGATTCCAACAATACAAGATTCTGAAAAAAACAAAACTATGGAGATAGTAAAAAGATCAGTAGTTGCCAAGGGTTAGAGGGGCGGGAGGGATCAACAAGCAGAGCACAGAGGATCTTCAGGGCAGTGAAACTATTCTGTAGGATACTCCAATCAAGGATATGTGTCATTACACATTTGTCAAAACCTATACAATGTACAATACCAAGGACAAACCCTAATATTAATTATGGATACTGGGTGATAATGATGTGTCAACGTGGGTTCATCGATTTCAACAAATGTACCGCTCTGGTGGGAGATGTTGATAGTGGTGGGGAGGGCTGTGTGTGTGTGTGGATATCTGGGAATACTTAGTACTTCCCACTCAATTTTGCTGTGAGCCTAAAAATGCTCTAAAAAAAAGGTTTATTAATTAAAAAATAAAGGGGAAAAAAATGAAGCTTTTCTTAAACTACAGCTGAGTTAATAGAGACCAGCATCAGCATTTTTGGCTATCCTGCACTCATCCTAGGAAGAAAATTTTCCTAAATAGCAATTTTTATAAACAATATAAAATTCTGCTTTGTTCTGTTATATATATCAAATAAAGAAAAGACATTCTTTCCCTATTTCTAATTTTTGTAAACAAGAGGTAAGAGCAACAAGTGTTCATGTGTAACAATGTCCCAACATTTGTCTGCTGCTCTAGAGTAAGATCAGTTTACACTCCTGCATTTATCTTCCTATAATACCTCCTCCCCTCCCTTCCTCAAGTTCTAGTGCACAGATGTAACTTCTCAGAGAATAACCTTAGAGATGATGCACAAACCTCTTCCATCTCGAGGAGGGGCTCCCTTTGCTTTAAAACTATCCACTGGTGCCTTTGTATCTGTTTCCAAAGCAATGCTTATCTGTATCTCAGACTTGAACTTGGTGTATTTATTACTCAGCAACTGGTACCATTTTGGCGCCTAGAGAGTAACAACAAAACAAAACAAAAGCAAAACTCCTTAATTGTTAATAGGAAATATACAGTAGTGGGAAATGTTTTATAAGGTTCTAAATATATTTCCTCTAGTTTCTCAGTACTTTCTCCTCTTTTAAAGTATTTTCTTTCCCCACATTTTCCTCAAAAGAAATTAATCCTGCTTAGGAAACTAACTGAATTTCCTCGTGAAAAAATTAAGTATAAGTTTAGATTGCCTTCCTTGTTTCTACTCCTATGCTTCAACAGGTAATAATATATTAAAGAGGAGGAAACCCAGTACGTGTATTTCTATCTTCACTCATATCCCCAATCTCACTTCATCCCTTATAACAACAACAAAGACTATCAATTTTCCATTTCCTAACCCCTAATTTTTCACTTTTTCTGTTATACCTTTTCTGCCTGCCACATTTCTGCTTTGTTCTGTTTATATCAAATCAGAAAAAGAAAAGCTTAGTGTTAATAAAAATACTAACAAAATACTTAAGTAAGGTCTAATGGTAGAGTTCTGGGTTATGAACCATGCATTTGACTGATACTGAAATATAAAGGGTTTTTCACAGAATGAGGTATCCTCAATTACCTGAATAGCCACCTCCTCCCCCAAACCGCAAGGTAACCTCAAGAATTCTCATACCGAAATCAAAATCTCATGGCCCAAGACCACGTGTATCATTAGTGAAGAGGCACCATTTCAATACCTGTAAACAGCATTCCTACTCTGACCACTGTAATATAAAGGCATAGGAACTGGTTCTTATAGTGATCAAAACCAAAAACTGCAGCTTTATATTCAAATTATGTTTGTAACTAAAACAGAGTGAACTAGCCCACAGGTATTTTAAAAAAATCCACAACCAAGTTTTTTTAAAGGCAAAAACTCAGTCTGTTGCTGTATTTCTTATGACAGATATTTTCTAATTTTAAGTATAAGCCTGGAAAAAAAGATTTTTAGCTGTTCACAGGATTTATGATATATTTTTGTTATTAACTCAGAAAAAGAAATCAAGGCTCTTCTGTTTGTGTTTATTTATAGAGAATAATTTATCTTGAAATTCAAATATTCTACTATCCAACTTCAAATATTTCTTCTGCTGGCAAACAGAAGACATTAAACAAGACAATATTTGGTTTTCCCAAAACTAACATAATTTTAAAAAATTTCTCCTTAACTTTGTTCACCAATACGATGACAAACTGCCCTCAAGGACTAGACAAGGGGAAAAGGAACACCAAAAGCATTTAGAGGCATGATCTCAGCTCAGATATCCTCCTCCTAAGAGGATTTACCTTCTCTTAAACCAAAGCAACTGCAGAAGTATTCAGGGTCTAAGCTTAAAGAAGGAAAACCTTTTTCAGGACTTGGGGGCAGAGAGGTGATGAATACCTAAGGATGGAGGAGAAACAAGTCCTCTTTTAAAGCAGTTCAGTTTCTTTTGAATAATTCCAAATTTGGGCCAGGCTGACTGGCTCATCTGCAAATACACACATACCCTTGGAGATATTGTAAGTTCAGTTCCAGACCACCACAATAAAGTGACTATTGCAATAAAGTGAGTCACATGAATTTTTTGGTTTCCCGGTGCATACAAAAGTTATGTTTACACCATCCTGTAGTCTATTAAGTGCGCAGTAGCATTATGCCTAAAAAAACAATGTACATACCTTATTTAAAAGGTACTTTATTGCTAAAAATGCTAACCATCATCTGAGCCTTCAGTGAGTCATAATCTTTTTACAATAGTAACATCAGAGATCACTGACCACAGATCACTGTAACAAATATAATAATGAAAATGTTTGAAACATTACAAGAATTACCAAAATGTGAGCAAATGCTGCTGGAAAACAGCCCCAACAGATCTGCTTGACATAGGGTTGCCACAAACCTTCAATTGGTTTAAAAAAAAAAAAAAAAGTATCTGTGAAGCACAGTAAAGTGAACTGCAATAAAACAAGGTATGCCTCTATCATTGCTATCAATACCAAAAATGTTAGTAACAGGTAAATTTTTCTTCACAGAATCCTAATTTAAGATTCAAATCAATTGAGGACTTTAAAATAAAAGAGAAGAATTTTTTTTTTACTTTATTTTCTTAAGAAAGTTGGACCAAAAGAAGTCATTAGGAAGAACTGAAAGTTAGAATTTCTGAAGTCAATAACATACAAAAAAGGTTGTAAGATATTTTAAAAGACATAAGAAGGATTTTCAATAACAAAAAGCACAGGAATCAAGACCCTGAGTTGTTCTTCCTTCCTGTGGTGGGAGTACTAGTTACATAACAAGTGTTTTTCAAGAAATTCCCTTCCTCTAACTACTACATAAGGAATGCAAGGAGCGGGAAGCAGGGAAACCAGTTAGAAGGCTACTATTAAGACAGCCAAGGTAAGAAGGACAGAGAGTGGCTTAAGTTGAGATGGCAGTGTGAAAATGCAGAATAGCAGATAGATCAGGAGGCAAAACCAGCTGCAAAGGGTGGCCAAGGAGGCCAGGAAAGGGACGTGTCAAGGAAGACTTCTATATTTCTAGCTCGCCTAACTGGTAGGAGGGTGGTGACCATCCACTGAAGCAAGGAACTCTAAAAGAGGCACACCTTTGAAGGTGAAGTGCAGGAGCTGAACGTGTTAAAGGTAATAGCAACTTGAACACAGACTTGAACTCAGAGAGAAGTTTCTTTGAGAAAGATGGTTCTAGGCCAAAAGAATGACCAAAAGGTCAGGATTTTCTAAATCAAATTCATCATAAGAACTAAGAACTACCATATTGGCTCAAGCCCATGATCTATTAGGTCCAGTATTCCATGTCCTTTCCATCAATCTGTTATCTATTGAATATAACCAACTGTTTACATAATCAGTAACAAAACATCAAAAGGTCAGTACCTGCTTTGTTTCTTGAGCAGTTCTTAGGTCTAGAACAATGTAACCTATAGTTTCCCTGGATGAAGATAAAGGATCCAAGGCAAAACAATGGAGTTTGATAGGAGTACGCTGTAGCCTGCAACGTAACAATTTATGTGATAAATAAAATCGCTTTTGCTTAATACTGAACTTTCTATTAGCTTTGAAAAAGCAGCCTACTACTATCAAGACAATTATAATTTTGTTGAATAACCTATATCTATTCTATACTTTCTGAAAAACTCTTCAACTGGCATGAACTATTAATTATGTCTACTTATCTATACACCAACTAAAGTCATATACAAAACATGTCAAAAATTTTAGTCTCTCTCATCGAAGACGCTAACATCTAGATCAATGTTTCTCAAGCTTCTGTAACATACAGAACTCTTTTAAAGTCAAAAATTACCATGAATTCTCAAGATTGATTTTAAATTGTCTTTCTTAGACTGTCACACACACATAAAGCTTCAAATACACACGCGTATGTGCTTATAGCTCTTTTTGTTGCTAAAAAAATGAAATAAACTTAAGAATTAAATGCCATAATATCACAAATTATTAAAATTAAGTTAACAACAATTCAATGTGCTACATGATAAGATCATATAAGCATGACCTTCACTGGTATAACATGGCTTCTTTTGAGTCTGGAACCCCTACACTGGCTCACTCATATAGTAAGCTGATTGGATTTTGCCATCACTGTCATCTAATGGAACGACTATGAAATCTGCACTTGGCACAAAAATCATCATTTCTATATTTAATTTATCTGTGTTATTTTCTCAGTCTACCAAATACAGAGTGGTACCATTTTGCACTAACACAATTAGATACACAACCACCAAGACAGGCACTAATATATCAAGTCTCTGTCTGAGCAGATATTCCGGAAGTCACTGAGATGAAATACAAAATTCTAATATCCTCTAGGAATTTGATACCCTTTCAAATAAGTCCATGGACTAATCTAACAATAGAAGAAATTAAATTTCTCCTTGTTTTCATTTTTTTAACTTGGTACTTTTATTTCATTTAGTACTAAGAAAGAACAAATATTAAAGAGATTCTATGTTCCCCAGAGGAAATATATTTTCAATTATTTTTAAAATAAAAGTATTAGTGTTCTTGCCTGCTCTGGTCATCATAGTTCATGAAATAATAAGAAGCTATAACTTTAAATATGTTTTATATACCAATAAAGTATTTAAAGGTCTAAAATCAAGTGTAAAATTAGAAAGAATACCTTATATAATTACTATATATATATATCTATATATCCTTGGCAAGCCAGGTAAAATATACAATAAATTTATTAATAAAAATTACAGTGAATTCCAACCCACATTTAATAGTGGGTAGGCATCATGATGGCACTTCTAGAATATTTGTTCTCTCAGACATTAGCAAAACAAGAAAGAAAAAAAGCAAGCTAAGTGTAGTGGTTAAAAGCTTAGCTCTGGAGTTGAACTGGCTGCTGGGCTCTACCACTGTCCAGCTGACTGACTTAAGGCAAGTTACTTAACCTCTTAGGCCTCAGTTTTCTCACCTGTAATACGGGGGAAATAATACCTACTTCATAGGGTTAGTCTGATGTTTAAATGAATTACTGTTGCAAAGTACTTACAAATTTCCTGACACATTAAAAAACCACTCAGCAAATATTACTGTTATCTACTTAGAGATATATACGTATTTATTTATAACAGACTGAAAAAGAGCCAAACAAATTGAAAATAACAGTCACCTGTGCTGATGAAGGGCTTTCCTGTCAATTTCCCAGGCTAACTCAGTAGCAAATTCTGGCTGGTCAGTATGGTCCACAGGATCAGTAGCCAACTGTTCTCCATCAAACTTTGCTTCTACCACAAGCATATGCTTTGGACGTCTGGGGAAATGGCGACCTAGAAAAAAAAGACTGTACAGGTTAACCACAAGTGTACAAGAGTCAAATATGATCATTTAGCATGTGTTTTAAAAACTGACATATGTTAACAGTGGTTGACTTGTATAGTCCATAAACTACCTCACTAGCACATACTCACAGATACACTCAAATTCATGATTCATAAAAAACATTTATCAAATTGAAAGCTATAGTTAATAAATTAGTGCTTCTCTAACACTAATATGCAACGAATTACCCAGGAACCCTGTTAAAATGTAGATTCTGGTTCAGGAGGTCTGGGGTGGGCCAGAGAGTCTGCATTTCTAACAAGATCCCAGGAGATGTCCATGGTGTTGTCCTTGGTTCACACTGTGAGCAGCAATGATCTTAATAACATTTAGAATTAAAGAGTTAAAAATGTGATTACACCAATTTTAGATATTACGATACCAGTACTTAATATAGAACAGTTAAATCATCTGGAGAGTTGAGAAATAAATTAGCAAAAACAAATTTACCTGCATCTTAATTTTCCTGCTAACACAGTTAAGAATACCTTACAAATTAGCCAAAGGAAAATAAACACATTTATTCATTCATGTTATTTTCAAGTACAATGTTGTATATTATCAAGAAATATTAAAATATTCTATCTACACATTACTGTTCATTTGTACTGCCTGACCTCATTCCTTTACTGTTTGTTGAAGGCATATTCAAAGTCGAGTATTAACGCCAGAAAATGGGACACAAAAAGAGTAAAACAGAGTACTTGTTCTTGAGTAATTGAGGGTCTAGTGGAAAGCGACAAACTTAGAACACTGAAAACAGAAAGCTAAAAAACTAAGAAAGAAGCACTAAGAATCTTACAGCCAACATGTTTACAGGTCTGGTGAGAGGGATTTCGGTGAGGAGGATTTCAGTTAGGGGAGTTTTAACCACTGTTAAGTAAATATATCCCTGCTGCTACTCACCCTGCTACAAGCCACTTAGTAAGGAATTAAGCTGGCCAGAAAGAGCTTGATTGCAAACCTGTGAGTTTCTACCTGATGTTCTCATTTGAAACTCCCTATTAAGAGTCTTACCACATATGGCATGGTTCTCCTAATTAGCACTAATTGAAGGCCTCTCGCTGGACCTCATTTTCAGCTGCTCTGAAAGATCACTAAGTTTCCCAAATGAATTTCATATGTCAAAAAACCCTGTATTTTCAGACTATCCTAACTACAACCTCCAATAAGCTTGAAAACAGAGGATAAGCAATAGAACAAACAGGTGCCTGCCTCGTCCCAAAGACAATGAATACCTTGAGAACAGATACCCTGTCATTTTCGTCCTTGGAATCCAGTAAATAGCCCAAAGTTTGCTCATAGTAGAAACCCAATCATTTTATTTTGAATAAAGGGCATTTCTAGAAATGTAGTCAAGAAATTGCAAGCAGCTCAATGTAGTTGAAGGACTGGGAACACATGAAAATATGGCAGTAGGGGAGATGAGGCTGAAAAGGTAGGCAACATGTCTACCACAAAGGGCCATGTACGCCACTCTTAAGTATAGACCTTACCCCTCAGCACACCGAAGGATTTTAAGAAAATTAGATTGGCATTTCAGAAGGGTTATCCCCAGACAGTAAGGTGGACACTAAGTGTTTTCTGAAAAGAAAACATTCATGAAACAGACTACTGAGAAGATTACTACAGTAGATTAGGTGGATAATGACGGCCCCAAAGCAAGGCACCCACAATGGAAACTCGTTCATTTAAAAGTTTATATGAAGCACCTACTATTATTTGAAAAATAAAATCAACACTCAGTGACCATTTATAAGTTGGGGATGGAGAGGGAATGCAGGCAGATGATGACTCCCAGGGTCTTGGCTTGAGGCAACAGCATGGTTACAATGAATGAAAATACAAACACAAGAGGAGGAACAGTTTGGAGGACCGTGGGCCAGTTTTAGATATGTTTGTAGCAACACCTAACCGACCTTCCTGACTCCAGGTTCTCTTCCCTGCATGCTGCTACTAAACTACATTTACAAAAAAACTTTTTCTTACTTAGGAATATATGCTGGCTCCCTATTTTTTAGAACATTAAATCTAAATTCCTTGGCTTTCAAGATCCTCCAAGGCCTATTCACTCTATCTGTACAAGCTTATTTCTTACCACAATATTCCTGAATATTCACCTTCCTTGAGTTTGGTCACCTTGCTGACCTCTTCACTGTTCCACCCACCATGCTCAATCCCACAGTGGCCTGGGTTGTCTCATCTTCCGGAATGACTTTCTTCTATCCTCGCTTATCTAAAGCTTACCTACCACTCAAGGCATTTCAGCCATCATCCTCTCCCACCTCCAAAACCTGCGTTTACAGCCCGTATCATTTATTTTTATTTTATTTATATTACATCCCAACATATGTCCTGCACATTAATTTGATCTCCCCAAGGAGACAGAACCCTACAACCTTGAAGGGAGAGAGCGCTTTACATTTCTGTTACCTCATAGCATGAGCACAGTTCCAAGTCCAAAAGCTTATGTTCACCAAATTACAATGGGATTTCAGTCCTATGTCTTTAAACAGTCAGTAACCTAACAGTTAAATCTGCCCCAACACTAAAGCTTCTGGTCAGCCTTCTCTTCCACAACTCAAAATTTGGGTTTGTAATGTTTTCTTTCCTCTCACCACCCAAATGGTGCCAGGCCTCCACAAGATACCTCCCATGGCAGGGCAGGGGTCCCCAGCCATTCCTCTCACCACTCAAGATGACTTCTTCGCGTCCTGTTATTCAAAACCTATCCTCAATTTGCCAATCAACTCCTATACCCTCCACTTTCCTGCAACCTGCTCTCCAACCACACTGAATTCAAGCAATCAAAGAACATGCCTTGTTTTTCTATACCTTAAACATGCCACTGGCTCTTCCCTTTGCCTGGAACGCCCTTCCTTCCTTTTTTTTCGCCTGACAAATTTCTAATCATCCTTTAGGACCCAAATAAATGTCACTTCCTCTGGGAAACCCTTCCCAGCTTCCCCAGACAGAGGTGGTCCTTCTCTCTTCCACATCATGATGAATTATTTAAATTATTTACTGTTCTCCATGCTATTCCCTTAGCTTTTAGAACCAGGACTATTTTACTCTTCCATTCCCAGCACAGTGCCTGACACTCAGTGAGTCTCCAAATAAATAAATGTCACTCATTCAACAAACCAAACTTCGAGGCATGTGTAATAGACCCTCTCGACAACTGTAGTCCTCTACGTCCCCCGTCAAGAGCTGTAAAGGGAATAGCCACCGCAACACTTCTGAAAATGCAGGAAACGTGTATTTGAGTCAAAGCAAAGTTCTCACCAATGGTACTACCAGGAGGTTGCTGAACAGAAAGTGCTTTCCAGGCACATTTTCGGCTCATAATATAAGACATCAACGTGCTGCCTCTGATGGAAATCGTTTTTCCAACATTCTCTGGGTCTACGGCTAGTCACGCTAAATATCACCTATCCCTAATAGCTCTCATACTCCCTTGAGGGATTTTTAAATCAACTGCCCAACAGACCTCACTGTGTACAACTTTGAAGAAGTCTCTGGGGACGGCACAAACAAAGATGACAGGACTTTTCAGGTTAACAAAGCCTCGGTCCCATACTACTCTGTTAAAATTCAGGAAGCAGCAGTCGCAAACGCCAAGTCCCGGGCCACTCACCTTCTAGGATGGACACGACGATGAGCAGTTGGTCGGACTTGGAGACCATGGTCGCGGTCGGCGGCCCGCAGGCGGGGTCTGCTGGGAGGAAGAGGAGCCCGGGTGAGTGAGTGGCTGGCAGCCCGCGACCCCCGGCTGGACTCCCGCCGAGGTTCCCGCCACCCGCCTGCGGCCCGGGACACCCGGACCACGCTCTGCGGTCCGCCTGCAGCGCGCCCGGCTCCCTGGCCCCGGGCCGCCAGTCCACCCGCAACCCGGCCCCGACTCAAAAGCCGCTCGGCCACCCGGCCCGGCCTGCTTCCAGGGAGACGCGAGTCCGCCGCCTGAGGACCTTTTGCCGCCTGCGTAGTAGCTTTTTAAACGCCCGGGTAGCCGCCGCGGCCGACGCCGCGCCCCGCTTCCACCTAGCAACCAGGCCCGCAGGCCCACAGCCCGGGCGAGGCTGGAGGACAAAGGGTCATAGAAACCAGGGCAGTCGAGGATAGAACGCCCCTCAGCCCGCTTCGCCTCCTACCCTTTTACGCAAAGTTCCAGAGCCCTGAGGAGAAGACTAGCCATTACCTCACAGCGCCCCCTGCTAGCCGGACGGAGGAAAGCGAGCAATATGGTGGAGACCAACTGCGCAGGCGCACCACTGCAGTAAACGCTTCCTGAAGTTCCCCAGAAACGAAAGTGGATTTGTTCTCTGCACCACGCCCTAGACATAGCCTGGGAAATATGTCAATAGAGATTACAAAAAAAAAAAACTAGCTCTGTTCAAGCCCCCATTGTCAACACTGCTTAAAAGTTAAGTCACAGAAAAATAATGATTTAAGTCTGAACTCTAAAATCAGCTAAAATTGCCCTCGCGCGGCTGCTCAAGTTTCCATGCTTTGTAAACAAGTAGCGTCAATACGGTAATTGCTGTAAACTGTTGGCGGTGACGTAAGCTCTCTGAGAATTTCCTGTCCAGTAAAAATTACCCTAAAACAAAAACATTGTCACGTGGGCCGGGAAATTAAAGGTATACGTTCTTCTACCCCCGACAACAAAGTAATGAGCAAAATCAAGACCAGAATAAACAAGGCAGCTAAAAGCTGTAAACCGACATTTTCCCCTTTCTACCCCTTCTCCCCCACAAACTTAAGGCTTTATTTTAGGAAACATTAGAAATCTTTCGGAGGGCACCTAGTTTGAAACTGGATCTTGGGCGGGATAGGTGGGAGGGAGGAGGAAGAGAGAACAATTTCCACTCCTTCACCCCCCTCAACCCCAACCTCCGCTTTGTGCCCCAAAGAAAAGGAAGATGTGGAGACCAGACTACTTCTGAGACCCTTTCAGGCCCCTTCAGAGCCCTCCCTGATATAAAGCATTATGCAAAATAAAATCAAAGTAGTGATCTACTTTGGGTTCATCATTGAACAATACATTCCCTTGCGGAAAATGTCAAACACTCAAAAGTAGGTAGAATAATATAATGAACCAGCAGGGACTCAGAACGCAGCTTCAGAAATTGTCAACTAAAGATCAATCATCTTCATCTGTTGCAGAGGAGCAGGGATTTGAAGGAAATCCCTAAGGTCAAATCAATTCATCTCATTCAATATGTACCTCTAAAAGATAAAGATTTTTTAAAAATATCTTAAAATATTAGATACTTAACCACAATTGCATTATTACACCTTAAAAGTTAACAATAATTCCTTAATACAATTAAATATACACTGTTCAAATTTCCCTGATTGTCTCATAATTTTTTTCAGTTGGTTTGCTCAAATCAGGACCCAGACAAGTTCCAAAACACAATGTATTTGGTTGATCTATCTCTTGCCACTTTTAATCTATAGGTACTCGCCTCCACTTTTTTTTTTTTCTTTGAAACTCTTCATTGAGGAAACTGGCCACATAATTTTTTACAGTTTACCACTGTCAAAATTTTGTTGATGCAATACCAATGTTGTTATTTAACATATCCTCCTGTTGAGCAGTCTAATAAATATGTCCACATTGACAATACTCAAAGAATATTAGCAAACAGATGAACAACAACAAGCAAACTACAAGGTTATCAGTGGTGTAAAACACTACTTAGCATTAAACTCTAGAAAAAGGGAGGTCAAAGCATGAGACTAAGGGTCTCCAATGGAAAGAGATCAGAGTTTGGGACCTACGTCTGCCAATTTACGTGCTGGGTTACCTTAAGCAAGTCACTTTATCTGTTTTAGCCTCAGTTTCAGCTATACCGTGGTAGCATAGATGATGCCTTAGTTTAGGACTTAAATGTAGTAAATGACATTTAGTTGTTACCTTTTTATATGAACAATCTCAGACCTTAAATAGTAGCTGTAAAAGAACTATGAACTGCCATCAATATACCTCATTGTTTTGCTTTAGGATATCTACCAGGGCTGAAAACCTGGATTGTAAACCATCACTGAATGCCAGAGAATAATCTCAGCTCAGAAAAAAATCTGACAAATCATCGACATAAACTAAGAAACTTTTTCACGTGGTAAAATTTTCACATGGTTCTCGTTCTCTGGATTTTTCCCCCAAAACAACACTATTACTTCTAAAATCACCTCATCACAGCTAATGAAAAGTCATCAACTTAGTTGGCATGGTTTTTTTGTCTTTACAACTACAAAACTAATGACATGAAATTTCTCATTTATCCCACCTAGAAATGGAATTATAATTCTATCAGCATCTAGAGCCTCCGTATCTGTTATTCTACAATCTAATTTCCTCTCATATGTGATATTTAGCAGTAATAACTTCAGTTCTTGCATAAATCATCGTATTTTAGCTTAAATTCATGAGAGAAAATTTTGTTATAAGTTTATAAAGTATCAATGCTGTTTCAAAATACATAAGTGCTAGTAAGATATAAAATTTGTGTCTATTACATAATGTGAGATTCATTACACTGTAAACATGCAAATTCAAACTAACAAGTTTGATTAAATGCTTGATTCTGAAATCATGTTTGTCAACCTAAAAGCTTATCATATTAGGTAGCTTTCTATTTCTAGGGATTTCCCAGAACCAAACAAAGCATTTTTGACTCATTTCAAGCCTTTCTTTTTCTGTAGCTATTTTACATCCCGGCAAACCACTCTCCTAGTAGTATGTCTCTGTATTTCTTATCAACAGTTCTGAGGCCACCACAGGAGGGATCATGAGCTGTGTTCCCCTTCCTCAGCCCCTTGCCTCTTCTTGTCCCCTCCCCACATACTCACACGTTCACACTTAGTAAAATTTAAGGCAAGCTCCAAGGACTAATAAAACTAACATATCTAGAGCTTCCCTGGTGGCGCAGTGGTTGAGAGTCTGCCTGCCAATGCAGGGGACACGGGTTCGAGCCCTGGCCTGGGAAGATCCCACGCGCCGCGGAGCAGCTGGGCCCGTGAGCCACAACTACTGAGCCTGCGCGTCTGGAGCCTGTGCTTCCGCAACAAGTAAGGCCGCGGTGGTGAGAGGCCCGCGCGCCGTGATGAAGAGTGGCCCCCGCTTGCCACAACTAGAGAAAGCCCTCGCACAGAAACGAAGACCCAACACAGCCATAAATAAATAAATTTAAAAAAACAAAACAAAACTAACATATCTATTGAATAACTGCTATTTGTAAAAGCATGGTGCCACCCTGACCTTCAAGAGGTGCTTAGAAAATAGCCTCCTTCTAGAAAAGGGAGCAGGAATAGACTTAGTAACTAGTACTCACTTAGTGTCAAGGTGACTTCCAATCTAGGGTCTGATCTCATTAAACTTGGTCATTAATTTCTGTGCCTTTAATGCCTTAAAGAAGGACCACTAACATCTATGGCAGTGGAGACAACGGAGCCCCATAGTAAAGAGTCATACATACCTGCATTCCAAGTTTCTCAACCTATCAGCCTTGTGGATTAAGCAAAATTACTTTGCCCTGAACCTGTTTTCCCATCAGTTAAACAGGGTTAGTCGTCCTCACCTCACATGGTTTTTGTGAGCATTAAATGGCATTGCCTCTTTTAAGGGCCTAGGATGTGACGAAATCTCTGAATATGGTAGCTATTTTTATTGTGAATGTGGAGGGATAATTTATTCTGCTATTATTTTGTGATTTGTTCCTTTTCTGGTTCTTCAGAAATAACCAGATCCTCTATATCCCCCCACCTATGCCTATATTTATGTTCTAGGGGTAATATCCCCCCATACAGCCCCTCTCCTTGCCTTTTGTGAAAGACCACAGCACAACCTTCCAAAGTCAGATACTCCTCACGTCAGGCAGGTGCTGTTAACTAGTGCAGTGGGCTGGGCCTGGCCTGAGCAGAAGCAAGGACAGCCCTTCTCTGCCCCAGCTGGCTATTGTCACGCAGTAAAAGTCAGGTTTTCCAAATTTCCATAAGAAGCTAGCATTATAGATATTTACGTGAACCGATTCAATTTTTAAATGCTGGTGACTAATTTCAGTTTAAAGAAAAAAAAAAAGACCAACCCACTGCAGGAGCCAAACCAAAACTTCTGCCAGCCACAGGTTAGTTACCAACACCACACTTCATCCCCCACTCCCAACCTAAATTCATGAAGGTGGTTCTAATAGCTGTCCCTGACCGGCAGCGGAAAGAGAGTGGTAAGGAAAGGAGAAGAGGTTGCCTTCGGCTGGGAAGGAGAGGAGTGAAGGGGAACGTGGTGGGGACCCACATTCCGCTTCTTGGCAAACCCCTCAGGAGGGGACGGAAATGGGGAGGGAAGTGAGGAGTTAGGCCCCAATTTATCATCCTTGGCACAGGTTCTTATGCCCCTAATTTCACATAGAATCAGCAAATTCACTAGACTTCAAGGGCTTGGATGAGAGACAGCTGAGCAGTGACCAGCAAGGGCAAAAATTTTCAAGGCCTCCTCAATATTTACTCGGTGTAAGAACCTTAGCACCTTTGCACAACATTTTGTGCGTGGATGAGGGGAGCTCCAATGATGACTGAAATGGAATTTCTGCTGTTGGAAGGAGCTTCGGATTGAAGTTAAGAGTCTAAAGAAAAGCAACATTTCTGGCACTCTCTCCTATGTGGAGTAAGCTTCATGGGGTTACTTTAGGCTGAGATGAGCTTTGAGCCACCCTGTCATGGTATGTTGTCACAGTGGCTCTCTCTAAGGCAAGGTATAGAGCAGAGGGTGGGAGAATGCCCCCTACTCGAGACAGAAGAGCTGGAGACACTCCTGGAACTGTGGAAAGGGCTGCAGGCCAATAGAAAATGCTGCTGTTTTGCTTTGCAAAGACTATGCCAGCAGTAGAGTGCCCACATACTAGGGGCAGCAGACTTTCAGGGGTCCGTTTAAGTGGTAGAGGATAGAACACATGGTAAGCGCTGGGATGAAAGACCCGCCACAGTAACATTGACATTGAGAAACATTATGTGACATTGTGGGACTTTGCTTCACCTATTATGTAATGTCTGATGTGCTTTTTTGGTTTGTTATTGTTTGTTTGTTTTTCTCTAAAAAGCTCTCTTTTGAAAAACTGAAACCAATACTGGTGGAAGAGCTGGTGCCAGCCTACTCAGCTGTCTGGTGGAGAAATTCCCCAGGCTTCTGGGTGAGTGTTCGGCCCATAGAAGTCTGACCCCACTAAATGGTAACAGAGTCTTCTGTGCTAAAAGATATCCCTGACACAAGAGTTCTATTTAATGCTGATGTTACAAGTACACCTGAAGCATATAACACTATTCCCTACCTCACTGTGTTAGCGTGAACCAACCACAGCAAGTTGCATAAAAATAATTACGGCCCCCCCCCTTAAATTAAGAGAAAGGCTCTAAACATGTGGCCTGGATTCAGAGAAGACAGAAGCCTCCCTTAACTTCTCACCCACATCCCTAAGCCGTAGCACAAACAGCTCCCCTAGTCAGCAGCTAGCAAGCTGCATCACACCATTTCATGAGTGGTACAACAAAACTGTTATCCCATGCGATTTTGCATAAATCACAATACTATACTTCCGGAATTTTTGCATGTGTTCCTACTGCCAACATAATACTTTTTATTTGCATAAATGTGTACTTTTCCAAGCAGGTTCTAGTGAGCATAACAAGAACTCACACATGTGTCCCAGGAGAAACTCAGCATTGAGCCGGGAGCCACTCAGAGGGCATCAGGGATGGATGGATCTTGAACCAAGAAAGAGCAACAGACAAGGGAGGACCACACCTGTATCTGCTGAGTTAGGGATACTTGCAGTCTTTCTGCATCTTTGATCCCAATTCTTTGGAGAAAGAAAAGAGAGGAAGAAAGAGAGGAAAGGGAATAGAACAGTTGATCCCATTCCTTTCCCAAACTAAATTACTTAAATGGAAACTTCACTGAAACAGGAAGGGCGGGAGGAGATGAGATTTCAAACAGATGTGAGGTAAAATTTTCAATTGGAAATAAATTGGACTGAACTGATATTTTAATAGCTGAAAGTGATCAGAAAGCTGTGGGGTCTGACTAAGCTGTCATAAAGGGATGGGAGAAGGAAACTCTATGCTGCATAGTTGAAAGCAGTAACTGGAGAAGAATGGAACCATTTCATATTTGTACCCTGACCTAAGTTCTGATTGTTGAACAAACCAGTCATTTGATGATGATGATGATAATAATAATAATAATAATAATATTCTACTGACTCTTCTGATCTTTCCAGCAACATTATGGAGAATAAAGCAGGGTTTTTACCACTTTTCAACAGATAGGAAAATCTGAAGTTGGATAACTTGAACAATTTGATAACAATCAGAGGTCAGGTCCTCTGAGTGCTTCTGTTAAGCTACCCTAGTGATTCTCTGAGAACATGGAACTGTGCCAGAACTCTGGAGTAGAAATTTCTATATCACATTGTGGGGCAACAATGTTAATCAGTGGTGAGAAATGAAAACATGTTTTTTATATTAAAACAAGCATGAAAGTATATGGATACAATAAACATTTTGCATGATTTTTAAAGATAGAACAAAACATTTCAAAGAAGTTTGTTTTGGACTACACGGTCGGCCTTCACCCCACCCAGACTCTGTCCATGTTAACCCTCCTCTCCAGTTAGTGGGTAATTTAGTGGACCCTTTGAAAAGCCCCTCACTTACATTCTTGAGCTAGATTCACCTTTAAAGCTGTTTGCAATAGTGAAAGGAGGAAATACAATGTCCAAGGGGAAGTAATATCCTACTTCCACATGACACTCCATGGGGTTAGAGAAGATTAAAGTCATCCTAATTATATGTTGAAATCGTTGTTATTTCAATGCAGTGAATGAAGTTCTTAGGAAGGTTGACTTTGATATTCTAGTTACGCCAGATTTAAATGGTTGGACATTTTCAGCTGAGAGGTACTCTTAGGATAGTTGAGTGTGATAATGGAATATTAGTGCACTTTGTTAATTTTCACAATTGTGAATTGTTTTTTTATCGTAAAAATAATTAATGTCCCAGATGAGAGCTGACTACAAAGTAAAAAGCAGTGATTTAAAAAAAAATTTTTTTGGCTAAAAACTGCAACATTAACGTTGAGTGGCTTATCCTAATGGTAACCAGAAATATACCATCTTCCAAATATCAGTTAATGTAAATTCCAGTAAGTTAGAAAACATGTCTATTTTGTTCATTGTCCTATTGCTAGTGCCTGGAAGAGTGCTGAGTAAATTTGTAGTAGAGGCTCAATAGACTCTTATTAAGTAAACAAGCCAAATTTACAACAATCATAGAATTATATCTGCATCAGTGATAGAGAGTAATAGAGATGTAATTCGTACATGTGCAGAGGACAGAGGTGAATACATGTAGCTGTGAATGTAGCTGTGAAATTTTCTTGATCAGATTGTACCAACCATTCTGATACATTAAAAACACTGTGTAATCCATTTAGTTTCAGCAACTTTTTAACAATATGAAAAGAAATGATTTACTGGACTACAGGAGAGAAGAAAAACCTACAGTGGTGCTTTGGGAAAGGCTCAAAGGCTAAGATGACAATAAAGAGATGATTTTGCCAGGACGTCAGGGATGAGAGTCAGTGAGTTACCCTTGAAAAAGTGATTATTCTACACGTGTTAAGAGGAGAAAGAGGAAAAATAGAAGAAAAGGGAAAAAAGATATAATATTAAATTCTATGTTTCATTAGTGTTCTCAAGAAGCCTGACAAGGGGGCTTCCCGGGGCTTCCCTGGGGGCGCAGTGGTTGAGAATCTGCCTGCCAATGCAGGGGACACGGGTTCGAGCCGTGGTCTGGGAAGATCCCACATGCCGCAGAGCAACTAGGCCCGTGAGCCACAACTACTGAGCCTGCGCCTCTGGAGCCTGTGCTCCGCAACAGGAGAGGCCGCGATGGTGAGAGGCCCGCGCATCGCGATGAAGAGTGGCGCCCGCTTGCCACAACTAGAGAAAGCCCTCGCACAGAAACGAAGACTCAACACAGCCAAAAATAAATATAAAAATAAATAAATAAATAAAATATTAAATATCCTGTGTCAGTAAGTTTACCATTTAAAAAAAAAAAAAAAAGGTCAGTATTTCTATAGTGATTCATTTAAAAAAAAAAAAAAAAAAAGAAGCCTGACAAGGAAAGAGGATTACTCCATTAAGGAGTGAGAAGGATACTTAAAATAAGAAAAAAGAACTATTTTAAAATCTAGACTTCTGCAGAATTTAAACCAATAGTTATACACACAATGAGACGTATTTTCGAAATACATTTTAAAAAGTATGTGTTTATCAACCAGTTCTAATAATTCTTAGTTAAACAACATTTGCATTGTATCAAGATATGGAATATTATAGTTTTGGCCACCATCCAGCAGTGTTTATTAACAAACTGGTTTCTGTCATCTCTATCAAGGAATATGTACATGCCAAAATGATGTCTATTCAGCAGGGAGAAGTTAAAAAGATATTTTACTACTTGTTTGCTATTATTTTCTTGTCGGGAATGTTAACACTGTTTTGATACAGCACATCCCAAATCCTTGTTTAAATTAACAAGTCATTATATTAGTAGAACACATGCCAATGAAGTACAATCTATTAATTAAGTTCCATGAGACAGGATCTCGTTTGTTCCACTTTCTATCCCCAGGGTCTAGAATAGCGCTTGGCACACAGTAGGCATTTAATAAATATTTGTTGAATGAATGGACAAAACTACAACGGATTTTAGCCAGTAGATGGACTCTAAACCTAACGTGACATGACCTATTTGACTAATATCCTCTATTATAAAGTAAATTTATCGAAATGTTAAACATTTTCTTGGAATATTCATTTCTTCCAAATAAAATGCTATAATATTATTTTGTTATATTTAGCTAGTAGCTTACTTTTGTCAAACTTTTATACTTCAATTTTTTTAATGTAGCAATCAGAAGTTTTCAAGGACTTTCTCCTGTTTCTTACCTTGACCAAAATAGAACCCTAAGATTCCCAGGAGTTTCTTCAAATTTCAAATACCCAAATTCACATTGCCGTCTATCTTGGAAAATTTACCTCTGAACTTAATCAGAGGAATTGAATAAATTTATCATATATCTATGTTCAGTCAAGTTCACTGGTGATTTTTTTTTTTTTTTTTGAATTAAAGTAAGCTTCTAAGTTTTAGGAAAACGGAGCAGAGATTCCAGGGCTTGAATTTGCTTCCATTTAAAAAGTATTAAATGGTATAACAAATGCATTGCAATGGACCCAATTATCAGCCCATCCAAATAGTTAACTTACCACTTCTCAGAGTAGAGCTCAGGGAGTGCCCATCTTACACAGGTGGCCAGGTTTCTTTTCTTCTTGTCCTTTCCCCTGAAGGGTTTCTGCCTAGATCAGTTAGCTTTCTCCCTACCCAGCCTGGTTCTCATGAGTACGGGTGCCTAATGTTACCATTTTGATAAGAAAAGGTAGAACTTCATAGCAGTTCCTTGTATTCATTACCTTCACATCCATTTAAATCAAACAATTTAATCTGATACCCGGTAATGAGGCAATTATTCCATACATTTTTTTCTCTCCCTCCCCTCAAATCAACCATGGTTATATTCGAAGATAATAACATCCAGATATGTTATTTACTTTGGTCAAAATTTCACTCATTGGGACATTTTGTTTACAAGTCCTCCCCCCAAAACAAAATCTCATTGGATTAAAATGTTACAGGTTTTTGGAAACAGAACCTACGAACCTGCTTATATTAGTTGTTTGTACCTTATCAGATACTGCTTTCCATTCTAAAATCTCATACATGAAACACCAAACACAAAAAAAGAAGAGAGTTAATTTAATACATTTCCCTTAATTTGAGAACTTTCTCTTTTGATGAAGCTCTATCTTTTTTCTACTTTCTTATATCAGCAAAATGGAAATCAATTTAAATCTAGATGATCAGTATTTAGCTAGCTTGAATACTTTATTTCCTCTGTGGCCACATGCTAATATGTAGGAATTATGAATCCAACAGATTAAGTATAGGTAAATAATGGAGGATGGATGCCAAAGAGCCTATGGATGTGTAGTCTGCAGAATAAATACTGCTGAGTTTAATGGAGAGAACATAGAAACCCCCAAATAAGCATCTCTGAAGGGCAGAAGATTTTCTATCAAAATATAACACAAGTTTTCCACAATTATTTTGGCACCTAAGTAATCTTCAAAAGCATATACTTTCAATGCAGTTACCTTTCTGCTAGAAAACAATCATGTGGATTACCTTGCATCTGTTTTTATCACCTCCCCCTCTCCTCATACCCTTAAAGTTACTGATTTCCTAGACATCCGAGCTATGGAACAAAACATGAAATTTCACCAAAGAAGGAAAAAGTTAAGTTCATTTCTAAAGGTTACTTGCTTCTATTTTTGTATTTTTGATGTTATTTTTAAATATTTCAATAAAGTTAAAGGAATGAATGAATGATCTGAAAAGGGACCACTTTTTAAAAACATAAGGATTACTTTTGCAATACTATAAATAGTTATTGAACTCCCTCTTCAATGTAATTCTTCAATTTGATGATGTGGTACATACATTATTCAGGAAGAGATGTATCTTAATCACTTCTTATCAGCATTGATGTTTTAAGATTAGATCTCAAGGACATTACAGGTAAAACATAGTTTAAGCACAAATCCTATTACTGAGATTTGCTTTAAGATCTTTGGCATTTTGTGATTGCTAAAAGCCCTCGTCTCTTATAACCAGCCATATTATTATGCTGTATTTAATGGAAACTTTTAGAATTAATATTTCAGATGCTATTTAAAGTGATTAACTTAAATCGATAATTACAGAGACTCAAGCAGCTTCTCTTTCCCTGTTATTCCAGCCTATGAAGTGAAACAGTTCACACTAAAATTATGGAACAATATGTTGAGGAATTCTTCAATATTCCATATGTTGTATAAGTATCAGTATGCTTTCAGCTTCAAGAAGTGGAAAACGTGACCCCAACTGGTTTATAGCATAAGGAAATGTTTGTACTTGGTACTTTAGAAGTAGGGAGAGCTTCAGGGTTCGTGCAATCCCTACAATTCCATCACTTGTGCTCTTCATTTTGAGTTATTTCATCCTCAGGTCAGTATCCCTCACTGGGGAGAGACTGTAACAACACAGAATGATTTCCAGAGAGACAGCATCTTTTTGGGGGGCCTTTCTCCTAACAGTAAGGACATTCCTTTTTAAGCAGCTGGAATCTCACAGGCTCACACTGTCCCTCGGGCTCATTTCTGAACAATCCTATGGCCAGGGGAATGCCACAGCTGACTTGTCTATACCCTATTCCTAAACCAGACCCTGCTGCAAGAGTTTGAGATTAGCTTTAAACAAGCCAGGCCTAGCCCGGAGGCTGGAGATGAAGTCACCTTTCGCTGAAGCACATGGTTCGCAGAGACAGGACAGCAAGATAGGATGCAGTTAGGAAGGGAGAATGGAGACTGGAGTAGCACTAACAATGTTTAGCAGAATAAAGCTTTTTGTTTAATAGGTAATTGCCTGTGATGTTGAACTAAATATTCAGTTAAAGGCAACAAAACAATATAAAGCAGTCATCATCCAAGTAGGGGGATATTAGAAGCATCTAAAACAATTTTTATTGAAGTTAAATTCCCCTCCCTATTCTGATTTGCACCTGTATGAGGCTCTCTTCCTTGTCCCATTGAAAATTAGTTACTGTTGGGAGCCTTGTTGGATCTGATGGATGAAGACATTAAAATTATTGAGAACCATGGCTGTAGAAAAATCTTTTTAATGTGAGGGGCCAAAATAAATGGTTGTAAAGGAATAAAATAATGTAGCTGGTTATTCGTATTTCATCCTGATGTCAGCCTCTTTTCACTTGCTGTTTTGGTTTCACAAATCCTGTGATAAAGGCTATTACTGGGTTTTTAAAAAAAAATCTCTTCAAAAAAAAAAAAAAAGGCAAAAAACCAGATTTCACCTAACCTAGTGATAAGGAAAGCAGCCTAACTTGTTTTGTTTTGTTGACCCTGTATCTCACCTAAGACTGTGTCTCTTTGGTAGAGGATGGTTCAGGAGTAACTGTAGCATTGCCATCCCTTTCTCAAAAAAAGGGCAAAAATAATTTCTCAAAAAGCCCTGACCAGCAGTGGTCACCTTTTTACATTATATAGACTTCATCTTGGAAACATTTGAATAGGGGAATTTTTTTTACGTGAGCTAATTTAAAATTTAATGATTTCTTTTTCAAATTTTAAACAAAATAAAAATTCAATACAGAAAATTGAGAACATATAAACTTCAAAGACTGTTGGTAGGGATGGAAATTGGTGCAGCCACTGTGGAAAACAGTATGGAGGTTTCTCAAAAAACTAAAAATAGAACTACCATATGACCCAGCAATCCCACTCCTGGGTATATATCTGAAAAAATTGAAAACACAAATTTGAAAAGATACGTGTACCCCAATGTTTATAGCAGCATTATTTACAGTTGCCAACTGTCCATCAACAGATGAATCGATAAAGAATATGAGATATATACCTACATCTCTATATAAATATATAGATATAGGTATAGATATACACACACACACACACACACACACACACACACACACACACACACACTATGGAATACTACTCAGCCATAAAAAAGAATGAAATTTTGCTATTTGCTACAACAAGGATGGACTTGGAGGGTATTAAGCTAAGTGAAATAAGTCAGACAGAGAAAGACAAATACTGTATGATGTTACTTAGATGTGGAATCCAAAAAATAAAACCAGTGAATATAAAAAAAAAGAAACAGACTCACAGATTCAGAGAACAAACTAGCGGTTACTAGTGGGGAGAGGGAAGAAGGGAGGGGCAAGAGAGGGGTAGGGTATTAAGAGGTACAAACTACTAAGTATAAAATAAATAAGCTACAGGGATATATTGTATAACATGGGGAACATAGCTGATATTTTATAATAACTATAAATGGAGTATAACCTTTAAAAATTGTGAATCACTATGTTATACACCTAAAACTTGCATAATATTGTACATCAACTATTCCTCAATTTTAAAAATTGCAAAAAAAAAGTATAGTCCAAAAAAAAAAAACTAAGAACATACAGAAACATAAAGAACATAATTTTAAATCTTCATAATCCCTCTAGCTAAAGAACCATTGATAACATTATGGCATAGTCTTCCAATTATAGATGAATAAATTGTAATATGTACATATAATGCTTTTAAAAAGTAGTACTTTACCAGAAATGTTGTTTTTGTAACCTGCTTTCTTTGTTTATCATACCATGAACACTTCCCCCATGTATTAATAATTCTTCTAAAGCCATCATATAGTTACACGATAGATCATTTGGGCAGTCTCTAGTGGGCAGATAGTTTACTCTTGCAAATAAAACATTTTACAAATGTTTACAAAGCTAGAATGTCCAACACAAACATAAGCCTAGCCTCCTCTATGAACTACCTGAGTCTTAAAGTTAGTATTAAACCAGAAATCCAGATGGAAAGCTAGGAATGAAACTCCAAATTGTAAAACAAAAGTGTGACGGAGGAAACAAGCATGGGAAAGAATTATGAATCAGATATGTACTGGAATTTCCTGGAAGTTTTCAGATCCAAGTCAAAAATACTTTGTCTACATGTGTCTGCACTAAACTTCTGTTATTAGCTGCTTGTTAATTGAGATGATGGCTTTACATCAAGTTTGGAACTAAAGTGAAAGGGAAAGGATCCAGAGAGTGAACCTCGGTCCTGTGGGTAGAGATTGATTAGATGCTAGATATGGAGGAGTTTCTAGGAGACAAAAAGAGGTAGGTAGCTCTGTCCCACCCTGTCTCCTCTTGGGTTCTGGTGGAGAAGTCATGTCACTTTGGAAAGTGGACCAGTCCCCTGGCAGCAAGAGTTGACCATAATACTGGCAGTGGAGGCTCAGGGTGGAGCTAGAAGTACCATTTTTCTAAGGAGTGTCCCTTAGTGAACAACTCAAGAGTCGGTGAGACCAGTATCTCTGCTTATCTTACATGTTAGAGTCGCATTTCTAAGACTTCAGTTCTCTTGTAGACCACCTTCATGGTTTTTTCATATCTGCCTACCACCTGTGCTATCATTAATGTTTTTCTTTGAACTGACTCACTTTTTTTTAACTTAAATACTTTATGTTAAATAAAACACATATCACGATGTTAAATGGAAAACAGAATCACTTGCCACAAATGCAATGGTGGGTGACCTCATGAATTCACTGAAAACAAATACCCAACAAAAACAGTATTTAGTTAGGGCTAGAATGCTGGTGCTTGCCAAAGGCTCTTGAGCCTGAGGCCTGATTTCTGTTTGTGGACGGAAAAGAAGGCGGGGAGTGGGTAGGGAGGAATCAACAAGTGTTAAAAACATGACCAACAAACCCAGACTGCCCATGGACTTCTTCAGAAGAACTGCAAGGGAATGAAATCACTTTCACAAAGTGATTCAATGTTATTTATACCACCTAGCTTCCTGTCCAGCAGTGTACACACCTCTCTAGCAAGCACTGCGCTAGGGGAAGCTGCCCTCTGTAGAGGGGTAGGGAGAGGATCCCAGTGTCGCTCTTAGGCCATATTTAGGAGCTATTAGGAGTTGAGGAGTTACCGTAAACCCCTGTACTCAGTAAGTGAATGGTAGACTGGACTGGGTTCACTCTCATTTCTTGTAAACTCTCCTGTTATGGGCTCTCTTGTGCCCCCCTCTCCCTCCAGGTTCACATGTTGAAGTCCTAACTCCCAGTACCTCAGAATGTGACTATATTTGGAGACAGGGCCTTTAAAGAGGTAATTAAGTCAACATGAGGTCACTAGGGGTGGGCCCTAATCCAACATAACTGCTGTCTTTATAAGAAGAGAAAATTGGGACACATACACACGCACACACAGAAAACCAGGTGAAGACACAGAGGCATGACAGCCAGCAACAAGCCAGGAAAGAGGCCTCAGAAGAAACGAACTGTACTGACACCTTGATCTCGGATTTCTAGCCACCAGAACTGTAAGGAAACAAACTTCTGTCATACCCAGTCTGTGCTACTTTGCTAGGACTGCCTTAGCAAATTAATACACCTTCCTAGTGGTACAAAATTCAAGAGATGAATTGTGTACAACTGCTTTGACTTGTTTCCTGAAATATCACAAAGGTACTAAGGTCTAGAGCCCATGTGGAAACCATTTGGATTTGCTTCCTTGGGTGGTAATGGGTATTTTTAAGGCTACTAATGAAACTTATGTATAAGGAGACTTCCAGTAATACATATATAAGGGACCCGTTCAAGTCAAGTGATTAAAAGCAATCCTGTGTATTGGTATGTCATGAGGTGTGTACTGCAAGTGAGGAAAGAGTCTCAGGTAAAAACGGAGACATGAGTCTGACTGACAGTGTTCTTAGAAGTGCCACAAGATGCAACTGGAACTGATTCCAAAATGAGGCCTCCATAAAATCATAAAATAAGCCACAAATGGGATAGTAATTGGGTTGTCTCCATCGAGTGATAGCCATCTGTCCTGGTGTACAACTTAAAAAGTCTGACCCAGTCTACCAGGTGGATCTGAGACCCACTCTGGCCACTTTGAGGGGTGGCGTGACTCCTGAGGCTGGCAGCAAACTTCTGATATAAAATGTGGGTCATCCATCCAGACATATAGTCCTCTAATTTCCCTTATGATTGGAGAGATAGTGCCACTGATAGACTTGTGCGTAATACACATTAAAGACTCTTCTGTACTCTGTTACTTCAACCTCCTTGAGAATGGAGACAGTGCAGGACAGCAGAATATCAAAGAGTTGCTACTGCATAAACTAGATGTCCCAGTTATGTTAGGGAGAACCATCTAACTCAGCAATGCCTCATTCCCAGGAGATATATGCCTGTGCAACAGCACTTCACACAAATGTAATTATTTTAGTCATTCGTCTTTTAAATTTTTTGTTGTTTGTCTCTCCTGCTAAACCCCATTGAGATCAGGAATTTTCTAGTTGACTACTTTATCCTCAGTATATGGTAGAGTGCCTGACACATAGTATATGCCCAAGAAGTATTTTCTGAAGTAATAAATAAGAGCTAAGGGCAGAGGCTATGAAGCTAGAGCAGCTAGATTTGAATCTCAGGTGTCCCATTCACCAGCTCTGTGACCTTGGGCAAGTTATTTAACCTTCCTAAGCTTCGGTTTCTTCACCTGTAAGGTAGTTATAGTAATACCTACTTTGTAGTGTTATTCTAAGGATTCAATGAGCTAGCATAGCACCTGGCACATAAGTGCCTAGTAAAAACTAATATCATTATAATTATTCTAAGATAACAGAAACACGGAATCTGTTTGTTTAATTGACAGAGAATGGACTGTTTGGGCAAAAGCAGATCATACAAATCATTGATTATTACTACCTCTTTTTTTTTCTGTGTGTCTTGTAGATTCCCATTAAAAAAAAAATCCTGACCACCAAAACTTATGTTTGGAAATGCTCATATTATACTGTACTAGTTATAAGAATCATAGTCTATTATTTTTATTTTAGAATGTTGGTGTTCAAATCTAGTTGACATATTTTATGCAAAATTGACTCATAATTCATTATGTAGGCTAATGAAGACATTTATTGAAAATAGTTATTACAGCATAAAAATGTATTAAAATATTTTAAAAATTATTATGTATTTAACAGAGCATTCCACATCTTTACCCATTATTAATTGTCCATATAGGATCCTGACATTAATGCAAATAATTATGAAAACTTCAGATTATGACTGATTTATATAAGCATCTAAATGAAACAATTCTGTTTGAAAAACGCATGCAGTAAAATGTCATTTAATCACCTGTTATCTAGAAGCGAGTGTAGGTGTGTGGGTGTGTATTTCAGGAACATAAATGCTCTTGGGTCCTCTGAATATAAAGGGTTGTAGTTAAAGAGAGAGGCTAATGAAACTTGAAATTCCAGTTTGGCTTTAGAGATATATCTAATGGCAGCCTTTTATAGAAGAACAAATAGCTGATGGTCAGTTTTCTATTTGATTGCTATTTTTGCAGGAAAAATAAAGGTTTTCAATAATGTATTTTTACCTAGGAATCAAACTTATATAATGCTGTGTTTCTATCCTTAATTATTTATCATGTCTGGGATTAAAATTGATTTTACACCATGGTAGGGAATGCATGCAGACACACACATACACAAAGAATGTATAACGGCCTCTTTTCAGTGGAGATTCACTATAGTCTGCGAAAACTATTAAATATGTCTTTCTAAATTATTTTGAGATACACCCTGTCTTGCAGAATTCTTTAATAGAGTTTATAATATCTTCTTCAAGATACTATTTTATTATGAATAAATTCTGTCACATAACTGTAGACATGTTTAGCTCATTTCCCCAAAGCCTTGTAAAGCAATCTATAAGCAAATACTCATTGTATATGCTGTGAGAGAATACAAGAAAATGATGAGATAAAGTCGCTGCCCAAGAGGAGTTTGCAATCTAACTGGGAAATAAGATATTCTCATAAAACCAATAGTGAACATATGAATAAGACAGGCTTTTACACAAACACAAAAATCACTTCTTTTTTCTGATTTTATTCAAACGTTTGACACCTCCTCCACACATCCTTTCTCTAAAAGACAATTAAAGAAAGAAGAAATTCACAGTTTCATTTTTCATTTTGTATTACTTGTGGCTTGACCAGGATGAATGATCCTATGCTTTTCAAGAGCAGGATGATCCTATGCATACGCACTGAGTAAAGAGCTCAGCTTTTCTACTGGAAAGGGATGAAAAACAGAGCCGGATTAAATAAGATGCTTCCTGTCTCCATGAGGTGTGTTCCTTTACAGTTAATGAAGGCTAAGAAATTTTGTTGTAGATCTGTTTCTTGATAACGGAGAATATAAGCCTAAATCTCTACTCAATATTTCTATACAGACAGGAAATCTGCATATATTGTAGTACATCCTTGATAGGTTGAAAAACTAACCAAAAAATCCATCCAGTGGCAACAAACCCACATATGATATACTTCTGCTCTCTATTTTTTGACTCTTCTCTAGAGACCTCAGAGGATGGCACCTACTTATTTTCTAGGCTCAGAGAGAATAAGAAAAGCTTTCATCTGCCTGTACATCACATTTTTTAGGGCCTCTGGAATAATGTGGAACCTGGAGACTTAGTTGAGTAGATGTCTGCATTTACCATGTTCCTCAGGAAACAACGTAGAAGCATTAATTTAGGGTGGATTGCTCTCCCAGGGGGTGATGTGGAGTACCTAATTAAGCATGACTGGGGACACAGGTGGCTCTATGATTTTCACAAAGGGAGCATGCTCTCGTGCTAATTTACTTCTTGAGTTCCAGTTCTTTTCTGTAAGTGATACAGAGAGTAGCCATTACATGCTATCATTTTAGAGTGCAAAAAAGAATTCAGAGGGACCATACACTGAAAGTGGTGTATATACATACATAAATTAGTTTTGTGTTCTTTGGTTTGCCTTGATTTTCACCGCTAGTGAATAACTGAATTTGTCAGAAAGTGACTATTAGAAATTATTTTTTTTACAACTGTCATCTGAACTCTCTTTTGAGAGTAGAAAAGAAAGCCTTTTGAATCATTTTGTCCTAGCAATATGCATTTTTTAAAGCAGAATTTTAGTAATTTGCCTGTACAGTTAGGGATAAAATATAAAATTTGAGGCTTCCAAACTGAAATGTAAGAAAAGCAGCTCCTTTAAAAATTCAATAAACTCATTTTGCTTAGTTTAATATAGAGTGAGATCTTCATTCAATTAGAAAAACATTATCTAATAGAAATATGGGCAAAGGAGAAAATTAAAACAAATGGTCAACAGGCAAATGAAAATATGCTTCACTTCAAATTTAAATAAATGTAAGTAGGCATATCGTTGAAATATAATTTTTCACCTATAAGTACTTTTTTAACCTATCAAATGCCCACGGTTGGTGAGTTGTTGAGAAAATGCCAACTCTTTCATGTTGGTAAGAGTTAGGCTGGTACAAATCTTTTGGAGGGCAGTATGGCAAAATATGGCAACCTCAATACACTATACAAGTTTAACTTGATAATTACACTGCTAGTAATTTATCTGAAGAAGATAATAAAATAAATCCTAAAAAAATATTTTATAGGTATATAACATTTGCATACAAAACTAAGAAATTAGAATAAGCTAATTGTTAATCAATAAGAGATTTATAAAATAAATATAATATAAACATTCGATGGAATACTATGCAACCATAAAAAATGATGATGATTAATTACATCTGTATTTACCATGGAAAGAAGTATAGAACATAACACAGATTTTAAAAAACAGATTACTGAACAACTTATATAATATTATCCTTACTTTATAAGCCTATATGTTGAAAGACACCTGGAAGTATGTTACCCAAAATATTAATAGTGATTATTTCTAGGTGTTGAAATCTGGGGTGGTTTTTCTCACATTCTTAATATTTTTCCACATTCTTCAAATTATTAGACTCAACATGCTTTACTTTTATAGTTTGAAGAAAAAGCAGTTGCTCTCTCCTCAGTTTTGAAGTAAAATCTTCTTTTATTGATGACAATGGTACTTTAAAATAAAACTAGAAAACACCTCAGTTCCTTTACACTTTGTAGAGGAACATGCATATTATAATTATGCAGTATTTTTAGTAAATCGGCGTGAGTCTTTTGTGTTGGAAGCTTTGTCTAAGAGTAACCAGTAAAACAGATGTGCTGGGTGGGGTAGACCATCTGTTTCTCTTTTTTTTTTTTCAATAGATCTTTATTGGAGTATAATCGCTTCACAATACTGTGTTAGTTTCTGTTGCACATCAAGCAGAATCAGCCATATGCATACATACGTCCCCACATCCCCTCCCTCTTGAGCCTCCCTCCCAGCCTCCCTATCCCACCGCTCTAGGTCATCGCAAAGCACCGAGCATCTCCCTGTGCTATGCTGCTGCTTCCCACCAGCCAACTGTTTTACATTCGGTAGTGTATATATGTTGATGCTACTCTCACTTCGCCCCAGCTTCCCCCTCCTACCCCGTGTCCTCAAGTCCATTCTCTATGTCTACATCTTTAGTCCTGCTCTGCAACTAGGTTCATCAGTACCATTTTTTTTTTTTTTTAGATTCCGTAGATATGTGTTAGCATACGGTATTTGTTTTTCTCTTTCTGACTTCCTTCACTCTGTGTGACAGACTCTAGATCCATCCACCTCACTACAAATAACTCAATTTCGTTTCCTTTTATGGCCAACTAATATTCCATTGTATATGTGTGCCACATCTTCTTTATACATTCATCTGTCAATGGACATTTAGGTTGCTTCCATGTCCTGGCTATTGTAAATAGTGCTGCAATGAACATTGTGGTACATGTCTCTTTTTGAATTATGGTTTTCTCAGGGTATATGCCCAGTAGTGGGATTGCTGGGTCACATGGTAGTTCTATTTTTAGTTTTTTAAGGAACCTCCATACTGTTCTCCATAGTGGCTGTATCAATTTACATTTCCACCAACAGTACAGGAGGGTTCCCTTTTCACCACACCCTTTCCAGCATTTATTGTTTCTAGATTTTTTGATAATGGCCAATCTGACTGGCGTGAGGTGATACCTCACTGTAGTTTTGATTTTTATTTTTCTAATAATTCGTGATGTTGAGCATCTTTTCATGTGCCTTTTGGCCAACTGTATGTCTTCCTTGACATACAGTGAAATGTCTATTTAGGTCTTCTGCCCGTTTTTTAACTGGATTGTTTGTTTTTTTGATATTGAGCTCCATGAGCTGTTTGTATATTTTGGAGATTAATCCTTTGTCTATTGTTTCATTTACAAATATTTTCTCCCATTCTGAGGGTTGAGTTTTTGTCTTGTTTATGGTTTCCTTTGCTGTGCAAAAGCTTTTAAGTTTAATTAAGTCCCATGTGTTTATTTTTTTTTAAATTTCCATTACTCTAGGAAGTGGGTCAAAAAAGATCTTGCTGTGGTTTATGTCAAAGAGTGTTTTTCCTATGTTTTCCTCTAAGAGATTTATAGTGTCTGGTCTTATATTTAGGTCTTTAATCCATTTGGAGTTTATTTTTGTGTATGGTGTTAGGGAGTGTTCTAATTTCATTCTTTTACATATAGCTGACCAGTTTTCCCAGCACCACTTATTGAAGAGGCTGTCTTTTCGGCATTGTACGTTCTTGCCTCCTTTGTCATAATTTAGGTGCCCATATGTGCATGGGTTTATCTCTGGGTATTCTACCTTGTACCATTGATCTACATTTCTGTTTTTGTACCATACTGTCTTGATTACGGTAGCTTTGTACTATAGTTTGAAGTCGGAGAGCCTGATTCCTCCAACTCCGTTTTTCTTTCTCAAGATTGCTTTGTTTATTCAGGGTCTTTTGTGTTTCATACGAATTGAAAAATTTTTTGTTCTAATTCTGTGAAGAATGCCATTGGTAGTTTGATAGAGATTGCACTGAATCTGTAGATTGTTTTGTATAGTATCGTCATTTTCACAATACTCATTCTTCCAATCCAAGAACATGGTATATTTCTCCATCTGCTTATGTCATCTTTGATTTCTTTCATCAGTGTTTTATAGTTTTCTGAGTCTTTTGCCTCCTTAGGCAGGTTTATTCCTAGGTATTTTATTCTTTTTGTTGCCATTGTAAATGGGAGTGTTTCCTTAATTTCTCTTTTTGATTTTTCGTTGTTGGTGTATAGGAATGCCAGAGATTTCTGTGCATTAATTTTGTATCCTGCAACCTTACCAAATTCATTGATTAGTTCTAGTAGTTTTCTGGTGGCATCTTTAGGATTCTCTATGTATAGTATCATGTCATCGGCAAACAGTGACAGTTTTACTTCTTCCTTTCCAATCTGTACTCCATTTATTTTTTTTTTCTTCTCTGATTGCTGTGGCTAGGACTTCCAAAACTATGTTGAATAAGAGTGGTGAGAGTGGACATCCTTGTCTTGTTCCTGATCTTAGTGGATATGCTTTCAGTTTTTCACCATTGAGTATGATGCTTGCTGTGGGTTTGTCATATATGACCTTTATTATGTTGAAGTAGGTTCTCTCTATGCCCATTTTCTGGAGAGTTTTTATCATAAATGGGTGTTGAATTTGGTTAAAAACGTGTCCTGCATCTATTGAGATGATCATATGGTTTTTATTCCTTAATTTGTTAATGTGGTGTATCACATTGATTGATTTGCGTATATTGAAGAATTCTTTCATCCCTGGGATAAATCCCACTTGATCATGGTGTATGATCCTTTTCACATGCTGTTGGATTCTGTTTGCTAGTATT